>NC_066618.1:216062854-216662854 GCF_025201925.1 Gopherus flavomarginatus | reverse complement strand
AAATTGCAGGCAGCCACAAAAAAACTGTCTATACAAGGACTCCCAGAAGTAGGTATTTTTGCAGGACACAGCCTGAGTGCATCAGCTTTAAGGCCACATGCAGCCTTTAGAGCCACCGAGGTTGCCCAGAGAGGATGCATCACTTCTACTCCAGGCTGAGAAGTGGGTACTTCACAGGAGCCCAAAAGGAACAGCTGTGTTTGCAGCCCTGTCCATGGGCTGAGGGCCCAATTTCATCTTCACCTCCTCACAGTGACTCTCACCGTCACTGTAACAAACTAGCAGACCACCGGTCTGAGCAGGGAGGAGGGCGGATTGCAGTGTTACAGCTGGGGGGGGGGGGCAGCAGTGGGCATGGGGCACTATCGAGGCGCTGATTCAGGGACCCCAGGGAGGTATTTTGAGCTGGCTGCGAGGGAGGGGGGGCGGCACGTGTTCTTGTGCGGCGGGGCCGGGGAGCCCAGGGGAGGCACCTGGGGGCGGTTGTTCGGGGCCGGCACAAAGGGGCAGTTTCTGGGAAGGGGCGGCCCAGGCCCCGCCTCACCGCGAGTCTCCTCCGAGCCCACCGGCCGCGTCTCAGCGACACGGTGACGGGAGCTGCGCGCGGTTCGCGCTACCGACGGGGGCGGTTACCTGGCGGCGGCTGGTTGGTCTCCGGCGGCTCAGCGCACAAGGCGGGAAAGAGAAAGGCGGGCGGAGCAAAGCGCTGCTCTGCGCCCCCTGCCGGGCGCCTCAGGAGCTGCCTCTGGCCGAACACCGCCGGCGGGCGGCCGGCGACTTCTCGCGAGACTCCCCTCACACTCTCGCGAGACTGCCTGGTTCCTGGGTCAGGGGGCTTTTGGAAAGCGATAATTGGTGATGCTCTGAGATGTGGGGTGGCGCGCGCACGTGCCGCGCGCCTGGCAGGCAGCCGTAGGGCAAAAAGCAGAACCTCCTTGCCCCAGCGCGCCGAACGTCATCATGGGATGCAATAGCCAGCACATGAGTGCGGGGGTCTTGGCGCCGGCCTGGAGGGCGCCGCTCATGTGCCCCACAACCTACTTCTAGAAAGTCCCGGGTCTCAGAGCGCCGTACGCCGGCTCCTGCTCCCGGGTCCCAGTCCTAGAACGCCGCATGCCGGCTCCCCCTCCCAGTCCCAGAGCGCCCCATGCCGGCTCCCGGCCCCGGGTCCCAGTCCCAAAGCGCCCCACACTCGCTCTCGGCCCCCAGTTCCAGAGCGCCCTAGGCCGGCTCCCGCCCCGGGTCCTGTTTCCAGAGCGCCCCACGCCCGCTCCCAGCCGCGGGTCCTAGAGCGCCCCACGCGGCCTCTGGATGTCCCCCTGGGTTTGTGAAATCCCCGCGTGAGGGGCTCTGCATTCCAGCCCCGTGGGCTTAAAGGAAAACACCATATAGCGAGCGAAGAATCACGGAGCTGGCGGCGGGGGAACCATCGTGAAACCCCAGAACAGGAGCCAGCGCCTAGCTCAAGACAGCGCTGAGTGCCGCACGTGTAAATCCATCTTGGTGGGAAAATGAGGTTGCAGTTTGGGAGCCTAACCTTAATTGAAAAGTGTAATCCACGAGAAAAGGCCCTACCTGAAAAGGGAATAAATTCACCCCTGTGGTATCCAGCATAAAAGGCCCTGAGCTTTGGAATTTATTGGCCCCAAGCTTTGGAATTCCCTTGGCTGCTAGAGCCTTAATCTGTTTCTCATCAGGTCATGCTGAAAAATCCATCTTTTCCCCAGACATTTGGGGAGGGAAGGGTGCATTGAGGGCTGGGATCTGTATAATGACAGTTGAGAGCTGTGGTTTGAGAGTATTTTTTTCTTTCCCTTCCTGATTTAGGGGAGGCTCTGTATTTATGGTTAGTGTAGCAGAAATGCCTAGAGCTCAGGAAAGGTACATTCTTAGGTTTTATATAAGGGTATAAACATGTAGGGCTGGATTCTCCTTGTAAACTCTGCTGAAGTCTGTTCTATATTTACTGACCTCTATTGAGGAACTAGCCCGTAGAACATCTTCACCCAAACTACAGGGAAACACTTATTGAGTCCAAACCTGTTCTCTGCAGGGAAGCAAAACTAAGGGACTTTAATTTGGAAGTTTACATATGTATAAACTGAAGGATCAGATCCAACTTTATACTAACTATATTCTTCCTTTTCAGTGCTCCATTGTACACACACAAAAACATCAAAAATACTGTAGATATGGCTTCGTTATGAGTTTGGAAGACATGCCCTTGCTTGGCTGTAGGCCAGTCCTACAAAGACATGCTATTTTACTCACATTAGTAAATGATATATGTTTTAATGTTTAACATATCAGGTCTTAATTGCTATTTCACCTTCCCCTTGTTAGATTATTCAGTTAGTCACATACTTGAAAGCTTAAGTCACTAGAACAGTGATACTCAGACCTCAGTTGTTCTGGAACCAAATTAGTGATCAACATTACCCAAAAGATCCATAGGAGTGTGAATTCATTGTTTCTCTTACTATAGTACTATGTATTCATAATTAAACAGTATGATGCAGGGAAAATTGTATATTTATATAAATTTTATTTATTTAAATAAATACAGCAATATATATATATATATGTATATAAAAATACAGCAAAATGATTGAACAAGTATTATTTTATCAACTACAAAATGAGTTAATAACATAGTAAAAGCATCTTGATTGGTTAATAACATTGGTTAATAATTAATTCACAGTTTTATTGTATGTGCTGCAAAGAGCTGCAGGGGATACATTAAAGAGCCACTTGCAGCTCAGGGGTCTCAGTCTGAGTATCACTGCACTAGAAAGTAAAGATAGCGATAAACTATTTCTAAATCACAACTAGATCTAAAATATAAAGAAAAGCTTTCTGAAATATGGTCAGATTAGAATCAAAGTGGACTTGTGCATACACTTTAACTACGTTGAAGATTTTACAAGTCTCAGTTAGGTACATACCTATAACTAACAAAGGCTTTGAAAATCTTCGTAGCTCATTTTCCTTCTCACTCCTCAATATTGTTTGTTTAATCACTTTTTAACAAAAATAAACTTGACTTTAGCGCAACAGCTAAAGCAGAAGTGCCGTTAGTTACTATAGGGATTTTTGTGACTTCTGTATCATGTGAAAACCTAAAATATGCTCCTACATTTTTCTTTTGAAGCCTTCAAGCTTTGAGAGTTCAGGACTAGGATGACTTTGCTTGCAGCTTTCTCATACTGAAGAAGGAAAGCTGTCCTTGAATTTATGCTAAGCTCTGATAAGTAACAGTAAAAATCACCCTAAATTGCTAGGTTAGTAATGCTACCATGAATCAAACTCATGTTTTGGTCTATAAAGCTGCTCTAGGAGAGATTATACACATCACCATGCTTGGACTCAGATTTCTTAGGAATTAACTGCTTAGTAAAATTAATTATGTCTTGGTTCTCCTAAGCATGAGAAAATAACTTTTTTCTCACAGGTAGTCAAGTTTCAATGCATCTCAAAGTTTGTGGAAATAGGACACTCCTAGTAGATTTGCACAAAACCCTACATCTTAGAACATAAGAATGGCCATACTGGGTCAGACCAAAGGTCCATCCAGCCCAGTATCCTGTCTACTGACAGTAACCAATGCCAGGTGTCCCAGAGGGAGTGAACCTATCAGGTAATGATCAAGTGATCTCTCTCCTGCCGTCCGTCACCACCCTCTGACAAACAGAGGCTAGGGACACCAATCCTTATCCTTCCTGACTAATAGCCATTAATCTTATCGTTCAGTTAGATGGTGTGAGCTGTAAAGTTCATCAAAGTTAATTCTGAATTATAATTTTACTTCCAAATATGTATTTGTAGCTAATGAGCTAATACTGCAATGAGGAATCTAGGTGGTCTAGTAGAAGATTTAAAAACAAAAATAAAATAAATTGATCTGCTAAGTTTATGAGAAGTATGATATGGTGGTATGCAAAAGGCATTGCAATACACACAGAACAAATCACTACTTTATTAGTATCGGTAATTACAGACACTTCTGCAATTTTTTCCCTATAAACTGCATGATCCCAATTCTCTTATTGGTTTTTAAGGCAATGTAACTCCACTGACTTCGTTGGAGTTACTCCTAATTTAAACTGCGGTAATTGATACTAGTATAAGTATAATAGTGTTTGAAAATCATATTACAGTGAATTTTTCCTTCCATACATACTTTCCACTAAGGAGTCATTTATTTGAATTTCTGCAGAAAAACCTGACCCATGGTGACAAACTTGGCCACAACTTACTGAGTTACCTGACTAATTAAATGTACTAATGAACTACTGAAAAGCATGCTATTCCAAATTCATTTACACTAGATGTTTAAGTTTATTAATTGAACTGGAACACCATATCATTCATTTAACAGGAGTAAATATCCACACCTAGACAATAAAACTGTGGGAAAAGACTCTGGCATTGTTGCAGAACAAATTCAAAAGTTTCTGTGGACTCATGGCTCATGGCCAGATTTCAGAGGAGCCCTTTACCTGACACATTAACCTTGGTGTTAAAATACTTATCTAAAAACAACTCTGAAACGGGTGGAGTCTAGTTAAATTGATGTAAGGGTTGCTGTTAGTATGGAACTGTTAGTTATCAATTATAGGCTAATATTAACGTCCTTGTTACTGAGTGACCTGGATTATTTACCAGTAATTCAATCAAGCTATTGATTGAATTACTATTATTGCAGTGTTCGCAGAAGAACAGATATAATGAAAAGCCTGTTATTGCACCAGTAGCTTAGGTGCTGCATCAATGTCTAGTAGGCATTCTTAGAACATTAAGTGATCCTATAGATCATATACATGAGTGAATAGGGCTAGGGCAGATAAGCAGGTAACTCAGAATTCTGTGCTTTTATTAGCTTAATTTAGATGCAAAGATTAAAAACAAAGTTGAGTTACATAGCTTAATCACCACCTAGAAAATCTACATTTGAATTTTATTTTGCCATATTATCAAAAGGATGAGGAAAATGCATCTTTTTTACTCTAAAAAACGTGTGTATGCATTTTAGTGCTCATGAAAGCTACTGGCTCAACCGTTCTAGCAAGCGAAATCCCCATTTATCCACATAACAAGTAAAGTACATTTCTCCCCACTGCATGGCTAATGTGTTTATGATCTCTCTGAACTCTGGAAGATCCACTTCCTGGGTAAATGGGTAGTCCAAACCTATTAATTCTTTGGTCTGTCTGTTGACAGCCAATAAGGATGTCAGTTAGCTTCAGTTGTAATGGTGCTTTTGTAACTAGGTCTTTTGCCACAGGGACCACAGGGCACTGGACTGAGATCACCAAACCACCAAGAGATGGAAGCACTAGATGGCATTTGAACGAACAGACTAGAAACTGGCAATTCTCTGAGCCACCCAATCCCCTCTGCTGGGGAGCAGATAGAGTTTGCTATAGCTCTGTGGTGCTGAAAACAGTTACTCCTGGTGCGAGGACTAACTCCACCAACACTTGATTCTAGTTCTGCTCAGAGGAACACTCCTTAAACCAGTTTCCCCAACCACTTTTGAAGCCTTGTCAGCATCAATTCTTCCCTTCTAGCACAGTGGAGAAACATGGAGAGAGAGAAGGCTGAATGGGCTCCCTCTCCAGATTGCTTAGGGTTATTATCATGCCAGTTTAAGGAATATGAGCCACAGGACTATGATACTAGCTCTGATAGTTAGCATCCCAGTCCTACAGTTAGATAGCACCCAGTTCTGCACATACTGGCTACCAATTGTAGAGCTTAGTACAGTTATTTCGATGGGACTACTTAAGGTAGTAATAACTACACTTGCTAGAAGGACCAGCTCCATAGTTACTTCCAAAACAAAGGGCAAGTTGACTCTACCGCACTACAGCTGTGCCACTGTAGTGCATCTGGTGAAGACACGCTATGCCAGCGGGAGAGCGCTCTCTCGTCAGCATAATTACTCCACCTCCATGAGAGGCGGAATCTATGTCGGACGGGGAGCATCTCCTGCTGACATAGCATGGTATGGACACTGCTTTAGGTCGATGTAATTTACATTGCTCAGGGAGGTGTCGTTTTCACACCCATGAGCGGTGTAAGTTGCATCGACTTAAGCGGTAGGGTAGATCAGCCCTTTTAAAAAATTATTTTTCCCTACCAGTTTGATCTTCTTCATTTATTACACAGTTATTATTCCTCTGTCTTACCACTGGAGCTTAACTTGGAATATTTGGCAAGCATGCCCAGTAACAGATTTGGGAATAGTGTATGTTAATATCAGTGACAGATCAGAGAGGAACCAAAAGTGCAAAATATGTTATTGTGTAGCTGTTTTAATGGCAGATTTGATTTACTCTAGCTTTGCAAAATCATCATGAACATTTACCATCATCCTTTACTGTGATGAATGATGGGACTTTAACAGAAACACAAACAAAACCCTCATGTAATACTGACCTGTCCACCCCCCACTCTAACCCCACCCTCCAAAAAACCCAACCCAACCAAACAAAAAAATCACTCTGGGTGAGTGGGCAAGTAGTATTTGAAAGTCCGATTTATATAGTTGGAATTTTAAAAATGTACTGTGTTCCAGTGCTCTAGATTTAGAAAACAAAGTGCTACTGGAGTAATTTATAATCTACAACATGTCCCCTGCCAGACTGTAGAGTATATTATAAATTAGAGCAAACTCTGGACTTACACTGCTTGACAATATCCCTTTCAATATAGCAGGGCTGCAGGCATATACAAGTAATACACTGCTATGATAACACAATAATAATCATAATACTTTAAACTTCTATTGTGGTTGTCATCTAAGGATCTGAAAATGCTTGGGAGATATTAATTAAGCCTTGGAACAACCTGCAAGGTATTACCACCTTTATTTAACAGATGGGGAACTTAAGCACAAAGAGACAAAGGCTAGATCCTGACTGTAATGTAAGTTGAGCACGCTCAGTACTACACAAAAGGCACTCAGCCCTTTGCAAGCTTAGGCCCTGACTTGTCCAAAGTGTCACAAGCAAGCCACTGCCAGAGTTAGAGGCCCAGGAGTCTTAACTCTTATTCCCTAACTCTCTGATTTTGGTTTGTCTATAGCACCCATCACCATGGTGTGTGTATACTAGAAAACTGCCACACAATTCCCATAAATTAGAATGCTGAGTCAAACACATTTGATCTACCTGTCTGTATACACAAAGGCACTTTTCCCAATACTGATACAGAAAACATTTTTGTGAATGAAACATATCATCTGACACAATAGGTATATTTATATTGCCTTTTTTGGGAAAAAATATTTATTCTTTAAAGTATGTAGATTGTTAATATTTTACAATTTTCAGCAGCAAAGGATAATCACAGATTTTAGCCCCTAAAAATGAACCAAGTTTTCTGAACTGTATTCTTAGTCTCCATGAGAGTGAAAAACCTTTCCTTTTGTTCTTTTCCTTTTCCCCACACTTTGAAGAAAACATCTTGTTTTATCAAGCAGACACAGTGCTGCCAATGAGAAGGTCAATTCAGCCCATCATTCACAGCATTTTTATGATGTTCAGGAGGCCTATTTACTGGCATTCTATCAGAGAGTAATAAAGATAACTGTTCACTTTTGCATCAACCTGGAGTGCCAATCTAGTAAGCAATCACTTGGATGAGACTTCCTGTTGTGAGGTTATCTCAAATTCTCCTATACTCTGCATAGATCATCATTCCCACAAGCTGCTCTAAAACATAACCCACTAGGTACAGAATGTTTCTCTACATCTCACAGAAGACCTATAATTATTTTCTCTAAAGATACACTTAAATAAGCTTCCTGGGGAGAGGGAAGTGGTTATAGGATTGTTTTCAAAAGTATAGTTACATAGATGACAGGAAGATTCACATTTACTTCAGATTAAGAGTTATTTGTTCTAACAGGCATGATAAAACCTGTCTTCATTCCGTTCTATTCAGCTCAAGTACTTCTGAGCGCCAGTAGTTAACCGGTTACCAAATTCCATAGCCTTTGTTTTCTATCTATTTTATTCTTATTTGACACTGTACCTGTGAATATACTCAGATTCGAGACACTCACAATTTTCAGGGCTGTGTGGATCTGGGGTTCTGATTTGGGCTTTACTCATATTGCAAATGTGAATTAGTTATTACACATCAAAACATATTTAAAGTAAGCTTCTTACATCTTAAGAAACAGCAGGCTTCCTAACATTGACCATTAAGTCAATTATGGTTATGCTAACTCAAAGTTTGTGAATTAACAACCCTCCATAAAACTGAATTTTTTTTTAAAAGTTGGTCTAAGAGAAATATAACAGTAGTAGCACTTTGTGCTTGTATAGCACTTTACTTTGCCATAGCAGCCCCCTGAGTTAGATATTATCACATTTACAAATAAGAAAACTAAGGCAGAGAAGTTAAGAGACTTTCCCAAGTTCATCCACCCAGTCAATGGCAGAGCCTAGACTAATTCAGGAGTACCCATCTCCCACTCCTGTGCTTAGTCTAGTAGACTATGCTCCCCATTTAATATTATAGACAGAATAGTTGATGTTCAGCTAGATACAGAAGTGTCAAAAGTTATACTTTCAAAAATGATGTCACCAACAACCACAGACGCTTGAATTAATGTTATTTAATAAATAGATAAATTAAAGAAACAGATACTCTACATCTTTAAGTGAAAATAAGTGTGGTAACATTGATTTTCTATGGTGCGTTTCTTAAACAAGTTCAACATTTAAAGAAAGATTTTTAAAACTCACCCTTTTGTTTTAAGTGTGAAAAGTTCTGTTCTCGATCAGGGATGATGAATATTTCCTGCTGATTTTCTCTCAAGCTATAAACCACAGGCATAAATGAAATGAGGAAGCTGCTGTGGACCACACTAGAGAATGCTGAGAAGAGATCTGCTGCACCTAAGATACATACAATGTGCAATGGATAACCTAATATGTCTTTCATTTAACTGGCTGGGCAGGTTTCTACATTCTGTAGAACATGGAATCATACCAGAATTTGTTGGCATAACAGGCCTGTCAAACCGGTTCCTCAGCAGACCAGGAACCTGTCCAACCAGTCTGCATCAAAGGCCAGCCCAACATGCTGCAGCTCAACTCAGTTCAGCTAGGCTTTGTACATGGTGAATCATTCACGCCTCCATCAACTCCCAACATACTACTTTGATAGAATGATGTAGCCTCCAGCAAAATAATTTACCAGGGGGTGAGGGAATGATATATTTGTGTCACATACAGCAAGATCCTATTGTAAATTCTCCTTCATTACATATGTAGATGCACTAGTCTAAAAGGTTTGCATTTCACTGGCATCAAACACAGAGAAACAGGGAAGAAAACCATTTATTTTAAAGCAAAAGTAACACAGGCTAATTGTAATTAAATGACAGTAAATTTTTAGCACAAACAAAATGCTAAAGTCAAATCCTGCCCTACTCTCCAGACCCCTTCATGAGTTCTACCCTGTGTACTGGAACCAAAGTAGTTCCTTTGCACATGCTCAGAGCCTGCAAAGGAGTCTGGTGAGCTGTGTCTGCTGGGTTTCTTCTGCCTCACTGCAGGGTTTCTTTGGAGGTGAGGCAGGTCAGAGGAAGGGCAAGGTATGGGCAGAGTGTCCACAACTATCCAGAACTACTTGCCAAACACAATCCTCCTTCCATATAGGGGGCACAGACTCCGGCAGTGCTACTGTAGCTCATGGCCTGTTGCACTGCTGCCAGGCACTTCATGGCCTGGGACCAAGGATCTTTCGGGAATTGCCCTGAGCACATCATATTTATTCAAGCTGCAGGAAGGAACCAGGATTTTCCTCAATAGAATCTTGTCCTTATAAACCTGTATTTTCTTCCATGTAAGAACACAGGTCATAATTTTCAAATCTGGTGGCATGATTTTCAGAAGTGCTGAGCACCCTCAACTACCACAGAAATCAGTGAGAATTGTGGGTCTCACCACCCTTGAAAATTAGCCCACTGGTACCTGAAGTTAGACTTCTAAGCACATACTTAGGCTTCTTTAATTTAGGAGCCTAACATTAGGCATCCTGTCTTGAAAAATGTCATTCTATTTTTTCTGACAAAAATGTTGGCCTAGGTTAGAAACAGATGTGTGTTTGTTCATGATGTGATCTAACCCTGCTATTTTTTATACTGCCATAGATCCCCATTTTTATCAATTTTAATTAAGCTATTAGAGATCTAGTGCAAAGTGCAGAGGAAATTACCCTCCCCTTTAACCAGCCTTGTGTAAGGTATCCCCCGCCTTTTTATCATAGACCAGGATAGCTAAGACAAAGGAACGGACGTGTTAGCACAAGACCCATGAAAATATTTGTTTTCATGTGAGATGGCGAAGCAGAATGTGAGACTATGTTTTGTGAGGGATTTGGAAAGTAGAAGCTAACTGTGAAGAAAGCAACCAGATTGGTACATCTCAGCTGAAATGACAGCTGTGCACTGTTTATGCTTGCAGTCACACAACCTCAGGCTATGATTTCATACAGCTAAGCAGGGCTGGGCTTGGTCAGTACTTGGATAAGAGGTTCACAAGTAAATCTGCTGCAGGAAGTGGTTTTGGTGATTCAGTGATTCACTGAGTAGTAATGAATCAATGCCATATATGATAGGGGCATTGGGTGCTGCCATATTTCAGTCAAAACATAAAACAGGGGTCATGGCAGATTGTGATTATTGAAGACAAACTGTGAAATCAATGACCTGATTTTTCCTCTGAGCCCACTAATTTACAACAGGTCTCCAAAATATACTGTTAGAAATCAATGTTACAAAGTTACATTGTGCTTTTGGTTCTCTTTGATGCAGATTTTGATTTTTTTTTCCCTACTAAAGAATGCAACACAATTGCTTCATGCTGAAAACACAGAAATCTAAAATATCCCCTCTCTTGTTTCAGATAGTCACTTTTCATAGATTACTAGGGTTGGAAGAGACCTCAGGAGGTCATCTAATCCAATCCCCTGCTCAAAGCAGGATCAATTCCCAACTAAATCATCCCAGCCAGGGCTTTATCAAGCCGGGCCTTAAAAACCTCTAAGGATAGAGGTTCCACCACCTCCCTACGTAACTCATTCCAGTGCTTCACCACCCTTCTAATGAAATAGTGTTTCCTAATATCCAACCTAGACCTCCTCAACTGCAACTTGAGACCACTGCTTCTTGTTCTTTCACCTGCCACCACTGAGAATAGCTTAGCCCCATCCTCTCTGGAACCCTCTTCAGGTAGTTGCAGGCTGCTATCAAATCCCCCTCATTCTTCTCTTCTGCAGGCTAAATAACTCCAGTTCCCTCAGCCTCTCCTCGTACGTCATGTGCCCCAGCCCCCTAATCATTTTTGTTGTCTCCACTGGACTCTCTCCAATTTGTCCACATCCCTTCTTAGTGGGGGGACCAAAACTGGACACAATACTCCAGACATGACCTCAGCAGTATAGAGAGGAATAATCACTTTCCTCAATCTGCTGGCAATGCTCCTACTAATACAGCCCAATATACTGGCTGTATATGTTGGCCCTCTTGGCAACAAGGGCACACTGCTGACTCATATCCAGCTTCTCGTCCACTATAATCCCTAGGTCCTTTTCTGCAGAACTGCTGCTTAGCCAGTCGGTCAGTTTTGATGAACTTTGAATAAAGAAGGCTACTGTAAGGGAACATCACAGAGATACACTGCTTCAGCTTGAACACATTGCTATGTTTCTTTGCAACTGAAAAAAAAATTACCTTCATTGTTTATCACCCTCCAGCTTCACTCCTTAAAAGCCACACTAATGATCATCTGTAAGCTCTTCCAGTTTATGTAACATTCACAGAGAATCTTCTTATGGATAAAAGACTCAAAAAGTGTCACAAATCTAAAGTAAAACAACCTAAATGGTGCAGGCACAGACTTGCTCTTATAGTAAAAGTATGCACATTCATATCTGCAAGTATTCATTACAGAGAGTTTACAACATACCTCCCTGTAGCTATCAAAAGCTGCTCAGTACTTTCATGAACAAATTCAGATAACACACACAAATACCCCTATTGGAATTAGCTAATATATCTCTCTTCATGACAGGTTATGTGGCAGGGTAAGGGCAAAGATAATTTTGATGCCTAGAGAGGCATAGAGGGCATAGAGAATAGAGAGAATAACCTGATAAATGGCCCAAGCCCTAGCCTGGGTGATGCAATGAAGTGGATCTAACCCTTTGCTACAGGAAATCTTGCCAGCCAGGGGATTCCTCAAGGCAGGCCAGGGAATGAATATACTTTGGTGCTCCTCTAAGCAGGAACTGTGTTGGGTCCTGGTTAGCATTTGCTACTGCTGATAATTTGCTGATGACCATTTCTCAAGTATTTCCTGAGCAGGTATTGCAGGGTTGGACAGTGGTAGCATATCAAGCCAAGTCAGAAAAAGAGAACTATCATTTTCACTACTCTCAACACAGGAGTGAGTTTGAAACAAAAATGGGGGAATTTGTCCTCTCAGAGAAACAAACTTTGAAATGTTATTCCTTTGCATTTCAGTTCTGCCTCTTCGTCCACAGATGCAAAGGGCCCTCTTGTAGCAGAACTAGTGCAGTTTATCTATCAAAGGGGGGAAATTAGGGTCTGGGGAGTTTATGCACTGTTGTGTGATATCAAGCCCTGCTTAGGATAGAGTTCCTGTGGGCTGTTGAGAAGGCAGATTTGGAATGCAGGAGAAGCGGGGCTGTAGGATTTACTCCAATGAGATTCCAAGGCCCTTTCCACCTTCAAAGGAGATGAGATCTTCTTGAGGGTCTCCTATCCAAGTGGTGACCAGATCTGACCTTCCTTAGTTTATTGGAGCACCTCAACTCTTATTATGCAGTGATGTGACTGCAGATACTAGTGCTTCCTTCTCTAGATTTTTAAAACTTATTGCTTATAAGATTTATCTTCTCCTTGTAATAATTCATCTTTACTGGAAAGCCAGGTATTTGTTATAAAAATGATCAAGGTTAATAACTGGCCATTATTTGTCTTCTCTACTCTTGACTAACAAATATTTTTGTGTTGCCTACAAATTGGCTACCTCACTGTTTACCCCTTTTTCCAGATCATTAATATATTAAGTAACAATGGTCCTAGTATGGAACCTTGAGGAATCCCACTGCTAACCTTTTGCCATGTTGAAATTTGATAATTTATTTCTCCATTTTGTTTGCTTTTTGTCTTCTGCTTTTCAATGACCATTTCTGTAGGGCTAAATGAAAGTAATTTGTCAAGGATTAATAAATATATAAGTTTGGTGAAGCAGTATTTGTACCATATCTGTAAAGCTGCTAATCTGCTTTTAACCAGCCTTGCAAGTCACAATCTAATATTTTTAAATTATAGGTCATTACAAGCGGGGCTTGTTAAACCCACAGCTAATCACCGTTGTTTCAAAAACATGTCACTCTCAGAACAAAACAGTAACCCAGACAAGACTTGGAGAAACTGGCATTTCCCTAGCTCATGTGTTCCATTCCTGAACAATGCTCTTTGTATTTCTCATGGAAATTAAAAAGAAACAGGCTCTGCTTGCACAACATTAACGTTTGCTCTTTGCTTGGAGAGTGAGGTATATTTATATTTTGGTGGCCATTATTTATTTCACAATAAATCTAGTCTATCCTTGTGCCTTACATACAGTGAATTTAGTTTGGTCACCTCTTCATTGGGCACTCACTAGTCCTATTTTACTACATGGACCATAACCTAAGCCTTGGCATAGTCATAGTGGGCTCAATCAATCTCTCAAGTAACACCATTATATTTAGTGGAGTTAAATCAGGAATGAATTTGGGCTATTTTTCCCTACTTCCCCCTCACTCCTACTTATTCAGTCATTTACTATTAACCATTTTTATTTAGCAACTCTAATATAGTTTTGTCTTCATTGAAAAATCTGGATCTAGCTTTCAACTGTCTCAGGATAACTTTTAAAGAAAGACATTCTGACCAGAACTTCTGTCACTGAAATAGGTTGAATGGGGCAGCTTGTTCTTTTGACTTAACAACCTGCTACTATTTTCCTTCTACTTCCTGCTTCAGGTATCAGTTAACTATCGGTATCTATCAAGCTGGAGAGAGCAGCAAATAAATTGCAGAGGAAATTAAATTCCCTAATGTGCAGTGTAATTAAATAAAAACACAGAAAATGTACATCTGAATGTTTCTATTCTGAGCAGTGGATCTGGAAAACCAACTTCCATGAATTACACTGTCTGTCAGCTAAACAGATTAGCTGTCGTGCATGTAAGTTTGTGAACCTGTTGTGGATTTTCAAACTACCACTTTTGTATATTTCTCTGGAGTATGCTGAGGACACAATGGTCAAATCATTGTTCAAACTACCATGTTATAAGGACAAATGACACTTGCTTGGATAAATTGCAGACTGTCCAGGGCAGGAAAGAAAGAGTGCTATTGCTTATTCAAGATCTTACTATAGCAGAGGTGTCAAACAAGCAATCCATGAGCCAAATCCCAGTCACTTGATGTATTTATGTGGCCACAGAGGGTAGATTCAGAACTGAAGTTTTCATTTAAAAATAAAAGGCTCAGTGGGAGCTGCTCTATGCTGAGCACTTTTGAAGATCTGTCCACTTCATAAATGGAAGTTGACTTCTTTTGAAAATCTTGACCTTAAACAATAATTAGAAGTATATTTCCTGTTCATACATTCCTCAGGCTGGAAGGGACCACAGTGATCATTTAGTCTGACCTCCTGTATAATACAGGCTATAGAACTTCCCCCAAATAATGCCTAGAGCATATCTTAAAGAAAAACAGCCAATCTTGATTTAAAAATTGTCAGTGATGGAGAATCCACCATGACCTTTGGTAAACTGTTCCAATGGTTAATTACTCTCACTGTAGTGGGCCGGCATGGCTCCCCTCCTCCCCGGAGAGGATCGAGCCCCAGCAGAGGCCAGAGTTGGCGGAGCTACGGAGCTCTGAGCCCGCCCCTCAAAGGGTCAGGCGGTGACCCGGAATTATAAAAGCCAACCCTCAGAGCTCAGTCAGGCCCCGGCAGCCGGAGAGGACAGACGTCTCTCTGGGAGCTCAAAACTGGGAAACGCCGGCGACCCAGGGGAGCTGCCTGAGCTTCCCCGTGCTCGCTGCCAGGAGGATCTGCCTGAGCTTTCCTGCACCTACTATCCAGAGGAGCTGCCGGAGCTTCCCCGGGCATGCTGCTACCCGGAGAAGCCGCCGGTGCTACTGTGGTCCGAGTATCCTGAGGAGCTCCCGGACCTACCACCCAGCCCCAGCTGCGATGAGCCTATGCTCCTGGACCCCGCTGAGGCCGACGTTAGGACCCAGGTAGGTCCCGAGGGGGAGTACGGAAGCAGCCCGGGGACAGTCGGTCCCAGTCAGGCTGTGGAGTTGCCGGAGCCCATGTCAGTGTGTTGCGGCCAGGAACCCCACTGACTGACCAGCAGAGTGACAGCCGCTGTTAGGGCCCCGGGCTGGGATGCAGTGGAGTGGGAGGGCCTGAGTCCCCCCTGCCATCCCACTCCGGGGTGGCAGACTCCCCCTCTCCCTGGCCTGAGGAGGCCGATGACGGTTATTACTGATTCAGTGTTTTCTGCCCCGCCCTGACCAAGGGCTGGGCCTTTAAAACTGCTGTTGTTGCTTGGTCCTGACCCAAGGCCCGAGCTTACTGCTTCAGCGTTTGCTGCCCGCCCTGACCAAGGGCTGGGCCTCTAAACTGGTACTTTTGCTCAGTCCTGCCCCTAGGCCTGAGCTTACTGCTGACTCAGCGTTTGCTGCCCCGCCCTGACCTAGGGCTGGGCCTTAAACTATTACCGTTGCTCACCCTGACCCAGGCCTGAGCTTACTGATTCTGTGTTGCTATCCGCCCTGACGTAGGAACCGGCGCCTCGCGGTTGTTACAACTCAGCCCTGCCGGAGGGCCTGAGCCCCTCGCCCATCTTGCGGACAAGTACAGCAAGGACTGCCGGGCTAACTTCCCGGGCCAACTGGAGCAGAGTGGGCCGGTGTGGCTCCCCTCCTCCCTGGAAAGGGTTGAGCCCCGGCACCCACTCGTTTACACTCACCAATAAAAATGTACACCTTATTTCCAGACTGAATTTGTCTAGCTTCAACTTCAAGCCATTAGATCATGTTATAAATGTCTTTGCTACACTAAAAAGCCCATTGTTAAATATTTGTTCCCCATGTAGATACTTACAGACTGTAATCAAATTACCTCTTAACTTCTCTTTGTTAAACTAAACAGATTGAGCTTTTTGAGTCTATCACTATAAAGCATGTTTTCTAATCCTTTAATCATTCTCACGGCTCTTCTCTGAACCCTCTCCAAATTATCAGCTTCCTTCTTGAATTGTGGACACCAGAACTAGACACAGTATTCCAGCAGTGGATGCACCTATGTCAAATAACCTCTCTATTCCTACTCAAGATTCCCTGTTATACATCCAGGATTGCATTAGCTCTTTTGGCCACAGAATCACCCTGAGAACTCACGTGCATCTGATTATTCACCATAAGCCCCAAATCTCTTTCAGTCTCACTGCTTCTCCAGATTTTAATCAACATGTCATGTGGTACCAAGTCAAATGCTTTACAGAATCTTAGTGTATTACATCAACATTTACCTCTATCAACCAAACTTGTAATCTCATCAAAGGAGATATCAAGTTAGTTTGACAGGATCTATTTTCCATAAACCCATGTAATTAGCATTAATTACATTACCCTCCCTTAATTAATCAAGTCCCAGATCAGCTGCTCCCTTATCTTGCCTGGGACTGATGTCAGGCTGACAGGCCTGTACTTACCCAGGTCATCCTGTTTACCCTTTTCAATAACTGGCATCCCCATTAGCTTTCATCTAGTCTTCTGGAACTTCCCCAGTGCTCCAAAACTTATTAAAAATCAACACTACTGGTCTAGCGAGCTCCTCAGCCAGCTCTTTTAAAATTGTGATTCTGATGTTGCTTAGGCCTTATCTACTCAAAGACGTGTAGAAACAATGTAGATGCACTATTTGGTTACATATATAAATAGTATAATATACTTTTTTCCCCTCCCCAGCTTGTTTATCTAAGTTCACTAAAGAGGCCAGATCAGTTAAAATATACACACACAAAAGTATTTGCAATTTAACTCTTCCTTATGGGTCTGATTGATTTTCCTCCCTGAGGAAAGCTGGATGGTTAAAATATAATCTCTTCACCTGCACTTGAAAGAATTAACTTGAATTAACTTGAAGTGATTCTTTATTACATGTTGCTAGTCAAGTATTTTTATGCTCTTTGGTTACCGTGGTGTGCATAACACTACAATGTTTTCAATGCTCTAATCATCAAAAAATCAAGTGCAAGACAGTCACAATGTGAGTATTGTTATTTCCTCAGGTATGCATGAACTTCTGAGAAATCCAAGGGAAGTGGGAACATGCCATGGAGCTACTGCTTCTTTCTGGGCCCAATTCCTTGATTTACTTGCTTACACTAGTGGTATGATTCTGCTCCCCTACTGGATAAGTGACTTTTAGAATCAAATTTCTAGTGTGAATACTCACACTTATGAATTCAAAACATGAGTGGTATTTCCCTGTACCTAACTATTCTGCCAGGGGAGGGCAGCTTTAATTTACAGTCATGGTACCATACCACATCCTCTAATCACTCTAGCGATACCTGTTCCCTAACCACTTCCTGGCAGCAGGGTTTAGGGCAAATTGCACCATTGTGAGGGTCCCACCCAGGCAAGACTTTCTACCACTAGTGGGATGTATGCATGTGTGAATAGAGCCCATGGTCTTCTGTGTGTCCATCAAAAATATAATCTAAACCAGTTCAGTACATCTATTTGTAGTTTTAACATCTTAAGAGGTAGGACACAGTAACTAGTACATGTTTGCCTAAAAAATCAGCAGCCTGGTTCTGACTTATGGAATGATATTGCGTGGAAATGAGAGATTTTTTTTTTTAAAGAGCATGAAAATATCCCCCTTTTCTCAACCAGCTCTAGTCAGAATCATCATACATAGGTGTAAATTCAAGAATAATGCCATTCAAGTCAGTGGAATTATATCAGTATAACGCTAGAGTCAGATCAGAACTGGAGCTGATGTCTCAATTCTTCCCCCTCAATGCATCTACTAATTTGTTTCCTTCAGGCCATGGAATAAAAGCAGTCAGTATATTGCTGAGTTTCCCCCCAGAAAATTAGTGTAATTTAAAACTGCCCAATCTTTGTTGCAATATTACTTGGCAGACTCAAGGTTGTGCTAATGGCCATGAGCAGCTGTAAACATTAAGACCTTAGAGATTCCAGGAAGATGCTCTAATGTATTATAGATGTTAGGTTTAACATTTCTGTTATCTTTTCCCCTAATTTACAACAACAGGAGAAACTAATGCCAAGGTGTCAAAGAAGGTATATATTCCCCCATGTAAGCATTCTTTCACACTTTAGCATTAGAACAATGCTCATAATCACCCAACATGTTGCTGTAGGACAGTAATAGAGAAAATTACTCTGAACCAGTCATCCCCAAACTTTTTTGTCTGCACCTCTCCCCCTTACCTGGTCTGCACTTCCCTGGGAGACACAGTCAGGAGCTGGGGCTGCTGTTGGGGCTAGAAGCTGGGGGTTGTCTAGGAGCAAGTCTGTGGTCGGGAGCAGGGCTGGGAGCCAGTGGCCAAGACTGGGGCTGAACCTATAGCTGGGGTTGGGAGCAGGGCCAGAGTGGAGCTGGAGGCAGAACAGGGCTGGGTAGTGGGGGCTGGCCCAGGCCTTGCTGCAGCCCAATGAGTGCTCCTCTGCACCCCTTTAGGGGTGTATGCCCCATTGTTTGGGGACCACTATTCTGAACAGTCATTTTCAGAATTATGCCTGACCCATATATGGGCTGTGAAAGAGGTGGCAGGCTCTTGGTGCACCACACACTTGCAAAAGGGCTAGGCAGAATCTGGCCCACAGTCTATATTCAAATATAAATGTCCCATTTAATATAAAAATGAGTAAATTAGTGGGAATTACAGTGTCAGCGTTTGCCGTTGCAAATTAAGCCTTCTGAGGTAGTCCCTAACATAAACTTTTCAAGGCCAAATCTATAACTGGGTTCAAAAAAGAACTAGATAAGTTCATGGAGGATAGGCCCATCAATGGCTCTTGGCCAAGATGGTCAGGGATGTAACCCCATACTCTGGATGTCCCTAAACCTCTGACTTCCAGAAGCTGGGAGTGGACAACAGGGGATGGATCACTCAGTGCTTGCCTGTTCCGTTCATTCTCACTGAAACACCTGGCATTGGCCACTGTCGGAAGACAGGATACTGGGCTAGATGGACCTTTGGTCTGACCCAGTATGGCTGTTCTTATGTAAGAGACACCACTAGCAAAACCTCAGTAGGAAACTGTCTGTAATAATCTCTTCTTTGGAAGATGCATCAAGCTCTCCATCAGGACCCTAGGGGCAGGAAGGCAAGTTAATATGGAATTCAAATAATATTTAGCTTCATCATAGTCATAAAATATTTCACCCCACCCTGGATAATTTGCTGTTCTGCAGGAAAAGATATGGCAGCAGCCTGCACACAGAAGGGAATGAACTTTGGTTTAAGCATATCCAGCGTTCGCTGTCTCAGCAGGGTCTGCCTAGATATATCAAAAAATTGTTAGTGTATTTCTCATCCTTTTGAAGTTACTTCTTAGGGCGGTGGGGGGAGGGAGGGGAGGGGATTCCCTTTGGTGATGACATCAGTTTAGGGTATTAAATTGTATTTTATTGTCTTGTTATTACACTTGCCATCAGCCTGCAAGCAGGTAGCATGAGGTGGCTGCATGTTCAATGAGGACAGTGCAGAGAGACTCATAATATCATCATAGAGTATGGGATTGAGCTCTGGATGGTAGGACCTATGGGTCAGCATTTAAATTGCCCTAGTCAGGACATGAAGAAGGAGCAGCCTGGATAATAGACTGAGGGGCTCTGCTGGGGCGTCTTGTCCCAGTTCCCCCTCTATTGCTTTGCTTATGGGCTAGGTCAGAAATGTCTTTCTTGATCTTTGTGGTAACTGTTCAAGCCCTTGTGCCTCGGCTATTGACATCTTTTTTCTGACAGCCACAGTAAAATAATCCTCCTTTCCTTACTAGGAGTGTGTGACTGTGTAATGGGAAGCCATGAAGGCACAGAGCCTAGTGCTTGAAGCACTGACAGTGCTTACCTCTGAGCTTGTGGTGCACAAAACATACTGCCAGATATCTGCAAGGGACTGGTGTACCACAACACTCACAGCAACACCTCACAGTGGCATCAATAATAGAAGGTTACCAGCCATCCTTAAATGAGTGTTGGTGAGGCCACTACTTGAAAGGCCAGAAAGCTGATCCTAGCAGCAGGGTTTGGACTTGGGGGGAAGGGGGAGGAAATTACAGAAGCTGAGCGCAGCATGAGATGATGACAGCCTGAACAAGGGGCTTGGCAGTCCAAATTAAGATTTAAGCTTTTCTTCCCAAGTCTAAAAATGGTAATTGCTCCATGATTTTAAAATAAATACAACAACTTTCCTGGGTGTTTATTTCATTCCTTAAAAAGTGCTAACAGAAGCAGCAATTCACTGATCATAAGCAGCTTATGGGTTCAGTTTCAAAAGACAAATTCATCTTGTCTGTGTAGAGGAAGTGATGGTCACCCTCTGCTAAAAATGTTACATGCTTCAGAGAAGTCAAACAAATCAAGTATCTAAAACTGTATATATCAGCATTTCTTAAATCACCTCAGTTTGCAATGTTATCAGTGAAGTAGAGTCGTTAAAAATCCTAAAAACATCCTTATTGGGGAACCAAGCAGCTTGTTCTCATTTCTCTTACTGCTAAACTTATGGGCCAAATTCTTCCCTGGTCTAACTCCTGTGAAGTCACCTTATAACTATGCTAGTGAAGTCTCTAGAGTTAGACTGGGGTGAATTGGCCTTTTAGTTTGTGCTATCTGTACTTTTTGTACTCAAGAGCCCAGTGTGACATTTGATATTGTACCCAGTCAAAGCATTTCAAACAGTGCTCTCTGTATCAGATTAATGATGCTCTGAATCATACAGGCAGCAAATGAACCAAATCCATACACATACAATAGTTCAGGTGGCTGCTTGCTGAAAGAATAAAGGGCTTGCTGTGGCAACGACAACGGAAAGATGGAAATATGTGGGCAGATGGTAGCAGGGCTTTTGGACAAGTGAACAGTCTGAACTACTGTCATCCCACCTGGCATATGACCTGAAAGAGTTTGGCTCAGAGTTCTTTCCTCCTTTTCTGATGGCTCTTTGTTCATTGTGTTTACAGCACTGACTGATGTTTGAAATCCATATGTTAACTGCTGCCTACAAATCGTTAGCACCAGAATAAAGTCATCCGAGCCTCAGATAAACTTCAAAAGCAGAAAGGCCATTGCCTCTACCTAAAAGGCCAGGATTTTAAGACATCATACTCCTAAATCCATATTTGGGTGCCTCAAAAGTGCTGAGTACTCAATAACTCCCATTGGCTTCAAGGGGTCAGTTGGCTTCTGTGGGAGCTCTGGGTGCTCCACACTTCTGAAAATCAGGCCACTTATTTAGGCATCTAAGTATGGATGCAGGAGCCTAGCTTTAGGCACCTGTGTTTGAAAAATCCTGGCTTTCATAAAAAATTAGACTATACACATTGATTGAACTGTCTGATTAAAGTCATGAGAACCCAACCCCACATCCCATTGACTTCAAGTGTGAGTTTGCTGGTGCTGCATAATTAGACCACAAGATAGGAATTCCCATCCTCCCAGGGAAGGATACATAACATTTCTTCATTGTTATGAAGAAATAGATATAATTGGACAAACACTTTTTTTAAAATTGGTGATGTGTTTTTCCAGGATGGGAATATCAGGTAAAGTATTTCCAGAATTAAAACATATAGGAACCAATATGAATGCAAAGATATTGATAGAAGAGTACAATTTGGAAAAAAAAATCAGATAACACAGACTGCCCTACGGTAGATCTGAGATTTCAAGATTACCATGAGAGGGTTACTTAGATTGGTTCATGACATGGACAAATTTTGCTCTGTTATATAAAAGCTATTATATCATGACTGAGAAGAATTTATGCCCACATGTAGCCCATAAATATGCCATTGTCTGTGGCATGAGTACTGTTGTCAGAAACCAACATGGAAGTTAAGATTTTTATGGGCTGCATAATCAAGGGGAGAATGTTATCTAAAAAAAATTGAAGTATAAGAGGGAAAAGAATTTGGCCTAGCAGAGTCCTTCATCTTGTCTGTTCCAGAGAGACGTTTTCCCTCTCCTATACTTTAAAGCATGCAAGGGAAATAAAATGGCAGTTACGTGTCTTATAGCTGAGGGGTAATCAGTACTAAATCTGGAGTCATGGCCAAATTCCAACTGGTTAATTACATTCTGCCTTCCTGAACAGGGGTGTAGCAAGGCCCAGAGGGCCTTGATGGAAGAATAGGTTAGGGACCTCCTTCCCAAGTCTGAAATCTAAAATTGTACTTACCTTTCCCATCAGATTATATCCATCTTATCTGTAAATACACAAACACAATATGCAAGCTATCTACACACTGAAAAGTTTTAGTTAACATTTATGCAAAATGTTCACTGGAAGTGATGTAGTGCTAAATTTCATAGTACGGGAGCCCTGCAGAAATGATCCCAAGTTGGTAATTCTGTCATGCATGAAAGTCTCCAAAATCTATCTTGTGTGTGAGGTCATCATAAAATAATGCACCCATATTCCAAACCAAACATTTTACCAGTAAATTTTATCTAATTGATAGGTGCTTGTGACGGGTGCAACACTAGTTATGAGACTTCACACATTAGAAATACATACTCATACCAGTATCAACATAAAACATGCGTAACGCAGCTTTTATATGCCAAACTTTAAACTAAGTAGCAAGGCACGTCCAAGCACACATGTAATTAGTCAAAAAGGCCGGGGGCTTGAGTCACCACTATGCTGCTCCAGTTTCAAGTTGGTGCATCTCCTGGAACCAAATGAATGGAGAAAGCAGAGTAATGCAATGGGGAAATCAAGCCTAAAATCTTCGTATATGAACCCACATTTTTTTTCCCATGGAAAACTTTGCGATTTGAGCACAAAAACATTTGCTTTGCATTCACCATGGTTGGGCATTGAATGCAAACAAGAGTTGTCAGAAATTTACAGACCATTCTTGAAAATGTAGGGCTCTGTCACAGAAACCAAACACAAGGCTCTGTACTGCCAGGCATAAAGAAAAGAAACAAAAAGAACAGGCTACATCCTCAGCACTTTTCAAAGATCATGATACCTAGTCCATTTTACATTACTGCATCGGGCACTTCAGTATGTCTGCTTCCATATCACTGAACATGTTACAGATGACACTTCTAAGTGCCTCTAAGATGCACACACTATTCAGATAGGGTTTGCTCTTACCCCATAAAGATTCAGTGGTACGCTTCAGCTACTTTTGGACCACTACATAAACCCAGTGTAACTGGCTGGTCAGGTCAGTCTGACAATGGTTTCCCACAGTCAAAATGTTGCACAGGAGCTAGGAAGCAGAGGTGGCTCTAGACATTTTGCTGCCCCAAGCATGGAAGCAGGCTGCCTTCGGCAGCTTGCCTGCAGAGGGTCCGCTAGTCCCGTGGCTTCAGAGGACCTCCCGCAGGCACTGCAGGAGGTCCTCCGAAGCCACGGGACCAGCGGACCCTCTGCAGGCAAGCTGCCGAAGGCAGCCTGCCTGCCGCCCTCGCGGCATTGGCAGAGCGCCCCCTGCGGCTTGCCGCCCTAAGCACACGCTTGGTGTGCTGGGGCCTGGAGCCACCCCTGCTAGGGAGGATCAGTGAATCTAGTCTAGCTAGGAGAAACACATTCTAACAGAGTAAAGAGATTAATTTTGATAAGGAGCTTCCCTACAGCTGTCCCCAGCAATCTTCTCCTGGTCTTCTCCACCCCCTGTGGCAGGGGACCCTTTCCCCATCTGCCCTCCCCACCCCCACCACCTTCCCCTGGCTTCCTAATCTTACATCCCCTACTGCGCCAGAGATCCGTCGCCAACCAGAGTATCTGGCCGCATTCCCTTCAGCTTGCAGCTTGATCATCTTTAAAAATCCAGACAAACAAGCTAACCTCCAATGAAAATGACATATGCAGAGCAACAAGATCTGAAGAAGAGCTCTATGTAGCTTGAAAGCTTGTCTTTCACCAGCAGAAGTTGGTCCAATAAAAGATAATTCCTCACCTACCTTGTCTCTTTAATATCCTGCAACCAACACGACAGCTATGATGGCACTGCAAACAACACTATGCAGAGCAATGCATATCACTCCTTGTCCTGGCTTCTAGTTAGCACACCCCATCTCTTTTTCCTGAAAGGAGTCCAGTTACTTCTTGAGGTTCTCAGCCTAACTATTATCTCAAATACAGTAGGAAGCTGGAATTTAATCTCAAAATCCCCAGGCCACAGTCTGACTCGCTGGAGACTCCCACTAGGAGCACAGCTGGGGCAGGGAGCATCAGGGACCCTCTTCAGTGGGCACCAAAGGACATATACCCCAGTCATAGTTAGCTGATGGCCTGATTCAGCCATGGGGTACGTTGTTCTATGTCAGACGGTCTCAGGGCTCTGGCTCCTCAGGTGGTGGTGTTCCTAATAAAATAATTGGGCCGACTCTGTAAAATGATAATGTGTCTAAACCCCCCTTAAGGACAAAGAGGCATATATAAATCCCAGCAAAGGCCCCAGGAAGGGAGAAATCCATATCCCACAGAGAGAACAGGAAAATAAAATATTTAATGGTGAAAAAATAGGGTTTTTTGGGTTGGTTTTTTTTTACTATATTTAAAATTCTGGGAGCGTCTATGATGGGCTAAGAGGACTGCTTAGAAGACCACCTGTTTTCTTCTATGTTTTTTGTTAATTTACTGTATGTAGCCTCCATTATCCATAAACCAAAACTTACAACTCTGTTACAACAGGAGAAAAGAACACTTTATTGTTTGCTGTTGGCAGATGACCAAAGTCCCCTCCCAATTTAACAAGCTTTAAGCTGCAATGAGACACAAGACACTTCAGAAAAAAAAACATAGCCACAAGGCTAATGAGGACAACAGCTGCCAGCAAACTTTCCACTGCAAGCAAGTGAAGACTTGAAGTGAATTTTAGCTCAAGTTTTCTTTTAGTAGCATCAGTGACATGCCTGTGCCCGCAAAGGCTCAAATTGCATTCCTTAACACTAGGACTCTAGGCCTGTCTAGAGTCATCGAATTGCAGCAGCATGGTGGTAAGAAGCAGCATAAACCTTTAACAAATCTGACCTCTTTGTATTGCAGTGGTACGTTTGTTGTAAAAAAGACAGTAAATAGTGGTGAAGGATGCTGCTGAGGAAAAGAGATGAGAATTTGTGTGTGAGTAGAGGTATGCACAAGAGTTGGAAGAGAGATATGGACTAAGAAGGAAGCTAGTGGTCTCAGCAAAGAATCCCATAATTCTAAATCACAGTTCTGATGCTGATTCTCTTTATGGTGACTCATTTAGATCCAAGTTAACGTCAATGGGATGAGCTATGTGAATAGCTGCTCACCGATTTGTGTAAGAAGGTCACCGTCTGACCCATAATCTTTCCACCTCAGTGTCCCCAGCTATAGAACAATGTAAATATTACTTATTTACCTATCGCAATAGGAATCTTGTGAGGTCTATTTAGTTACCCTGTGCAAAGCACCTTGAAGACAATTAGCTGAAAACAAAAAGTAACTTACGGCAAAAGAAAATAATCTGACCAACACAGTCAGGAGATAGTACCAAATGAAGACCAATGCATGATTTTACCCATTGCTAACAGTAAATATTATGGGTTAAGAGCAGTTAACACAATTTTTATCTGTCATCGGTATGGCTCAAGGCCACTCTGCTTTCTGAGTAAAAATGAAAAGTGTTGGCATATTATTCAGTATCTGAGAACAATCAAGAAAACATGAGCAAAAGCAGACTGGTCAAGTCCTTTTTTTCTCCTGGCTGGGGGACCTCTTTCAGATCTTATAAATTGTGCTGTATTAAGGGAAGGGGGAAAGTCTTATCATGGTGGATGAAGAACAGTTGGCTGAAGCTGAACTCAAGCCAAATAGAGGAAAGTATTCTGAGGAATATGCAGCTATGGTGCACTCTCTTTTGACTGAAGATGCACATGCACAATTGGTCAGTTCACTCCATAGTCCTGAATTCCTTGCTGCTGCTGCTAAGCTCTCATATCACAATGGCCATGTATAATGCTTTCTACTGTCTGGTGGGCTAGGAGATTTCATTCCATCCTGGCAGAGGAGGACCTAGCTTCAGTTATTTGTATCTTCATCACCTCTTGGCTGGACTACAGCAATGCAATACCTGGGTATAAAACCTTCAGCACTTAGTAAACTCCAATTACTATACAATGCTGCAGCAACCCAGGCTACCATGAGCACATCACACCTGTCCTCTGCTGTCTACACTGACTTCTTATAGATTTTCAAATCAAGTTCAAGGTCTCAGTCTTTATCTTCAAAGTGTTCCATGTCCTGGGGCCAGGACACCTACAAGACTATTTAAAGCTCTGGAATGAAGACCATGGTTGACAATTTCGCTCCTCTGACACAATGCAACTTCCAACAGTAGAAGTAAAGCTTGTCTGTGTGGGAGACAGCACCCTCTCTGGGAGTGTTCTGAGACTGAGGAATGAACTAAGAACTACCACAAGCCTCATCATTTTCTGCTCCAAGTGCAAGGCGCATTTCTTTGACCTTGCCTTCTCTAATATAAACACATATCAACAAGTATATTTAACAAACAAACTAGCAAAGCAAGACACTCCTCTCTAAATGCTTCTCCCTCTGGGGAGAGGATGAAAGAACAAACAACATATGATAGAAGTGGAATCACTTAATACACTATTGGAAGGTACTCAAATATTATGGTGATGTGTGGCATAAAAACCTATATGGAATAGAACAGAATAGGTGGTAAGCAAGTGATTAAATAAAATTGGTACTTTCTTACTTAAGAAAACTTGTGTCATGATCAGACTAATTGGTGTTTAGTTTTCTGACAAAAAATACATCTTTGCTTCTTTTTTCTCCAGCAAGTATAGCAACTTTGCCCAGCTATGGGAGAGGGAGCTGGACTCTTTTCTGGCTAATACATCATCTAAAATTTCTGGGACAGACTGTGATCCCCTTACCCATGCTGACCAGTATCTTACATCACAAGAAGTTCCACTGAATGTCACTACTCATGATGTAAATTGTCACTATTCAGTTTGAATGAGAGTATCCCAGTCTGGTTCTCTGATTGTCAATATAATTTTTTTACTTGAGATGAGAATACATGAGCCAGAAAGAACACAGCTTGCCTTTCAGATCCCAGACTGAGCTTGCAACACTGATAGTTAGAAAAATAATCTTTTTTACTTTTAAACTGAGTCTGTTATGGAGTCACTGGGAGATCATAAACATGAAAACCCACAGTACTATTTTTAGAGTAATTTTTCAGAGGATGAATTCACTTTACAGTTTGCAGCAGGCTAATAAACAATAAAGAGAGCAATATTTAGGAAGTGGACCAAACTGCCAAGTAAAACATTCACATCTCCTATAAAATTATACATTTTCTAATGGAGCTTCTCTTAGGGATGATTTATGGCTCAGTCGGCAGCTTACAAAAAATGGCTTGGGGAAAAAAAATGATGTACTGTAAAGGGATAAGTCCTACACTGTCTGACACGGAAAACACTGAATGGGAAAGCAAGGAGAGATACAGGACTTTGGAGTTTCTGCTGAGTAATTTGTGCAGAAAAATGTATATTACACACACACTTATATGCAAAGAAGTTTTCACCTGTGTTTTGTTGGTATATCTCTAGTTACAATATGCAAAATGGCATGATGCACTTTTTATGCTATGTAGCATATATTTCTTTTGTTCTGTGCTGGAAAACTGTTGCATTTGGCCTTAAACAAAACATATTTAAATAAAAAATAGTAATATACTTCAGTGGAGTAAATGTTTTTCAGTTTGAATGCAGATCATTACAGCTGTTATTTAAAATGGCTTTGCTTGATCTCACTCACTCACTCACTCATGCCCGTCACCCCAATCGGGGTATGGGCCGCCAACAACAGATCTCCAGAGTCCTCTATCCTGCGCCATTCGTTCTATCTGGTTCCAGGTATAGCCCATTTTTTTGCTATCATCTTGAAGGTCACGTCGCCAGGTGTTTCTTGGACGGCCTCTTTTCCGCTTGCCTTGGGGGTTCCACTGTAGTGCCTGTCTGGTGATGTTAGTTGGCTGCTTGCGTAGTGTATGTCCTATCCAACCCCACCTTTTCCTTCTGATTTCTTCCTCTGCTGGGAGTTGACAGGTCCTCTCCAAGAGGTGGATGTTACTGATGGTGTCTGGCCAGTGGATCTGGAGAATCCTTCTGAGGCAGCTATTTATGAAGGTCTGGATCTTCCTGATGGTTGTTTTGGTTGTCCTCCAGGTTTCAGCTCCATACAGTAGGACTGATTTCACATTGGAGTTGAACAGTTAAATTTTTATTGCCAAAGACAGCTCTCTAGAGCTCCAGATGTTCTTGAGCTGTAAGAAGGCTGCTCTTGCCTTACCAATCCTTACTTTGATGTCTGCGTCTGTGCCACCCTGCTGGTCGATGATACTACCTAGGTAGGTGAAGGACTGCACTTCTTCCAGGGGGCTTCCATTCAGTGTGACTGGGTCATTGCTGGTGGAGTTAATCCTAAGGATCTTGGTCTTGTCCTTGTGAATGTTGAGGCCAACCTGTGATGACGTGGCTGCTACTACATTGATCTTCTTTTGCATCTGCTGTTTACTGTACGAAAGGAGTGCAAAGTCATCAGCAAAGTCCAGGTCATCAAGCTGGGTCCACAACGTCCACTGGATTCTGTTCCTATGCTTGTACATGGATGTCTTCATAATCCAATTGATGACAAGGAGAAAGAGAAATGGTGACAACAAGCATCCTTGCCTGACTCCAGTTTGCACCTAGAAGCTGTTAGTAAGCTGCCCTCCATGGATCACTCTACAGTGTATACCATCATATGAGTTCTTAATCAGGTTGACCACCTTTGCTGGGATGCCGTAGTGCCGAAGGAGCTTCCAAAGAGTCTCTCGATCCACGCTATCAAACGCTTTCTCATAGTCAACAAGATTGATGCACAACGAGGAGTTCCACTCTATAGACTGCTGGACTATGATGCGAAGTGTTGCTATCTGGTCCATGCATGATCTGTTCTGCCAGACACCTGCCTGTTCATCTCGTAGCTGTGGATCGACGGCATCCTTCATTCTCTCTAAGAGGACTCAGTTAAAGACCTTCCCTGGCACTGACAGGAGTGTGATTCCTCTATAATTGGCACAGTTGCTAAGGTCTCCTTTCTTGGGGATTTTGATGAGATATCCCTCTTTCCAGTCTACTGGAATCACTTCTTCTTCCCATATCTTCTCAAAGAGGGGGTACAGCATTTCCACTGAAGCATCCAGGTCTGCTTTCATGGCCTCTGCTGGGATGTCATCAGGTTCAGCTGCCTTCCTATTCTTCATCGTGGTGATGGCTTTTCTGATCTCATCTCTGGTTGATTTATTGCAATTAATTGGGAGGTCCTCGTTAGCTGAGTTGATATCTGGTGGATTTGGTGGTGCTGGTCTGTTCAGGAGTTCCTAAAAGTGCTCCACCCATCTGTTCATCTGTTGTTCTATTCCTGTTATAGACTTTCCCTGCTTGTCTTTAACGGGACGTTCTGGCTCGCTGAACTTTCCAGACAGTTGCTTGGTAGTATCATACAGCTGTTTCATATTACCGCTGTATGCTGCCTGCTCCGCTTCTGCCGCCAGTTCATCCACATACTCTC
Source organism: Gopherus flavomarginatus (assembly GCF_025201925.1). NCBI lineage: Eukaryota > Metazoa > Chordata > Testudines > Testudinidae > Gopherus > Gopherus flavomarginatus. The sequence continues at coordinate 216,632,896 of NC_066618.1, read as the reverse complement.
TCTTGTCCTTCCTGATATTCCTCTTCACTGCTCTGTGGGCTTCAGCATACCCTTTTTGAGCTTTGGCCTTTGCTGCTCTAGTCCTGCTGTTGTTGACTGCTGCCTTCTTCTTCTTCCTGTCTTCTATCTTGATCAAGGTCTCTGCTGTGATCCACTCTTTCTGCTGGTGTTTCTTAATTCCAAGCACTTCCTGGCATACTGACCTAAGTGTCTCTCTCACTTTCTGCCATCTGTTTAGTACACTGTCTTCCTCTTCCTCAGACCGATCCTGTAATACTGAAAACTTATTCTTCAGCCTCAGTCCAAAATCTTCCTTGGTCTTATGGTCTTTCAGAAGGCTGACATTGTACTTCACTCTTCTGTCTGACGTGTCTATCCAGTTCTTTTTCAGCTTCAGCTTCAATCTGGCCACTACTAAGTGATGGTCGGACGCCGCGTCTGCTCCTCTTCTAACTCTAACGTCCTGCAAGGATCTTCTAAACTTCTTGCTAATGCAGACGTGATCGATCTGACATTCTGTCGTGCCTGCTGGTGATACCCAGGTACTCTTGTGGATCCACTTGTGAGGAAAGATGCTACCTCCTATGACCAGGTTGTTAAGTGCACACAAATCCACAAATCTCTCTCCATTCTCACTCATCTCTCCCAGAGCGTGGGTCCCCATAACTTGTTCGTATCCTGTGTTGTCAGGTCCAATTTTGGCATTAAAGTCTCCCATAAGGATGATGATGTCTTTGTCTGGGAGAATCTCTAATATTTTCTGGAGTCTGTTGTAAAAATAATCTTTGTCCTCCTCTTCTCTGTCATTAGTTGGAGCGTAGCACTGAACAACATTCATCTTAATCCTCTTCATTTTAGTTCTGAAGGATGCTGTGATGATCCTGGGACCATGTGCCTCCCAACCAATCAGTGCTCCCTGTGCCTGCTTGGACAACATGAAGCCTACTCCCTGTGTGTGGGGTGCATCACTCCCTTCATGTCCTGAATACAGCAACAGCTCTCCTGTCAACAGTCGTCTCTGTCCCGCTTGCGTCCATCTTATCTCGCTAATGCCTAATAGGGTCAGGTTGTTACTCCTCATCTCTGCTGCAACCTGCGCCGTCTTTCCTGACTCGTACATGGTCCTCACGTTCCATGTGCCTATGATAATCCTCCTGGTTGCAAGAAGGGTAATCGGCTTAGTGGCTTCCTCACGGCTTTTACCACCCAGCGTTATGCATTTTCGAATTGAAGACCCTTCTTTTTCCAAGGTAAAAGTCTCTGTTGCTTCTATTGTTGGCGTTTCTGTAGCAAGTTGATTTTTACGGGGTGGAGTTGCTAGCCCCACGCCCAACCCTCCTCCTTTATCCTGACTTGGGACAGGCAGATGGCCCCAAAGGATCTCTCTGGTGGAGTTCTTGCTTGACCTAGCATAAATTTATTTTTATGAGTCATATTATAGTATTGCTTTGTAGGCAGAATTCCTTATTGGCTTCAGTAAGGATTTCTGCTTAAAAGCTGATGGTATGACATGGCTCCAGGTAATGTTATATTAATGAATCAAGGAGTGGCATGATCAGACTCACAGAAACAGAATAAGGGATTTCTGAAACACAGTTGTGTGTTTGTCTCTTTTTTTTTTTTAAGACATGAACTTTGATAAAGTTTTCATTTTGATCATTCTATCCAAAAGTAACCTATCGTAAAGCTCTGCAACGTATCCTACCACAAGGATGTTTCAGTAAAAAATAATAAAATAAAATAAAAAAGAGAGCCTTCCCAGAGTTGCTTCACTCCTGCTTATCAGCCTCAGGGGGAGGATTCTTCCCTGTGAGGGGGAGGATCTTGGCTGGGCATTAGGGAGACGCTCAGGCTGGGTGCTAGGGAGTGGCTTTGCCCCTAAGGGCAAAATTCTCCTCTGCAAACAGAAGTGAGAATTTTTAATGCATAGTCTATAGTTATTTTGTGCATGGGTCTCTACCTGTAAGGTACCTATTTCTTGTGCCTACTTCCAAATATTACAAAATAGCCTACTTGGTCTTGGTTATGCTTTGCACAGGTGCTTATTATACATTATTATCTGTACACACACATTTTTCCTCAGCAGATGATAACAGCACAACACTTTAAAATGATGAACTGTTGGCAAGTTATCCAAGGATAGTTTAAGCTTCAGATTTGGCATGCCACAGGTTCTAATCCCATAAAGAACTGTTGGGCCCTTCATCCTTCCAAAACTAGATAAATGGAATTCTCTACAGTTTCCTTTGCATGGGTTTGTACTAGCGTAGCCAGATTTTAAACCCACAGTAATTTGGGTGAAGTCAAATGCACAGCCAGGGATCAGAGCCAAGACTCACTGTTATGCCATAATGATAGTTTTCTAGTGTCCCCATTAGTTTATGCTAAATTTAAACTGTCAGATGCCAAATAACAGAAGATCTGTGACCTTGCAAATGCTGCCACTGAAATTAATGAGAAAAGGTCCTGTTAACTTCAGTCTTGCTTGCACTGAAACTAAAGATTCCGGCCATTACTATAGCTCCAAATGTGAGCCAAACACAGAGCTCTGCTGTGCAACATACTGTGTACCTATTACATGCTACTTTCAATCCCAGAAGTGGCTGCATGTCAGCGATTGGCAAAGTGATACCTGTAAGTGCATAAGTAATTAAGCACTTCTGTATCCTGAAGGATGAAAATTGCTATCTAAATGTAAGATAACATTGTGAGCAAACTGAATGATAGAATAAAAAACAAACTGGGAGTTTTGCAATTGACTTCAATGGGAGAAAATTAGCTGGCAGATGACATGTTTTCTTGTCTAGCATTCTGTGCAATGGTTATATACTGTCCCTGATTTTGCTGGGTATATTGCAGAGAATCAATCCCCTACTCTCTCCAAACAGTAATAAGTTCTGCCTGTTGTAAGAAAACGAGTCTGCCACTGGGATCGTTTGATTTTCTTTTTGTACTTGCCTTCATAGATAGTCTTGCTAGTTTGTCATCCCATTTTGGTTGAGTTTTCAGTATGAAACTTCAATGGGGTAAGCAGATTGCTCCTGCCCATTGAGTGAGAAAAGCATCCAAAGATGGTGATGCTACAGTCAGAAATAAACCTCTAAGCATGTCTCACATGGATTTCTCCAAGACAGCTTGCTTTTAACTAGCTTTAAGTGTTAGTTTTCTGGCAAAAATAATTGAGTATAGGTAAACTCATTGCATATTTGCACCTCTCCTGAGCAGCACATTGAACAATAATGAAAAAAAAAAACAAAACCTCACTTAACTAGTGATCAAGCTTGCAAAGGCTTTAGGGCTTGTCCATGCAGCAACTTACTTCATGGCAAACCAGAGTATGATTCTACTGTAGCACTAGCTTGCCATGCAGTAACTTGCCACATGGCTCCTACTACAGTGCTTACTGTAGAGTCACACCCTAGCTTGCTGCCCAATAATTTGCTGCCTTTACACTCAACAGCATGGGTATTTATCTGTCTGTCATGTGATAACTTTGGAATGTGACTTCTGATCAATTCCAAAATTTCAGGGAAGGTTCCAGGGATCAATGGCCAGAACCCTATTGATTTGGGGAAAAACTGGAAAATCCAAAGGACACAAAAAGTTTCTGTAAGCTCTTTAGTATAGCTTCATGCTCAAGCATCTCTGCAATGGTTTATAAATCAACCAACTGGTTGATGGCACCCATTAACGACTTCCATGATAACAATATCCCATATCATCTCTGTCTATCTTCCCAATACAGAACATGTTGATACCCTGAATGACTTATCCCAGACAAAAGGAAGGATAAGAGTGCTCATGTTTCCAAACTCTCTTCTGCAGCTTCAGAATATGGTGGGAATATGGTAGCCAGAGAGTTCCTTTAGGAACACCCCACTACCACAGTGAGGGTCACACGGCAAACAGATTCATGTGTACATTGATGGCTCAAAATCCTTCAAGAATGGTGGTTGTGGTGTCTTTACCTCATGACCTAATGGAGAGAGTACAAGAAAGCGCATTAGTCAGGGATATATCTGAAATGAAAGCTATTCTCACTGCACTGCAAGAAATAAACAGAACAGAAACAGTGATGGATGTTGTGCTGTTTGTTGACTCACAGGTGGCAATCCTCAGCTCTTTTTAAGGAAATCAGAATTCTATCAACAATGCAGTTCATAAGGATGCTAAAAGGATCTGAGAGTGAGGCAATTGACTTCACAATAATTCCATTGCACATTGGCATATATGGAAGTGAGGTAGCTGATGATCTAACCAAAGTTGGAGGATTCGAAACTCGGGTAGGAACGACAACAGTTGAGGATTTTGACACTATATCAAGGGAAATATTAGCTGACATAAGTGGTTGAAAGATAAAAGAGCCTCTGATCGATATCAAAACATCTTGGAAAATACTATCTATACTAATAAATCTTACTATCGTAGAATTTCAGACAGGGCACATGCAGGAATGAAAATCAATAGGGAGGAGATCAAGATATAGCCACTCTGCAAGATGCGTTGGGAGCAGGCTAACATCTGCCCACACTTTTTAATGTAATATTGTAAGTCAAACGATGCTCATTGGTTTTGATTCCTTGGATCAAGCCCTTATAGAGGACCCCATAAGAGTTGCCAAATTGATTCTCAAGCTTCATGGCCCGATGGGATTACTGTGGCACAAGACAATGACAACAGAATAATGGTGGGGAGGTGGTAGAAGTGGGGAAAAGGAGGTGTGCAAACAGCCTCTGGCATGGGGGATCCAAGTAGGAGAAGGGGGAAAATGGGGCATATAGAACACCAGGCCAGGAGCAGGGGAGATTGTGGGAACCTGGTATGTGGAGAGGGGAGAAAGGAGGCACACAGAGTATCCAGCATGGGGAAGGTTGGAATGGGAAGCAGACAGAACCCCTGGGATGGTGGGATGATAGGGGGACCCTTGTACAGGAAGAGGGAATGGGGGAACATAGAGCCCGGGCCATGGGTGGGGAGAGGAGATGTGAAGAGACACACACAGAGCCCCAGGCATGAGGGAGGAGGGTTGCAGTGAGTCTCTGAAATAGAGGGAGATGAGAGGATGCTGTAGGAGGGGGAGATTGTGGTGTGGAGTGAATGGGTGCCAGGAGCCACTGGTGTGTGCCATGTGCTCAGCCTACAACCACTCTGAAGTGGGTGACCTCCTTGTCAAAATTTACTTTAAAATTCAAACTATGAAAACATGGAGCTGCCTAGAATAGTCCCACAGGGTTAGTAAAGTATTTATAAAACAGTAGTAAAGTGTGTGTTTCAGTACTTCTAGCACCCTCTAGTGACATGAGCTAAGCTTCTACTTCAGACAAATAGGACCTGGAGAGCTCTGTGTAAGCTCGAAAGCTTGTCTCACTCACCAGCAGAAGTTGGTCCAATCAAAGATATTACCTCACTCACCTTGTGTCTCTAATATCCTGGGCCAGCTAAAGCTACAAGACCACCTACCAGTATGAGTGATTAGATTTGCATCCTCAAAATTATTGGCTTTTAACCATGCAAATCAAATCATCATCATGAATAATAATGATCTCTAGAGTGGTTTTATTTCCTGAAACCAGGTATGGGAGGTGGAGGAAATAAATGTGTTTTATTCACACTAGACCACCGTTCCGTGAAAGTGTCTCAGAGCACTTTGCAAACAGAAATTAAGTATTTATTCATTAGTAGTAGTAGCAGGACTATTACCATAATGCTTAGGAGCCCCAGGCATGGACCAGGAGCCCATCATGCTAGGTGCTGTACAAACATAGACCCAAAAGATGTTCCCTGGCCCAAAGAGTTCACACTATGCCTCACAGTACCCTGGAAGGGAGGAAAGTATTAGCTCCATTGTACAAATAGGATAATGGAAGCACAGGATTGCTAAGCTATTTGTTCAAAGTCAGACAGGAAGGCCACGCCAGAGTCAGGAGTAGAAAGCAAATGTCCTGACCCCCCTTCCTTGGCTCTTGCCCCAAGTCTATCCTTCCCCATGTGGGCATTTATTTTCACTTAGATTAAGAGGAGAAACTTTGCAGCATAAGGTAAGAGACCCAACCACCTCAAAACAGCTAACTATTAAAAAACAAAAACAAACAAAGCAACAGACCATCATATCAGTGATATTGCTATAACAGCAATTTACCTTATACAGTTCATCCTAGCTCAGTTGTGCAAGAGAAAACAACCAAGGTTAGTTAAAAGGTGTATGGACAGTGCTGGTATATGTGTTTTGTGTGTATGGCTCCTAAGATCCTGGGCCATTAGAAAACATGCATGGAAAGAGATTAAAAGCAGCATATAATGAAACACCTCTCTGAATACATCATTCTTCTGTTTGAGACAATAGCACACACAATTTGCAGAATAACCCTGTGCAGGAGGCTCATCTTGGCATACTCTGCAAGAAGTTGAGACCATTCTGTGTGTGGCTGGGGCTGCTGAACAAACAGAAGAGTTAGCATTAGATCATGGTAGGGTGACCAGATGTCCCGACTTTATAGAGAGAGTCCCGATTTTTGGGTCTCTCTCTTATATAGGCTCCTACTACCCCCCACCTCGTCTCAATTTTTCACGCTTGCTGTCTGGTCACCCTAATTAGATGAGCGGACTCCAATTAGAAGTCTCCCTGACAGGAATACTGGGGCTGGAGTGAAACTAAAAGTAAATACATAAATTCCTGATACAGAAATGAAAAGTTTGAACATTTTTCCAGACAAGTCAGGTTAGCCCAGGAGAAATCTACAGTATCTTCTTCCCAGCAGCCAGTCACATAAATTAGTTCCTGCTCTCCTTTGCTTTGGCTTCATTATTTGGTGGATCCTTTCATAAACCTCACCTCTTCTTATACAGTCATCTAATTAGGGTGACCAGAACAAATATTGGTTGAGGTTTGTCTCTTTTCTCCATCAACCTCTGCTTTTCTTAGAAATTATGTTTGGACAACAGATATGAAAAATACAAAGAAAAAATCACCTGTTCCTCTGGTTAACTCCACTGCCCCCCTGACGCATCCTGTCCTGTAAAGTACTCATGCACAATTGAGGTTCAGGATCTTACTTTACTTGATTCTGCAAGTATCCAATGTCACAGAGCAACTGGTAGCAATATTACCTTTTTCACCAGCATTTTAGTTTCTATGGGCTTGAAATGTGAGGGTTTGTAACATGTCCTCTTGATCTAATTCCCAGATATGTTCATTACTATCAGCTACAGAGAGGCTATAGTGCTGCTGAAATTAAATTGATTGGAGTAGATAGCCTCTTACAGAAGAACTAAGCTGATGCTAAGACTTTAATGGCTTGTTTCCTTTGCTGGATATAGAAAAAACATATTTTGAATGGAAGAACTTACACGTAAGGTACATTGTTAGTGCAAGTCACCTTGTATGTTTTCAGTATGGAACTCTGATACCATGATGAAAAATCTACAGTAGAAGAATCTAAACATAACAGCACAGAACCTTATATTTTTAAAGATGATTGCCTTAATCCGTACTGGAAATCTGTACTAGGATACCATGGGGTATGGCATTTGCATGACCCAATAGACGTAATGTAGGTTGTTAGCTGGATGACATGCCACTTAATTCAATTTACTAGCCAGGTCTGCTCTCCATTTATTTCTCTCCTTCTGTTTCTTCCTTTATTTCTCCCTCTCATGCTGCAGTGATAGTGGTGAACATGGAAGATAACTCCTCCTGGTCATCATTTTCTGGTATTAGTTTTGGGTAACAAATCCCCAAACTATATTTGTTTGCTCCTTATTTTAATAGCTAGTTACCTGTTGATGGGTATCTCGAGGGGCAAAATTTCAAAGTGACTATCAAAGAAGGCGAAGTGAGAGGAGTAGGCCTGGCAATTTTTACATTAGTGTCTTGAGGAAATCATTGGCTGCTTCATCTCTGAAAGGAGGAGACTTGCTCATCTCCCAGCAGCTGCCTGCATAGTGGAGTCCTCTCAGCCTGCCTGAGCATGCATGTTCTTTTGTAAAGTGTCCTGCCCTGCTGTGTCAGCTCCTTTTCTCAGCTCCTCAAAGTCTGAACAGTTCCAAATTGGAATTCTCCATGGTTAGTAGGCAATGCATGCTGGATAGTACTTGTTGCTAACACTTCAAAATATGCATGCAATTAATGCTGAAGTCTAGCTGAAATCCTATAGAATCGCTACCAATGTTCAAATTAATACCTAAAGAATTCATCAGAATTGACAGTAATACTATAAATGCTGCAGGCATTAACTAAGATTAGGTTATTATTTTGAACTGCTGTGTATTCATCTTTTGTTCCCCAAACCATGACAGATCTATATTTTTCCCATGGACCACTATCTTTAAACAAAGAAGCAATAGACAGCTATGGCTGGTGTATTTTCAGCTTTGTTTCTAGGGCCTGAGCTACACTAGCGGGTGTGGGGTGGGGTGAGGTTTGAACTAAGATATGCATCTTCAGCTACACTATTCGTGTAGCTGAAGTCGAAGTATCTTAGTTCAACTTACTTGGCTGTCCTCATGGCGGCAAGTCGACTGCCATGGCTCCCCTGTTGACTTCACTTACTCCTCCTGCCGAGGTGAAGTACAGGCGTCATTTCGCAGATCAATTTATCACTTCCAGACAGGACGCGATAAATAGATCCCCGATATATCAAACATTATCCGCCGATCCAGCAGGTAGTATAGACGTACCCTATGTTGGTTATGTTATTGTCAGTTCACAAAAGGATACTTGTGCCATCTAGTGTACCAAATGCACAAAGCCTGCACAAAGCAGTGGACACTTTTTTAGGCCATCCTCCATTGTGTGCATGGAAACCGTAGAGTTTACAGAGGAGAGGACCTGGCACACAAGTAATTATTATGTGTCTGAATATACCAGCATTCAACAATTTGAGCTTATTTGACTTCTGAAGGTGTAACAAAATGGAAAAGAAAATCCTTAGTAAGCTGAACTTAAAGTGGAAAAGAAAACTTCCCTGCATTAAAAGGAAAAGAAAAAAGGAAATAGTATCTATTATACAATTACTATATTTTTTATGTACAACTATTGGCTGTGTCAAATATACATGTAGTATTAGGCAGTCAGGCCTTGGTTCAGGGAAACGTGTAGATATGCAATTAGTCTCCTCAACTTCATTGGGGCTTAATGAATTCTTAAAATTAAGCATGTGCTTTGTTGAATAAGGATGGACTTAAGCCACTATAAAGTTAAGCACTTGTTTAAATGCTTTGCTGACTAGAAGCCTCAGACACATCAGTGATGGATGTAGTACAAGAACATAAATCAAGTATAATACAATCTTTATTGAGAATGTATCCTCTTGAATAGAGGCACAACTGGTAGCTTCACCTGTAGTTAGGATTACTTAAGACCTCCTATTGTAAGATTGGGGATTGGAGCAGAGGAGAAATAGGAGTAGAGGCAGGAGTCAAGGGAACAGAGGCTTCCAGGGCTATAACCACTATCCACAGTCCCCTCCAGAGCCTGGCTGGAATTGAACCCAGGTTTTCTGACTCTAACATTCCTCTGCTGTCTAGGAAATAGCTGTGAAATATACTGGTAAATGTGCCTCTTATCACCATCTTGTGGCTGGTCCATACAGAGAGCATTCTACGGCTACTAGTTACTCCATTAACTTGTCATAAAGGTCTGCGCTGTGGATCTAAAAGTCTGAACTTTGCTAATGATCCATACTGGGGTCAATATGGTATCCCATCATAGAGTTTTGAAAGCAATCTAATTTTTTTAAAAAGTAGGAAATTACATATGAAAATTACATTAAAAGATCATTTACATTGCAAAAATCAAGCACCAGAAAATTCCGAAATACCAGAATTAAGGTTGTCCGTGCAATCTTAAGTCAGTCTCCTTGTTTGTACATTATAATACAGTCTTTAACTACTTTACTTTCCTCCCACTACTGTCCCCCACCCCAACAGGAAGTGACCTGTCTCCACCTGAAGGAGTGTGTACTGGCAATGAATCAGGGTCGTGTAGCAAAGGAGGCTGGTATCTGTAAGATCCCTGCCTCATTTGTTGAGGAAGTTGGAAGATGGATGAGTAGTGAATAAATCAGGGAATGACCAGAGGAGAAAGGATAGTTTCATGGTTAAGGCAGCTGAACGCTGACCTGGATAACTGGATTCTATCCCAGCCTCTGCCATAGAGTTCCTGTGTGATACTGGGTAAGTCACAGGTGGCCCCTAGCCAATTTATGAATGCTTGATTTGAGACACCTGGGTCCAGACTTGCAGAAGTGCTGAGCATTCACAATTGCAATTTATGGGAGCTGTGCTTTGAGCATCCAATGTTATAAAAATGTCAAGTACCTATGGCCTGATTTTTTCAAAGTATCTCAAATTGGGCACCCAGGAACTTTGTGGGAACTTTTGGCAATTTTGGCCTTAATCTCTGTGCCTCTGTTTCCCATTTAGGACTAACGATATCCCCCCACCTGACAAGGGTGCTGTGAAGATTCATTAAACTTTTGCGGAGCACTCACATCCAGAGGTCGGCATTGTGCCTTAGTGGGAGCTGAAGCCTAGCACTCTTCCAGAAAGGACTGTTCAGTGTTCATATAAGGGACAAAGTAGCCAAAAACAGTCCTCATGACCAGTGGTGCACCTGGAGGAAAGAGAAAGGGAAAGAAAAGAGAAAATAAAAAGAAGGATTCAAGAGGCAACATGTGGCGTAGAGACGAAGTCATTGCGTTCCTGAGAACAGATATAGTAAGTGCCAATTCCTCTGCTGAACAACTGACATGGGATTCTCACGGTGCATGTATGTGCAAACAGGGGAGCTAAATTGGGGAAATCCTAAATCAGTAAGCTGATGAAGATTTGTCCCACTGCTGAGGCTGTGGGTGATGGGATTGATGCTAAGACAGGACATGTCAGTTTCTGCAGCATTCAAACCTCAGAATTAAACAATTTTCAAAATACTAATCAAATATAAAAAAAAGAAAATAAAATAACCATTGTGGAAAAGTTGTAGGTAGTTCTGTTTTAGCCGTGTTGGTCCTAGGATATTCGAGAGATAAATGTGTGTGTGGAGGGGATGAGGTAATATCTTTTATTGGACCAACTTTCTGTTGGCGAGAGACAAGCTTTTGAGTCATTCAGAGCGCTTCTTCAGGTCTCTAAGCCCAAAAGCTTCTCTCTCACCAACAGAAGTTGGTTCAATAAAAGTTATTACTTCGCCCATCTTGGCTCATCATGGAACAGATCAGAAATCACAAGAAGTGCGATCTCTACAAGTCCCTAACCAGAATTTTCCTACAAGAAGATTCTCATCACAGTGAGATATGGAAAAGAAAGCAGAACCACACAATCAGAGACTGGAAGAAGTTGGGAGACATGTAGTGGAAACCCAGAGTAAGACAATTGTGAGACTAAGGCGACAGAGGAAAAAATATTAGAGACATTGTCTGCTCCCCTGTTCCAGAATGTAGGGGGGAAGTGACTTCTTTGCATTATCTATTAGAAAAAGACTTCAAATGAAAGTGAGAGTTAGACTGTATTTTCTTCCCTGAGAGAAGGAATCTGTGATGTTATGCTATCAGCATAAAGCCCAGCACTGCAAAGTCAGGGATAAGATCAGCACTGTACCTAGGGGAGGGGATAAAGCCTGGCAGAAGAGACACAGCAGTAGAGCAGAGAGAGACCAGAGTGATTAAGTGCACAGTTTCATGACCATAGCCATGGAGACACACAAGGGATAGTCAAGGAGAGAGAGGAAAAAATAGAAATTAAAAAAATAAACAAGATATTTAGCAGGCAACATGGGAAGAGAAAAATTTTTTAAAAAAGAGTCCCTGGGAATAGATACTTTTTTTTTTAAATGTGAAGGACTGCTATGGGTACCCGCATGGCCCCACAGTATGCCAACATTTTTATGGCTGATTTAGAACACTTCCTCAGCTCTCATCCCCTTGCGCCCCTCCCCTACTTGCGCTAGATTGATGATATCTTCATCATCTGGACCCATGCGAAGCAGTAGCGTAGCTAGGGAGGTGCAGGGGAAGCAGCCGCTTCCCCTCAGCACATTTTCCAAAAGCGGCGCCTTAGTTAGGGATTACCATTGCGCCAGTGGGCGGGGTCCATGTTCCGCTCGCCAGGCCAGCGCTAGGCTCCTGCAGGCAAGGGGGAGTGGCATGGCCGGAGGAGCCATTGGGGGGGACCGCGGGGGTGGCACGGTGCGGCCGGAGGAGCCATGGGGGGGGTGCAGCATGGCAGCCCACAGCATGGCAGGAGGAGCCATGGGGGGGGGCGGTGCGGCCATAGAAGCAACGGGGGGCGCAGCATCGCGGCCCGCAGCGTGGCCAGAGGAGCCATGGAGGGGGGCGGTGCAACCAGAGGAGCCATGGGGTGGGGGGGACGCAGCATGGCAGCCCACAGCGTGGCCGGAGAAGCCATGGGGGGAGGGTGGCGTGGCCGGAGGAGCGAGGGTGGCCTTGGGTGAGGAAGGGGAAGGAGACAGGTGAATGGAGCTAGCAGCTCTCTCGCTGCTCCAGGGTGCATGAGGGGAAGCGGGTGGGCCCCAGGGAAGAACAGAGGCATACGTGGATGTCAGCCTAGGTGGGAGCCTCTGGCTCTTTGCCGCCCACCCTGAGCCGCGCAAGCGGGGGATGAGTTTGGGGTGGCTGGCGCTCAGCCTGGAGCACAGAGACTCCACCAAACTGCCCCGCTGCCCAAGGGGCCCGGACCAGCCAGGAGCTGCATTCCCGGCCAGCCGTGAGGGGTCAGAACTCCTGAGCAGAGCTGGGCCCTGTAACCTCGATCCAGGCTGTAACCCCCTCTGTTCCCTGCACATACATGGGGCTGGAACTGGAGGGGGGCTGCCGCACCCCAGGCTTGAAGGGGGGGCCATGGGGGGAGTGTGGCACGGCGGGAGGAGCCAAGGGGTCATGACCAGAGGAGGAGCCAAGGGGGGCGCCTTTTTAATGTTTGCTCCCCCTGCTCTTAGAACCTGTCTACACCACTGATGGGAAAGAGGCCCTTGAGGAATTTCACCAGGATTTCAACAATTTCCACCCTACCATCAACCTCAGCCTGGACCAGTCCACACAAGGAGATCCACTTCCTAGACACTACAGTGCTAATAAGCAATGGTCACATAAATACCACCCTATACCAGAAGCCTGCTGATTGCTACATTTACCTACAAGCCTCCAGCTTTCATCCAGACCACATCACACGATCCATTATCTACAGCCAAGCTCTAAGATACAACTGCAGTTGCTTCAGTCCCTCAGATAGCGACAAACACCTACAGGATCTCTATCAAGCATTCTCAAAACTAAAATACCCACCTGGTGAAGTGAAGAAACAGATTGACAGAGCCAGAAGGGTACCCAGAAGTCGCCTACTACAAGACAGGCCCAACAGAGAAATTAACAGAACGCCACTAGCCGTCACCTACAGCCCCCAACTAAAACTTCTCCAGCGCATCAAAGATCTACAAGCTCTATCCTGAAGGACGATCCTTCACTCTCACAGACCTTGGTAGACAGGCCAGTCCTTGCTTACAGACAGCCCCCCTAACCTGAAGCAAATACTCACCAGGAACTACACACCATACAACAAAAACACTAACCCAGGAACCAAACTCTACAACAAACCCTGGTGCCAATTCTATTCAAGGAACACCATCAAGGGAAACTAAAACAATGTTATGCACTCTGGATTTTCTTCAACAGCAAATATTTAACAAAACAAGCATATGAATTTTTGAATGTAATTGAACATTCAAGTTCTTTAAAAACAATGTTAACAAAAACAAATCTGATTTTAACTTATAGTTAAATGAAATATTTAAAAAAACCAAAACAAAAATGAAATCAACTATGTCAGCCAGGTCAACTTAATATTGGCTTCTGCTGCTAACTCAGTCATCTTCACCTTCATTTTCCCATTTGTTCATAATCTGGAAAAGAAAAACAAGCTTTCCTGCTTTTTCAGGTCCTAAACGATCTCTCAATTTGGAATGAATTAGTCCAAAGGAAGAAATATTTGTTCTACATCGGCAGAAGAAGCTACTGCTGTTAAAAGTGAGATCACTTCAACAGTCTCTGAATCCAAATGCTTAAGTGACTTCCACCGGTTCACTGGTGTGACTTTCTTTAACACATCAGCAAACATATATGTTTCTTGAACGGTTCACCCTTAGCTCTGAAGTTTATTATAGTTGGCATTATGGAGGGATGATTACTGAATGTCCATGTCATAGCCAACTCCTCTTCTTCAACAGTTAAGGTTTGACTGTGGTACCGAATATTGAGAATATTCACAAGAAAATGAGCTGGACATAGTGCTTGTTCCATTCTTTTTTTAATGCTTGTAATTTAACTCTGTCATTGCATACTTCTCTTTTTGAGATCTCTCAGATCCTTCCAAATTTCAACAGCATCAGCAATAAAACAGCTTTTTCCCTGCATTTTGTTCAAGGCTACAGAAATAGGCTTCAGGGTACTCAGCATACGTTCAACATTTCTTTGAAGCCCAACGTTGAGAACTTTGGCTATGACAATGCCATCTATTTTTTCACAACTGTGTTCACAAACTGTCAAAAGATTAGGCCAGTTCTTGATATAGTACTCAAAACAGTCCACTACTGAGTTCCATCGCACATCTTGTGGGAGAGTTAGCTTGGTTTCTCCCACTGTCTTTAGAGCAGCTGCTGCAAAGTGGTTGTTATGAAAGTATTTTGCAATTTCAACATTAGCCTTTATTTCTGGAACACTGAAGTCTTTGGCTAGAAGGTGTATCAAATGAGCACTCCAACTGTATGTTATTAGCTTGAGATTCTTCATTCTCTTCTAATGAATTTCTTCTCATCTTGGATACATTTGCAGCATTGTCTGTAACCAAGCTGCGCACTAGACATTTGATTTCCCCCCCATCCCACAGTTTGTTACAGCTTTTACTGCTACTTCTTTAAGTATTCTGCTGCATGTGCATTTCCTGATGTATCAATTGTTTCTGTAAGGAAGACAGTCTCTTCGTCTGTTGTCACAGAATCATTGTGGACATTGCTCCACCCATCAAGAATCAGGTTAACATTTTTACCCTCTAGACCTTTTGCACACTGCTCAATTTCTCTTTCACACACTTTATCCAGCAATTTGCCTGCGACATCTGCTCTGTTGGATGGAGTGTATCCAGGTCTTAATGACTGAACCATGTTAATGAAGTGTGGGTTCTCAATCATACCAAAAGGAGAGTTTGTTGCATAAACAAACCAGGCAATTTTTTCATCAAGTACCTCTTTTTGTAATCTGCTCGTTTTTAATCACAAAACTAATCTATGGTTGTTTCTGGAAGATGGAGATATTTTTTCCTTTTTGCTACAGGTGATATACTGTGGCTATGTGACATACATGATGTGACTGAAACACTATCATTGGCAGATAACTTTGAAACTATAGAAAATGGTGGTCTTGAAGGTGGATAGTCTTCAGAATCCTGTATATTGAGAATGGATTCTCCTAAACAAAATAAGTTATTATTACCATACTGCTCATTTAGTATTACTCATTGCATTCACTAACACCCAATACTACTTTAAAGATGAAATTGTAAAAAGGAAGATCTGCTTATTTCAGCTATTTATTTTATCACAACTGCATCTAAAATGATAGTACCATAGAACAACAATATTTTTCGCTCAAATATGAGAATTCAAGAATAGTCCAGAAAGAAGACAGGCAGTCCTTAAGAAAGAAGTATGAAATAAAAAAAAAAGTTTACCAACCTGAAGATACTGCATGTTCCTTTCCATCATCATGTTCCTTTCAATCATGCAGCTTCCTCCTGAGAAGGAACACTTCTCATGATGTTGTTTCATTTGGGCAACCAGACTTGCATTTCTTTGTTGCACTGTTTGCATTTTGCATGCATGCCTGTCTTACCCACAGGTAGAGGAACTTCATTAAAATATTCCCAAACTGGGTCTCCTTTATGGCTTGCTGCCATTATAGTTCCCCCTTCTAGTGAGAGAATGGTATGGTAGATCTCAAATCAATGAAGGCTACACTCAGAAAGACCTCCAGACTTCTGGAATATGCTGCTCAAGCAGTTTCACTCTTGTTTCTACTGCCTGTCCCTCCCTTCTCACATTTATCTCCAGACGTCTTCTCCTTGTCCAGATCTATTTCGCCCCCAACAATCTTCTATTCATTGAAGTTTTTGAACCTTTGCACTTTTAGAGAGAGGTAAGGGATTGACTCTGTGTACACAAATTTGCAGAGGAACAACAGGGTTGAGGTCTGTTATTTCTCACCTCTATAATTTTATTTAAAAACAGTTTTGCTGTTAACAAGCATGTCGTCTCTGCAGACACAAATCCACCGTTTGAGAATTGCAAAAACTAAGCATCTCTGATAGTATCTTCTAGACTGAGCACTGAGTCCCAGTGGGTAGATAGAAAGATTAACCTAAATCTATACAGAAGCCCCTGGAATTCCGTAAGATTGGGTCCCTAATCCATGAACTATTGGAACTCATTTACAAAACTTTTCTTAAACATTACATGAATGTTTTGTTTCATACTATAGAATTAGAATTTATAACCCCTATTCCATGATGAGATATCTTTGAGCTATAATGTATCTTAAACAAACTATCTTTAGATAAAATGCTTTTTGAGGAAAAAACTTATCAAAAACATCCAATTTAAATAAATAAAAAAAATCATTGATTTTTATTCACCCTGGGGCTGTGTAAGCATGACACAATGGGCGATTGTTCAACTATGCCTCGGCAAAATCCACCAGGACAAGTCTGCGATAGTGTTTTTCAGGCACGTGGACTGAGGATATAAATAGGGGACAATGGGATCATGCTTTGACTTTTCTCCTCCCCCACCTATGCTGGAAGCAACACAGAGAAGACAAAAAGACTTGAACCAAGGAGACTAGTCCCAGGCTTAAAGGAGAAGCCTGTGTATTAAAACAGTGTGTTTTGGTTGAAGCACTTGGGAAATCTCAGCTCAGTTTCCAAAGGCTAGTGTGTGTCCTCGCCACATCAAGGGAGGAGCAGACTGGGTAACAAGGCTTCTGACCAGGGCAAAATAGTATAGTTCTGAGGTACAAGGCTGGGGGCTTGTCATAACTCTCCTACTCAGATCTGAACCTTAGAGTTCAGAACATGAGAAGCTAGCATGAAACCTCCAAACTTAATTACCAGCTTGGATCTGATATCACTGCCACCAGCCAGAAAATTCCAGTGTCTGGCTCACTCTGGTCTCCTCAAGACCTTCCCTGGGGGACCCCAAGACTCAGATGCCCTGAGTCTCACCACACAAGGAAATAACCCACTTCCCTTCCCGCTCTTTACCTCCTCCCAGATTTCCCCGCCCTGGGTACTCTAGGATATTCCCTGCTTCAAGTCCTTGAAACACAAGTACCGAGAGATCAAATCTCTCTCTCCCCTCACCCAGAGGGTATGCAAAGTCAGGCTTAGTAAATCTAACACAAAGAGATTTTCCCCCTCCCTTTGTTTCTTAGTCTTAACCAGTGAAAAAACTCAAACAGGTCTTAAAAAGAAAGCTTTATATAAAAAGAAAGAAAAAGACATAAAAATGGTCTCTGTATCAAGGTGACAATATACAGGGTCAATTGCTTAAAAGAAAAAATGAATAAACAGCCTTATCCAAAAAGAATACAATTTAAAACATTCCAGCAACTACACACCTGTAAATACAAAAAAACCAATATAAACCTATTGTCTTACTATCCTTGTACTTACAACTTGGAAACAGAAGATTAGAAAGCCTGGAGATAGAGAGATCACTCTGAGCCAAGAGGGTCACCGAACCAAGACAAAGAACACCCACCCAACAACTTCCCTCCCTTGACATTTGAAAAATCTTGTTTTCTGATTGGTCCTCTGGTAAGGTGTTTGGTTCCCTTTGTTAACCCTTTACAGGTAAAAGAACATTAACCCTTAGCTATCTGTTTATGACACGCCCCCCAAATAGCAGACAGTGGGGAATCTCACTGGCGGTGATTTCTTCCTAGAACTTTAAAATAAACAGAGTAATACAACACATGCACTTTTACATATACTACTAAGTATATAACTAACAGACTTCTACATTTTAAGAACACTTTTTAACGAGTGGATTCTGGGAAACTTTCACGGGAGAGTGCATCAGCTACTTTGTTAGAAGCCCCTGAAATGTGCTGAATTTCAAAATCAAAATCTTGGAGAGCTAAACTCCAACGAAGAAGTTTATTGTTGTTCCCCTTGGCAGTATGAAGCCACTTTAGCGCAGCATGGTCAGTTTGTAGCTGGAACCGCCGTCCCCAAACATATGGGCGTAGCTTTTCCAGGGCGTACACAATGGCATAGCATTCCTTTTCACTGACTGACCAGTGACTTTCCCTCTCAGACAGTTTCTTGCTGAGAAACACGACAGGATGGAAGTTGTGATCCGTTGCTTCCTGCATGAGAACTGCTCCTATACCACGCTCAGATGCATCTGTGGTTACTAGGAATGGCTTGTCAAAGTCTGGGGCCATTAGCACAGGGTCAGACATGAGCGTTGTCTTAAGTTGGGTAAAGGCCTTTTGACACTCATCAGTCCACTTAACTGCATTCGGCTGGGTCTTTTTGGTCAGGTTGGTCAGTGGGGCAGCGATTTGGCTGTAGTGTGGTACAAATCGCCTGTAGTACCTGGCCAAGCCTAAGAAGGATTGAACCTGTTTCTTTGACTTTGGGACAGGCCACTTTTGGATAGCAGCCACCTTGGCCTGTAGGGGGTTTATGGTTCCTCGACCCACCTGGTATCCCAGGTAAGTGACTCTGTTTTGACCTATTTGACACTTTTTGGCCTTAACAGTTAGCCCGGCCTGCCTGATGCGCTCAAAGACCTTTTCCAGGTGTTCTAGGTGTTCGGGCCAGGAGTCAGAAAAAATGGCCACATCATCGAGGTAGGCAACTGTATATTCGCCCAGTCCTGCTAGTAGACCATCTACCAGCCTCTGGAAGGTGGTGGGTGCATTTCGCAGCCCAAAAGGAAGTACATTAAATTCATACACCCCCGCATGGGTGATGAATGCTGACCTTTCCTTGGCAGGTTCGTCTAGCGGTACTTGCCAGTACTCCTTGGTTAAGTCTATTGTAGATATGAATTGGGCACGTCCCAACTTTTCCAATAGCTCATCGGTGCATGGCATTGGATAGTTGTCTGGACGAGTTACTGCATTTAGCTTACGGTAGTCCACGCAAAAGCGTATTTCCCCATCTGGTTTGGGTACCAGAACCACTGGAGATGCCCATGCTGTCATAAACAGATAGCTAAGGGTTAATGTCTCTTACACCTGGAAAGGAGTAACCTGAAACACCTGACCAGAGGACCAATCAGGAAACAAGACTTTTTCAAATCTGGGTGGAGGGAAGTTTGTGTCTGAGTTCTTTGTTTTTTGTGTTCTGCCTGTACTCTCTCTCAGCTATGAGAGGATTTCTGTCTCCTGCTTTCTAATCTTCTGGTTCCAAGTTGTAAGTACAAAGATAGGTTTGTTTTTTTTTGTATTTACATGTATGTAGTTGCTGGAGTGCTTTGAATTGTATTCTTTTTGAATAAGGCTGTTTATTCAATATTCTTTTAAGCAACTGACCCTGTATTTGTCACCTTAATACAGAGAGATCATTTTTATGTCTTTTTCTTTCTTTTTACATAAAGCTTTCTTTTTAAGACCTGTTGGAGTTTTTCTTTAGTGGAGAACTCCAGGGAATTGAGTCTGTAGCTCACCAGGGAATTGGTGGGAGGAAGAAGTCAGGGGGAAATCTCTCTGTGTTAGATTTACTAGCCTGACTTTGCATACCCTTTGGGTGAAGAGGGAAGTGCTTGTGTTTCCAGGACTGGAAATAGGAGAGGGTGGAGTCCCTCTGTTTAGATTCACGGAGCTTGCTTCTGTGTATCTCTCCAGGAACCCAGGGAGGGAACACCTGGAGGGGGGAAGGAAAATGGTTTATTCCCCTTTGTTGTGAGACTCAAGGAATTTGGGTCTTGGGGTCCCCAGGGAAGGTTTTTGGGGGGACCAGAGTGCCCTAAAACACTCTAATTTTTTGGGTGGTGGCAGCTTTACCAGGTCCAAGCTGGTAACTAAGCTTGGAGGTTTTCATGCTAACACCCATATTTTGGACGCTAAGGTCCAAATCTGGGAATAGGTTATGACATGGTGTGCAGCGTTGTGGGAAAGATAGAATCCAGAAGCCAGTAGGAATATTATATTTTTCTTTTCTCTGCTAGGGGCTTTTAAGCAGACAGAAAAAGTTTGGTTTCAAAAGGAACCAGAGAGAATTTTTTTTTCTGCTCTCTCTGGCAGTTTCTGCTCTCTCTGGCATATTAAGCAAGGAACCATTAAGGAACTATTAAGGGTCTTTTGTGACAATAACACTCCCATTGAGAGTCAGTATCCAGCAATACACATGCAAATAAAGTGGTTTTTCTGGTTTACTTTACATTTAAAAGATTAGCTAGAGGAAGAAAGGGAAAAAGGCACTGTTGCTAGGCAGATCCCAGGAGACAACAGAGCCAGCAGTTCAGACAAAAAACACCGGAGGGCACCCTAACCCAAGAAAACAGGAACCATGCCTAACAGGACAAAAATGGAGGCCGAAGAACAAATCAAAGAAGCCGAGCACAGGCGAGATATGGAAAAAAACCTACAAGAGATGGAGCTGAGAGAAAGAGAAAGAGAGGCAGCCTACAAACGAGAACAAGCAGCCAGAGAGGCAGCCTACAAAATAGAGCAAGCAGCCAAAGATGCAGAGCACCAAAAACAGCTGGAACTCCAGAGGGAGACCCACCGACAGGCCATGGAATTAGAAAAGGCTAAGCAACAAAACCCAGCCAATCCTAACAACCCTTCGCCAGTACTTGTTCCACAGCACAGGAAATTTCCCACCTACAAGGCAGGTGATGACACCGAGGCCTTCTTGGAAAATTTTGAAAGAGCCTGTCTTGGGTACAGCATCCCTGAAGACCAGTACATGGTAGAATTGAGGCCACAGCTCAGTGGATCTTTAGCAGAGGTGGCAGCTGAAATGCCTAAGGAGTAAATGAACGACTATAAACTTTTTCAAACCAAGGCCAGATACAGAATGGGGATAACCCCGGATCATGCCCGTCGGCGTTTCAGAACCCAAAAGTGGAAACCAGATGTGTCATTTCCCAAACACGCCTACTACGTTGGGAAAAATTATGAGGCCTGGATATCAGGACACAATGTTCAATCCTTGGAAGAACTGCACCCCCTCATACAAATGGAGCAGTTCTTCGATGCTGTTCCTGAGGACATAACATGGTACATACAAGATGAAAAACCCAAAAATCTCACCAAGGCGGGGGAGATTGGAGCCAGATGGATGGAAGTGGCAGAAAGCAAGAAAGCTACTGTCAAGGGGAACAAATACCTCAGAGGGCACACCGACCATAAACCCTACAACCGAGGACAACCAAAGACTCCACATACAACCCAAGTAAAGCCACAGACGCCCTATTCTTCCACCTCACCAATATCCAGTAACTCACCTCGACCCAGTAACCAGTCAGATGGAAGATGCTTCAAGTATAATGAACTGGGACATATCAAGGCCAACTGCCCAAAGACCGCCAACCGAGTGCAGTTCATTACACCACCATCACCCAAAAGATCCCCAGGCCCAGATGCTTCTCAAGTACCCTTGAAGCGAAGGGAAAATTTGAGAGTGGGCGGAAAGAAGGTTACTGCGTGGAGAGACACACGGGGGTACAAGTGTCAGCTATCCACCAATCCTTTGTAGACCCCAAATTCATCAACCCAAAGGCCAAAGTGACAATTTACCCCTTCATGTCACAAGCTGTAGACTTGCCTACAGCTGAACTGCCTGTCCAGTACAAAGGCTGGTCAGGAATGTGGACTTTTGCAGTCTATGACAACTATCCCATCCCCATGCTACTGGGGGAAGACTTGGCCAACCAGGTGAAGCGGGCCAAGAGAGTGGGAATGGTTACACGCAGCCAAACCAGAGAAGCTTCCAAACCCATTCCTGTTCCTAAACCATCCACAGATGCCCCGTCTGTGTTACCAGAGACCCAGACAGAGGTAGTGGACCCGAATTCCATGCCAACCACTGAAACAGCCACAGCACCTCCAGTCCCAGGTCCGGAACTGGAACAACAACTAGCACCAGCAATTGCAACCACATCTTCAAACTCAACGCCAGAGGGCGCCAGCGAGCCAGAACTGGCGGAAGCAACAGACAGCCATACCCAAAAGGCTCAGCCAGAGCCTGAAATACCCTCAGGTGCGCCAGCGGAGAGCGGTTCACCAGCCACGGAAACAACCCCATCACCTACATCGCTTCCAGAGGGACCAAGCCCAAGTCCACAGTCTGAGGAAGAACTGGTGACCCCAGCCTCAAGGGAACGGTTCCAGACTGAGCAGGAAGCAGATGACAGCCTTCAGAAAACTTGGGCGGCGGCACGGAGCACCCCACCGCCTCTCAGCTCTTCTAATCGATCCCGGTTTGTTATAGACCAAGGACTTTTATACAAGAAGATTCTTTCTGGTGGACACCGGGAAGACTGGCATCCACAAAAACAGTTGGTGGTTCCAACTAAGTACCGGGGGAAGCTCTTAAGTTTAGCCCATGATCATCCCAGTGGCCATGCTGGGGTGAACAGAACCAAGGACCGGTTGGGGAAGTCCTTCCACTGGGAGGGGATGGGCAAGGACGATGCCAAGTATGTCCGGTCTTGTGAGGTATGCCAAAGAGTGGGAAAACCCCAAGACCAGGTCAAGGCCCCTCTCCAGCCACTCCCCATAATTGAGGTCCCATTTCAGCGAGTAGCTGTGGATATTCTGGGTCCTTTCCCAAAAAAGACGCCCAGAGGAAAGCAGTACGTACTGACTTTCGTGGACTTTGCTACCCGATGGCCGGAAGCAGTAGCTCTAGGCAACACCAGGGCTAACACTGTGTGCCTGGCCCTAACAGACATTTTTGCCAGGGTAGGTTGGCCCTCCGACATCCTTACAGATTCAGGATCTAATTTCCTGGCAGGGACCATGCAAAAACTGTGGGAAACTCATGGGGTGAACCACTTGGTTGCCACCCCGTACCACCATCAAACCAATGGCCTGGTGGAAAGGTTTAATGGAACTTTGGGGGCCATGATACGTAAATTCGTCAATGAACACTCCAATAATTGGAACCTAGTGTTGCAGCAGTTGCTGTTTGCCTACAGGGCTGTGCCACATCCCAGGTTAGGGTTTTCACCGTTTGAACTTGTGTATGGTCACAAGGTTAAGGGGCCATTACAGTTGGTGAAGCAGCAATGGGAGGGGTTTACGCCTTCTCCGGGGACTAACATTCTGGACTTTGTAAGCAACCTACAAAACACCCTCCGACACTCTTTAGCCCTTGCTAAAGAAAACCTAATGGATGCTCAGGAAGAGCAAAAGGCCTGGTATGACAAACATACCAGAGAACGTTCCTTCAAGGTAGGAGACCAGGTTATGGTCTTGAAGGCGCAACAGGCCCATAAGATGGAAGCATTATGGGTAGGGCCATTCACGGTCCAAGAGCGCCTGGGAACTGTAAACTACCTCATAGCATTTCCCAATTCCTCACTAAAGCCCAGAGTGTATCATGTTAATTCTCTCAAGCCTTTCTATTCCAGAAACTTACAGGTTTGTCAGTTTACAGTCCAGGGAGATGATGCTGAGTGGCCTGATGGTGTCTACTACGAAGGGAAAAAAGATGGTGGCGTGGAAGAGGTGAACCTCTCAACCACCCTGGAACGTCTGCAGCAGTGACAAATCAAGGAGCTGTGCACTAGCTTCGCCCCATTGTTCTCAGCCACCCCAGGACGGACTGAACGGGCATACCACTCCATTGACCCAGGTAATGCTCACCCAATTAGAACCCCACCCTACCGGGTGTCTCCTCATGCCCAAGCTGCTATAGAACGGGAGATCCAGAACATGCTACAGATGGGTACGTTGCAACATCCTTGCCCATCCCCTCCCAGTGGAAGGACTTCCCCAACCGGTCTTTGGTTCTGTTCACCCCAGCATGGCCACTAGGATGATCATGGGCTAAGCTTAGGAGCTTTTCCCAGTACTTAGCTGGAACCACTAACTGTTTTTGCGGATGCCAGTCTTCCTGATGTCCACCAGAAAGAGTCTCCTTGTATAAAAGTCCTTGTTCTACAACAAACTGGGATCGATTAGAAGAGCTGAGAGGTGGTGGGGTGCTCCGTGCCGCCACCCAAGCTTTCTGAGGGCTGTCATCTGCTTCCTGCTCAGTCTGGAACTGTTCCCTTGAAGCTGGAGACACCAGTTCTTCCTTAGACTGTGGACTTGGGCTTGGTCCCTCTGGAAGCGATGTAGGTGATGGGGTTATTTCTGTTGCTGGTGAACCGCTCTCCGCTGGTGCACCAGGGGGTTTCAGGCTCTGGCTGAGCCTTTTGGGTGTGGTTGTCTGCTGCTTCTGCCAGTTCAGGCTCGCTGGCGCCCTCTGGCGTTGGGGTTGAAAATGGATTTGCAAGCGCTGGTATCAGTGCTGGCAACGGTTCTGGTGCTGGCTGTTTTTCCAGTTCCTGGTCTGGGACTGGAGTCACTGTGGCTGTTTCAGTTGTTGGTATGGGATCCGGGTCCACTACCCCTGTCTGGGTCTCTGGTAACATAGATGGGGCCTCAGTGGATGGCTCAGGAACAGGAATGGGTCTGGAAGCTTGCCTGGTTTGGCTACATGTAACCATCCTCACTCTCTTGGCCAGCTTCACTTGGTTGGCCAAATCTTCCCCCAGTAGCATGGGGATGGAATAATTGTCATAGACTGCAAAAGTCCACATTCCTGACCAGCCTTTGTACTGGACAGGCAGTTCAGCTGTAGGCAAGTCTACAGCTTGTGACATGAAGGGTTAAATTGTCACTTTGGCCTTTGGGTTGATGAATTTGGGGTCTACGAAGGATTGGTGGATAGCTGACACTTGTGCCTCCGTGTCTCTCCACACAGTAACCTTCTTTCCGCCCACTCTCAAAATTTCCCTTCGCTCCAAGGGTATTTGAGAGGCATCTGGGCCTGGGGATCTTTGGTGTGAAGGTGGTGTAATGAACTGCACTCGGTTGGGGTTCTTTCGGCAGTTAGCCTTTATATGTCCCAGTTCATTACACTTAAAGCATCTTCCAGATGACTGGTCACTGGGTTGAGGTGTATTACTGGAGACTGGTGAGGTGGAAGAATAGGGCATTTGTGGCTTTCCTTGGGTTGTAGGTGGGGTCTTTGGCTGCCCTCGGTTGTAGGGTTTATTGTTGGTGGGCCCTCTGGGGTATTCGTTCCCCTTGACAGTAGCTTTTTTCTTTTCTGCCACTTCCATCCATTTGGCTCCAATCTCCCCCGCCTCGATTACCGTTTTGGGTTTCCCATCTAGGATGTACCTCTCTATTTCCTCAGGAATGCCATCTAAGAACTGCTCCATTTGTATCAGGAGGTGCAGCTCGTCCAGATTGTTAACCTTTGTTCCTGATATCCAGGCTTCATAATTCTTTGCAATGTGGTAGGCGTGTTGGGGGAATGACACATCTGGTTTTCATTTTTGGTTTCTGAACAGCCGACGGGCCTGTTCAGGTGTTATCCCCATTCTGTATCTGGCCTTGGTTTGAAAAAGTTTATAGCCGTTCATTTGCTCCTTAGGCATTTCAGCCGCCACCTCTGCTAAGGGTCCACTGAGCAGTGGCCTCAATTCTACCATGTACTGGTCTTCAGAGATGCTGTACCCAAGGCAGGCCCTTTCAAAATTTTCTAAGAAGGCCTCAGTGTCATCACCTGTCTTGTAGGTGGGAAATTTCTTGTGATGTGGAACAGTCATTGGCGCAGGGTTGTTAGGATTGGCTGTGTTCTGTTGCTTAGCCTTTTCTAATTCCAGGGCCTGCCGGTAGGTCTCCCTCTGGAGTTCCAGCTGTCTTTGGTGGTCTGCATCTTTGGCTGCTTGCTCTCTTTTGTAGGCTGCCTCTCTTTCTCTTTCTCTCAGCTCTATCTCTTGTAGTTTTTTTTTCCATATCTCGCCTGTGGTCTGCCTCTTTGATTTGCTCCTCTGCATCCAGTTTTGCCTTGGAAGTCATGGTTCCTGTTTACTTGTGTTGGGGTGCCCTCCGGTGTTTATTGTCTGAACTGCTGGCTCTCTGTTGTCTCCTGGGGTTTGTCTAGCAACAGTGCCTTTTTTTTCTTCCTCTAGCTAATCTTTTAAATGTAAAGTAAACCAGAAAAACCACTTTATTTGCATGTGTGTTGTGCTGGGTACTTGACTCTCAATCAGAGTGCTATAGTTTAACAAAAGACCCTTTGTCAACCTTAATAGTTCCTTGCTTAATATGCAAGCCAAACTGCAACGAGAGAACAGAAAAAAAATTTCTCTCTGGCTCCTTTTAAAACCAAACTCTTTTTCTCTACTTAAAAGCCCTAGCAGAGAAAAAGAAAATAATATTCCTACTGGCTTCTGGATTCTTATCTTATCCCACACCGCTGCCACTCATGTCATAACTCTCCTACTCAGATCTGAACCTTAGAGCTCAGAACATGAGAAGCTAGCATGAAACCTCCAAACATAATTACCAGCTTGGATCTGATATCGCTGCCACCAGCCAGAAAATTCCAGTGTCTGGCTCACTATAGTGTCCCCAAAACCTTCCCTTGTCATGAACAGATAGCTAAGGGTTAATGTTCTTTTACCTGTAAAGGGTTAACAAAGGGAACCAAACACCTGACCAGAGGACCAATCAGAAAACAAGATTTTTCAAATGTCAAGGGAGGGAAGTTGTTGGGTGGGTGTTCTTTGTCTTGGTTCGGTGACCCTCTCGGCTCTGAGAGTGATCTCTCTATCTCCAGGCTTTCTAATCTTCTGTTTCCAAGTTGTAAGTACAAGGATAGTAAGACAATAGGTTTATATTGGTTTTTTTGTATTTACAGGTGTGTAGTTGCTGGAATGTTTTAAATTGTATTCTTTTTGGATAAGGCTGTTTATTCATTTTTTCTTTTAAGCAATTGACCCTGTATATTGTCACCTTGATACAGAGACCATTTTTATGTCTTTTTCTTTCTTTTTATATAAAGCTTTCTTTTTAAGACCTGTTTGAGTTTTTTCACTGGTTAAGACTAAGAAACGAAGGGAGGGGGAAAATCTCTTTGTGTTAGATTTACTAAGCCTGACTTTGCATACCCTCTGGGTGAGGGGAGAGAGAGATTTGATCTCTCGGTACTTGTGTTTCAAGGACTTGAAGCAGGGAATATCCTAGAGTACCCAGGGCGGGGAAATCTGGGAGGAGGTAAAGAGCGGGAAGGGAAGTGGGTTATTTCCCTTTGTGGTGAGACTCAGGGCATCTGAGGTCCCCCAGGGAAGGTTTTGGGGAGACCAGAGTGAGCCAGACACTGGAATTTTCTGGCTGGTGGCAGTGATATCAGATCCAAGCTGGTAATTAAGTTTGGAGGTTTCATGCTAGCTTCTCATGTTCTGAACTCTAAGGTTCACATCTGAGTAGGAGAGTTATGACAGGGCTCGAGACATTTGCTGGTGTCTTTCTTTAGGTGATTTGTGAGTGGCTCAGGGAGCATTCACGTAATTTAACTGTGTGTGGGGCTCCACATGCTGGGGCTCAGTGATAACAGCACCTGGAGGGGTTCACTGCTTGTCACTAGCAAAGCATTGAGAGACAGCCCAGACTGGAGAATGAAACTGGGGTATTGCAGTGCCCCAGTTTCAGGTTGTACTTTGGGGATCCCTTTTCCTTGTGGCAAGAGATGATTAGTGCCATAACTTGCCAGGCTAAGAGTGGATGGTGACTGGACCACCCTCCCATTCAAAGTTAGAGGATGACAGGATAGTGACCCCAATTTCTGTCCTCCTGGAGATAGTTATGCTGCCCTGGGCACAGGGAGTCTCCTGCAGGTATGTTTCAGAATCTCGACAATAAGAATTAGCCTCCCCTGATATGCGTAAAACTTCACATTCTTTGGAGGGTTTAACTGTGAAGCACATACCCAATCAGCACTGGGTAGGTCACACAACACCCCCTCTACTGCATTACTACTCTTATAGTTAGGTTAGGTTTTTTGGAAAACTTTCTAACTCTCCCTTGCTGCAGATTAAGCCCATTACTTCTTGTCCTACCTTCACTGGACATAGAGAACAATTGATCACTGTCCTCTTTATAAGAGCCTTTAACATATTTGAAGACTGTTATTAGGTCGTCCCCCAGTCTTCTTTTCTCAAGACTAAATATGCCCTGTTTTTTATCCTTTCCTCATGGGTCAGGTTTTCTAAACCCTTTATCACCAGTGCTGATTAGAGCAGGACAATTACCTCCCCTGTCTTACATATGACATTCCTGATAATAAACCCCAAAATGATGATATTTGCTTTTTTCGCAGCTGAATCACATTGATGACTCATATTCCATTTCTGATCGACTATAACCCCGAGATCCTTTGCAGCAGTTCTACCACCTAACCAGTTACTCCTAATTTAGTAGTTTTGCATTTGATTTTTTTCCTAAGTGAAGTAGTTTCCACGTCTTTATTGAACTTCATCTTGTTGAACTCAGATCAATTCTCCAATTTGTCAAGGTTGTTTTGAAATCTAAGCCCGTCCTCTAAAGTACTAGCAACTGTCTCAACTTGGTGTCATCTGCAAATTTTATAAGCATACTCTCCAGTTCAATATCGAATAAAAATATTGAATAGTATCTGACCCATGATAGATCCCTTTGGGACCATAGTAGGTACACTCTCCCCATCTGACAGTGAACCATTGATAATTACTTTTCAGTTGTGCACCCACCTTATAGTAATTTCATCTAGAACACATTTCCTTCATTTTCTTGTGAGACTGTCATGTGGGTCTCTGTCAAAAGCCTTACATCACTGTGACGTTATACTCCATATTCTTTATGAAAATATACTTATGATACGGATATGACATAACAGATACTTTATGCAAGATGGCTCATGTGAGATATCATTGGAAAGGTTATGATTTACTGAATGTGATTATCCAATTTATATGCATGTATCATTTCTGTATCTAAAATTAGGAATCTGAACGATGTAACAGTTACAACTGGGTGTGTATTAGGAAGACACCCACCAGCCAACAAGCCATCACATTTGATGGGCTATTAGGAAGAAGCAACAAGAGTGAAGATACTAATCTCTCTGCTTCCTGAGAGGCGCCCCAGGATGCAACTGTGACACTACTAGATCAGGTGGACTTGGCACCTGATACTAAACATTATCTTGGACTTCGTCACTTTCTCATAAAAAGGAGGGGGAGGTCAAGTTTGGGAAACAAGGCTTCCTACCTTATATAAATTCTATTTAAGGCTGGGAGGAAGGCATTCCACTCTCCTCCATGGCTACCCAAGAAGAAGGACTGCTGAAAGAACCTGAAGGGACAAAGGAACTAACCTGAAGGGAATGGCAGGGTGAGTCCAGACTGAGACGGGTGCAGTTTGTAAAAATAACTGGAACTCTGAGCTACAGAATTCTGCATTTTGTAACCTGTTTCTTTAGTCTATCAAAGTTTTGTTTGTGTGTTTTGTTTTATTTTCTCAGTAATCTGCTTTGTTCTGTTTGCTATACCTTTAACCACTTAAAATCTGCCTTTTACAGTTAATAAAATTTGTTTTGTTTATTATTAAACCCAGTTTCTGTAATTTCTAAATGGGGAAGTGGTGGGGAAGAAGTTGTGCACATCTTCCTGCACATTGAGGGAGAGGGCAAATGTACAAGCTTATGTTATACAAATTTCGCTGCAGCGCAAGACAATATACCTATGGGTCTGCACTCCAAGGGAGGTGGACACCTGAGTGCTGGGGCAAGTCCCTTAAGCGGAGTCTTCTCTTCTTATTAAAAAAACAAATAAATGTTTCCAGCCCTTGTAGTTGTGAAAAGCTGACCCCAGTGCAATCAATGCAGTGACGTGTGCTTGAAACAATAACTTTAAGAAGTGAAACCTCAGTGGGTTGCTAATATGGAAATCCATTGGTCTTGGAGGTCCTCATGAATACCACACCAGACAGTCTCTGTGGGAGAAGAGGCCTCTGTTGCCTTCCTATCATAGCTCTGCTGGGCTGGTGTCAGTAGGTATCCTTCCACACAGAATTCTTTGCCTAGATGGGTGGAGCCATGTCCCCGTTCTCTCCTCCAAAAGCAGGCCCCTTCCTAACATCAGACAAGAAGCAGTGGTCTGAGAAGGGGGAGGCCCATCCCACTAAAACAGGAGTCGTGGGTCTCCCATCTGCCTAACCGATTGCTCTTCTATGGGTGCCCCCTGAAAGCCCAAGAAGAGGCAATTTAAAAGGTACAGGAGGTGTGTCACGGGGAGGGCAGGGCATGTATCTAGAACTCCAGATTGCCTTATTTTGGTCTTGTCCCTTCTACAGGATATTTTACTATGCATTTCCTGTTTTTTCATACTCTGTCCAATGGTGCCATCATGAATGTGGGTGAGGTGGGGATGTGTAAACTGGGAAGGGGATTGTATGCATTTCAGAGTGTAATGCAATCTCATTGGTTTATTATTGTCTGTCCTGATTTAGCAGTTCTTGGATTTATTCGTCTTTACTACTATTACTAAGGAGGGAACTGTGATGTTACCCTCCCTATTCTTCATGGAAATATGCTTATGATATGGATATGGCATAAGATACTTTATGTAAGATGGGTCTTGTAAGGTATCATTGGCTAATTGCATTCAGTAAATCATAACCTTTCCAATGTGTATTCATGTACCATTTCTGCACAGTATGGGGAGGCGGTGAGCAGTCCTCAGTGGTGAAAGAGCAAGTTAAGGACTATTTAGAAAAGCTGCACATGCAAAAGTCCATGGGTCTGGATCTAGTGCAGCTGAGAGTGCTCAGGGAGTTGACTGATGTGATTGCAAAACCACTGGCCATTATCTTTGAAAATTCATGGTAATCAGGGGAGGTGCCAGATTGGAAAAAGACAAATATAGTGCCCATCTTTAAAAAAGGGAAGGAGAAGAATCTGGGGAACTACGGACCAGTGAGCCTCACTGCAGTCCCTGGAAAAAATCATGGAGCAGGTCCTCAAGGAATCCATTTTGAAGCACTTGGAGGAGAGGAAGGTGATCAGGAACAGTCAACATGGATTCACCAAGAGCAAGTCATTGCGGAGAAACAAAATGGATTCTTTTCTTCAGTCTTCACGGCTGAGGATGTTAGGGAGATTCCCAAACCTGAACTGGCTTTTGTAGGTGACAAATCTGAGGAACTGTCACAGATTGAAGTGTCACTAGAGGAGGTTTTGGAATTAATTGATAAACTCAACATTAACAAGTCACCGGGACCAGATGGCATTCACCCAAGAGTTCTGAAAGAACTCAAATGTGAAGTTGCGGAACTATTAACTAAGGTTTGTAACCTGTCCTTTAAATCGGCTTCGGTATCCAATGACTGGAAGTTAGCTAATGTAATGCCAATATTTAAAAAGGGCTCTAGAGGTGATCCCAGCAATTACAGACGGTAAGTCTAACATTGGTACTGGGCAAATTAGTCAAAACAATAGTTAAGAATAAAATTGTCAGACACATAGAAAAACTTAAACTGTTGAGCAATAGTCAACATGGTTTCTGTAAAGGGAAATCGTGTCTTACTAATCTATTAGAGTTCTTTGAAGGGGTCAACAAACATATGGACAAGGGGGATCCAGTGAACATAGTGTACTTAGATTTCCAGAAAGCCTTTGACAAGGTCCCTCACCAAAGGCTTTTATGTAAATTAAGCTGTCATGGGATAAAAAGGAAGGTCCTTTCATGGACTGAGAACTGGCTAAAAGACAGAGAACAAAGGGTAGGAATTAATGGTAAATTCTCAGAATGGAGAGGGGTAACTAGTGGTGTTCCCCAAGGGTCAGTCCTAGGACCAATCCTATTCAATTTATTCATAAATGATCTGGAGAAAGGGGTAAACAGTGAGGTGGCAAAGTTTGCAGATGATACTAAACTACTCAAGATAGTTAAGACCAAAGCAGATTGTGAAGAACTTCAAAAAGATCTCACAAAACTAAGTGATTGGGCAACAAAATGGCAAATGAAATTTAATGTGGATAAATGTAAAGTAATGCACACTGGAAAAAATAACCCCAACTATACATACAATATGATGGGGGCTAATTTAGCTACAACGAGTCAGGAAAAAGATCTTAGTGTCATCGTGGATCGTTCTCTGAAGATGTCCACGCAGTGTGCAGAGGCGGTCAAAAAAGCAAACAGGATGTTAGGAATCATTAAAAAGGGGATAGAGAATAAGACTGAGAATATATTATTGCCCTTATATAAATCCCTGGTATGCCCACATCTCGAATACTGTGTACAGATGTGGTCTCCTCACCTCAAAAAAGATATTCTAGCACTAAAAAAGGTTCAGAAAAGGGCAACTAAAATGATTAGGGGTTTGGAGAGGGTCCCATACGAGGAAAGATTAAAGAGGCTAGGCCTCTTCAGCTTGGAAAAGAGGAGACTAAGGGGGGATATGATAGAGGTATATAAAATCATGAGTGATGTAGAGAAAGTGAATAAGGAAAAGTTATTTACTTATTCCCATAATACAAGAACTAGGGGTCACCAAATGACATTAATAGGTAGCAGGTTTAAAACAAATAAAAGGAAGTTCTTCTTCGCACAGCACACAGTCAACTTGTGGAACTCCTTACCTGAGGAGGTTGTGAAGGCTGGGACTATAACAATGTTTAAAAGGGAACTGGATAAATTCATAGTGGCTAAGTCCATAAATGGCTACTAGCCAGGAAGGGTAAATGGATGGAGATGGATGGCAGGAGAGAGATCACTTGATCATTGCCTGTTAGCTTCACTCCCTCTGGGGCACCTGGCATTGGCCACTGTCGGTGGACAGATACTGGGCTAGATGGACCTTTGGTCTGACCCAGTACGGCCGTTCTTATGTTCTGACCAACCTGATTGCCTTCTATGAAGGGATAACTGGCTTTGTGGATATGGGGAAAGCAGTGCACATGATACAACTTTACCTTAGCAAAGCTTTTGATATGGTCTCCCGCAGTATTCTTGACAATAAGTTAAAAAAGTATGGATTGGATGAATGGACTATAAAGTGGATAGAAAGAGGCTAGATCGTCAGGGCTCAATGGGTAGTGATTAATGGCTCAATGTCTAGTTGGCAGCTGGTATCAAGCGGAGTGCCCCAGGGATCAGTCCTGGGGCCGGTTTTGTTCAACATCTTCATTAATGATCTGGATGATGGAGTGGATTGCACCCTCACCAAGTTTGTGGATGATGCTAAACTGGGGGGAGAGCTAGATATGCTGGAGGGTAGGCCTAGGGTCCAGAGTGACCTAGACAAATTGGAGGATTGGGCCAAAAGAAATCTGATGAGGTTCAACAAGGGCAAGTGCAGAGTCCTGCACTTAGGACAGAAGAATCCCAAGCATTGCTACAGGCTGGGGACTGACTGGCTAAGCAGCAGTTTTGCAGAAAAGGACCTGGGGGTTACAGTGGACAAGATGCTGGATATAAGGCAACAGCGTGCCCTTGTTGCCAAGAAGGCTAATGACATATTGGGCTGTATTAATAGGAGCATTGCCAGCAGATCAAGAAGTGATTATTCCCCTCTACTCGGCACTGGTGAGGCCACATCTGGAGTATTGTGTCCAGTTTTGGGGACCCTGTTTCAGAAAGAATGTTGACAAATTGGAGTCCACCGGAGGGCAACAGAACTGATTACGGGGCTGGGGCACATGACTTATGAGGAGAGGCTGAGGGAACTGGGATTATTCAGTCTGCAAAAGAGAAGAATGAGGGGGATTTGATAGCAGCCTTCAACTACCTGAAGGGGGTTCCAAAGAGGATGGAGCTAGGCTATTCTCAGTGGTGGCCGATGACAGAACAAGAAACAATGGTCTCAAGTTGCAGAGGGGAAGGTCTAGGTTGGAGATTAGGAGGGTGGTGAAGCACTGGAATGGGTTACCTAGAGAGGTGGTGGAATTCTCCATCCTCAGAGGTTTTTAAGGCCCGGCTTGACAAAGTGCTGGCTGGGATGATTTAGTTGGGGTTGGTCCTGATTTGAAAAGGGAGTTGGACTAGATGACCTCCTTCACTGAATTTTCCTTGGTGGCTGACTGCATAGTGCTCCAGAAGCTGAGTTTTCATTAAAAAAGCTGTAGTATTGGTTTTTATAAATGGTCATTTCCCCTGAATTGAAGTATGCTACACTGAATTATCCTAAAGGAGGATCTGGCCCAAAGTCTCTAATGCTGTCAATTGAGAAAGGAGCTTTAAAATGGAATATGAACATAAATCACTGTGCTGTCTACAGACAGCCTGAAATAGCTCTGCCAGACCTATACACTTCCCTCTTTCTCACTGGGATGTTGACTCTGAAGCCTAATTATATCAGCATTCTTAATTATTTTACTGCTTATCAAAATATGCAAGAAGGAAGGCAATCGTATTTTGAAGGTCAGTACAATCTACTCTGAGTGGCATGTCCATGGGGTTGCCTACCATCCAGATTGTCCTGGAGACTCCAGGAATTAAAGATTAATCTTTAAAGATTGTCATGTGATGAAACCCCCAGCAACACATCCAGCCAAAATTGGCAGACCTAGGCATGTTATTTTGACGTTGCAAATGGAGGAGCTTGGTTTGGTACCTCCACTTTTTTTTTTAAACCAATTTGATCCCTGCATGTCACTTCTCTGTATGGCAAATCTGGACCAATTCCAACTGAGTAGCCACTTGCGTTCAGCTACTCGGCATTTAAAAACAAACACAACAATTTGCTGTCATTCACAAAGAAAGCAATAGCATTTAATGCACTTAAACAAGCCACCCCAGGCCTAAATGTCATGAACTAATGCAAATACCATACCACAGAAAAAAACAGAGCTGGCAATTCTTTGGAGCCACATAAAGGCTTGGAATTAGTAACTTCACTAAAGTCCAACCAATGCCAGCTATTTAGTTCGTTTTCCACCTCACTGGCCAAGACTTGGATGTGCCCTGGACAGCTAGTCTCAGAGTACTGCCTTTTGTAAGTGCACTCCAAAGAGCATTTTATATGGGGGAACAAGTATCTTCTTATTTCTGGGTTTGTCCCCATTAGGGATTTTTGCATTGCTGTAGCTATACCGAACAACTATACTGGAGCAAATTCCCAGTGTTGATGTGCGGCACTTCTGTAAAATGGGCTTGTACCAGTGTGACTAAGGAAAAGGAAACCAGGTGCCCCACTTAATAGTGCAATGTATCTACACTCCGTGTGAGAGAGAGTTACACTGGTGTAGTTACACTTGTGGCAAGAGTTCCTAATGCAGTCAAACCCTCATTTCAACTTCCAACCTCAGCAAGCCATCAACCTGGGACAACCTTGTTTAACACATCAGTGAATCTGATTGATATGTTGATATCATCCAAGTTCAAAGCAACACGTCCTGGCAAGATAAAAGCTATTTTCTTTAGTAATTTACTGCTTCCTTCTTCCACAACCCAAGCAGACAAAACAATAGAGAGGGGGAAAGGGGTCAGGTTGCACCAATTATTTTAAGAAATAAGAATACTTTGGCATAAAGTAGGCCTAACCTGTTACTGTAAACATCAGCAGTCCTGTCACTGTCTCAGCCCATGTAAATGCACTAATGGCGCCCCACCAAAGTCAGTGAAATATGTACATAGTTCAGACATACAAGTTAAATCCCAGGCAGCAACAATAAAGAATAGGAACCTGAGGACTTTTCCCAGGTTTTATCTTCTGTAGGCATCAGTGCTGAGAGGGTAGTAATGCAGCTACTGATTTCTTCTCAGAACAAATTCTGCTTCCTCTGTTTGTGTGGAACTTCCTCCAAGTGTTGTGACTAGGGCAACATAACTTGGTAGAATACAATAGCGCTGAGCTGGGATTGTTGTCACCTGTCCTTTCTTGTCTCTGAGCTGCCAACAAGTTACACCTAAGTTAGAGTAAAAAAGCCTGAACACAGCAGCTTTCATTTTCACATAGATTAATCTATTTACTTAAGGTAAAAATGGAAGACCTATGCCATGCACAAACCTGTTTAAATCAACAGCAAAACTCCTATCCAAAAATGGCAGTAATGATAAAAATGAACAACATATTATAAATTGCTTAAGAAAAAAAGCAAAACTCACTGTTAGTTATTGGCCAGTTAACTATTTATGACCTCAATCCAGGAAATTAGCAGCCCCCAATGCAGCCCAATTATTTGTATGATTAAAGTTCAGCACATGCTTAATGCTTTACTGAATCAGGGCCTTGAATTGGATTTGCACAGAATTTGTTTTGGTTTGGATCTGGATTCAGATCTGTAGCCTAGTTGATTGGGTACAGATTTTTTTATTTGAGGAGGTGAAAACTTTCACTCTGGGACAAAAGACATTTTAATTTTCCACCGTTTAAGAGACAGGAAAAAAATTATGTTTTTCCAGTGCCCTTAGTTTCCTTGTATATTATAGACTTACTGACACATTGGGCCAAATCCTATTCACAGGTACACTGATGCAACTTTACAGATTGTGTTTGGAATAGTATGGGTCTGAGAGGAGCATTTGGGTGACTGAGATGGTGACTTGTGTTAATAAGTGGGCATAAGTTTTAAAGTGCCATAAGAATGGCCATACTGGATCAGACCAAAGGTCCATCTAGCCCAATATCCTGTCTTCCGACAGTGGCTAATGCCAGGAGGTCAGTCATGGCTCTATATCTATATATCCTTTATAATCAGATGTTTTGGAAAGCATGGAGGGATGGGCTAAGTTACACAATAATATTCCCTTAGTTTTACTCTATGGACACATCCTAATGAAATAGCGAGCAGCTACTATATTATTTTGTACCAGTCAAAGTGCTCTCAGTCTGGCTTCACTCCCAAATAGAGTAAGTTGTACTAATTGAGCCTAGAGGTTGTGAATCACTATGGTCGGATCAATGTTTGAAAACTTGTGAACAGGGGAGTTTTTCTACAGTTGTGGTTATTTTGGCATTCCAAAGCACTGAGGAATACAAAATGTCCCTGATGCTCTAAACCAACCTTACAATCAATAGGAAGATGCTTTTGATCAAAGGATTGTTATGAAGAAGTTTCTCAAAGTGCTTTCCTATACCTATCGATATTACTTTGGTCTTACCTGGGTCCAATTGCATTGAGCAGCTGCTCTCTCAGGTATTGGGAAAGCTGGGAGCAGGGTGCTATTTGCATTGGATGTCAAAGAGATGTATGCAGTTGGATATTGTTTGTATATCACTGATACTTGAGCCCATGACACCTAGTTAACTATATGAAGCCACTATAAGAATAATTAGAGCTGATGGGAGTCCACCAGTGAGTGAACTAGCTCTCTGAGTTTGGTCTTGAAGGACTCAAGCCATTTTGGTGTATTTCTATGCATCCGTATTTCATAGAACTGAAATAAGAGAGTTTAGTGATCAACAGTATTGGAATGTCATAGATGGTCATCCAGGATGACCATGGATGTGTTATCCTGGTCTATAGTCAGGAGGCCACCTAAAGGAACAATAAGTGTTGTTTCTGCACCACCTCCAGGCCTAAACCCTGACTGAAAGGGATCAAGGGCATAGCACAGGGGTGGCAAAACCTAATGGCCCTCCAAGCCGCATACGATAATCTTCAGAAGTTCAAGAGCTGGGCACACTTACTGGGGCTTCAGCTCCACTCCTTCTGAAGCCCCAACCCCCAAGACCTTTCCCCCACAGGGCCCAAAGCCCCAAGCTCCCCCTGCCCCAGTCTGGTAAGTCGGGAATAGAGTGGGATGCTCTGTGAGCTGCATTTTAACTGTAAAAGAGCTGCATGTGGCTTGGCCACTCCTGGTATAGCAGATGACTGGTTTGAGAATTGGCCTGCTATAACGTTGAGTTGTAAGCTGAATCTTTGGGGGGGCATTTAGGGAACTGAGATAAAAAACAATTGTCTGGGGAATTTGTCGTTCTTTGAGCAGAGTGTTGGACTAGATCTCCTCAGGTCCCTTCCAACCCTCATATTCTAAGATATTAACTTGCTTAGAAAAGGGAGGTTGACTTCAGGGTGATAGCTAGCAGGATCACCAAACAATAGCTATTACTGATTAGACCAATGTGTATGTTCTTTAGGATAGAATAGGGTAGAATCCCTTCTAAAGGTACGTCTACATTATGGGATTATTCCGATTTTACATAAACTGGTTTTATAAAACAGATTGTATACAGTCGAGTGCACGCGGCCACACTAAGTACATTAATTCGACGGTGTGCGTCCATGGTCCCAGGCTAGCGTCGATTTCTGGAGCGTTGCACTGTGGGTAGCTATCCCGTAGCTATCCCATAGTTCCTGCAGTCTCTCCCGCCCCTTGGAATTCTGGGTTGAGAGCCCAGTGCCTGATGGGGCAAAAATAATTGTCGCAGGTGGTTCTGGGTACAGCCTCACCCCTCCCTTCGTGAAAGCAGCAGACAACCATTTCGCGCCTTTTTTCCTGGGTGAACTGTGCAAACGCCATAGCACAGCAAGCATGGACCCTGCTCAGATCAATACTGCAATAGTGGACGTTGTAAACACCTCACGCATTCTCATACAGTCTATGCTGAACCGGGACCTGCAAAGCCAGGCGAGGAGGAGGAGGCGGCTATGGCAGAGCGGCGACGAGAGTGATGAGGACACGGACACAGAATTATCTCAAACCGCGGGCCCCTGCGCTTTGGAGATCCTGCTGGTAATGGGGCAGGTTCTAGCCATTGAAGGCCGATTTTGGGCCCGGGAAACAAGCACAGACTAGTGGGACTGCATAGTTTTGCAGTTGTGGAACGATTCCCAGTGGCTGCGAAACTTTCGCATGCGTAAGGGCACTTTCATGGAACTTTGTGACTTGCTTTCCCCTGCCCTGAAACGCCATAATACCAAGATGAGCGCAGCCCTCACAGTGGAGAAGCGAGTGGCAATAGCCCTCTGGAAGTTTGCAACGCCAGACAGCTACCGGTCAGTCGGGAATCAATTTGGAGTGGGAAAATCTACTGTGGGGGCTGCTGTGATGCAAGTAGCCAAAGCAATCATTAAGCTGCTGCTACAAAAGGTTGTGACTCTGGGAAACATGCAGGTCATAGTGGATGGCTTTGCTGCAATGGGATTCCCTAACTGTGGGGGGGGCGATAGATGGAACCCATATCCCTATCTTGGCACCGGAGCACCAGGGCACCCAGTACATAAATCGCAAGGGGCACTTTTCAATGGTGCTGCAAGCACTGGTGGATCACAAGGGACGTTTCACCAGCATCCACGTGGGATGGCCAGGAAGGGTTCATGACACTCACGTCTTCAGAAGCACTGCTCTGTTTAAACTGCTGCAGCAAGGGAATTACTTCCCAGACCAGAAAATAACAGTTGGGGATGTTGAAATGCCTATAGTTGTCCTGGGGGACCCAGCCTACCCCTTGATGCCATGGCTTATGAAACCATATACAGACAGCCTGGACAGTGGTCAGGAGCTGTTCAACTACAGGCTGAGCAAGTGCAGGATGATGGTAGAATGTGCATTTGGCCGTTTAAAGGCGTGCTGGCGCACATTACTGACTCGCTCAGACCTCAGCCAAACCAATGTCCCCTTTGTTATTGCTGCTTGCTATGTGCTCCACAATCTCTGTGAGAGTAAACGGGAGACCTTCATGGCGGGGTGGGAGGCTGAGGCAAATCACCTGGCCGCTGATTACGTGCAGCCAGACACCAGGGCAATTAGAAGAGCACACCAGGAAGCGGTGTGCATCAGAGAAGCTTTGAAAACGAGTTTCATCACGGGCCAGGGTACGGTGTGACTGCTGTGTTTGTTTCCCCTTCATGAATGCCACCCCCTTTATTGACTCCTTCCCTGTAAGCAACCCACCCTCCCCCTTCGATTACAGCTTGCTTGAGGAAATAAAGTCTCTATCGTTTAAAAATCATGTATTCATTATTAAAAAGTAATTATAAAAAGAGGCAGAGAACTGACAAGGTATCCCGGGTGTGGTTTGGGAGGAGCATAAGAGGGAAGGAAAAGGCCATTAAATACATTTCAATGTAATGACAGCCTTTTGGTTGGACTGTCCACTGGGGTGGAGTGGGCGGGTGCACGAAGCCTTCCCCCACGCGTTCTTACACGTCTGGGTGAGGAAGATATGGAACATGGTGAGTGGTGAGGGTGGTTACACAGGGGCTGCAGCGGCACTCTGTGACCACGCTGCTCTTCCTGAAGATCCACCAGACGTCGGAGGATATCAGTTTGATCATGCAGCAGCTCCAGTGTTGCATCCCACCACCGCTGGTCTTCCTGCCTACACCTCTGATCTTCCTGCCGCCACCTCTCATCTCGAGCGTCTCTCCTATCCTCACGTTCGTCCCTCCTATCCTCACGTTGGTCCCTCCTATCCTCACGTTCACTGGCATCTTTCCTGTACTTTGCTACCACGTCCTTCCAGTCATTCAGATGAGCTCTTTCATTGCGGGTTACTTCCATGATTTCCGAGAACATTTTGTCTCGCATCTTCTTTTTCCTCTGCCTTATCTGAGAGAGCCTTCGGGATGGAGTAGGGAGGCTTGAAAAATGTGCAGCTGCATGAGGGAGGGAAAAAAGGGAGAGAAGTATTTAAAAAGATACATTTTATAGAACAATGGTTAAACTCTTTCACAGTGAACAACACTATTCACCTTACATAGCACATGTGATTTCACTACAAGGTCGCATTTTGCATCTTAATATTGAGTGCCTGCGGCTCTGGTGTTACAGATCTCACAGACGCAGGTCCGGGCATCACAATTCAGCTTGCATGCGGACATGGTAAGACATTGTCTTTCGGCTTCTCCAGCCTTCATATACACAGTGCCCTCTGATGCTTCTTCCTGTTAACATGCAGCAGCAGAAGCCAACCCCCGCATCCAATTCTCTAGGATGATTGCTTTACCCCTCCCCCCACCGCTTGGCTGGTATCATGGAAGATCACTGCTAATCACCCCCCTTCCCCCCCCCCACCGCGTGGCTGGTAGCTAGGACGATTCCTGCTAGCCAAACGCAAAAAAGCTTAGCGCTATCCTTCCTCCCCTCCCCCCGCTTGGCTACATGCAAGGAAGGATTTATTTTAAGCAACAGCCCAGTAGGAAAATGACCATCTCTGTCTCCTTAATTAAATTCCTGACTTTCAACCAGGTTACCATGAACGATATCACTCTGCTGAGGATAACAGAGCGAGATAAAGAACGGATGTTTCTTGAATGACAGCAATCACCGGGACCATACGCAGCTATGCTTTGTCATGCAATGATACCTGATTACTTGCTACATGCATGGCGTGGTAAAGTGTCCTACCATGGTGGACGGAACAAGGCTGCCTTGCCCAGAAACCTTCTGCAAAGGCTTTTGGAGTACCTCCAGGAGCGCTTCATGGAGATGTCCCTGGAGGATTTCCTCTCCATCCCCAGACATGTTAACAAACTTTTCCAGTAACTTTACTGACCGCGAATGCATCCCAAGCCCTCATGGCAAATCAATCATTAAAAAATGCTTGCTTTTAAACCATGTTTTATATTTACAAAGGTACACTCACCAGAGGTCGCTTCCATGACTTCACTGTCTGGGCTAGTGGCTTGGGAGGGCTGGGAGGGTAATTCTGTCTGAGTCACAAAAAGCTCCTGGCTGTTGGGGCTAACGGAGTGCTGTGTGCTCGCTGCAAGGTTGTCCTCCTCTTCCTCCTCCTCGTCCTCATCTTCCCCCTCTGCAGAATCCTCAGCCATGGTTGAAATTACAACCCCCACCTCAGAATCCACGGACAGGGGTAGGCGCAGCCCCCTAAAATTGCATGCAGCTCAGCATAGAAGTGGCATGTTTTCGGCCCTGACCCGGACCTTCCGTTTGCTGCTTTGGTTTTCTGGTAGGCTTGTCTGAGCTCCTTAACTTTCACTCTGCACTGCACTGAGTCCCTGGTGTGGCCTTTGGCCATCATAGCCTGGGAAATTTTTTCAAATATTTTTTCATTTCGTCTTTTGGAACGGAGTTCTGTTAGCACTGAATCCTCTCCCCATATAGCGATCAGATCCAGTACCTTCCGTGTGGTCCATGCTGGAGCTCTTTTTCGATTCTCAGGAGACTGCATTGTTACCTGTGCTGATGAGCTCTGCGTGGTCACCTGCGCTGATCACAGCTCCACGCTGGCCAAACAGGAAATGAAATTCAAAAGTTCGCGGGGCTTTTCCTGTATACCTGGCCAGTGCATCCGAGTTCAGACTGCTGTCCAGAGCGGTCACAGTGGTGCACTGTGGGATACCGCCCAGAGGCCAATACCGTCGATTTGCGGCCACACTAACCCTAATCTGATACGGTAATACCGATTTTAGCGCTACTCCTCTCGTTGGGGAGGAGTACAGAAACCGATTTAAAGAGCCCTTTATATCGATATAAAGGGCCTCGTAGTGTGGACGGGTACAGTGTTAAATCAGTTTAACGCTGCTAAAATTGGTTTAAACACGTAGCGTAGAGCAGGCCTTAGAAGGAAGCACTGGCTGTCTCTGCAGGTCAAGGAAAAATGTAAGAAGTTAGCATGGAAATCCTACTGTCCAAGATAGACAATATTTTGCACATATCAATTAAAAATCCCATTCTGGAACATTAATGAAACTGTGATTGTTCTTTATAAAATATTTAAACAGTTAACATTTTAAATTTAAGGACCTTGCATTGTTCTTATGATTCATTAAGTCATAAAACTGGGTCTTAAAATGTATCTTTAGCTTAACAAACACTAATTCAGTTTTTACAGAGTAGATTGTTTTTAAATCATGGAGGACAATAAAATGAATTACAAATATTAAAAGCTGAATTTAAAGAGAACATTAAATGGAATAAAAACAAGTGAATAATCTTGTTGATAGAGCATTAGGTTTGAAGAGTTAATGCTTTAAAGTGCTGTTGACAATTTTAATCTATAAACTCTGCTTCCCTCTTTTCCCCCTCAAAAAACATCCAGCTTAACATCTTCAGCTGTCTAACTCTATTTACCCTCGGCTCGCCACTTGGTAGTCGCATAACATTCTACATATTGAACATTGATTGAGCCAGATTCTGATCCCACTTACACTGGTGGGAATTGGGAATAACTATTGAAAAATCAATGGTGCACGACTGGTGTAAAAACAGATCTAGGGCTGC
This sequence comes from Gopherus flavomarginatus, assembly GCF_025201925.1. NCBI lineage: Eukaryota > Metazoa > Chordata > Testudines > Testudinidae > Gopherus > Gopherus flavomarginatus. The sequence goes on along the minus strand of NC_066618.1, from coordinate 216,589,701 downwards.
GACATGTCATTACTACTGCCACTACTACTACTTTGTAATTTGTGTATCTAAAAGAGACGGGATTTTATTTACATTACAGGCAAAAGGATCCAATTCTATATAAACCGCAGTTTGTTGAATTGGTAATCAGTAAAAATAATGAAATCTATAGATATTACTGAAATGAAGTGTGGAGTCAGTTTATGTTTTGCATAGGAGCCCTAGTCATAGACCAGGAAACCTTTGAGCTAGGCCCGATAGCTGATGCATCTTTTATTGCAGGACTGTTTTGTGCTTGCAGAGGAATGGACTCTGTCATCTAATAGTTCATTTCTGCCTTGAGGTTTTATCATCTTGACTACCAACGCAGGGAAAAAACAGGCAATAGGAAACAGATTACCCAGTTTTAGTGATCACATTTCCCTACCACAGCTGAGAAAATTCATAACTAATTTTGAGTGATTTCTCAGTAAGAAAATCTAAGGCAGATCACAGAATTGTTTGAAATTATTCATGAATGCCTTCATGAAAATTGTCCTTATATGAACAGCTTGCAAACAATTCATAATGAATATTTGATATTGAAACTATTCAATTAGCATTGTATTGGTTAGACAGACAAGTCTGGTTCTGTTCCTGGAGTGGATAGCTAGCCAAAGTAAAAATTTCAAATGCTGAATTTTACAGTAAATAATTAATTTGACAAGTTTGCTTTTGGCAAATTTTCAAGCTTAATATTCACTTCTCAAAAGTATTCATGCTAGCACAAACAATTCCTGAAGTGTTCTTAGAAAGCAAACACAAAAAGGTTGTGAATATGGTTGAACTGAACTTTGGTTTTGAATTCAGATGTTTTTGGACATTTCTGCTCCCCTCCCCTACTATTCATTCAATTCTATTCACTCACTCCGATAGTATATGTAAACCACACAAAATGATTGATGGCACGAGTTAAAAGCTTACCCCAAAGCAAAGTAAGAGACTTATATTCTTTTACTATTTCCAAAAGAAGGGATCATGATTGCTCTGTGTTCAGGTTTATGAAATGAAAACTTCAGAATAGTAACCAGAAATTACAAAGGGGCAGTACACAAATGCAGCCCCCACTCCAATCCTCCACACTCTAAAAACCATTATCTTGAGAGCTAAAATCAATTTGATATAACAGCCCCCTGTGCCAACGGCCATTTTGTCAAACTCATTTGTTTTTTTTCTCAGCCATCACTAGCAAATGAACAACAACACAGATAGTTCAAACTCAGCTTTCAGATGAGTCATCCTGTTCCTGAAAACAGGCCAAACTGTGGCTCTGCCACAGGCAATATAAAACTATGGCTTTCAACTGTGAGGGTCTCAAAGAAGATACTCTGCAAAAGTCTAGCCAAGGAAAGTGCTTCCACTCTGAAGAATCATGCTAGAGGCTTGATCCAGACCAGCGACTGCTTCATAGGATTTCTTCCTTGGTGGCCCCTTTGGAAACCACTGGCTGGAAATACCCCTCAGGTCCTTCCTTATTGTCATTTCCCCCCTTACATACTCAGGCATCTGTGCTCCCTCATCAGCACTGGGGCTTCCCTTTCTATTGCCAAGACCACAGGCTCAAGAAAAACAAAGAATTCGACTTCAGATTCTTAAGAGAGGCTTTTGGGGGGGGGAGGGTCAGGGGGGCACTTTTCCCTCCACTCACCTCACACACTTAATCATCTCCTGAGTGGAATCCCTTAAATTGAATGGAACTCCTGTCACCGAGAAGAGCCCAGTATGACCCCTCCTCCTTCACTTATAGGGAAGGGGAAGCAGCTAAACTGCCCACTACCTGTGTGTGTTTCTGGTACACCTCAACTGTGGCATAGCTCCATGGTATTCTTGCCCCTTCTTGAGACCCCTAGAAGCACAGTCAGTGATTTATTTTTCCTGGTGGGTGCTTCACCTCCACCCTGTCCCAAGGCCCCACCCTGCCCACACCCTCCCATGAGTTCCTCCTGCCAGCTGCGGCTAGTTGGTGCTCAGCACCCCCTATTTTTTCCATGTGTGCTTGAGCCTTGGAGCACCCATGAATTCAGAGCCTATGCCTTGAAGAGTCTGACATGGAGGACACACCCTGAAAACTGTTTCCTAGAGTGAGAGAACCAAGTTTCATCACATCTGTACCAGGAGCCCCTCTAGCAGCTGCTCCCCAACAGCAGGGAGCTGAAAAACAAAATTGTCTTTTGAACAATGTGTACTACTGTCACCTGGCCCTTCACACCATCTCTCTCCCTGATCTCCACCACATTTCCCAGGTCAGCTTCCCTACTTAAAGTACCTTCAGCCTCGAGGAACAAGCCTGCAGGCACTCCAGGAATGAGGCTCATAACATCAGTTGCCAAACCAACTGATTGCACAGACTGGTGGATCGTGTGGTCCTAAGTAACTTCAGACTACAGAAACAGTCTTCAAACTAGCCCACCATTACACCCAGAGAACTCACTGGAGGAACAGAGCCTTCTCCAGCTCTACCTCCGAGGCTACAGCCATGCTGGCAGGAAAAGCTAATGAGAGCTCAGACGGAGTTTAGCTTCCATACTATTATTTAGCCCCTGGGGAAAATAGGATTGCTCATTGGTTGAGTGGGTCTTTCTTCCAGTAGACAAGGTGGTAGGGGTACAAATGCACTGGAAGGCAGATATATTGTGACCAGATTCCCAGGGGAGCCAGCTGAGGTCACTCAATTAGGGTGAACTGCAAAGAATGGGGCAGATAATCCTCAAAGACGGTGGATATTCCAATACTTAGATTTACCAAGCCAACACAAAACAGCTTCTTATTACCTTACTGGTTACTAAGCAGCCAGCAACACAGTTTCCTTAAAGTAACCCAGCCTCAGGCTTCCATTTAGGCACCCAAGTCAGATATGATGAGGATTAATGAAAATCTTAAATCAAAAAAGGTTCTTCAATCCCAGAGGACTGGACACATTACCCACCTGGGTTAATGAATAGTCCAGATCTTACCCAAATACACATTACAGCCAATTCTTAGTAACTAAACTAAAATTAAAAAAGGAGAGAGAGTGTATGGTTATAAGATCAGTATACATAAAGATACGAGTTCAATTCTGGAGGTTCAGATTCATAGCAGAACTGTAGTTGCAAAGAGTTTTTAGAAATAGTCCATGGTTAAAGTCCAATATCATATTCAAAGTATTCCACCTTAACTGGTATCTCAGTCTTGTGACTCAAACATCCCCTGATGAAACTTAAGCAGATCTGAGATGACAGGATCAGGACACAAAGATATTTTATACAATTTCAGGCCTTCTTTGACAGGTCAGAGTCCCTTGGCTTACAATAGGCAATCAGAGCAATTTTGAAGTAGATCCATCACTGGTACTTAGGTACATGAATTAACATAAGGCAATTGCCTGTCTATTTTTGAAAATGTATAGCAAATCTGTGAATGGTGGAGAGATGTATACAGTGACATCCTATGTTTACAGTTCATTTAAGTGTTAAGATTTTCTTTTTATCTGAATTAACAGAATACAGCATAGACAGGGACTGTTTGATTACATTATTGGCATTTATGAGTACACATATACAATTAGAAGTTAGGGGTGATGCTAACAATATAGGTTTGTATTTCAATGTTCTAGCCTATGTATCCTAGAATGGCCCTAATGACCATTTCTAACATGTCTCTACAAATTGGCTCTGGGTTAGCCTGCAAGCTGCTTAACCCTTTCTGGCCATATATTCCACTTTGTACAAGATTCATTGCAATTATATAACAGTGGTAGCAACAACTGTGGGCATAATTATATTTTAGTCAGACAACTCACGTATATAAAGATACATTATATAGACCTGTAAACAACTAAGCAAACCACAAAAATACAAACAGGACACTAATTAGTCCAAGAGAATGCTGGAACCCAAGAAACTTCTACTCCTGGTTGTTATTTTAAAAACCACACACAAGAACCTGTCCTGATATAGAGGCTGCAGCAAAACAAAGATCAGATTAGCTATGAGGAATTAGTCCTGTGACTGATTTACCCAGATCAAGCCACTGCCACTTGCAAGACATTAACTCCAAGTGCTCCTTTTTTAAACAAACTGATGAAAAACAAACTGATGATCATTCCCTGTTCTGATTTTCACTTTGTTTTCCCTCTTTGCAATTTAAAATAAGAATTTTGAACTCTGATCCTGACACGTTTGACTCCTGTGTTCTTTCTGCTTCCAGTGCTATCTTTGAGAATTGCCAGCAATAATGCTGGGAAAGTAGTTTGGTTTCTGTTGTTTGAATGTTACTGATGCAGATGTATGAAGTTCCCAAAAGAAAATGCAGGTTTTTATTGCTCCAAAATGTACTGATTCAGAGAAAGTTTCAACAGCAAGAGTAAAAGTAAATAACTACACATGTAATGATACTACTCTTTGCCTTTTCCTGTACTTTAGAGACTTAAATAACAGCCAAAATATGAAGTGTTTTGGCCTTTTCAGAGATTAGCTGTTATTATTAGTTCCCAGAAACAGAGTCAGGATTGAGGTCTTATTGTCTGAGATGAAACCACCACAAAGAATGACACCACTCTATCCCTGAAGAGTCTACAACCTAGCCTAGGTACAGTATAGAATTTTTAATGCTGATACTTTGATACCATAATGAAATGTGATGGGTAACCTGCTACATTCTAATATCAGTCCTAAAATCAATGCCTTTCATTAGGGATGTTATGGAGCTACCAAACTAGGTCTTCTAAACTTTGTCCTTCTAAGAAAATAAAAGCATCTAAACGAATCCTTTGTACGATGATAGTGTACACATTACACTTACAAAAGTAAATAAGCACAGACCCTACAGGATAAGTTACGGCCCTGACTGTAGGAACAGGTACACACCCCTAAGCAGTTGTATAGTTAAAGGGCGGGTGACACAGGGATGGCTGAGGGTGCCTCATGAACTCTCTTTTTTGAAGTGTTTATGGTGAGGCAGGCTGATATTTAGACTCTTAAGTGAGTTTCTGAACCTCTGGGTGTAATTTTAATATTAAGAAAAACATGACTTTGCTGGAGAATAGTCATTCTAACTATTTTTCTATAATGCTCTACCATCATTCACAATCAGTAGCTAGGAGTCCCCTTAACAACAGGGCTTATTAGTTCAGAAAGTGGGTGAGTGACTGATAACAGAAGCATATACCAAAAAGCGGAGAAAATAATCCAAAGGAAAATGTTAAGAGCAACCAAGCTACCTCGCAATACATACACACCAATAAATGAATGAAATCCATTATATGGGAGGTTCTAATTCTTTGTAGGTTAAATAGGCAGACAGATGCCAGCTTTTAACAGAGGTAGGACAATTCTATGATTTAATAGCTCAGTAAATTAAATTGCAAGTTTTGATGATTATCTGGTTTGTGGACTCAATTTAAAAGAAACAGTCACCACTGCTGATTTAAAATAAATAGTTGGTCTGTGCAGAAGCAAAGAAGGGCTGGTATGAACCACCTTCATCCTTAAATAACTTATTTTCTCTGGAGTATGTTATCACTCTTACTATTTCTCAGTATATTCGGTATTCCCCAAATGAGAGACTGGAGCCAGGATCAGTGCATTTCAGATCTAGTCCCTTCTGAGAGCTGGGAGCCAAAGTTCTGATGGTATAAATTGGTGGAGCTACATTGGCTCCATAGAGCTGTGCCAATTTACACAAGCAGTGAATGTGGCCCTGTGTCTCAGGGGACTGCTAAGGGCCAGTGGTAGATTTAGAGTTAGTGGGGCCCTGTGCTCAGCTTCATTTTTGGGGCCCCTCCTTGGGGCACAGACAAGAAAAAACAAAACAAAACTTTCCCCTTCATCCTCCTCCTGTAATAGGAAGTAAATGAAAATACATTGAGGTACCTTGTTTGTTTTTGTAGTCTAACATTTTTCCATAGACCACTTGAAAATTTTCTGAAAATTTTCTGAAAAATTGCTGAGGGTCTCAGATGACCACTTAATCTTTCCAAATATTGTTTGTACCATTAGCTAACTATTGTAAAGCGTTTTGGATAAGAGCACTGTATTAAAAAAAAAAAGTAAAAATGTTAGGGTACAGGGTCTGGGGCATGGAGCGCTTACCTGGGGCAGCTCCCATTTGGTGCGAGGGGTGCAGGTGGGGGTGTATGCAGGAGTCATGGAGGGCAGGGGCTGGGGGCTTGAGGGGGTGCAGGAGTCAGGGATGGGGGTGTGAGGGTGCTCCCAGTCCCCTACCTTGAGAGCTCAAGGTGGGGGGTAAAGTGTAGGGGAATGTGGGGGCCTGTCTTTGCTCTGCTCCCATTCCATCCCCTTCCCCAAGACCCTGCCTCTTCTGCATCTCCTCCCTCAAGCATGCTGGGACCTCACTCCTCCCCCTCACTCCTGGAGCAACTTGAGCCCCAGCAAACAGCTGTTTAGCAGTGGGGGGGCACACTGGGAGGGGTGGGAATGCAACACACTCTGGGGAGAAGGTGGGAGCTTGGCTGATGGTGGGTGTGGAGCCTGCAGCAGGAGCCCCAGGAGCTGGTAGGACCAAGCTTTTGCCCCTGCAGCTGCCTGGCACAAGAAGCCCCCTGTTGTTGGAGGGCCCTGTGCCAGGGCACCCTGTGTTTTACTGTAAATCTGCATCTGCTAAGGACTACAAATCTTTTCACCTTTAGAACCCTGTGCTTCATGTTCAAATTAAGGGGCTATTCCAAAGCCAATTGAAGTCAATGGAAAGATTCCCAACGGGTTTTGGATCACTACCAGTATCAGTCTTCGAATCAATCAATGGTAACTTAATGGGATTTCCGATTACTTGAAATGGGGTTTCAGTCTAGTTGCTAGTGAACAGATGTCCAAATCAAAGAAAACAAAAATATACAAACAGTTTCCAAACTTGTTATTCCTGAGACAATTTAATAAGGCTTTGTTCTCACTGCAATAGTTAGCTTGAGTTACTTCTCAAGTGAAAGCAACCAGACTACCAAACACTGGAGCTATAGTGATTGGATCGAATTAGTAGTTTATGAGTTGTGCTAACTCAAGAAGTAGCCTGCAGCTATATCCCCACTATATTATGTACATGTGTGTGTGAACAGCACTTGAGCTTAGGGTGGCCAGCTGAGAATTCCAAAATAATCAGGACCGCTGCAGGGGGAGTGCCTTTTCCAAGTCTTTGGCGGCACTTTGGTGGAGGGTCCTTCAGTCGCTGACTGTCTTCAGTGGAGGGTAATAAACCTTGCCACCAAAGGAAGAAGTACCAGCTGCTGAAGTGGCGCTGAAGACCAGGATGTGCCAGGTGAGTAACAATTGAAAAAGCACTCCCCCTGCTGGTCGCCGCTGCCTAAGCAACAAGGAAAAAAAAAAAAAGAGCACCAGAAACAAAATATCAGGACACATGGTGTCCTGACAGTACTTTGGTCAGGACATGGGACAAACTGCTCGATATCAGGACAGTCCCGATTTTATTGGGCTGTCTGGTCACCCTTCTTCAGCTTCAACACCCTCCCTGGCCTACTTACTAGCTCAAGGTTAAAGCACCATTTGAGCTAGAGACTTGTGCAGATGGGAGTCGAGTTAGCGGCACCACTTGAATTATACTGCAGTGCTAATGAGCTAAAGACAAGCTCTAAGTAGGGGGACCAAGCACTGTATTGGCTTTGGGACTGAATCTCCCTAGACCCTTATTCTTTAGAATTAATCTTTCCACAATAGACTATGTTTAAGGAGATGTAAAAAAGACATTTTCATTTCTACTGACTGATGCACCTGTTCTGGTGGACTTCGGTGTCTAGGGGCCTGATCTTGCCATGGGATCTGCCAGTGCAGTTCCCTGTACCTGTGCAGAGCCTATATTAGGAGATTCCATTGCAGGTCATGGACTTAGGGATGTCAATCTTTTGAGAGCAAACTCATACTTACTAAAAAGAAAGCTGAGGCCTCTCCAAAGCTTTTAGGGGCAAGATTTCTCTCTCATCTTGGTTTATTGTTGAGTCTAAAGAGTGCTACATAAATGCTGTAAGAGATTAGTAGCATTAGAATACAAGTTATAAGCCCTCCCCCACATCTTGTAAACTATCTTACATGGGCAGACCCCTAGAGTCAGTGGGGCGCCATGAAGTGGGAAGAAGCCGGCTGCCTGTAGCTTAGTGGAAAAGAACCTTGTCAAATGCATTTGCATTTTCTTTAGTCCTTTTCAAATACATATTTTTAAATTGCTTGTTTTCTTTTATTAGACTAGAACAAAAAAAACTTGCATTACTCACTAATGGCATTTCAGGAAACAGAATGCTAAATAAAGTAATACACAAGGATGGAAAGCCAAGCCAAAAAACCCCTTAGTCTAAAATCTGAAGAGTGGGACAAAAGAAGAGACAAAACTCCCTCTGCAAGCAGTGCCTCCAGATTCCATGTCCCGGCTGAAATGCTTTTTGATTGATGAGTAATGATCCTGCTGGTGATTTTTAAGAAGCTTTTAAACAAAAGTTCTGAGGAGCACTGCACTGCATCGCATAGGGTAGACAGCACTGAGGCAGACAATCAAAGGATGCTTTCACGGAAATGAGAAACAGTTCTGCAACTAAGTGCTGTTCTGTCACGGTCTTCTCCTCTCCCTCTGTACAGCATTTAACTGTAGTCTTTTACATGCTGCTCAATTAGGATTTTTTTTTTAAAGAAATTTGTCTGCAGTCAAGATGAAGAACGATGGTAAGTCTTGTGGTGACAGTGCCAGTTAGACTGATAAATGTGAAAGTCTGATTGGGACTGGGGGGAGGGGAGGAAAGTGGATTCTTCTAGCTGAGTTGAAAAGAAACAAGCTGGGAAAACAACCGACCAACCACCAAGCATTGTGAGTGGAAGAGCTCTGCCAGGAGTTAAAAAAAATATGTTCAAAAGCTAATGTTGGTATTGTGCACTTCAGTAGCAGCCAGAGAGTCAGCCAACTTCTTACGCAGAGCACACAGCAGTGGCAGAGTGTTGAACAACATACTATAATGATAGTAAAAGAAATAGGACTAGAGGCCGAAATTGCTGGTTTAATTGAAGCAATAGACAAAGTTTCTGAAACATCTTCACTGAATCATTTTCCAGAGCTCAGTTCTGGTGACCAGTAAAGCCAGAAGCATGCTGAAGCTCTCCCTACTGTTATGCGACTTTTAATTGAGGTTTAGGACCAGATTTTAGGTTAAAAGCAACAAAGAGTACAGTGGCACCTTATAGATTAACAGAAGTATTGGAGCACACTCTTTGGACTTCAAAGAGAAACTGCGGAACTTCAGTTCATTTGCAAATTTGACATCATCAGCTCAGGATTAAACAAAGATTGTGAATGGCTTGCCAACTACAAAACCAGTTTCTCCTCCCTTGGTGTTCACACCTCAACTGCTAGAACAGGGCCTCATCCTCCCTGATTGATCTAACCTTGTTATCACTAGACTGATTCTTGCCTGCATATTTATACCTGCCTCTGGAAATTTCCACCACATGCGTCTGACAAAGTGGGTATTCACCCACGAAATCTTATGCTCCAATACTTCTGTTAGTCTATTGAGTGACAGAGTCCTGTGGTACCTTTTACAGATCCAGACTAACATGGCTACCCCTCCGATACAGATTTTAGGTTGTGACTTTACCAAGTTTCTGCAAGTGCCTCTGCATTTGCCCAGGCAAACATACACATGCAACTTTTAAACATCTGAAACCCTACTTGGGCACAAATGTTAGAATTTGTAGCCACAAAACCCATTTGTCTTTATAAGATTTTACAGGTGCAAATTGTAAGCTTATGCCCACTGCCCCTCTAGGTGATAGGATTTAAGGTCAGAAGGGAACTACTAGAACTAGTTGACCTCTTGTATGGAACAGGCCACTAATACCACCCAGCCATCTGCACACTAATCCAACAACCAAAATGAGACCAAAGTATTGTCTCCTGTGGATTACAGGATTTATGTGCCACAGGCTAAGGAGGGAATCAAGAGGCCCTTGTAACGGCAGGGAAATAATAATAATCCTGGCAAGTGACCAGCACCCACATGCTGCAGGGGAAGATGAAACCCCCCCAAGGTCACTGCTAGTCTGACCTAGGGAAAAATTCCTTCCTGACCACACACGGAGATCAATTAGACCCTGAGCAAGTGAGCAAGAACCAGCCAGCCTAGTACCAGAGAGAGAGAGAATGGTCTGTACCACTTCATAGCCCTGGCTCTCACTGTCAATATCTCATTTCCAAGACATGGCCATCCCTGAAGCTTCAGCTGAAGGAGGGGTGGTGGTGGTGTGGGGGGGGTGTGGAATCCCTTCTGAGCACAGCTAGTGGCTGGCTGAAATCCTGAAGCATGAGCTTTAGGAATTTAGGACACAAGCTAGAAGTGAGCCCTCTGGCTGTTAAGACCTGCCATCAAAAGCAACCCAGTCTCAGCTGCATTCATAAGTTTGGCTGGGTTTTAGAACTGTTCACACAGGTGCTTGCCCTTTAGGAAAACAAGATCCTTAAAGCTAAGCAAAACAAACAAAGTTAAACACTGGGCCAAATCCAGCAGTCATTGCTCAAGATTTATTCAAGCAACACCTTTATTGGAACTCCGTGAGAGTTGTCTGAGTAAGTCTCACTTGGACTGCAGTATCTAGCCTTTATTTTTAAACTAGCAAATATAAACTATAAACAGGAGGCTGCTGTGTGTTAGGGAAAAAGGATTGCTGGATCTGGGGAAAAATAGCAGAATTCTCAGATAAGGGAATGTCCTCAAGATGGTGATAATGGTTTCCAGAGAAGACCCTCTCAAACCTTGGCTCTGTCTTGTAGGACTGGGACTAGATTGTGCCTCGTGCTACAGGAGTGGACAAGCAATGGATAAGGCGGCCTAAGGATCCTTCCATTAACGGTGTATGTGCAATATTCCCCAACCACACTCCTTGCACTGGCTCAGCTCCATTAGTCAGTGCATAGGAGTCATTGTCCCTCCCTCTTCCTTTGCCTCCTCAATCCTCTGAAGTTTTAGCTCACCAAGATATGATCCAAAGCCCTTTGAAGTCAATGGAAAAAGCGTCCATTGACTTCAACGGTCTTGGGAACACAAGGGCCAAGATATTCTTGGCCTCCATCTCAATGGTTAGATTGAAGGATCTTTGTGCCCTTTCTTTGGCCCTGCACTGCTTGGGTTAATTTAGCCTTTAATTCCAAAAGCTTGTGAAAAGAGCTCAATGTTTAATCAAATTTAATCAATGAATTTAATTAAAATCAGAATTCAATATTATAATAGAGTGATGGGATCATGGCATTTTGTTTTCACTTTCTTTACACAGTATCAGTTACTCTTTGGGTATGCCTTATGCTGTCTGAGCTTGTCTGGACAAATTATTTCAAACTTTATTGTTAAAGTATTTGTTCATACTTCAGATGAAGTTCTTCCTCTATGCTATTCATCAGTGAAACACTATGAATCAGTTACTCTGAATTTACAAACTTAGGTAGCAATTGTGTGTTTGTTTGAATCGTCCCTTGATGAATTACATTCAGCTTTAGCATCTCCCCCTCCCTCATACACACTTTTCACTAAGATCCTGTTACATAATTTTACAGCTAAGTTGGTTGGAACATAAGGGAGACAATGAAATATGGCCAAGTTTACAGAACACTTGTCCTCATTAGAAAATTAGGTAATGTTAACCACCTAACAAGTCATGCCTCAATTAGAATTCTTTGCAGGAGATACACAAACTGTGGACAAGGTTGATCCAGTTAGGGTGACCAGACAGCAAATGTGAAAAATTGGGACAGGGGGTCTGGGGTAATAGGAGCCAATATAAGAAAAAGCCCCCAAAACCAGGACTGTTCCTATAAAATTGGGACATCTGGTCACCCTAGATCCAGTGGGTCTAGTGTATTTAGACTTTCAGAAAGCCTTTGACAAGGTCCCTCACCAAAGGCTCTTAAGCAAAGTAAGCAGACATTGGATAAGAGTGAAGGTCTTCTCATAGGTCAATAATTGGTTACAGGACAGGAAACAAAGCATAGGAATAAATGGTCAGTTTTCAGAATGCAGAGAGGTAAATAGTGGTGTCCCCTTGGGGTCTGTACTGGGACCAATACTGTTTTAACAGATCATTTATGAATATGTTGAAGAGGTAGACCAGTGGTCCCCAATGCGGTGCCCACGGGCCATCTTAATTAGTCCACGTCCTGGCCCCCGGGAGAGCACCTGCTGAAATGCCGCCGAATTTCAGCGGCATTTCAGCGGGGATGCCTCTCGATGACAATGCTTGTTGCCAACAAGTGACATCATCGACAGGCGTCACTCTTGAATTTCAGCGGTGACGCCTCTCGATGATGTCACTTGTCAATGGCACGTGGCGTCATCGAGAGGCATCGCCACCAAAATTCAGCTGCATTTCGGCGGGTGCTCCACTGCTGCAGTAGTCCTTCGTCTGGCGCCTGCCAGACGAAAAGGTTGGGGACCACTGAGGTAGACAGTGAGGTGGGAAAGTTTGCCAATGATACAAAATTACTCAAAGCAGTTAAGTCCAAAACAGACTGCAGAGACTCACAAAGGGATCTCACAAAACTGGGTGACAGGGCAACAAAATGGCAGATGAAATTCAGTGTTGATAAATGCAAAGTAGTGCACACTGGAAAACAGTCTTAACTACATACAAAATGATGGATCTAAATTAGCTGTTACCACTCTAGATATTGTAGGTCATTGTAGATATTTCCCTGAAAGTCTCTGTTCAACATGCAGTGACAGTCAAAAAGGCTAACATAGGAACAATTAGGAGGGATAGATAAGATAGAAAATATTATAATGCCACTATATAAATCCATGGTACACCCACATCTTGACTGTGTGCAGATCTGGTCACTCCCTCCCTCTGAAAAAATATTGGAATTGGAAAAGGTACAGAGAAGAGCAACTAAAATGATTAGGGATATGGAACAGCTTCTGTATGAGAGAGATTAAACAGATTGGGACTATTCATCTTGGAAAAGAGATGATTAAGGTGGGGGAATGATAGCGATCTATAAAATCTTGACTAGTGTAGAGAAAGTGGATAAGGAAGTGTTATTTACTCCTTCACAACACAAGAACTAGGGATCACTCAATGAAATTCATAGTCAGCAGGCTAATAAACAAACCAACAAACCAACCACACAGACACACACACAGAAGTACTTCACACAACACAGTCAACCTGTGGAACTCTTTGCCAGGAGATGTTCTAGTTTTGGTCTTCTCAAACAGGGCTTTTAAAAAAAAACAAAACCACACACACACCCACCACGAACTAGGTAAGTTCATGGAGGATAGTGCCATCAATGACTAATAGCCAGGATGGGCAGGGATGCAACACAATGCTTGGAGTGTCCCTAGCCTCTGTTTGCCAGAAGCTGGGAGTGGATGGCAGAGGATGATTGCTTGTTCTGTTTTTTCCCTCTGAAGTACCTGGCATTGGCCACTGAAGATGGGATACTGGCCAAGATGGACCATTTGTCTGACCCCAGTACAGCCATTCTTATGTTATTATTTTGCAGTCAGCACAGACAGGGACAAGTTAGTCACCATTCATACAGCCTAAGGCCAGAAGGGACAATTGCTATAATCTAGTCTGACCTTCTGTAAAGCACAGGCCCTAAAACTTTGCAAATACAATTCCTAAAGCAGATTTTAGAAAAAGATCCAGTCTTGTTTTAAAAAGCTTCCAGTGATGGAGAATCCACCACAACCCTTTGTAAGTTGTTCCAATGGTTAATTACCCTCACTATCAAACATTTACACCTTATTTCCAGTCTGCAGGGAGCCCTGGTCCCTATAAATCACCTCTTGAGCCCTGCTGCTGCTACCCTGGGGCTTTAACAGCGGGGCTCAGCAGGCGATTTAGAGGGCCTGGGGCTCTGGCTGCTGTTGATTTGCATTAGTTATGTTACCCTTCTTTAATAACTGAGTTCCAGATCAGCTGCTCCATTATCTTGTCTGGGGTCAGACTGTCAGTCTGTTTACCCTTTAAAATATTGGCACAACATGAGCTTTCTTCTAGTCTTCTGGAACTTTCAGTGTTCTGAAACATACAGTATTGAAAATCATTCTTAACTGTTCACTGAGCTCCTCAGCTGGCTCTTTTAAAACTCTTGGATGCAAATGGAATGGAAAGAGAAAAGCGACAAAGTCCTGTGGCACCTTATAGACTAACAGATGTATTGGAGCATGAGCTTTTGTGGGTGAATACCCACTTCGTCAGATGTCTGACAAAGTGTGTATTCAACCACGAAGCTTATGCTCCAATACATCTGTTAGTCCTGTGGCACCTTATAGACTTTATTGCTTTTTAACAAATCCAGACTAACACGGCTACACCTCTGATACATGGAAAGAGAAGTATCACGTGACATACATCTGTTTTACCTCAACTACAGAACAGAAATATTTATTGAACACATCTGTCTTTTCTGCATTAATAATGATAATTATACCATTTCCATCTAGTAGTTGACCAATACCATTGTTAGAATGCTTTGTGTTCTTAATATACTTAAAACTCCTCATTATCCTTAACTCTGCTGACCATAGATTTCTCCTCATCTCCCTTATCTACCATACCTACCTTCTGATGTATATTCATTGCTATCGATATATATAATTTCCCCTCTAAACCAGGTTATTTAACCATTACAGACTTCTTCCTTGAGTGTGTTTTTTCAGTATCTGGTAAACTGTTCTTAAACAGTTCCCAATCATTCACAGTTCTGATTAAATTCTTCCTCCTAATTGATTTGGCTCATAATAGGTCAGCTTTGTGAAATTTTCCCTTTTAAAGCACCAAGTATCTATATTACTGGTCTGGAGTTTATTCTGTTTGCACATATAAATGTGATCAAGTCATGATCGTTTGTAGCTACACTACCATTATTTTTTAGTTCTGTGATCAGTTCCTCCATCAGAGAAGATGGTCTAATACAGAATTCCCCTTTGCTGGGCGCAACATTTTTTGCATTAGGAAATCTTCTGTGTTCATGAATTTCAAGGATGTTTTAGTACTGACAGCGGGAGACCTCTAGCATGTCACTCAAACTGAAGTCCCTCATGAACGTGCAACTTTTCTGCCTACACATTGATGAGTGTATAAGAAGCTGGTCATCCTGTTCTGTGATTTGGCCGTCTGAAGCAGACACCAACTAATACCCCATCTTGTGCTTTTCTGTTATAGATCATGTTCTTCTGAATTATCAGTGACTTGGAAACTGGTAATGCCATTTTTGACAGAGTGCCACTCTCCCTCCCCTTTTGACCACCTGATCCTTCCTAAATAGATTGGAACTATTAATTTTCACATTCCAGTCATGCTGCTCATCCCACCAGGTTTTGGTAATATCAGGTAGATTCTCATTTATTAGCATAAATCCCAATTTTTTTGCTGGAGTCTTTCCCAGCTGCCTCCCATCTACTACAGGAGGGGTCAGCAGACTCTGCCACGCGACTCACCAGGGTAAGCACCCTGGTGGGCCAGGCCAGTTTGTTTACCTGCTGCGTCGGCAGATTTGGCGGACTGTGGCTCCTACTGGCCATGGTTTGCCGTCCCAGGCCAATGGGGGCAGCGGTGTGGGCAAGGGATGTGCTGGCCGCGGCTTCCCGCCTCTGCCATTGGCCTGGGAGGGCGAACCACGGCCAGTGGGAGCCATAGTACACCAAACCTGCTGACTTGGCAGGTAAACAAACTGGCCCAGCCTGCCAGTTTGTAGCCTACCTGTACTACAGCTTCTCATGGAGGGGGGAAAATGCTCCCCTGGCAGGGAGCTGCCCTATCTCCCCTCTATCAGAGCCTTTCCCTACTGGGGGAGTCTTTTCCTGCAGAGGGGAAAGGCTTCTGCAGCAGGAAGGCATCAGGACAGGACTGCTAAAAAGAGCAGTCTAGATGGAGAGGCACAGTTTGTAATAGAATGCTAAGCAGTATTACATGGTTCAGCCACTAGGTGACACTGTGCATTAAAATACCTTATTGAACCAAACCTCAGCCATACCTGGCAGAGCATTGACGGATCTTATGATGAACACATCTGGTGCGTATAAGCAAACCCTGTGACTGGTCCACATCTGATATGGAAGAACATGACATGGTATCAGGAATAAACTAAGAAAAGAAACAGATAACAGCAACAAATGTTGTAGGATCTTGTTAGTGTGCAACTTTTCAATGCTCCAGAGAACTTCAGCTTTAACAACCCTTCAGAATGGACAGATGGGAAACTGTATTTTGTAAGGTCTCAAATTGCAAACAAACTCCAAAGGAACTGGAGATATACAGGTATCTTTAATTTATGCTACAGGGAAGAAGGCAGAGTCTATTTAAATCTTTTGACTTTAATGACGACAGTCACAAAGATGACTATGATTGGGTTCTGGTGATGTTGGATGTGTACTTACACCTTAGAGAAACGCTGTTTATGCGAGAGCTTGTTTTCACCAGAGAATTCAAGAACCAGGGGGAAATGCTGAATGTTTTATAAGAGCCCTGCAGACATTGGCTGAAAACTGATTTTGGCAATGCAAATTGTGAAAATGTCAGAGACAGGCTGGTTATGGGATAATGGATGAAAACCTTTCACAGCAGCCACAACTGAAGAGATTTAACCCTAGCCACAGCTAGAGAGCAAAGCTAATCTGGACTGGTGAAACTGCAAAACTTAGAGCTACTTGACAAATTTGAGAGGCTATCTTAGAAACTGTAAACAGACATTTGATCATTAAAAGTTATCATAAAACCCCTGAGGCAAGGAGAGAGAACTAGGCTATTAGGGACAAATTCCAGCCTACATGCACAAGGTGTGAAAAAAGTCATCTCTCAAGAGATTCAAGTCCAGCCAGTGGTACACAATGCAATAAATATGGACATTTTGCAGCTGTTTGCTGCACCAAAGGACTCAGGGAGTTGACTCATTACAGACAATCAAGAGACATTGTTTCTGCGATCTATTACTTGTGATGGCATAGAGCCCATTTGGAGAGTGAAACTGAATATTCATGACAAGACTATTGATTTTAAAGTTAATTCAGGAGCTGATGTCAGTCATCTCAGAAAAGACTTACAATCACCTTCAATCCCCTCCCAGAGGGGAAGTCACCTGACAGAACTCTGATTAGCCCTGGACGTATTCTGAACTGCATGGGTCAGTTCACCACAGAAACAACTTACAAAGACAAAGCTATGCATTCAGAGTGTACATGATCAAAGGTTCAAAGACTAGCAACCTTCTCAGATGCAATGTGGCAGCCAGAATAGGCCTAGTGATAACGGTAGAAGAACTTTAAGGATATTGGACTTCTGAGAGGTGATCTAGTACACATCAACTTGAAAGAATACTGAACCATAGAGTGAACAAATATCCCTACTATATAGACCTTGGAAGAGACTAGCTGCAGATTCATGCAAATTCAGAAGACCCTAATACCTGGCTGTCATGAACTATTTTTCCAGGTATATAGACATATACTTGAAAGACATAACATGTTGCACTGTTATTGATACACTTCAGTCATTCTGGAATACTGAAGTCAGCAGGACAAATGGACCACAATTTACTGCAGCAGAATTCAAGTAATTCTGCACAAAATATGCTATTGATCATATTAGCAGTCCACATTACCCACAAGCAGAGCTGTAACTAAGCATATTAGGGCACCTTACAGGGGACACATGGGGTATGCAGAGTCACTTGACCCCTCCTCCCCCATCCTCACACCCAATTTGTTTCCAGTTAGCACAGAGCTTTTTAAACTGAGGTGTGTGAAAACTGTCACCTGCTGCCAGGAGCCAGGGTGTAATGTCAAAAACCACTACTGCCAGAGTTGGCTACCACTAGCAACATCTATGGATGTTCTTTTGCTGTGCTGTCACAATTTGCTACCACTCACCTTTCTCACTCTCTGTAGCAAACTGTGACAGGGATCAGCCACCACAATTTGCTACCCCTAGTCCAGAGAGTGACAACCCTGAGGTAGCAAATTGTTGTGGATGGTTGATGTACCCACAGTGCGCCACAATGGTAAGCACACTCACTTACACAAGGAGTGTCAAAGTTCCTCCCCCACTCTGAACTTTAGGGTACAGATGTGGGGACCTGCATGGACACTTCTAAGCTCAATTACTAGCTTAGATCTGGTAACACTGCCACTATCCAGAAATTTCAGTGTCTGGAACACTTCCTGTCCCCCCCAAAACCTTCCCCTCCCTGGGCAGCCTTGAGAGGTTTTTTCACCAAGTTCCTGGTGAACACCGATCCAACTCCTTGGATCTTAACACAAGGAGAATTTAACCATCCCCCCTTCTTTTCCCCCACCAATTCCTGGTGAGTCCAGATCCAATCCCCTTGGATCTTAAAACAAGGAAAAATCAATCAGGTTCTTAAAAAGAAAGCTTTTAATTAAAGAAAGAAAGGTTAAAATCATCTCTGTAAAATCAGGATGGAAAATACTTTACAGGGTAATCAGAATCATATAGCCCAGAGGAACCCCCTCTAGCCTTAGGTTCAAAGTTACAGCAAACAGAGGTAAAATCCTCTCAGCAAAAAGGAACATTTACAAGTTGAGAAAACAAAAATAAGACTAACATGCCTTGCCTGGCTGTTACTTACAAGTTTGAAACATGAGAGACTGATTCAGAAAGATTTGGAGAGCCTGGACTGATGTCTGGTCCCTCTTAGTCCCAAGAGCGAACAACCCCCAAAACAAAGAGCACAAACAAAAGACTTCCCCCCACCAAGATTTGAAAGTATCTTGTCCCCTTATTGGTCCTCTGGTCAGGTGTCAGCCAGGTTTACTGAGCTTCCTAACCCTTTACAGGTAAAAGAGGCATTAACCCATAACTATCTGTTTATGACAAGGAGCCAAGCAGGAACATGCATAAGTAACATACTAACTGTTGATACTGTATGCTGATGTAACATGAGTTAATGCAAGTTTGTAGTGTAGATATGGCCTTAGGTATATGAATTGTTTGGAAGAGTAACAGCAAAATGAGGCTAGGCCAAGATTCACACAGGGATTTCAGTTCCTACTTTTGTGGATATGGGACTCCTGCACCCTAAATTCTCAGGAACAAAAAAATGCACATAAGAACCCAATATCTTTTTTTTTTTAATTTTCATGACTTGGGTGTCTAATTCAGGATTTTTGAATTCTTGGGGTTGTCAAGCAATCTTGGCATTGTAGGAGTGTGTTCATTATGTTGTGTAATGATAACTGGGTTCAAAAAAGAATTGGATACATTCCTGGAATATAGGTCCATCAATGGCTATTAGCCAGGATGGTCGGGGATGAAACCCCATGCTTCAGTTGTCCATATCCAGAGTCTGACTGCCAGAAGCTGGGAGTGGATGACAGGATCACTTGATGACTGCCTGTTCTGTTCATTCCCTCTGGAGCATTGGGCACTGGCCACTGCTAAACAACAGGATGCTGGTTTTATGTACCATTACTGACCCAGTATGGCTGTTCTTATGTTCAGTAAAACTTACATTAGATTGTCTTTGAGAAGGTTTTAATAGGAGATAGTATACTGCCCTTACTGAATATTTGGGAGCCAAGTTGTACACATGACCATTGGCATGTGAAAAAGACAGAAGGCTGGATTGAGAGGCCAAACAGTTGAGAAAGGCAATTCCCTTTGGTGGATCAAAGGAAAATGATGATATTTTGACACCAGGCTAGGAAATCAGTAGGCCTGGAAGTCACATGAATGAACTTGTGCTATAAAAATAAAAAATAAAAATTAGAATTAAACAGTCCAAATTAAAAAAAAAAAGTAAAATATAGGAAGTGCTATACTAGCAACACAGGTGTTATTGCTAAAATTACTAACAACTATTTAAATATTTTCAATTATTTGCTATTAAAATATAAGTTAAATGGCACAATGACATCCAGCCACACAATGTTGACAAAGGTAAATTTTTTACTCTTAGCACTTCATTACATTTTGAAAAGTAAACAAATAGGAGAAGCAAAACTATATTTAAAATGGATTACAAGAAAGGGAAGGCAATTCAGGGAATCACAGCCGCAGATAAGACAAATTTGTGAACTGTTTGGAGACTTTATACAGACATATAAACTGATAAGGGATTCTTTTAAATACTCAAACTGTGACTATTTTTGGGCAGCGTATGTCAAAATAGCTCACTGAATCAAGTTTCCTGTAGCATCCTCTGATGTAACGTACTGAGAAGAGCTGCCTTGTGTAGGCATTGGGATACCTGTGCCTTTAAGAACAGAGCCCTGAGAAGCAGGTGCTGAGACTACTGTCCTGAGGGAGAGAATAAAAAAGCCTCTCTCCACCACACCTTATTTTTGCAAACAGCTCATCCCATTGGGGTAACTGTTACCCCCTCTGGCCTTTCCTGTTCCACGGTTTTGCCCTCCACCACCATCTGGCAGTGCCTCATCCCTGGGCTTAACCCCAGTTCCTACCCCCTCTTCCTGATTTTACCCCTCAGCTCATCTCCTGCCCCTGCCTCCAGTTTTACACCTTTATGCAGTCATTGCTGCCCAAGCAGACTCTGCCCATCCCCCTCTCCGATTTGCTCCCTTTTCCTACCTTTAATCTCTGAAAGGAAGCAGATTTTAATCCCCAGCAAGAGCAGCAGCTTCATCAGATGTTACTGAGCATGCTCAGTGTGAGCCAAGCAGTGCACTGACTCAGCCTACCTGCTGCAATCCTAGTTCTGGGGAAAACCTGCTCTGGCCAATGTCACTGGGCCTTATCCTGCCTGAGAAGTGCTGAAATTGCTGGGCCTGATCCTGCACACCACCCCATTTTTGCACCCCTGCCAGCTCTGTGCTCCTGCCTCACTTGTCCCACCCTAATTATGGCCTGCCAACAAGTGACTAGAGAAGTTGAGAGCTGTACAGCCAGCCAAGAAAATTCTACAGCAAGAATATTCATTCTTTGCTCTTGTGAGTTACAGATCAACACCAATAGCAGCTACTGGATATAAGCCAGAACAGCTCCTTATGGGAAGACAACTCAGAACTCCTGTTCCAGTTTTGGAAAAGAACCTGTTTCCAAAATGGCCAGACATGGAAGGTAGCCAAACCAGATAAAAAAAGGCTACAATAGCTTACAAACATTTTTACAATAGATATTGCTCAGTTAGAGAGCTGCCAGGTCTAGAACCCAGATGACTGTGTTTGTGTCAGATTTGACGGAGAAGAAGGATGGACAATTCCAACTGTCAAAGAAAAATAATTCAGTGCCAAAATCATATGCAATTGAGACCAACAGTGCATAGTTCAACAGAAACCATCGACATCTGCAGTTTGTTCCTCAGAAAGGACAGAAAAACATTAGAGGTCAGATGTAGAACAAGAAAACTCAAAAAACCCAAAGCAACCACAGCCAGTTGTTGCAACTAATGGACAGCCAGATGAGAAAGTTGTTATGCTTTTGTGTTGTGTAACTGGAAAACCATTAGGATTCAGAGACACAGACTGATCCACACTGAACTTCAAGGATAGTGTATAATTTGTAAATCGTAGGAATAGGGCCGGTGCAAGGATGTTTCGTGCCCTAGACGAAACTTCCACCTTGCGCCCTCCCTCCCACCACACCCGTGCCCTGAGGTGCTCCCCCCCTCCACCCTGAGGCGCCCCCCCCCACCTCACCCCTGCTCCATCTCCACCCTGAGCAAGCCATCGCTGCTTCACTTCTCCCGCCTCCCAGGCTTGCGGCACCTAAGCTGAAGGGGTGTGCTGGGGTGGGGAGTTCCTCTGCGTGCCGCCCCCCCCCCCCCGCACTTGCTCAGGTGGCCCTCCCCGAGCTCCCCTGCCCCAGCTCCCTCTGCCTAAATGCCAGTGGCGACCAGTGCGGCTGAAGATCTGGCCGCTGCGATCACTGCCGAAGAAAATGGTGCCCCCAAATCCTAGGCGGTCGCCTAAATGGTTGCACGGGCCCTGCATAGGAAAGCAGAACATAATAGAATGCTAAACTGTATTATACTGTTCAGCCACTAGATGTCACTGAGTATAAAAGACAGCAACTGAACTCAGCCATACCAGGCAGAGCATTAGAGAATGTGGTGATTGAGGAGGCTATGATTTAGTCACGGAGGTCACAGAATCCATGACTTCCAGTGACCTCTGTCATCAGCCTGCAGTGGTCAGGAACTTCAGGGTCCCCTGCCACTCATGGGGGAAGGGATCTGTGTGGTACTGCTGCTGCCTCTGGCAATCCCTGTAGTGGCAAGACCCCCACTATGGGCAGTGATGTATCCTGCAGCTCCTGGCCACCACAGGTGGCAGGGACCCCCAAGCCGCTGCCCTCCATGGGAAGCAGGGGCACCCTGCAAATCCCAGCCCCCCATGGGCAGCAGGGGACCCTTGGAGCTGCAGGCAGCTCGGGAACCCTGCAGTCCCCAGCTGCTGCAGGTAGCCCCTAGCCCCTGTGCAGCTGCCCTGTTTCAGGTGGTGTGGGGACCCTCAGAGCCCAATTTTGTCAGGGATATTTTTAGTAACAGTCGCAGGTCACAGGCTTCTGTGAATTTCTCTTTAGCTGTGACCTGACTGACTTACTAATAATATTCACAACAAAATCTCAACCTTACTGATGAACACATCTGGTATACATAAGTGAGCCTTGTAGCCAGTCCATATCTGGTACAGAAGTACATGACACAGCTTGGGCAAGAAGAGGGTCATGTACAGTCTGTATGTGCATACCCACATCCTTCAGGTATGTCTTCACTTGCCTAAGCTGGTCCTCACTGGCTACATTGCTATTTATATCCATGCGCGCAGGGGAGGGGACGGAGGAAGAGGAGAAGGGGAAAGTGCATATGTACTCTATACACTGCCAAAAGTGTAGACATACCTCAGACGTTGGGGAGAGGGACTTATGCCTTTTCCATGAAAAGGGTGGTTGGTAGGGAAGCCTAGACCCTCCCTCTCCACTGGGCTCTGACCCAAGGCCCTACAAGAGGCAGTGATAATGAACTCTCCAAAGAGATTTGGGGGTCTCACTGGGCCACTTCCTACCACTTGCTTCCCACAAGGTCTCAGAGTCCAGCAGAAAATAGAAAAAATCCTGAATCTTCAGCCCAGTTGGGCTCAGCTGTAGCCTCTTTCCTTGCAGGCTAGCCCCAGCTTCACACTGAGCCAAGTTCCTGGGTTGCGCTGTCCCTGCCAGAGATCTGTTGCACTCTCCCTCTATCCAGGAAATCAGGCAGGCTGCAGTCCTTGATCAGTCTTCTAGCTCACGACCCAGCCCTCAGGCTTCTCTCACACCAAGAGAGAACTCCCAGCTACCTCTCACCAGGGTCTTCTACCTGGATCCAATATAGCCTGTGGTAGCTTCTTGTTGCAGTAAGGACTTCTGCTCTTGCTCAGGCGCTCTCAAGATAGGGGAAGACAGAACAAGGACAGATGTTTGGCTCCCTTGGAAGCTCTTCTTCCAGCTGGAGCAGGTTTTGCAGGGTGGACTCACTTGAGCCCAGAACTGCTTCTTAATCCCTTCTGTCCCAGTAAGGTGTTTATACACCCCATCCCAGACTTACAATCCTGTTATGGAATCCATTATTTTCTCTGAATCTTCTGCTGGTTGATTACTTCTGACTGAAAGTTTATGGTTGGTGGTTGTTTAGTTCCAAATAGCACTAATCTTCTGTGGGGTGACTCACATCTCTTATTTCTAATTTCAGGGCATAATATGTATAAATGAAAAGGCAACTTTAGTATAGGTGATGTCAGGGACTGGGACATGAGTGGTTTGACCTAGTGGTTAGAGCCAGGACCAGAGACCAAGATTCAGTGCCAGAGTCAGGAAACAGGAGACAAGCCAAGGATCAGAGCCAGAGTCAGGATTCAGGCTAGGGCATAGAGCCAGAACATTATCTCCCGCGGCGTGCTGCCGCGCTTGGGGCGGTGAAATGGCTAGAGCCAGCCCTGGCTGCCACCAACTGGGAGCTGCCCTAGGTAAGTGCTGTCTGGTGGGAACCCACACCCCAACCCCCTTCCCTCTCCTGGAATCAGCACCCATATCCCCTTCTTCACCCTGAACCCGCTCCCAGAGCCAGCACTCCATGCCCCCTCCTGCACTCCAACACTCTGCCCCAACCCAGAGCTCCCTCCTGCACCCAATCTTCTTCCCAGAGCCTGCACCCTCTCCTACAGCCAAACTCCCTCCCAGAGATTGAACCCCTCACCCCCCTCCTGTACCCCAAACCTCTGCCCCAGGCTGAGCCTGGAGCCCCCTCCCACACTGCAAACCCCTTGGCCCCAGCCCAGTGATAGTGAGTGAGCATAGAGGAGAGTGAGTGACATGAGGGGGGGATGGAGTAAGCAGGGCATGACCTCAGGGAAGGGGCAGGGCCTCGGGGAAGGGGTGGGGTTGCTCCTGGGTTGCTCTTAAATTCAAAAAGTGATCTTGTGCATAAAAGGTTGGAAACCACTGAACTAAACTGATCTGTACCTCAGCAGAGATAAGATGAGATACAGAAAAGGGGAAATAAATATTTTCTCTAACATAATGGTCCAGGCTGAGGCTGATGGTGGGGTGGAAATTGTTGAAATCATGATGGACTTCCTCAAGGGCTTCTTTTCCATGGGTCCAGATAATGAAGATGTCATCAATGTAGTGAAAGTAGAGTATGGGTGTTAGGGGACAAGAGCTGAGGAAGCATTGTTCTAAGTCAGCCATAAAAATGTTGGCATACTGTGGGGCCATGCGGTTTGATTTGAAGGTACACATTGTCCCCAAATGTGAAATAGTTATGGGTAAGGACAAAGTTACAAAGTTTAGCCACCAGGTTTGCCGTGACATTATCGGGGATACTGTTCCTGACGGCTTGTAGTCCAACTTTGTGTGGAATGTTGGTGTAGAGGGTTTCTACATCCATAGTGGCTAGGATGGTGTTTTCTGGAAGATCACCAACGGATTGTAGTTTCCTCAGGAAGTCAGTGGTGTCTCTAAGATAGCTAGGAGTGCTGGTAGCATAGGGCATGAGGAGGGAGTCTACACAGCTGGACAATCCTGCTGTCAGGGTGCCAATGCCTGAGATGATGGGGTGTCCAGGATTTCCAGGTTTATGGATCTTGGGTAGCAGATAGAATACCCCCGCTTGGGGTTCTAGGGGTGTGTCTGTGCGAATTTGCTCTTGTGCTTTTTCAGGAAGTTTCTTGAGCAGATGGTGTAGTTTCTTTTGGTAACCCTCAGTGGGATCAGAGGGTAATGGCTTGTCGAATGTGGTGTTGGAGAGCTGCCTAGCAGCCTCTTGTTCATATTCCGACCCTTGAGGAATTCCATCATGATTTCAACAATTTCCACCGCACCATCAACCTCAGCCTGGACCAGTCCACACAAGAGATCCACTTCCTGGACACTACAGTACTAATTAATGATGGCCACATAAACACCACCCTATACCGGCAACCTACTGACAGCTATACTTACCTACATGCCTCCAGTTTTCATCCAGACCACACCACTCGATCCATTGTCTACAGCCAAGCTCTACGATACAATCGCATTTCCTCCAACCCCTCAGACAAACACCTACAAGATCTCTATCAAGCATTCTTACAGCTACAATACCCACCTGGTGAAGTGGAGAAACAGATTGTCAGAGCCAGAAGAGTACCCAGAAGTCACCTACTACAGGACAGGCCCAACAAAGAAAATAACAGAACGCCACTAGCCATTACCTTCAGCCCCCAACTAAAACCTCTCCAGCGCATCATCAAGGATCTACAACCTATCCTGAAGGACGATCCCTCACTCTCACAGATCTTGGGAGACAGGCCAGTCCTTGCTTACAGACATCCCCCCAACCTGAAGCAAATACTCACCAGCAACCACACACCTAACAGCAAAAACACTAACTCAGGAACCTATCCTTGCAACAAAACCCGTTGCCAACTCCGTCCACATATCTATTCGGGGGATACCATCATAGGACCTTGTCATAAACAGATAGTTAAGGGTTAATGTCTCTCTTACCTGTAAAGGGTTAACAAACAGGGACCCCAAACACCTGACCAGAGGACCAATCAGAAGACAAGCTACTTTAAAATCTCTCCGGGGAGGGAAGCCTTTGTTTGTGGGTTTTGGGTTTGGCTTTGTTCTCTCTGAGTCCTGGACGGGGCTAGAGGTGTAACCGGGTTTCTGCCAATCTCCCTGCTACAGTCTCTTATCTGTTCAGAATTGTAAGTAGAAAAGGCGGTCGTAGTCTTTTAATTTGTTTTCTTTTTCATTTGCATATGTGTACTTGCTGGAAGTAGCTTAAATTGTGTTTCTGCTGGAGAAAGTTTCTTTCTATTGTTTATAAGTTGAAAGACCCTGTAACTTTTTATCATCTAAGTGCAGAGACATGTTTTATGTTTTTCTTCTTTTATTAAAGTTTCCTCTTTTTTAGAATCTAATTGATTTTTTCTGGTTATCTTTTGTAAAACTCCAGAGAAGGGAGTCTGCACTCACCAGGGAATTGGTGGGGGAAAGGAAAGGGGAGGAGGGAAGGGAAACCTGCTCTCAGCGTTTATCTGTGTCTATCTCTCTGGGGAAGAAGGGAGGGGGGGAGTGGTGATTCAAGGAGTTGAATCAGGCGATATCCTAGTGTTCCCAGGGCGGGAAAAAGCTGGGAGGAAGAAAGGAGGGGGGAAGGGAAATGGTTTATTCTCTTTTGTTGTGAGACTCAGGGAATCTGAGTCTTGGGGGTCCCCAGGGAAGGGTTTGGGGAGACCAGAGTTTATCAGGCGCTCTAAGTAAATCCTGATTGGTGGCAGCCTAGCAAATCTAAGCTGGTAATTAAGCTTAGGGAATTTCATGCTAATACCCATATTTTGGACGCTAAGGTCCAGAATTGGGAATTATATTATGACAGACCTAATCACATCAGCCACACCATCAGGGGCTCATTCACCTGCACATCTACCGATATGATATATGCCATCATGTGCCAGCAATGCCCCTCTGCCATGTACTTTGGCCAAATCGGACAGTTTCTACGTAAAAGAATAAATGGACACAAATCAGACATCAAGAATTATAACATTAAAAAACCAGTTGGAGAACACATTAGTCTCCTTGGCCACTCGATTACAGACCTAAAAGTAGCAATATTACAACAAAAAAACTTCAAACACAGACTCCAACGAGAGACTGCTGAATTGGAATTAATTTGCAAATTGGACACCATCAAATTAGGCTTGAATAAAGACTGGGAGTGGATGGGCCATTACACAAAGTAAAACTATTTCCCCATGTTTATCCCCCCCTCTACAGTTCCTTACATTGCCTTGTCAATTGCTGGAAATGGGCCATTTTCATTACCACTAGAAACAGTTCTTTTTCTCTCTGGCTGATAATAGCTCACCTTAGCTGATCACTGATCACTCTCCTTATAGTGTGTATGGTAACACCCATTATTTTATGTTCTCTGTGTATATATATAATCTTCCTTCTGCATTTTCCACTACATGCATCCGATTAAGTGGGCTGTAGTCCACGAAAGCTTATGCTCAAATAAATTTGTCAGTCTCTAAAGTGCCACAAGTACTACTGTTCTTTTCACTTGTATGTTGTATCTCTGAACTGTTCTCCCTCCCTTAGCCTCTCTTTGGTGCTGTGTCATCCTCTGTGACTGGAAATACATTTTGGTTGCTAATACAGTATATATATATATATATATATATATATATATACTGAGTCTTTTTCAAGAAATGTTATCTCTGGTCTTATTTGCTAGAGTTCCACAGAAGCTGTTGCTGGGAGCTTCATGGTCCCGCAATATTGTCATACAAGTTTCAATTCAATCTATTCAATGAATATGTAATGCTATAAACTTCAGCCATTGTTGGACTGCAAACAATACATGTACGCAAAGTGAGTAATAGTTCCCACAGTTTATGCTTAAAAAGTGCTTGGCTGGTGAGTTCTAGTTTCCCCACTATTCCCTTGTTTCTTGTTTCTTCTTCCTTTCTATGATGTCATCTATTCATGACTGGGGCAAGATGCCATGCTATTCTCTGTCATTTATGGGCTGCTATTAGCTGGTCTCTTTCATTAGAAGTTAATCATCCTGTTGCAATAGGCAAGTTGCATGAGTTTGTGGATTAAATTTTTTCTGCTTAGTATGTGCTTTTCCAGGATTGTGTGAGCATACCTCCACAGTATGGGGATGTATGGCTCAACTGTGGACAATCCTCTGTGATGGTTCTCTATGTTTCTACATCTGATCAATGCCCATGTCGGGAAAAAATCTATGGCAAAGAGCACGGGATACAGGTATTGCTGAGTCAGGAACATTAGAGCTCTATAAACTCAAATTTGTATATGGCAAGTTTTTCACACCTGAACCTTGTATGGAAAAAATATTTTTTAATTCCCCTAAAGACCAATGCTTTCTTTGGGCTTTGATTCTCCAATCAATAATCTCTGTGGCTGTTGGTTTGTGGAAGCTCTTTGTGTATCACTAATTGAGAAGCCTTTGCCCTATCTATTTCAATAAGAAACAGCTCCCCCTTTTTTTTTTAAGGGTCAGACTTTAATGGGACTACTTGGTGAGTCAGTGCTCACTAATATGAGCAAAGAGTTCACAATCTGCCCCCCTTTTAGGTGCTGCATAAACACATAGGGTGACATGGTCCCTGCCCCAAAGGAGTTAATCTCCCATGGAAAGTAAACTCCCATAGGCCATTTGAAAATCCCGGCCTAATGATTAGCAGCCACCAAGATTCGCACATAGCTAGCCTAACTAACTATGTGAGCCTATTACGGGTATCTTTACTGTTCCCTCCTAGTGTTTGTTATACCAGCTTGTTGCATCTTGTACTAAGTGACTGTAAATGTTTTGGCAGGGACTGTGTCATCCTATGTGTTTCTACAGCATCTGACATGGATTCGTATTTTATTTATTTATTAGACACATTCTGCAGTCACCATGAAAAGGACCTGCTTTTGTTTAAAGGCTGTGCTATTGAGATTTCAGGTTGGCAGGAAAGGAGGGACAGAGGAGAATCCCAGATACAGCACTGATAATGGCTTGAACATGCTTATTTCTTTGTTTGAAAAGTAGCAAGGTTCAAAGATTTGTTATTAAAGTAAACTGATTTTGCACCCCCATTTCCAGATTGCCTCTTCCCACAGTATATGTGGTATTTGCACCTTTCCCCGCCTTTGGTTAGATTGTTAATAGTGCTCTTTATTTATGATAGTATACACTCTTCTTTTCAGTCCCATACAGGATTAAAACTATCTACACAATGCAGTAAAAGCTTGTTATGGGACTGCCTAGCATTTTGATTGCATAGGAGTTCACACACCATATACCCCGGTGAATAGATTTTATAGAAGCAATGTTATTTCCATATGAATCTATATCTGGCTCCTCAGAATCACTGCCTCCAGATGCAAACACATATATAAAATGTTTAGATGCTTATCTTAAATAACGAGCCAGCTTTTTTGCTTTGGTTCCAGCCCCTTTCTGCAGAAAAGAGTCCAGAATCTGGCTCCAGCTACTTGGCGGAGAATTCTCTGAGCAGGGAGGAACTGTCAGCTGGTATAACTCCGGAAGAGCCAGCTCCTATGCCAGCTGTTCCCTCACCTTGGCATAGGGTGTGTTTAAAGGCAGGGCTGGCTCCAGCTTTTTTGCTGCCCCAAGCGGTGAGGCAAAAAAAAGATTTAAAAAAAAGATAAAGCCGCGATTGGCCATTCTTCAGCAGCAATTCGGCGGCGGGTCCTTCGTTCTGAGAGGGACTGAGGAACCCGCTGCCGAATTGTCACCGAAGACCCAGACGTGCCGCCCCTTTCCATTGGCCACCCCAAGCACCTGCTTCCTTCACTGGTGCCTGGAGCTGGCCCTGTTTAAAGGAAAAAAAGGGGATAGAGTGGAACATAGCTCTGCTTGGCAATTTGCAGCTGGCGTATGATCTCTTATGATGCTTCAGGCTGTTCTCTCAAGGCTGAGGCAAACTGAGACTCAAGGAGTTGTAACTGGCTCCATGACAACCTCCCCTTTCTCCTGCACCAAACATGTCCACTGTTGTGACCTCCAAGCATTCAAAACTCACGAGTCAAGCCCCCAAAATCACAAGATTGGCTTAAAAAACCATCAGTGTGACAAAATATTAGATTGAGGGTGCTTTTAATTTGCCTTCTGGTTTGACAACTTTCAGGGGTTACACTGGTAGAGAGAGAAGCTAGGAATGAGGAGGCTGTGGGTCTCTACAGAGGGTTCTGAAAAAAGGCCTAGGAGCTGTAAAAGGAGGAAGCTGATAACAGGAGGGTTTCTTGGCATATCTTCAATAGAGAATAGAAAGTAAGACTGGAGAGCTGGATAATTTTCGGATGGAGCAGATGGCTGCCTGGTTGTTTAGGGTCTCATGGCTGCACATCATGGAAGAGAGTGGGAGAAAGCTCCTCTATGCCTTTTAGGGCCCACCACAGGGCATTGTTGTTATACTCCAATAGAGGGAGACTGGCAGACCTTTGGGGCAGGGGTTTGTCCCAGGGAAAGAGATTGGGTAAATGTTTGAGAGTCCCTCTTTTTTCTATCAAACGCTCGTTTTTCCCAGAAGGGGGGCAGTTTTGGAGTTAGCCAGTGGGTTAAACTATCCTAGAGTTTTATGGAGTTTTTTCGGAGTCCTATAATTAACCTGCCATCTTTAGTCCACTGTGTCTTATGCACTCTCACCACTAGGTGGCAGTGTAGCTGCACATCAGGGCTGAGAAAACCACTTCAAAGCTAATGAATGGAGAAAATGTTGACTGCGAATAAGGCAACAAACCCCAATGCAGTTAGAATTTGAAAAGTATATAGCATTCATACAGCAAATATTCTGTTATTTACTCTAAATAGAACACTTCTTAATATTTTAGTTCATTTCAATATAGGATCATTATTAATAATCATTTAAACACAAAAATGGCATTAAAGGAACGAAGAGAGCTCCTGGCTAGCAGATTTTTCTGTTCGTTCTGGGAACTGCAAGGCATGAAACTATCCCGGTAACACTGGAGCCTAAATTTTACCTTCAGAAGTACATGCTTGGTTCCCATGGAGATCAATGGCATTGGGTGACTTCCCGTGCTACTAGGAAAACACTGATTTTCAAATTATGGGCTTTATATGAAAATAACTAAAACTATTTTGTGACCCATTGTGATTATTCATACAGCACCATACATGTGCAAATGACTACTCAGTTTAGCTAATTGTGCAAATGGCATCTCACTTTAATTACATGTGTTTGCAGTAAAAAGAGTTCACTCGTAATTGTGGGACATTCTTCTAGATGACTCAGCCTAAGCCCAAAGATACAAAAAAGCTGATTATCAGGTACCCTGATAAGATTCTTTCTTTCTAGATCAAGCTGTTGTTAGGTACCACACCGAGTATGTTTATATGTACTCTTGATGGTACATTAAGGCATAAAATTAAAGGGAGTAAATAAACCCCAAAATAACTAATTAACCAAGATATAATATTACATTACTGGCCACTGTAGACACAGACATCAGTTCACCAAATGATGTCTGTGCAGTCTTAAATCTTTTCAGAAAACAAATTAAGTCTCTTGCCTTGGTTCCTTTGTTGCTTGTGCCAAAATAAACAGAATGTGCTCAACCATAGAAAACAAATACTTGAAAATAACGAAAAATCAATAGCACCCTTGTTCTTCAGTAGCATATATTCAGACCTAATCGGACAGCCCATACTGACAGCATAAACAATGCTCACAAACATGTATTCCTAATGTCAAGGTGAAATGTTAGCTTAAACCTTAATCAAGTTTATAGAACAGTGATGGACTTTGTATGTGCAATTGTCTGTTTCATCTGTAATAACTGCATTTCATTATAAGTGGAATGCACTGTATACAATGTGTGTATGAAAAGGATAGGATTTAAGGTATGACTCTTCATTACCATGAAGATTTAAATGTTGCATCAACCTGTCAACATCTTGAAGTAGGAAGAAATGCAAATGCCACGTTTAATCTTCACTGAGACAATCAAAGGAATTCTTCATTCATGGTCCAACGTCAGCAGCCCTGTGACCAGAAGACAAAGAAGCATATAGCGAAGGAATAATTTCACATTTAAAATAATACATCACTTTGTACAAAAGCCATGAAATGTGTCACCCTGTCATGATGTACATGCAGGAACTGCCTCTGCCCTTTTGTACAGAGCTGGCCTTTAGGCTCCAAGAAGTCTGCAGACATGGGCCCCACTTGCTTGAAGGAACTAGAAATATAATGGAGAATCTCAGCTTTCATGTTATAAACAAGTTGATTTCTAGCCTTCTTCCTTATGAAGATAACTTTGGAAATGTACATTTTTTTGTTGTTGTTGCTGGGTTGAAATGAGTGAGTAGCCACTCCTCTGTAGCCAGAGCCAGGGGAAGACCTAAATACGGAGGTGGGAACAAAGGCATTGCCATACTAGATCGGAGCAGCACTCCATCTTGTCTGGTATCCTGTCTTCGACAGCGGTCAGTACAAGCTGCTTCAGAGGAAAGTACAAGATGGGCACATATTGACTTCTATGTTTTAATTGAGTAAATTGCTTAGAGGACTCCACATAGTCAGGAAAGAATTTGTCCTATTATTTTTGGAGCAGCATCCTCTCTGAAATGTGTAAGTCATGAGAACAGAATGAATCTAGGGATCCAAGTGCAACTAAGGGGAGCATTTTTCATTTTTGAAAAATCATGACTCACTATGAGGTTTGGGTGCAAAAGAAAAGCAGGACGGGGCCCAAATGGTGAGATGTTTAGTAACTGAGAAATGACAATGGGCTGTATTCTTCAGTGATAAGCCTAAGAACCACAGCAAATCCACTCGTTTTCTTATTTGGTGGGGTGGGAAAATTTCTGAGAGGCCAAATGTAAACCCAATATGCTCTTTGAAATGCAGGTACCTGGAAAAAGTGATCACTGCTGAAATCATAAGAGCAGGTATATAACTTGCGAGAGAAATTCCATGACTTAGGCACAATGATAAAAGCAGAGTTATAGAAATGTAAAGGAGCTACCTTCTCAGTGTCCCTAGTCCCTGGGCCTCCATTTGGCATGAAGGTTCAAATTTGGTTTTGTCTACATGGAGAAAATGCGTTCTGTTAGAATGTGTGTGAACCCATTAACACGCTGTTCTACGCTGCTGAGCACCTAGTGTAAACAAATATAGTTGTGATTTAAAATGGTTCCTTGCTTGTAGTGAAGCCTTGGGTGCCACCTTACCCTAGATTTTCTAATGCAGCTCATCTTCTTAGCATAGACAAAGGCTGTGAGACTCCACCATGGTTCCCTACATATTTTTATGGTACTCTTATGTGCTGGGCTGTAACAAAATTTCACATTCGGAGCTCAACTGTACCATTAAGGCACAGACTTGAATAAAGGCTATGTAGAGCTGAACTGCTTCAGGGAGTACTCTGGGAGAAATTAATTCCACCTGGGCCTTCATGGTGCACACTGCACCCTCCCTTTGGATTGCGCAGAATGCCTCTCTTTCTGTGCCATCGGTTCAACCGGCTGATGCAGAACAGCAGCAAGACTACGGCTTGCCACTTTTTCCCCAGCTCCTTGGGGGAGTCTTGCATTCCCTGGGGTGCTAGGAAGGAATGGCTCCTGCATTCCTTATGCCTTCCTTCCCTCTGCACCCATGTGGTGGACCAGGCACAATGTGTCACTCTACTCCATTTGGGGGAAATAGCATTTCTGTGTGTGTGTGTGAGCACGCTCCCTTCTTGGAACTTTCGTAGGATGGGAAAATGGCCTAAATCAATATCTGCAATACAAACTGCAATTGGTTTTCCATGAATCTATTTACAGTGTGAGAGTGATCTCCTGTCTTATTCCATGAATAACAGACAATGTTACACCTCATCCCAAATGCTTTTTGATAGGATAATGGGACCATTCTGAGAGCCATGTAATTGCAGCAGTTTTGATCGAAGAGCTGATTTGATGGATTATATCTCTCTTGAAGCTAGGAATCAGGATACAATACGGGGAGACTGCCTGGACCCTCTGGTGCCAGAGAGCTTAACGCAGTATTGACAGGGCTGTGCATATTAAATCCAGATCAAACTTCTGAATGAACACAGGCACATCTGAACTTACAAGGCTGGAAAGTGCCTTCCAGAGTCTTATAGGAGCTATTTTTAGTAAAGGCAGTTTTTAAAAAAAACTACTTACAGCTGAGATATGAGCTGAAGTAACTGCCCTGTCAGAGCTTTTTTTTTATGTTACATGAACAGCAAAACAGAGATACGTTCAAGGTGTGTGTGTGTGTGTGCGTGTGTGTGTATAAATAAATAAAAGCAGCATGCATCTGACGAAGTGGGTATTCACCCACGAAAGCTCATGCTCCAAAACGTCTGTTAGTCTATAAGGTGCCACAGGACTCTTTGCTGCTTTTACAGATCCAGACTAACACGGCTACCCTTCTGATAAATAAATAAAAGAGTCCTAGAGCTATGACACACAGGATTTCAAATTTATAGGTTTCCCCTGCCCACACTGATAGGAATTTATGGACACTCTTTGACTAGGTGATTGCCCAACACTCTTGCTGAAATCATGGTTTTGAACAGTTCTCCAAATGTAAACTAAAAAGTCGTGAGCTGTCTTCCAGAATATGGCACATATTCTAGATAAGTTGTTGCAGTCAATGTTGTTATTGTAGGGTCAGACTCTGACACCCATAATTCCATTGAAAAGTCCCTTGCCTGTTGTGTAGTCCCATTGGAAAGAATGGGCTCAGGACCGCCCAGAGAGGGGGGCAAGTGGGGCAATTTGCCCCAGGCTCCGAGCCCTGCAGGGGCCTCCATGAGAGTTTTTCGAGGCCACTGGAATGGGGTCCTTCACTCGCTCCGGGGGCCCCGGAGCTTCTTCCGCTCTGGGTCTTCGGTGGCAGGTGGAAGGACACCCCACCTCCGAATTACCGCCAAAACCCCTGCACTTCGGTGGCGGGTCCTGCTTCGGCGGTGATTCGGCGGCGGGGGAGGTCCCACCGCAGGTCTTCAGGGCACTTCGGTGGTGGGTCCCGGAGGGGAAGTCCCCCCCGCCACTGAATTACCGCCAAAGCTGGGGCCCCCGCCGCCGAAGACCCCAGGCCGCCTGAATCCTCTGGGCAGCCCTGAATGGGCTTCCTCCTGGAGTGAGGTGCTATTCTCTGTGAGGCGGGCTGTAGAATCTGGCTCTTGCATTGGTTTCCTCATAAGAAAAAGACACCATTTCTAATCTATATATTGCAAATTAAAAATGCACTGTGCCATTAAAAGGCAATGTAAAGAGGTAAACAGGATGGAGAACCAGTGGTCCATTTGGAGCCCAATCCTGAAAGGGTCTAAGCACTTCCTGCTGAATATCCTCAATTCCCATTAAAGATCCTGAAAGGTGCTGAGGAAGGGGAGATGTTGGGGCTCAACTCCTTTCAGGACAAGGTCCTTAGGCCCTGATCTAAAGGTTCACTGAAGTTAATGGAAAGACTCCACTGATGTCAATGGGCTTTATATTAGACCCTTAGCAGGGTATGGCAGGAGCACTTGATACAAAGTCTATTTTAAGTTAAGCTTAAGTTCTAATATCATTTTTTTGGTTTCCTACTCGCTGCTGCATGACATTTGCCCACATCACAAAGCTGTCCTATAATTTGGCCCACTTGGCATTTCATATGGAGCAGAGCTTTCCAACAAGAATGAGTTATGTGAGGGAGTGTGCGGAGTACCTGCCCAAACTAGCCGGCACTATTAGTGCCTTATCATGATTGTGAATATCAAATACACATGAATAGTTAGAAAAGAAAGTCAATTTGTTGAGGAAAAAATGTCAAGGTCAGTTTCTACACTTCAGGCCAACAGAATGGAGCTGTAGACATAGCACTTGCTTGAGTTTTACAGTAGAAACATATCAGACTGCGCTAGACACAAACATGGGTTCCTTTAAGGTAAGGTTGTCCAATGCCCAAGTGGCCTAGTGGGTACTTTCCTGCTCACAGAATGAAGGAATGGACGCATGAATGGTTTTAACAGCAGTACTGTGGAGCTCACTTAGTTTTATTAAAAACATCTTTAATCTTTCATGCTCACATGTCCCTGCTCTCAGAAGCCACACATACTGACATTAACCATATCCAATTCTCCTATCACTTTCTGTGTGTGTGACCTAGATTAATAGAACTGCTTGTTTGTTTATCTGCACCAGAATCAAATGGGTCTCTTATTTGATTGCCTGCAATAGATACAGCATGATATTCTTACCCACTGCTATAAACAGGGGCTCTAAAGATGCCTAATGTCTCTGTTTTGCCTACCCATTTTCAGATGTCACTGATCTTGTATTTTTGGAATATGTATGGTTAGAATCTGTTTTATTAGTGCAATATTCTTCTTGGGATAGCATTTTGTATGTTCCAGCATGCTCTGAACATTGGGATGGAAACACTGTTCACCACAGCAACTACTAACCAGTATTTTCTGAAGGATTATTACTCATGTATGTAGCATGGTGCTAGGGTGACCAGATGTCCCGATTTTATAGGGACAGTCCCGATTTTTGGGTCTTTTTCTTATATAGGCTCTTATTATCCTCAACCCCCTGTCCCGATTTTTCATATTTGCTTTCTGGTCACCCTACATGGTGCTTCAATTTAAAAAAACAAGAGACCTCGGTGGTAAAAGTTGATTTGCTTTTCACATTGATAAAAGAAATGCTGGGAGAAGATGGGCAGATCTGCAGGTAGCAGCTACTTTGCAGCTTTCTGGCATTTTGCAATAGCTCTACTGTGCGATATTTCATTTTGCTTGAAATCTACAGTACATCCTGAAAGGCCAGATGATGATAATGCAGTTTCTTTTTAGCTTTCACCTTTGGTTTGTCTAATGTGATATGTGACAAGGTTCTTGGACATGAGGCATTTTTTCCCTAGCTTTTTGTTTTATTAAATATTTAGCATTCATTTTCAGTTTTGGTAACCAAAAATTGACTTGGCACTCTTCCCAATTCTTTGACTCTGTATCTAAAGGAAGCAGGGGAGATAAAGGGCATCGCTTTGGAGATTTCAGTATTTGTTGAGTTAAACGTTGCTGAGTAGTTTAACATCCCCACCCTCATCGTGAATATATGTGGAAAGAATGAATATGAAGTCTAGCTCTAGCTGACTATAAACCTTTCCTGTATGTGGGATGTTCTTTGAGAAGAGGCGGTCCGTAGCCTCCCAGACGGAGTAAACAGAATTCATCGGCTTACTCACTGTATCACAGGGGCAGTGTTTGATGGGAGTAGCTCTGGGTGCCTGGCACCTGCTGGAGCAGGGAGGCTGGCTAGCAACAATAAACCCACAATCAACCTTGATGACGTCTCTAAGTGCAGACTGTAAATAATAAAGGCTTTTATTTTATTTTTTCTGTTGGGCTGGGAACAGTATGTGAGAGCAAACAGAAGGAATTACAACAGCCCTTGTACAGCAAACAGGTGGTGGCATGTCTTCTGGTTTTGTTAGCGCATTTTGTTTCTACTCCCTCGTTGGCAATCCGTGGCCAAAAACATGTTCACTCGCTGTCTTCTCTCCCTTGCTGCACCAAACACGTGTATGTAAAAATTAGTTAAAAACATACAGAAAGAGATGAGATCAAAAAGGACAACATACATAGACCTCTAGTACATACAGCCCGAGAATCATGTGGGGTCGCCCACTTTTTTCAGCCCTTTGCACGACTGTATCCAGATGTCCAGCCATGTTGCTTCAGTACCACAGGCCTCCTGCTCTGGGTCCAATGAAATCCACTCTGCTTACTCTGTGCTCTGCCTGAGACACATGGACAGAACTGGCAATAGAGCCCAAATCAGGAGGGCACTCCAGACTCTGATACATGGTGTGTTACTCCAATGGTGCTCTCTGCTTCCCGCTCTGCTTGTGTTGCAGTTGTGGTAGGAGGGAGAGGGACCAACACTGTGTTCCACGATCCAGTGCCTCTACACAAATATATTATTTTATGACTGTGATCACTTGCTCACTCTTACTTGGTCTCTCCTGTGTAATGTAGGAGATTTTGAACTGCTACTGCCTGTGGTGGACCTTTTCTGTGACTTCCTCTTGGGGCTTCCATTCAGGCACTTTCCCCTACAATACATTCAGTCATAATCAGCCCTGTGACAATCAGAGCAGGAAAGGGAGTGTTTGCTTCTGAGTCTGTTTTCATGTTAGACAGATCCAATATCTTCCTATCAAACAAATCGCTTTTCTCAGAGGCCTCTACAGGGAGTGACAAATGTAATTTTTTCTATAGCGTTGTCCAGGCTGCAACAGGAATAACTAAGAGCAAAAGTTAACAGGGGATCGTTGGAATCTCTCTTGTCATTGTGAGAGTGTATAAGAACAGAAGTATGAAGATTAACTTGAATCGCATTCCCTGATTAACCTCTGAAAACAACCTGGAAGGTTTAGGATTTGTATTTATCCTCTCAGTTGCCTGATGCTTTGAGTGAGGCATCAATGATAGCTGTTGTGGTGCTACTGGATGTGAGATTTTGGCTTTTGATATAAAATGTGCTTTCTTCATAAGGTGCATGGCTTAGCATATAGTAAAAATCATGACTCATTTTCTGATTAAAAGAAAGTGTCGATACTGTGACTACATATAAAAAACAAACCCCTATTACAAAATAGTTTGTAAACATAAGTATCTCACACCCCTGTTCATGCCTCTGTAAAAGTAGGAAGTGAGTGTGATACAACTGGTTTCAATGATCAAATACTTTCGGAAATGTAAAAGGAAGTCTACAGGAAGGGACTATGGTCTACTGGTCAGAGCACAGGAGACAGAATCAGAAGATCAGGTGGTGACATGTTAGGCCCCCTTTGGGATGCTGCCTGATGTACTGGGGTTTCACTGAGCCCCTCCTCCTGCTTCATCAGCTTGGATTCCCTCTCCCTGTTTTGCTGAATGAGGCTCTCCAGCCTCTTGTAGCACACACACACAGGTAGGGCCCCACCCAGCTGCAGACACAGACTGAAGTATCTTCACTGTCTTGTTTCTTCCTATAGGCCCACCAAGGCTGTGATGGCCAGCTGTCTGGTAAGCATCTGGTCTGGGGGTGGGATAGCTCAGTGGTTTGTGCATTGGCCTGCTAAACCCAGGGTTGTGAGCTCAATCCTTGAGGGGACCATGTAGGGATCTGGGGCAAGCTCAGTACTTGGTCCTGCTAGCGAAGGCAGAGGACTGGACTTGATGACTTTTCAAGGTCCCTTCCAGTGATAGGTATGTCTCCATATATTATATTATGAATACACACACAGTTGTAATTGTTACATAGTCAATATTCTTAACTTTAGATACAGAAATGATACGTGCTTACAGATTAGATAATTACATTCAGTAAATCAGCAGCTTTCCAATGATATCTTATATGAGCCATCTTGCATAAAATAGATCTTAGTTTTGCCATATGGATATCATAACCATATTTCTATGAAGAACATGGGGTGTAACGTCACACAGGCTTCTAATTCTAATTATGCCATTGACTTGTTATGTGACTGAGGAGATGTTACCTTTCTCTGTGCCATCCAAATGGGGCCAATACTATTTACCAACCACAAAAGGGTTTCACAAAAATTAATTCAATAATAAATAAAAATGCATGTCTGTAAAATTGTTTTTGCTGCTGAGATGAAAGGTGTTAGAGAAGTATATATTTATTCTGTCTGATTCATTTTTAACCGGGAACTTAAAGTTGTAAATGTCAGGAGGAAAGGTCTAGGCAGAACTGAGAACAGACGATTACTGCCTGAGCTATTCTCGGGCCTGCACGAAACCACTAGGCAAGCATGTCTTCAGCAGGAACATTCTGTGATTGCCTTGGAAGGATTAATTGAACTAATCCAACTGCAATGCCAATGTTTTCAGTCCACAATAGACCTGTGGTGGAACAGTGGCCCAACACAAAAGGTCACTGTAATGAGATGGAGTACCACTAAAACTTTGAGTGTATTTGTAATTCCGATTTGTCCTGTGGTGAAGACCGCTCCATGTGTCATGGCCTGAATTTTGATATGCTCCACCACATTTCAGGGACTGCGTGCCACATTTAGGACTTACATTCCAGGCTCTCTCTCATTTTTTATATATTTGTTAAAAGCCTGATCCAAAGCCCATTGAAGTCAGTGAAAAGACTTGCATTACCTTCAATGGACTTTGGATCAGGCCCTAAGCACTGCGATATTTGTCCCCAAAATAGTTTAGGGAAGAGATTTAGTCTGCTAGAAGAAATTTAAAATGCTCTTACCATTTGTATGTGATACCGCAAAATTTAAGACACCAGACACATTCCATATGATATGTTTAAAAACACATTTGCCACACAACACTAGATTTAAAAATATCATAAAAATGGGAAAGTTTTCAAGAGAGTGCAAGAAATAATAAACCTAACTCTGTACAGGGAAAGAACGCTAAACAAATCCTCAGGTTGCTGCTCTTGAGAGCACAGTCTGAAGCTTCAACAGAGCAAAGTTAAAGAATGAAAAGTGAGGTCTACTGAGATGAGCATTGTTGGGAATAATGGCGCAGGTGGGCTTTCAGAGATGATTTGGAGGAAGAGAGGCAGGGTGCTTGGCACAGAAAAGTATTTTTGACAAATGTTCCATCATTCATCCTGAGCGGTATTTTGAAATGAGCAAGAATCAGAGTTGCAAGTTGGGCATGGAAGGTAACTGCACTGAAGTTGTGAGCCATTAAAAAGTCACTCTAGGAGATGGAAGGCAACAGCTGGATGGGGGTCCTGGAATAAGAACTATTGGGGAATTACAGGAAGGAGAGAAGGCAGCCGTTGAGAGTGAGGAAGGAGTAGAATCTGGAACTTGTTTACAAAAATGCACTGTACCAGTTAAGCAGTAGCACAAACCACAAAGAAAGTGAAAATTAGCTTTTGTTTGGATTGTTCAGAAATGATCAAACACAATGGACTGTGCGTACACTAGTTGAAGTAAATGGTGTTACACAGGGGAAGAATTTTACCCATCATTTCACTGATGTTGTGGATGTACATGTTGTTTATTTTACCCTAAAATGAAGTGGAAACTGTGTGAATGTTTTCTGTCACCATGTCTTAGTCCTGTGTGGGCTTTTCTGCAGAAACATGCTGCCTTAATTACCATATAAAGGCAGTGATTAGGTCATAAAAAAATGTTGGGGAAAAAGTCAGATGACTCACAGTCAATATTGATAAAGTCACTGATTTGGGACTGATCCATAATTCCTGCCTCCCCCCACCCATGTTTTCCTGCATCCATTCCTGTTGCAGCTTCCCAGGCCTAATTACTCCCCTCTACATTCTGTGGGCGGTCAGCAAGATTTTTTTCCCCACCCTGCTATAAGGACATGTGCAAGAGTCACAATGCTCCTTAAAATCCAAACCCGGGTGTCACAAAATCTGTAGCTTTTAGACCAACAATGACAAGCTCCCTGAGCTACTTACAGTAACAGCTGAAATACCTGATCACACCTCATACTGGTGACAAATTAAAACTTCAATTTGATAAGTAACATATGTCCAAATAAAGGACCTGATTTTGCTCTCACTGAATTCATTTGACTCCATTTGAAGCAGAATCAGGCCCCAGAGCATGTTTAGAGAAAGTAGTGTAAGCCGCAGCTATTTTTCTAGTGTGTATTCTATGTTCATTTCAGGTTGAGTTAGTCACACATGTGTGATTTGATGTGATTTTTATTTAGCAAAAGTTGTGACTAAGAGAAGGCCAAGTTGTGACTTTACCCTCATCCCTGAACAAGAGGAGGCATTGTCCCGAGAGTAAATTGAAAGTCACAGTGTAACTCAGAGTCACAACCACAGTCTGCATCGGGGGTTTCACCTTACTACTCCAAAGGGGAAGTACTCTTTGCCAAGTCCATGGCTGGTATAGCATGTGTCCCCAGAAGGCTGGTGCAGCTCAACTGGCTAGTGTGTGTATGGCAGGGATTCAACACCAAGGCTCTACCCATTCTCCCCTACCCCCTAGAGATCTCTTCTTGCGTCACTACCCATGCTATGTGTAGCCTGTGCAGGGGTGTACGAGAGCACAAGTTATCCCCTAGGGTCCCTGTGCAGCACTACAAACAGTGTACATTGAGTCATACGTTCTATGTATTATTGTTGAGCCTTTCTTCTGGGGACCTCAAAAGCACAAACATCTATTAGGTACAACAGCCCATAGGGAAAGAAACACTATTAATAATAATAGCATAGTGCCTAGGTTGTGGGCCAGAAGCCCATTACGCTAGGCACTGTACAAACAAAACAGAAAGACAGCCCTTGCCCCAGAGAGTTTGTAATCTAGGTCAGACAAAAAACAGTTGCCTATAGACGGACCACCAGGGTACAAGGAAACAACACGACAGAGTGGGTCAACATGATAAGCTGTGCCTCAGCACACAACCATTGAATGTTTACCATTGAAATTTTAACATTTTCATGTTTTGACTTGGCAATTTTTAGCTTCGGCCACCTCAGTGTGCATTTTGCATTTAATCTAAAGTAATTTTGGATGCAACTCAAATTATCAGTGTACAGTTATTTAAATAAAAATGTGTCCTATGTGCATCTCCCTTCTCTCCACATTCTTTGATCTTTTGTAGGTCTAGGACAAACTGATATGAACTAAAAAGCATATTTGCTTCACAGTTCAGAGCTTGATACAATTCAATGAAAAGCAGCATGTTTGTTATTTATAATGATGTTCAGTGTTTTTTGTCTTGAAAAAATTCTTTCAAAATATTAACTAATGAATATTTCTAACACCCTTGTGAAGCAGAAACACAATTTCGTCTAAGTTACAGATGGGAAACCTAAAGTAGGAGAGGGTAAATTAATTTGTGGATAAAAGGTTGAAATTCATCCTATGCAGAGGGCTGGTACAGGGTTTATGCAACATTTAAGGGCTCTAATATAGTTTATGTAGGAATTAAATAGTGTCTTGGTCTTGTGCTGCCTATCTTCACATGGGTGCATTTCACCCAAGGACCAGAAGGTGTCAGAACCATGATTAGATTTCAGGTAAAATTTTCCACGGTGACAGTCAATGAACAATCAGTGGAATGTAGGCTCTTAAGTGCCTACGTGGTGTGCATGGATCAGCATTCACATTGCACTCCTTGTCAGTGCCCAATCCAAGCTGGGGAACCTAGTGACCCAATCAGTGGACCAAATTTGATGATAAATCCTGGTCACATGGCACTTGAGGCACGTTGCACATACGCTAAGAAGTGCCCACAACACTTCTGAAAATGGGACTTGACTCTCTCAGACTTAAGAATCTTAAATCTAAGCATGAAATTGAGAGCCAAGAACTCCTGAGTGGTAAAATTTTCCAGAGCGCCTACAAGACTTGGGAGTCATGTCCTGTTCCAGATGACAGATTGTAATACACTGATTACTGTACACCAAACAGCTGATGAGCAGTATTCACTTGCACTGCAGAGCAAGCAGTGGGAGAGCAGTCCAAATGTTGCTTCTGAGGGCAGTGTTGGCTCATGGTGTATTTTATCTTCTCTGTGAGATCCTTGTCCCAGTACATAAACAAATTTGTTTTTGTTTAAAGACTTTCCCACACGAGTGACTGCCAAGTTCAGAGGACTGCTCTGAGATTGATCTGGAGGTTTTTTGGAACAAGAGATGAGATTATATAATAAATAAAATTAGTCTCAGTGAAGCAGTTGGGATATGCTGTTTCAATCTACAACACAACAGCTAAAGAGACCAAGAATAATTTTAAAAAAATCCTTTAAATGTTTATGGGTTTGTGGGGAAGGATTTCTATTGACCTTTGTAACATATAAGTTGCATTTTCAGTTTAGCTGGTCCAGTTGGAAATCAGGGTCACAAGGCAAAACCATGAATAGTGAATCAGGAAAGAAGGAGTGTTCTGAAAAGAGTAAACAGGAGCTAACTAATTTCTTCTGGAGGATCAGAATTATCTGTTTAAATTCTTTACACACAACCTGCTGTAGATACTTCAAACTAACAAAGTAACCAAGAAATGCATACATTGTAATGTTAATATAGTGATTCAGTGGCTTTCAAACTATGGTCCTTGGACTGCTCTTCCAGGTACTTCTGCTGTGACAATGTTGAATTCTCTGTTACTCTTCATGTAGATAGGCATCTGCTAGTTGTAGCCTAATTCAGAGCTCAAAAGTTTTCCAGCAGTGTTTTATTATTTCTTTTTAAAAGGCACAATTGCAGG
Organism: Gopherus flavomarginatus; assembly: GCF_025201925.1. NCBI lineage: Eukaryota > Metazoa > Chordata > Testudines > Testudinidae > Gopherus > Gopherus flavomarginatus. Next base: position 216,545,501 of record NC_066618.1, on the reverse strand, counting down.
ATGTTGTCTGAGACCAATGCAGGTTCGAGTAAGGATTTGATTGAATGAGGAAAATCAAAACAAAAACAGATTGTAATTCAATCCCCATTGTTTATTAATGAGTTGCAACTTGGGCTGGGGAGGAGCACTTTTACCAACTAACAATACTATCAGAACAAGAATCTACACACAACTTGAAACAGCCTATTTGCATTCAGCAACAAGAAACCAAGCAGTCTATAATCAACTGCTTACTAAAATCGAGAATAGATACACAAAACTAAGTAAACTGTGCGCACATTAACCGAATATTGTAAAATACAACAATTAACTAAAATAGCAATCAATACAACAATTCAACTCTCATATACTATATACACTTGGTATCAAGTAAGGGAGGGAAAAGGGAAAGAGGCTAAACAAAACAGAGTATTTACAGCACACTCCAGGTGCAGCTGACCAGCAGTACAGACACCAAGGGCATGACGAATTGATGGGAAAATAATCCAAAAAAGGAATCGAATCGACACGACCCGAGCCGGCTAAATCCGGAGGAGACCCTGGCTGAAAGCGTGATCAGGCCTTTCAGCTAACCCGCGGATACTCCTGCAGATTTTGGCATGAGACATAGTTTTATTCGAAGGCTGTCTTACTCATGTCAGCATCTGATTGGTCCCTAGCTCCTTTGCCTTCCCGGTTCTGAGCTGGTGCCCTTCATGTAAACAGGATCTGCACACGGCACACTAGCCCTATGCACACGGCACTAGCCTGACCCTTAGATGACCAGGGAAAAGAGCGGGAAAATGCACACAGCACTATAATGTAGCATACCGCACTACGGTGTTGCACGTGGTACCAATGTGAGCTTTTGACTGACAATTGGCCAAACAGACGCCATGTTTGAGCATAAGCTTTAGGGCTGTGACAGATGTAAGCACCATAGCACCTCCTTGTGTTGAGGCATGATGCTGCAAGGGGTCCCCATCCTTAGTGCCTCCTGCTGGCAGTCTGCCTTTCCCTGAGTCTTCTGTTGCTCAGCTCTCTGGCCAAGTCGCATCAAATCCAAACCCCTTCCAGGATAACAAAAACATCCAAACAAGAAGTGCTAACAAACACAAAGTAATAATTCTTTAGCCTCTCCTTCAACCAAACTAGTTACTACTACTTCTCCAGCAGGATTCCCCACACTGCCTCCCTCTCCTTCCTATTCCCTGTGCAGGAGCCAGTTTCCACCTTTAGGACTCTCTGGTCTGGAGGCCTACACCAGCTCCCTTCCCAGACCCTAACGAGAGGAGCTCCATCACTGTTTCACTTCTCCAGGGACCCTCATAGTTCTCTTGAGGGCTCCCACTGTCAACTCCAAGCCCTCATTCAGGGCTTTCCCCCATGGAGGTCTATTCTACCTCCTGTGGACTTGTTCAAGCCTACAGAAGCCCTACAGCCACGTCAAAGAAAACTCCTTGTCTCTCTCCATTCCTGTTAAATAACTTTTCCTTTATAATGTTCTAGCAGTCTCTTTCTACCTCAGCTGCTCATTACTACTTAGCTAATGGACATCACCTGGAGCACCTAATTGCTCCAAGGTATAACCAACAGGTTCATCACAGGTCAATTAGGCCCTCATTCTCCTGAAAGGCCATGGGCCCCAAAACTCTGAAGTTGGAACTGTGCAGGAATCAGAATGTCCATTCTGTGGGAAATATTGCATTTTTAATTTTTTTTCTGAATTGGAATAAAAAGTCAGAAATTTTAAATCTTCCACAAAATTCTGGGCCAGGAACTGGCCAATGGGTAAGTCAGCTGGGGAGCCAGGCACTTCACCAGGCAAACAGTTATGATGCTGGGCAACCTGCCAGCCAGCAGGTGGGCAGGCTGGGAGGTAATCAACCAGGTTTACATCAAAAGTTTTGATGTGATTGATATGTTTCGTGGAACATTTTGATCCCATCAAATTAGTATTTTTCTGACAGCAAATTGTTTTGTCAGAAAATCTTGGATTGGCTCTCTGTAAAATAGAAGGAGTTTTTCTTTGACGTATACTGAACCGTGCTCAAATCTGCAGAAAACACAAGGGCAGCACTTATGAAAACTAAGCAGCTGAGCCCCCACAGTAAAGCGAGTTCCTTAGAGACATTAGTACAGCCTATTTTTTCATGCAGCCAAGCTCGCTAGTTTTCTGCAGAACACATATAGGAGTAGTACAGCAATATGGAGGATGGGAGAGGAGGCCCCCAAGGGGACTTCAATTTTACAAAGCAGTTAATTATTTTACAAAGCAGCAAAATATTGAGAACCCCAGATAGGATTACTACAGATACCATCTAATGGGTCCCACTGAAAACTACAGTTACAGGTTTACATGGCACTTCAACTATTCTGCATGTGGGATTTATGGACTGAACAAGACGTTGATTGAGTATTTGTGGAGCAGCTCTAAAAGTCATTCCTTGACATTCATCGTCTCAATCTTCATCTTTACAGCAGTCACCTCTGGCCGCATATGCTGTACAGTCAACTGCTAAAATAGCAGCACAAATCCTGGAGTGGTGGAAGATCTTCCACTGAGAGACTTTGGCAGGTTTGCAGCCTGGGTTTTTCTAAACAAACTATAAGCTCTCCTATTGCCTGAAGAAGGCAGGAGCCAAAATGTCATGAATTTATATTTATTATTTAATTCTCTTTACTGGATTAAGCTAGAATGTGTGTGGATCAAGCCGTCTTCTGGATCAACACCTTATAAATTATTTAAAGAACCACCATCCCCAAATAAGACAGTCTCCTTATAACTTAATGACAATTGTATTATTCTAAAAATGAAGATAAGAATGCCTTTGTACAGGAGCCTTTGCCCAGCAGACAAGATTAAGAATTGCCAAACTTCCCCCTTTGATATGCAATGTATAGATTTAAATCTGTTGTGAAATACAGAGGTTTGACTTGAACAGACCACTAAAATCCACTCTGCCACAACAAAGAAAGGACATTTTATTTTGCAGCATCTGAAGATCTGATAGTTAATAAAAACAAAAAAAAAATCAAAGGATAAAGAACTGCTTGGAATAGTCTAAATCTGGGGGATTAGTAGCATCTCACTCTCTGTAAGAAAGAAGGATAAAAATAAGTTGGAGGGGGAGGAAAGAGCAGAGGGAGCCCCCCCCTTCAGGGCTTGGGAGAGCAGCGCTACCCCACATTTCCCCTCTTCTTGACTAAGAGTTTCCCCTCCTGTTTCACTCTAGGCACTGGCAATAAACCCAGTTAAAAATAAAATCACTAAGTGCAAACTGGCTTCCCTGAGGCATGCTGTTTCAGAGGAATTGTCTGAGCTTTGAGAAGCTAAGCCAAAAAAGGCCAGATCAGTATTTTGATGGGAAACCTATAAGGGGCATTTTATGTGCTGCAGAAAGTGGTCATGGTGACTCAGTGGGTGGTTTTTCTTCCCTCTGAGTCAGTACAGACAAAGAAATGCTCATGTATGGTGTCAGAGGGGACTGTGGAGCTAGAGGTGTTGTCTTTTGGAAGAAACATAAAATGTAGGCCCTGACCACTGGTGGTTATGAAAGATCCCATGCCCCTCTTTATAGGCGAAATGGTGTTAATCCCAGTGTACCAGTAAAATTCCAGGCCAGGTAATTACATTCTGACCACTTAATTCTCCCCAGTAATTAGGACTGGGTATAGTATCCTTTATGCTCTGCCATAAAGTGTTCTGAAATGCGGCTGGGCACTCCAAACAACAGTGGCTGGTTTCAGAGGCAGATGAAGTTATCCCTGTTGAGAGGCTTAGTTAATATTGGTCAAGCACTTTGAGCTTCTTGGATGAAAGACACAAAGGCCACGTCCAGACTAGGTATTAAAATCGATTTTAGATACGCAACTTCAGCTACGGGAATAACGTAGCTGAAGTCGAATTTCTAAAATCGAGGTACTCACCCGTCTGGACGGCGCGGCATCGATGTCCGCGGCTCTCCGTGTCGATTCCGGAACTCCGTTCGGGTTGATGGAGTTCCGGAATCGATGTAAGCGCGCTCGGGGATCGATACATCGCGTCCAGACTAGACGCGATATATCGATCCCCGAGTAATCGATTTTAACCCGCCGATGCCGCGGGTTAGTCTGGACGTGCGCTATGGAAGAGCAAGGTGGTGGTGTTGTAAATAAAGTTAGGAGGAGGGGATAAGTATGCTCTGTCTTGAAGTTTTTGTAACAACATTTATTTTAACTCCTTACAAAGGAAAAAACTCCCCTTCTCCAGTAACTAGATATGAGCTGCATCCAAAAGCCAAAGCAGGTAGCAGAATAATCAGTGCTTCTTATCTGTCATTCTATCTGGCAATTAGGCACAAGGATTTGGAAAATCTGGGAAAAGACAGCTGATCACATTTTCTTTTTGGTGGTTAGTGAACAATATTTTAGAGCATCTGTTTCCTGGAATTCCAAACCAATCAGCTGCAGTTGTGAAAGTTTACATTTGGTTATGTGTCATCTTTTAAAGCCAGGCCTAATGAGATCAGACATGATAGCATGATGAAATATGGCCCTGATGAAAATAAAAAGAAAAAGTTGCTTTTCTCCAGGGAGGTAAACACATCCTATGCTCCAGATATATTTAGGGTTCATAAGACAGGTCTTTAATTTTTCAGTTTTCTCCTTGGCAATGAATATTCATATGCTGGCTTCAAAAGACACTGTTCAAATGAATGCACTCTTAGCTGAACTGTAGTCCTACTGCAGAGACCCACCAGTAGGATAGTAAGTGTGGTGTTGTGGCATGAAAAATCATGCCAGAGTAACGTGGTGCTGCAAGCGATCCACAAGCCTTTATTTGGCATTGCTTCCTGGATGGCTTGATCTTTTGACTAATATATCATATTTTAGCAATGCATTATAAGCAAAGGAGCCCTTGGGCTCAGGCTTCATAAGCCTAAGAGATGCAATCCAGTCCAAGTCATCTGTCAGTTCTCGCTTGTACACAATAAATCAAGCTTATTTTTGAACAGCATGTTATGTATATTAGATATCAAGATAATCGGCCTGATTCTGAACTCACAATAGTGTAATTCAGAAGTAACTCCACTGAAGGCAACGGGCCTGATTCTTCTCTCACACTAGTTTATTTTTTTAAGCTATGAGCTCCATTCATTTCAGTGGAGTTACTTCAGGTTTGCACAAGTAAAAGTGAGTGAAGAATTATCCAAAAATCAAGGCATAGCTGTTTCAGGCTATCAGGTAAACAAAACTGGAATGATATTTGTGCCGACTGGGGAGCTACATACATGCTTCCAAGAGTGGCATTTAACCCTTAGGAATAAAACATTGTTTTCAGTCAAACCTCTGAAACCCTACTCACTTCAGTTGAGCTCCATGTCTGTAAATGAGGGCAGAATTTGACTCTCAATATTCAGTGGCAGAGCTGCTATCTTTCTGTTGTGCATAGCTTGCTTCAAATGGATGCAGAAGTACATCTGTGGAGAAGTTTCTGAAATGGCTATTTCTCCTGGGGAATTCTACGCTGCGTGTGAATTGCCAACCAAGCAGCAAAGGCTCCAAACTCTTTTTCTATACAGGTGTTTGTACAGTACTTTTTAAAAGTGTTTTCTCCTAAGCACAAAAATCAATGTAACCATGATATTAACAAAACAGAGGGAATGAAAGGTAATTTTAAAAATTGGTATTATATTTCTATGGCTGAGGCTTGTGGGGGGTTTTGGGTAAGGAACAGAAGATTCCCACTTCCTTTCCCCTCCTCCCCATCCTATTGTATCACTTGATTTATATAATAGCATTCTAATATTTTCAGTATTATTCTCTACCCCATTTCTTATGCAGCCTAACTGTTTGCTTCTGTTACTCACTCCCATTGAACAGTGCTTTCCTTAAGCTCTCCCACCCACTCCCCTGCACACGCCTTACTCCTCGTGAGCCTCCTCAGCTCCACCAGCTCCTTATGTTAAACTAGAGTGTGAAATTAAAACCTTGGCTTTATCTTTGGCAAATGAAATGATTATTACATGGCACCCTCGGGGTCCATGTTACTTTGCAGAAAAAAAATAAAGGATAATCGAGGGAACTGATCTTACAAACGCTAACCACCAGACAACTGTTAACATGAGTAGTCCACTTGGCTTCACTAGGGCAATTTACAGCAATATGCATTACTCCTTGCAGAACCAGGCATTTAGACATAAATCACTGCTGGCTATCTGCACATGACCCAAAGGTGAGTCAGAGGGCAATAATTTGCAACACCTCTATTTAAGGCATAGCACAATTCTCCCATCTATCCCCCCTGCACAGCCAGCTCTGCTGGTTGTCCCATGGGAGGGAGGGAGGAAGGAAGGAAGGGCGGGGATGGAGCTATGATTTCACCTATGTTATTCTTAAGGCATGGAGAGCTGGTATTTAAACCAGTTATTTCTGTTTAAACATTACATAATTCTAACAGCAACCAGAGTTTGGTGTTGACTGTAGCCTACAGCTCCCTGAAGTCCAGAGCCCCACCTTCCAAAATGGAGGGTGACTTTGCTCTCTGCAACCATACCCACAACCTTGTTGCTCTGGAGGGAAGGGATATATCTGCGTGTAGGCGAGCATCACCCTGGAACATGGATTCCACTGCATGCTGGCAGGGTTGGATTAAGGCAATACAGGGTCCTAGGCACACCATGACATGGAGCTTCCCATCCCACTTGGCAGGAGGTCCCTCCTCATCCAGAGAGGCAGGGTCAGCAGCATGGGCAGCATGGGCCCCAAAGTGGCAGCAGGCAACCCCCCAGTACTTACCCCAGTAACTGGGTTGTATCGGCTTGGGTCCATGGGGGTGCCCCACTGCATTCTTCTCCTGTCACACACACAGTCTTCTGCTAGGATGGTGTTAGCAAGGCCTCTCAGGGCAGTGAGTCTTGGAGTTAGCAGCCCATAGAGATATATGAGGCAGTCCTTATTGCCCACTCCAAGTGGTCAAAAACCAGAAGTCCTCAAAATAAAACTGTAAAAACCAAAACAAACACAAACACACAACTGATAGGGTTCTTTTTTTTTAGTCTTTTGGTATTTTGAGCCTTTAGCATGCCCTTGGGGCACATTTTCAAGCTCTCTCTATAGTCATTTGGGCTAGAATTATTTTTAAAAATGAAAACTGAGATTCTTTCCTAATCACAGGCTTCCAGCAGCTAGGGCTTTAAGACTCACAGTAAAATTGTGAATGGTGGCAACAGTGGAGTTCACACTTCTCAAAACTATTGTTTCAGGCTCTCTGCAGACACAGACAGACATCACTCTATTGGTTGCACTCCAGTCACTATCTCAAGGTTTTCTTTTCAACTATGTAGGCTAGAAACTTATTTTTTTTTTTTTTAAAAGTTAAGATTCTGCTGCCAGCACATGACTCCAGAAAGCTGAGCCCCATATTATGTGCTTATGCCTTCATGCAGCCCTGCAATTTGGGTGGCTTTTCAGGGCCAGGCAGGGTGTAAAGAGAGTCTCTCTAGAGCACTTCCCTAGTGGGGCTAGGCCCACTCACTATGTCCAGTTTCCATCACAAAGTCAGCCTGCTGATGGCCCCACTTTGAGGAGCCTGCTTACTTTACTTCTGGGTGAGGAAAAAATGCAAAAGTTCAGGTCAATACAAATCAAGTCCCAGGGTCAGTAACAACCCCTTACTGCAGGGGTGCCTGAGTAGGAGTTTTGCTGAAGTCTTCATGACTGGGTAGCCAAGTCAGCACCTCCCTATGGCTTACTCCTGGGGCCTGCTGGCCTCCTCACAGAGCTTTGAGGTTTCTGACCTAAGCTTCTTCCTGCTCTTCCAAGAGCAACTCTAGCCAAGCCCTTCACAGGGCAGCTTCCTCCTTTTAAAGCCCTCCTCCCTCCCACGCATGACTGACAGGGCCAGAGGGACAGGAATACTTTAGTACACAGATTCTCCCAAGCTCCTTCCCTGTGGGTTTGGGGTTTATACCCTATTTCCCTATTCAGCTGTCAGGCCCTGTCAGGGCTGGTCGCAATCTAGCTGTCAGGACAGATAGTAAACAACAGGGGAAGGGAGGGGGAGGCAGTAGGGATAGGAGAGTTACCACAGTGAAGATAATTTCATGGTACGCAGTGTATGCTTCATACCAGTTCCTTTTTAAATTAGCATATTGCTATTTGGAGACAGTCACATAAGAGAGCAAGCTGAGGAACAAAGGGAGCTGTCAAGGAGAATTTGGAGGTGAATGAGGGTGCATAACTGACAGGGACAGGGAGGCAGTGCTAAACATGGAGTTGTAGTTAAGAAGTCACTTGTGGGCGGAAGAAAACAGATCAGTCTCACAGTGAGCTGAATTGGGAGATCACAGGTGTGAGCAGGGAGACAAGGTGTATTTCCATAACAATTAGCCACTGTGGTCTCAGTAAACAGCCTGTGACTTCTATTACTACTGAGAGCTACTGTGACTACTAACCTAACTGTTACTTTGTCCTACTTTCTCTCCCCCCTGACCTCTGTTTGTTTGTTCACCTGTTACATATTGCCAGACTCCCAGAGTGGAGCTTTCAGGGGCAGGGACTGTCTTTATATTATTTGTACAGTGCAGTGGTTAACTGAAACATAGCTCGAGGTGAAATTTATCACATAGCCAGGCAGTCAAAATCTTGAAATCCTCCTTGAAACCTTATTGGCTACGTTCCCTTGGGAAGCGTAAATCTTCCCTCTTCTTGTTGCTGGTTTTTTTGTATTATTATTAATTATTATTATTTTTTTATTTTTTGGCTCTGCTGCTGGAAATCTTCTCCGAGAGGCCTCCACTCCCTATAAATGCAAAGGGAGCCCTGCTATTTGCAATACTGTTATAATGACTTTTTTTTGGCAGTCCAAAAATAGCGTCAGGGCCATCTTGCAAGAGCCTATATTCAGTATTTCTGATTTGTCATTAAAGTCTTTCTGAATGCTCAACTTTCGTTGCCAATTAAAACAAACTTGTATCCCAGCGCCGGTCATTCACTTTGTCCATGTCCCTATGAACTAAATGAGGTTCTATTATTCCTGTTCCATTGTGATGCAACAGCAGAATTCTACTCTGGGAAAGACACTGGGTCAAAAGGGGCTGGAAGACAGACAGATGAAACTAGGAGAGAACCTGGGGAAGAAAGGATGATTGATCTTTTCTTTGCTCTCTCACTCTTGGGAGCCCCACTCTTCAGAGGTGTTGGGTACCCACATCATGGAACAGGCCCTTGATGTCTGCTCCACTATCTTTCAGACAAGAACAGATTGATTCTGGAAGATCTTTAATAGCTCTTTAAAGAGTGCTTGGATCAGTGGTACATTCTTGGGTGCTTTTGCCAATTAAATGAAATGTAAGTTGACAGTGTCAGGGAGGTATGCTGTGAGGAACTAAATATTAATAGTCCTGTATAACAAGATAGAAAATTCAAGATGGATGACTGGAAGAAGTCATACAGAAAACAAAAGAAATACAGTTGGTCTTGAATGTAGTCATTTGTTCTTCCCTGACATGTACACTGAGTGGGAGCATAGATCTCAGGCCCCACAAAGGTGAACAATGAAAGGAGACAGATTCAGCAGAGAATTTCAGTGTGCAGAAAATACTGATGCCAACTTTGCTGGGTACAAATTTGAGACTACTGTAACCTTTGAGCTCTGATTGTAAAGAAATGCTATGCAGCCCGATATGATGGATTACCATGGGGATTACCAGCAGGCAGGGGGGAGAATAACATCATGAGTTATTTTGTTTTCAGTTCAACATTTATCTTTAAATATTTTTGCCTCTGAATTAGTTTCAATAAAATCTGCATCGCAGCAGAGGGACTCGTGGAGCTCCTTCAATAAAAAAGTCACTGTGTGTTATACGATAACACTGAACAGACTCCAGACACTCCATTTTCTTATCTTAGATATACAATGCAGCATAACTCAAGCAAAGGGGAGATGTTAATGCATCTGTAACACTAGGTAACAGAAGCAACAGTAGCATGTTAGTGTAGTAATAACTCTCACATGTGGAATATCTGAAGATGGGTTTTATTGAATTCAGTTTATTTAACCAGGATAAACCCTTGAGATATGGATCTCATTTACAAGATGGTGTTGGCAAGAAGGCAGATTATTACAAGCACATGCAGAAGATAAGTATAAAACAAAGTGAAAGGCCTGTTTATATTTTTAATTACCATCCTTTCATTACCAAAAATGTTAAGTGAAAAGAAAAGCATTAGAGATAACTATTACTTGCATTATTACAGAATAAGGGCAAAATATTCAACTGTGTTGCATTATTCTGTGCAGGGAGTTTCCGACAGGATCCACTGTTCTGCATGCAGAACAAATACAGAATATGCAACTGAATTCTGAATTGCAGAGAAGAGATTTGGATTGGAGATAGTTAATCTCTAACTTCACCTGCCACTGAAATGCAGCCGCTTCTGGGCAACACTAACCAACAGTTTAGGACACAATGTCAAGGAGAATACCACATTCAGTTAAAATTTCAGGGAGAATTTTAAAAGGCAGAATTTATGTATCCAAAGTGGAATCTGACCAGGATTAACACCAACTCTTGCTAAATATACCACAGAATCCACTCAGGACTTTACTTTTACATTTCACACAAAAGGTGTTAAAACACTTTGTTTACACGAATGCATTTATTGAAATGGTTACCTTCTAAGTGGCCCCTAAACAGATTACTGACCACATTAAAATGATATGTGGTATGCTGGCATTCAAGACTGTAAGGGGTTAGAGTGCTTTTCTTTCACAGTGTAATGCAGCTTCATAATCAAATGTCTCTGATAGGTAAATACAACATCTCTCTTGTATTAAAGAGTTATTATATTGTGTTTACAGTATATTCTCTTGGGCTGTAGTTAACATACTTTAAATACTCTTAAAGGTAATGGGCTGCCTGCCAATGACATCTGAAGACTAGCAAGCTGCATAGTTTTCTTAGATGTATAACTCTGAGTCTGTTTTTTGCTCTTCCTTTGAATTTTAGATTTTCACTCTACCTGTGCACAGAACATATAACAGCAGAAATTCAGTAGGCTTCTCACTTCTCCTTACTTTGTTGATCTAGACTTGGCCAACTAGTCCCAGGCAAGGGGAATGCTGTGCTAAATATAATAGCAAATGACCTTGCTATTGCTAAAGTGGATTAAATTTTTTTTATTCAGCAGTAATGTAAATACAAATACAATAATGTTATGATAACTCAACATTATATTGAAGGAGAGTTTGCACCAGCATCTACTGTATCAGTAAAGCCAATAGGGCTTTCCTTTGTTTGCTTCTGGAGGCATTCCTTATGGTTAAAGTGGAGCACTGGGGATCAGGGGATATATGTTATATGTTCAAGCTCTTTCACTGGTTCACTGTGTGACCTTGGGCAACTCATACGGAGGAATATTATCATCTGGGTGGGACCCAGACTCCCTATTTGTAAGTGGAATTTGCCCCCAATTTTGTGTCCACAGTTCAAGTGTGTATAGAAATCTGAGTAGGTGGCCTTCTAACTACCTGATTTGCACCCACAAGCAAGAAATCAGATGTAACTAATATTTGCATCAACAGTTGAATTGCAGGTGCAAAACATCAGGTGTGAATTGGAGGCTTCTAAAAATGTACCCCTTAATCTTTCTTTCGTCTCAGCCTCTCCATGTATTTTTGCCTCTGAGTTGTAGTATCGTCTGCTAGGTAGCTGAACAGAAAGCAGCTGCTCCTGTAATTACACTTTACCTGAGACTGATGCTTTATTTCTCCAGTAGAGGGTGCTGTAAACCTCAGTAAGCTTCCCAGTTGTTTTCTTCTACCTTTTAAAATGCAGAATGTTACTGTGGGTTGGGTGTGGGTCCATCACAGCTACCCGTGTAATTTCTCAGGGATTGCTGAGGGGAGGGGACTATAGCTAGGGAGGACTGTTCATCAAAGCTGCAAACTCACAAGCTTTCTTGCCATTTAACTTGATGAGTGTGTCTCTGTTAGATGACTGTCTCTATCCATTAGAGTTGGGTGAATAATAGAAACCATTTGCCATGAATATTCATTGGAATTTCTAAATGAATTTGCTTGGCCGACTGTATTTGCACCTTTGTGCATTTGCTTTCTATGAACATTCAGGTAGGGCAGATTACTGGCACAAAAAAGCAAATTTTGGGGGAAAATTTCAGTGTTTGCTCTGGAAGTGCTTGCACGCTCATCCAGGTCTCCGTTCAGCAACATACTTAAGCATGCGCCTAACTTTAAGCCTTAGTAGTCTCACTGAACTTACTGCAGTGAACAGAACCAATGCCGTATGTCTTTACTGACAAATCAAAACTGAGCAGCGCAGACTGAGTTGTTTAGAGTACTCATGATCAATCCACACAGTATAAAATTTAAAGAGAGATAAAAAATGAAGAAACCACGACTTGATCACGAATATGCAACAAACAGAAAAAAAAAGAGGCTACTTTTGGTTGTTATGAATTATTCTCTCAGCTCTGGTCCCTGTGAAGGCTGCAATGAAAAGAAAGTTTAAAAGGAATGCTGACACTTGCACCACTAAAAATAATTCTGAAAAGTCAGGCTTAGACTGAGAGGACCGTGTCACCTTCTCCATCAGAACATGATAGTTTGCTGTGTGTGGCTAATGCATAGTGAGCAATGCGGTGTCAGGGGAGAAGGTTTATCTATTACCACCTAGTCTGTAGGTTTTCAATAAAAGTCGCTGAATAAATTGAACTTATTTCAGATACAACAGTGAAGGAAGCTTTACAAGCACCTACATAGACAGATCACAATTTTCTCAAATGTGTACTATTATGCTGGCTCTATGCCTGTTGTGGAGATATGGCTGCTTTATGCTCTCATTGCTGTATAAGAACAGCTGTTAAGGAGTGGGGTGGAACACAAGATCGAGCCCATTGTGTCAGATGAGGCCAGGATAATAAAGATTCATTATAGGAGGAACAATAGTGGCCCCTATAGTAAGATTGCCTAATATTTCCCATGATAAAAAAAAATTCCAATCACTTTTTGCAGCAAATATTTGAAATTTGGCAGGGGGTTAGTTCTGCTGCTAGGGAGGTGCCTTTTGCTCCCTCTGTGAAAATTTATTCAGATTTGGCTGTGTTACATGCTGTTAAAAATAAAAACAGCAAAATCACCGTTTGCAGTCTATGAAGGTCTATAGAACTTGCAAGAGAGTTGCCGCTCAAATCTCTGATCATTCCATTTCCACTGAGCATACCCCAACCCCACTGAACCTCCTTACAGAGCCCACCACATTGAGCATGCTACTCTACATCTCCTTGTGTCATGCAGAGCCATAGGCACAACCACCAGAGAGCCATATATTCTGTCAGAAGAGACCATTGTGATGGTGATCATTTAGTCTGACCTCCTGTATAGCACAGGCCATAGAACTTCCTCAAAATAATTCCCAGAGCAGATCTTTTAGAAAAACATCCAATCTTGATTTTAAAATGGTCAGTAATGGAGAATCCACCACAACCCTTGGTGTCAATGGTTAGTTACTCTCACTGTTAAAAATGTACACCTTATTTCCAGTCTGAATTTGTCTAGCTTCAATTTCCAGACATTGGATTGTTGTTATACCTTTCTCTGATGGATTAGAAAGCCCATTATTAAATATTTGTTCTCCAGGGAGGTACTTACAGATTAATCAAGACACCCCTTAATTTTCTCTTTGTTAAGCTAAATAGATAGAACTCCTTGAGTCTATCACTATTAGGCATATATTCTAATTCTTTAATCATTCTTGTGGCTCTTCTCTGAACCCTCTCAAATTTATCAACATCCTTTTGAACTGTGAGCACTAGAACTGGACACAGTACTTCAGCAGCATTCACACCAGTACCAAATCCAGAGGTGAAACAATAATCTCTAATTCTATTCATCATTCCCCTGTTTAGTCATCCGAGGATCACATTAGCTCTTCGGCCACAGTTTCACACTGGGAGCTTATGCACAGCTGATTATCCACTGTGACCCACAAATCTTTTTCAGAGTTGCTGCTTTCCAGGACCAAGTCCCCCAGCCTGTAACTATGGCCTACAATCTTATTCTCAGATCCATACATTTAGCTGTATTAAAATACATAGTGTTTGCTTGCGCCCAGTTTACCAAGCGATCCAGATTGCTCTGAATCATTCACCTGTCCTCTTCATTGTTTACTACTTCCCCAATCTGTGTGTTATCTGCAAACTTTATCAATGATGATTTCATGTTATCTTCGAGGTCACCAATAAATAGCACAGGGCCAAGAACTTGTCCCTGTGGGACCCACTGGAAATAGACCCACTTGATGACGATTCCCTGTTTACAGTTACATATTGAGACCTAGCAGTTAGCCAGGTTTTAATCCATTTGATGTTGGTGCCATGTTAATTTTATATCATTCTTTTCTTAAATCAAAATGTCATTTGGTACCAAGTCAAATGCCTTACAGAAGTCTAAGTTGATTGCATCAGCACTATTACCTTTATGAACCAAACCTGTAATCTAATAAATAAAAACAAGTTAGTCTGAGAGGTTCAGATTTTCCATATATCCATCTTGATTTGCTTAATTACATTACCTTCCTTTAGCTCTTTATTAATCGAGTCCAGTATCCACTGCTCCATCTTGCCTTGGGAGTGATGTTAGGCTGTGTTGTGGGGCTGGTTCACTCTAGGGGAGGATGTTATAGTCCTATGGCTGAGTCCAAATGACCACCCTAAGTCTCGGGTCAGTATGGCCTAATAAGGCAGGCCTCCCTTTCCAGGGCTGAGTGGCCTAGTAGCCAGAGTCAATAAGGCAGCCCTCTTATTTGGGGCTGTGTGACCTAGTGGCCAAGGTGGAAATTGGCTACCACCCAGGGGTGGGTGGTGGCCAGAATAGGGGGACCTGGGCCCTCCATGCTCCACCAGGTTCCAATTTACCCTTTTTAAAAATTGGCACAACATTAGCTTTCTTCCACTCTTCTGAAACTTTCCCAGTGCTCTAAGACTTATTGAAAATCATCATCAACAATACAGCAAGCTCCTCAGCCAATCCTCTTAAAACTCTTGGATGCAAGTTATCTGCATCTTCTGATTTTAAAATGTCTAACTTTAGTAGCTTCTGTTTAACTTCCTCCAGAGATACTAGTGAAATGGAAGAAGTGTTATCACCATGTGATGAGACTGCATCCTCTGTTTTTATGCAAATACAGAAGAGAAACATTTATTGATCGCTTCTGCCTTTTCTGTATTATTATTGATAATTCTACCATTTCCATCTAGTAATGGACCAATACCATTGTCAGGATTCTTTTATTTCTAATATATTTTAAAAACTCCTTATTTTCCTTAACTCTGCTGCTCATAGATTTCTCCTTGTGTGCCTAGGCCTTCCTTATCAGTTTTCTATAATTCCTAGCTTCTGATTTATACTCATATCTACTTCCCTTTTCTTCTATTTGTTTATATACACACACACACTTACAGCTACCTTAACATCCCCGCTAAACCATATTATTTTTTTAACCAGCACAGCCTACCTCCTCAGCTATAGAACTGTGTCTTTTTGGGCATCTAGTAAAGTGTTCTTAAATATTTCCCAAGAGCATTCATATTTTTCTGATTAAATTCTTCCTCTGATTTAATTCAGACAGAGAGGGTGGAATAGTTCATATCCCCCGAGACAGGGGGTGTAAGTGGTTAAAGTAAACTCAATCTACAGTTTGATCAGATGGAATAATGCTGCTATAGGGACTTTCCTTAAGAGGACAGCATGCTCAGGCTCATGCTCTAATACTTTCCCCTAAGTTTTAGAAAACAGGCTAAACTATAGGCCCCTTTTTGATTTTCAGATGAAATGTGACCTCCTCTCTCAGTTACATGAAATAACAATAGGCACATATGAAAATCGTGTCACCCACAATTGTCCACATGGCCAAGTTCAACAAATTAGCAGCCAGCAATTTTAATCAGATATTTAATCTTTCAACCATGTAAGTGAGATTTTGTGTTTACAGTGGCAATGGGCCAGTTTAATCTCAGAAAAGAAAGATTGCTAGCCATGTCCTTGAAGCTGGGAAGCCGGAGAGAAGTGTCTCTCTGTTAATCAGGTCCATCTGACCCGCGGCTCACATGAAGGCTGTCACCATTGCCACTTGCTGCTAGGTGCTGGCTTATTCTCTAGATTTGTTTTAAGCTTTGAGAAACAAGAGCAATTGTCTCTTTGTCTTCAGCTATGTTGCTAAAAATTGCCCAGTTCATCCAAGGATAATAAAAAAACAGAAAAATATAAAGTACTGATGATACCATAGCATACATTTACATGTAATTCGATACATTATTGATGCACTCCTACTATATCCAACTACTGAATGTTATATGCCGAATTCTGGATCACCATGCAATGGTGGCTCAAAGAGATGCACAGACACACTGCAAAAACAAAGTAAATATGCATCCATATTCTGTCTCCTGTTCCTCACATGCATGTGCATGTGTACACATGTTATTTCTGCCAGGAACATGACCAATTTGCAAAGGCCCAATGTATAAGAACTCTGTGTGTGTGTGTGTGTGTGCGTGTGTGTGAACATGCAGACCATTTCCATGATCCCAAGAGCACAGTCCACAAACTCCCTCTTTTGCTGAGGGTTTGCACAGTAGCATATTTATGGGTTTTAAAGATTGTGAGGTGTTCAGATAATACAGTAACAGGGGCCATATAAATAGCTGGCTGGCTGGATCCATTTAGAGGAGTCAAAGGTGGGACAACTAACTTCCGTTGGGTTACGTTTTCTGGCAAATGCCTGTGCAGAAAACTTGCTGGAATTTGGTATCCAATTTTACTTCCATGATCAGCCTGGAAATATGCATTTCCCCCCAAACAATACTTGCTATTAGGGCTGTATCTGCAGGGACTGAGAAGGGAAAAGTCAATGGGCTGCAATGGGAGAGCTCTTCAAGCAGGGTTGAAGGGTGAAGAAGCTGGCATTTTCCTGGCAATGGCTCTGGCTCCCTACAGCATCTCCTCCTTTCAGCAGTTAAAGCAGCAGCTGGTAAGTAGTTTGGGGGAGACACTGGAGCTCTGCTTGTTTCTCCTTGGCCAGGTGGGATCTTTTGAGGTCACTTACCATGAAGGGCTTCAGAACCGCTGCTTCTAGGGTGACCAGACAGCAAGTGTGAAAAATCAGGACAGAAGGTGGGGGGGGGGGAAATAGGCACCTGTATAAGACAAAGCCCCAAATATCAGGATTGTCCCTATAAATTCGGGACATCTGGTCACCCTAGCTGCTTCCTGTCTTACCAGAACCACTTACAGGAAACTGCCACTGGTTCTGCTGCTGCTGTCAACAGCATCTGCTTCCTGAATAAGGACATTGGAAAGAAGGTTAATGAACATTCTATCATTTAAAAATTAAATTAAGAAAAGACAAAGGTTGGTTCATGATTGTAAGCAACTCTTCAGGTTTATAATGGTCTGTGTCATTTTTGGTAGGTGGTAAGGAGCAGGGTAAGAAAATGATACCCACACACTTCAGTTGCAGCTGGTGATCAATTTATGATCAGAAGCAGGAGGTACAATAGTTCTTGTAGTATTTATCTGAGCAATGTCACTGCAGATACTATTTTTACTCTGATAAATTAGATATGCTCCCATATCAGACCAATGGATCCAAAACCTCCTGAACTTTAGGAAAGTGTAATTTTCATCAAGATGCAAATGCTATTGCTTGGGCCCTTTTTATAATTTGCCCAAAGTATAAATCTGAACATCCTTCTGCTTTGGGAAATCTTGAATTATGATTTGAATTTTGATCTGAGCTTTAAGACGTGGGCCCGTCTCTTGAACAAATGTCTAATCATTCAAAAATATTTTTTTATGCAAGCACAGCCTTCTTGGCACAAATACATTCAGAACCAAAGATTTAGTTTTAGCCAATCCAGAGTTCTAATGATGAAAAATCAGTCCACAGCTGTGCAGTGGGCAGTTTTTCTGGTTCCCATGCAACAAGTAGATGCTGGGATATGTGTTTAAAATACTCACACTCAGTGTAACCGTGGAGGGGCCAGAACACTATACACTGTATCTGTATTAGGGTTTTATAGTGCTGCACAACACTCTAGTATCCAGGCTCCTTCCACACAAAATCAATAGCAATAGTAAGGTCCCTAGTGGACTTCAGGGCATCTCTGGCTATTCTGCCTCTTTAAGGTGTACCTCTCCCTGAGGTGTTCTTCCATTTTAGGAAGGTTGTATATGCAGCTCCTATCTTGCTGCTTTGACACAACTCTTATGATTTCTTTGTAAAGCATACTACTCCACAGTCCTCCAAAAACGCAAATGTTTCCTATGTTCTTAATTGCTGCAATTTAGTTGCATTTGTTGTTCACAGGACTATGATTAATGTCATAACAGATCTGTGGACATTCCTGACTTTACCTTGACAGTGGAACAACAGTGGTGACAAAGAACAGGTTAAGACATAATGGACCTCTCGTTTGCAAGATATCAGCCTTGTTATTCAATTATTATGTAATCTTATTCATTGTTATTACCATCTGGGTCCTTATATTTCATTTTAGAACTGTGAGAAACGTAGCCTCTGAGTAAACCCATATTAAACACATAGACTCTATCCATAACTCCCCATGCAATGAGAACAAAGATACACAGAATGTTAATTATGGGAATGTCAGAGGTCAAACAGAATGTTGTCTTGCCCAGCCCAGTTGCTGATGGGAAGCTAAAAGATGATTAGTTCATTTGCATACAGCAATGCTATTGGTTAAAATTAGAGATGGTCCAAAAGCACAACATTTGGATCTAGATTTCAAACACCCTAAAAATCAGATCCAGAGTTTTGGTTTGATCCACTACAGAATTAAGAGCCAGCTTTCTGTGGAGCTTTAAAAACTGCAACAACTGTTTGCTACACAGGGCCGGCTCCAGGGGTTTTGCCACCCCAAGCAGCCAAAAAAAAAAAAAAAAAAAAAGCAGCGATCGCGATCTGTGGCATTTCAGTGGGAGATCCTTTGCTCCGACCGGCAGTGAGGAATCCTCCACCAAATTGCCGCTGAATAGCTGGACCTGCCACCCCTCTCCGGAGTGACCGCCCCAAGTACCTGCTTGCTAAGCTGGTGCCTGGAGCTGGCCCTGGGTCTAGCACAATGAGGCCCTGATCTTGTCTGGGGGCCTTAGATGCTACTGGAATATAATAATAGCAAGCAGTCATTTTGAATAATAGCATTTTATGTGCTATTTACTACAGAAGCCATATTTCAGAAGCATCAAGTGACTACTGGGATGAGTGGTTACAACAATTCCATTTCACGAAGAATTCTGTGGTTGGTAAATGTGTTTTTAATCTAATACAGAATGAAAATGAGACTGTTCTCATGAAAAAAAACATGAGAGAGAAATCCATCCCAGAACATTCAAAAGCTGGCTAGTTAGAGCACTCATCTGGATGTAGGACCCCAAATTTCAAGTCTCTGCTCTGAATCAGGCAGAGAGTACCTTACTACCATTGGGTCTCTCTCGCTCTGCCCAGAAATGCCATCTGAGAGCTAAGAAACCTTTAGAATGTAATTTTGTATGGAACAGCATTTTTAAATGGAAAAAATGTCATCTAATTATTTTGTCCAGCTCTTGTTACAAATTTTGCATCAGTAAAGCCATGTGACTAGCACTGCCATCTAGCCACCTCTCTTTCCATGGATAACATCCCTGTGGTAACAACGATGACTTACATGAGATATGTGAGAAGTATTTCATGTATTTTTGCAGTCCTTGAACATGATTTAAACAGCAAGAAGCGCTAGAATCATGTGATCGGCCAGTTCTCTGTGGACCACCAGAAAGTGGTCCATGGACCATGCGTTGAGAACGGCTGCTCTACAATGTACTGTAGTGAGAGTAAAGATAGGCAGATCTGTCTGTCTAGATTCTTATGGAGTGCCCATCAACATGTAGTGCTTATATCTGAAGTCTTCCCAAAACAAATATATAAACACATAGGATAAATAGGTTTGAGTACGAGAAACCTCTGTATGAATCAGTATTTTCTCTAACTCACTGACAATCCTTTGATTCAGTTGCTCTATGACTAATAATATCTCTCGTTTTCATTGCCACCAGACAAAGCAGCATTAGCAGCTCTAAAGATTTTCTAAGATTTTTTTGAGAATAAGCTGGTTCCGGATCCAGGCAATCGTCTTTTGAGGTTTACGTCACCCTCTGGTGTTTTGCCCATCAAAATATAGCCTGCTTCAAAGAAATGACACAGCCTCCAGGATGGCAAAGAGCATGCACTGGGAGGGAGTTCTTGGTTTTCTGACTGCTTCATGGGACACATCCTTGCCCCATAGAGATTCAAGCTTACCAAAAGTCCTTGGGTTATTTTTTTTTCCATTTCCCCTGATACACTTAGATTATAACAGGGCTTGGCAATGTCACTATAAGGAGGGTTTCTATTATGAGCTGCCTTTTAAGGAGTTCATCCATTTTTTCATTTTTTTTTTAAGACTGAAACTTGACATAAAAGTACTTGGGACAGAAATGTTACTTTCTTTTTATGTTGCACTGCACACAATACATATTTCCCCCTCATTTCAGATGCTTTATTTGTCACTTACTCTGTGTAAAAAACAATATCTTTATTAAAAACAAACAAAAAACAAACTATTAGGCCAGATTCTCAGGTGGTGTAAATCAGCAAATATCCATTAAAGTAAATGGAGCTATACTAGTTTATGCCGGCAGAGGATCTGGTTCTAATGCTTTTTAACAGGCATGTAACATAGCCCACTGGTCTAGGTAGATATAAATTGCAACTCATTGCAGCAGTAAATCAAAAAAGTTGAATCAAATGGTCCTTGCTTTCTTTCTTTCTTGGATGTTCAGAATCCTCATTGCTTTCCTTTCTAGATAAAAAGGTTTAAAATAGGAGACTGTTTTGTCTGACAATCTTATGCTTCACTGGGAATCAAAGAGAATGACTGCATTTTCTTTAAGAATCTTGCAGCACTCTACCTTGTGAGTGACCTGATCAAGGGATAGTCATGGCTTACCTCAGCTTCTCATTAATTGCATTCACATCCATATAGACTTTAAGGTCAGAAGGGAACATCATGATCATCTAGTCTGACCTCATGCACATTGCAGGTCACAGAACCTCACCCACTCATTCCTGTAATAGACCCGTAACCTCTGACTGAGTTACTGAAGTCCTTAAATCATGATTTAAAGACTTCAAGTTACAGCAAATCCACCATTTACACTAGTTTAAACCTTCAAGTGATCTGTGCCCCATGCTGCAGAGGAAGGCAAAAAGCCCCCCAAGGTCTCTGCCAATCTGGCCTGGGGGAAATTCCTTCCTTAACCCAAATATAGTGATCAGACACTCAGCATGTGGGCAAGACCTACCAGCCAGACACCTGAGAAAGAATTCTTTGTAGTAACTCAGAGCCCTCCCTTTCTGGTGTCCTATCACAGCTGTTAGAAATATTTGCTAATAGCAGTTGCATGCTGTTGTATGCTGTCTCATCATACCATCCCCTCCATAAACTTATCAAGCTCAGTCTCGAAGCCAGTTAGTATTTTTTGACCTCAATGCTTCCTTTGGGAGGCTGTTCTAGAACTTTACTCCTCCAATGGTTAGAAACCTTCATCTAATTTCAAACCTAAACTTGTTGATGGCCAGTTTATCTCCTAATGGAAAATGTTGCTTGTGTGCCATAATGCCATTCTGCTAGCCTTGTGCATTCGCCTCCTTTAATCTTGTTTTCTATATTCAAACAATTCAATGAACCCTAGACACCCACCTTCTGAGTGTCTTGGGATAAGTAAATTTAAATAAATGCAAATGGCTATGTAAGCTGGGAGGATGTTAACTATTTCAAAGATTTTATCTTGTCTTTATTAGCAACATTTATTTGCACTGAGTTGTGCAAGAGATTGTGTTGTATGCATATGATCATTGTTCCTGATTGGAAAATGATTGTTGGTTTAAGTCTAAAGAGATTGCTTGATGTTTGGTGAGAAAACAGAGTCATTCTTGCAGTCTCTTCCACTACCGATATAAAGAGAAGACCAGTTAAGCAATGGTTGCCCAGAGTCATCTTTAACTTATTCAACCCCTTCTTTGGTATGTGCTTGTTTTTCCTAGAAGGAAATTTTGTTTGGTTTTTGAGTTGATCATTTCCCTCCATTCCTGGCCAGGGATGTGCACTACCTTCACCCCCTGCTCTTGCCCCTCTGTAAATCTAATAAAACCTGAGTTAAACACAGTAAGATAGGAGAATGATGACTTGGAGTGCTTTAAATGAGAGACGTGCTACATGAGTTTAGCACGCATGTGGTCCTCAGCAGAAACACCAATAGAATAAAAGTTCTTCATGTGTAGAGAAATCAACCTTTTCACTAGTCTAGACAAGGTGCAAAAGTTTATATTAAGATATGACACCATGTTAAAGCACTTTTAGAATGAAATGTAGTTTTTGCTAGGAAAGTTCTGAGAAGGTTTCAAATCTCAGAGAAAACCTGATTTGATGCCATAAACATAAGCAGAAGCTGAAATATAACAGATTTGTATAATTCTGCAGTGGATTTTCAGTAAAAATGAGGGCAAACTCAGTTAAGATGGCAGGCTAGAAAGCTTCACAGACTTTGTGTCAAACATTAGGGGCTTCATCAAATGCAGGTGAGTTTTGCAAATTCTTCCTCCCTCCCCAATAATTAAGCCATGTTTATCTTCATGAAAATTCAATTAAAAACATATTATTCAACCTGTGCTTCACAGATATGGAAGAAAACAACAAAATATAAAGTTATTTGCAGCTTGTTCTGTGTAATAAATAGGACCTGACCAGGCATCTTAGAAATGGGACAGCTGCTAGATTGCATTACAAATGAGTGTGCCACCCACAGAAAATACTGAAAAATGCATTCAATTAAGAATTTAGGGCCATGGAAATCACTTATCCCCTGTTAAATAATAAAAATAATTACCCTACAATAGTGATAGTATTTGTTACCAACCATGGTCCTGCTGTTCCCTAATTATTTTAAATGAATGCATTTTTACTGACCCATAGTTCTTTGTGGTTATACCTAGGAAAGGCCCCTGGTATTTGTCAGAGAAGTTCCTAATTGATTCCTCTGTACTTAGTGTGCTTATTGTTAATCTATCTTGCTAAGAACTGAGGGCTAACACATTTAGTTAACCCATGACAGGTTTTTATTCCCCTGAAGAAATGTGAAGAGAAGTATTCTGTTTGAATGCAAATTAAGATTCCTGTTTGCCCCAAAAGAGCATAAACCAAGCCATCAAGGAAAATTGGGAGAAAAATTAATACTGCGGGTGTAATGGGGGACACAATCTCTGGAAAAAAATACAAGAGAAACTTTGAACTAATTCATTAAGCACTTATTGAACTGTTCTGCTGCAGGACTGGAAGCTCCTTGGACCAAAGTTAATTATTTCTTTACATATTCAATGGGATCCTGATACAGGAGAAAAAACAAGCTACTTTCACCATGCTAGAGTGATGACATAAATTGTAAAGTGCCAGCTACAGGCAGGGCCAGATTAAGGCATAGGCACTGTAGACCGGTGCCCAGTGGTGCCTAGCAAGTACCTATGGAAGAAGAAGAAGAAGAAGACAAAGAAAACCAATGAGCAGTGACAGCCATGTCTGACTGCTCGTCTGTAGGTCGGTAGTGAAAGGCGTGACTCTCACTTCAACCATCTCAGAGCCTGCATGATGGAGGCCCGATATAGCCTGGGAACCTCAAGAGAAATAACACAATATCTTGAAAGAACATCCACTGAAAATGCAGGAGAAACATAACTGTCATTGAGATATTTGTTTAAATGAGACGCTCAAATGTTTGCAAAAAAGTGTTAATTCCCTGTGTTTTTTTTCTTGTGGCAGTTTTGTTGGAAGATGAACGGAGTTTACAAGTGATCTGGTAGGGGGTCGGTACTAGCAGGCCACGCTGTCCTTGCACTAAACAGACCGATGAGTATGATGCTACTGATTTCAGTATTTTTTTCACTTTCAGAACTCCATGGTGAATTAATGCTTTTTAGATAACACCATAGGAACGATGCTTTACTTATGCTTTTATGACGTGTTATAGATAGTATGACAAGAATCAACCTTGCTTGCCATTTATTTGAGTCTCAGTGAGAGTGATCATATGTGGATTCCCTGTGTGCGAGTGGTCTTTATCATGAACAGGCCAGGTAGCAGACAGAGCCATTAGAGTAATAATGTTAGCCAGGCTCCTTTCACTTCCACAGCTTTAGCTAGATCTAGCGCAATACAGGCAGCGAAAGAAGGTATTGGTGGTGGATATAATCTTTTCCATCTCTTTTTCCAGTGAGCACCCAGTGAGTAATAAATGGATTATTATGTTAAACATGAGTCTAACTCTAATAGTGCACATACATTTTAACTTCAGTAAAAAGCTCTTGGCATGCCAGGTAGGTGGAATGAATAAGTTAAATTCCATGCATATAGGGATAGCAGGTTACTATGTCAGAAATTCACTCCAAGGATGTGAGAGTAGTTCTGGCCTCAGTAAAGAAAATGTTATTAAAAATGTAGAGCCAAATTATCGATACAATCACTGAATATTTGCTTGCTTATGCCAACAGTGAATTTACAATTGAACTTAATTGCCAACTTATTTACTAATATACTTCAACAAGGTAATCCTGAAAAATACCCTCTAAAGCTATGGCACCAAAATTGCCAGTAAACTGGGAAATGTCTGAATCCTATATAAAATGGCACTACTTAGACTGCTTCATTATAAACGGGGGGAGGGAGGGGAAATCCCCAGGGAGTTGCAAATAATAAATAACTATTCTTGCTGTTATATAATAGTAGAATAAAAATGAAGCAAAAAGTAAAGGACTAAGTATCTAATTTCCAACAGCAGCCTTCCTTCCCCTTCTCTCCTATTCTCCCTGGGGATAGCAGTGCAGGAAGGCTAGGCACAGTGCTAATGCTACAGCTAGCAATGTCTGCTGTGGCTCAGAATGAAGAGGCCTGGCTCCTTGGCTGTGTTTGTTGTTGTTCGTACGGCTCAGGAACTTGGCAGGAGCAGAGCAGCCAGTTCCCACTTTTAGTCCCACAGTCAGGAAAGTCTCACAGCCTGTGGAGGAGACAGACTGACTGAAAAAGCACAGCCAGCTCCACTGTAGATAAGTTAATGTACACAGAAGGGACGTAAATTACCACGACCCTCAGCAGCAGGACATTGGCCAGGGCCTGTCAGAAAGAGGACAAACGTCGGCAGGCTGCGTGTCTCCCTGACATTTACCTCCAGATAGAGCAGCCTTACTGCCCTACAAGGAAGGACCTCTTGGAGCCAGGGTTTCCTTGAAAACAGCTGCCTGTCCCTGACACCTACAAGCTAATGCAGTTTTAATCAGGGGAATTAGCTCAGGGCGGTGGACTGTTTTCCCAAACCATTTGCATGGGGGGGGCAGCGGTTTTTCTTTCCTTTGTGACTCTATTGACAGTTCCATTATGTTTCTTTATCTGGACTAAATTTTTCCTTTTCTCCTCTCCCCTCCTCAGGGAATAAAACATCTTATCTCCACCCACCAAGCCTTGACGACACCATTCTTTCTGTTTGCATAGTGACATCACATTCCAGTGCTCCTCACGTCCCAGAAATAACTGAAACCATAAAGCAAACAGGAAAAAGACCCTGATGCATGCCCTGCTGTTGCCTTCTTATGAGCTGCAGCCATAGATTTCTGATGCAAGAGGCACATCTAAATATATAACACACTACTAACAATGTTCTAACCTGCTATAGAGCTTTCCATCCGAGGCTCACAAAGTGCTATGTAAACATTAACAGCTTGAGCCTTCTGTGGCTCCATATTAACACTCTCTATTTTACAAATGGATGAAAGTGAAATACAGTGCGTTAATGAAGGGAATAGAATGGGATAGTGGCTCTAACCACTAAACTACAACCCCTCCTTACATAAGTTTCATCATCTTGAGGCATGAAGCTAGATTAATAACAAGGAATAATGGGCAGAGAATAATGGGAAAAATCTATATAAGGCCACCATTTGTTACATAGAATAGTGCCTTGGAACACACACAGTGCTATGGATTTCAATAGCACTAATTGTGAAGTAAGTTACTATTCACCACCGTGGCAGTATAGAACCCACAGAGATTTCATTATATTATTATTATAATTATTTATTGTAAGGTCCATGGCTAAAAGGCTTAAGGGATGGAGGTCTGCTCAGGGAGTGGAATCTGGTTTGAGAATGGGATTTAAGATAAAAAAAAGAGAGGGCTGAAGGATCTGTTCTAGTGAACAGGAGCTCTATCCCAGGGAGCAGGCAGGCAGTCTGCCCAAAGGTTCTGTGGTGCTCTGGGATCTTCACCTGCAGATTCAGAACCATCTGTGGAGTGATTCCCTGGGACCGAATCACCTTGACCCAGTGGTGGTAGCACACATCTGACTTCACAGTGTGGCCTGAGGGACCAGCTGCAGTGGAGCTGATGTCAGGGAAAGGAACCAGGTAGCTGCAAATTGGAGCAGAACTGGCTGGTGAAGACTTCATTGAACTGGAGCAGATCGGCAGAGGACAGCCATCCTCTGACATCCCAACTATCATAGAGTCTAATTGGATCCATGAGTGGGGTCTTAGATGGGTGGGGTTTCTTGTATGACTAAGATCTGAACCTCAACAAGCTGAACGATTACTACATTGGAACTGGGGTGTTGACCACACTCCTGATACACTGATTGAGTTTTGCTCCTTTGAGTGTATGTAAATATACACATTTGGTTATTGTGTTTCTTTTGTTTAGTGTTTTCCCCCTTTTCCTGCAAATAAAAAGGTATTTGTGGTTCCATGTTCCCACAGTCTCCTGCATGCCTGTCTGTGGGGAAGAACCACCTGGAAAGCTGACCGAGAACGTTCTATTTTAATTTCCCAGAACTGCTCTGGTTAGGGCTCAAGCCATTGTTCTGATTCTAGAAAAGGATCTACAGAAACCTGGAACCTGGTCCTTGTTGCTGCCATTGGCACCTGGCAGAAGGACTTTATTATTAATTAGTAATTATTATTATCAATATTAATACTGTTAGTTACTGCCTAGGAGCCCAAGTCATGGACCATGACCTCACTGTGCTAGGATCTGTACAAAAGCCTAACAAAAAGTTAGTCCTTGCCTGAAAGACGACGAGACAACATTCAGCAATTCAGCAATGTCCCCTTAGAGCTGGAATCACCAAGCAAATTCCTGTAGCTCTACCCTGCCGTGGAAACTGATCCTGCACTCGCATGGCTCTAGAATCCAGGGAGCACAATATGTCCTACAGTGGAATTGTGACAAACCCAGGAGTCCAGGCCATATTCAGTAAATACTATTGTAAGAAGGGACCAGGTCTTTCTGTGGGTGTGTTCATAGTGCAGCAAGGCCCTTACCCTGCATAGACCTTTGGGCAGTAGTGCAAGACAAATAACAAACAGTAATAATAGTTATGCATTCTGTTTCTCAAGCCCTCTTTTCACCATTTAAAGATATATTTTTCGAAGTCAGCCAACCCACTGCCGTATGATTGCATAACACTAGCACACTTTTTAGGTTAATGTATATTCTCATCTCTTTCAGGCTGGAACACCCGCCCCATTTCCCCCCAAATGCATTCATGATTCTGGCACTGAACATTTTTATCTTTATATGTTGTTTTGAGCACACCCACTGCTTCCTGACTTTAAACAGTTATGGGCTAGATAGAGGTTTACTGGCATCAGCTGGTGGTTTCTTTACAGCTGCTTTAAATCATGCTTTTTATTCAATGAACATGACACGACTTTGCATCAGTTGGATGGAGAGTAGAGCTTAATGTCCCAAAACTGAGTCTATTTCTAGTCAGAAGCCGGAATATGAACAAACTCTTTGAATGTTGTGAGATCAGCAGGGTATAGTGACTGGGGTTACTCTGTACTGTAAATCCAGGGGGTCTGTACCATGCCCAGTGTACCGCGTCTCAGAGACAAGCAGTGCAGGTGCTTCAGCAGCTAGGCCTTGAGGGAGCTATTCCTTGTGGGTCCCCATAACCACTTAGGCACAAGTGTCTAAGGGAAAGCTGTTCACTAGGGATGGCAGGAAAGGGAAAGGTTGCTAATACTCTAGGTACAGAGACTTAAAACAGCTATGGTTCAAAGTGAGGATAGCAGTAAGTATTCGGGTTCCAGGGGCAGTATAATCGAGGATTAGGGCTCTTCAGGCTTAGTGCCTGCGGTGTCGTCTCCAGACCAATCTCTATTTAAGTGAATCAGAGATTGCTGGTTTCCAGACCAGGCTCAGTTAGTGTCTCTCAGTGGGGACCCATCTGCACTGGCTCCCTGCCCAGCCACTCCTGCTTCCCTATAAATCCCATACAGATCTGCACCCAGCTGTAATGTCCGGCATTCACAGCTTGTCCCACATGCGGCTCTGCTCACAGTTCCTCAGGCTTCTTTCCAGCTCGCTGCTGCCATGCGGCTCCCATTGTTAAACAGAACTCAGCTTCTTCCTGGTTCTGGCCCTCTCGCCTTACCTGGCCAGGGGAAAGGGAAGTGCAGGGAGGAGGGGCTAATAGGAAAAGTAGTCCCTGCTTATCCAGGAGGATAAGGATATACAGTGGGGAGGGGACTGATGGGAGTTGTAGTCCCCTGTTTTCTAATTCCATCACAAGGGGAAGGATTGGCATTAGAATCCCTGGTTCTGAACCTGCCTCTGTGGTTTTGGTTCTAATGTGGGTGTGACTGAAATCTCACGAGACCTCCTAATCTTACAAGATTTTGCCCCAAATGGTGGAAATCTCATGATAAAAGTTTATTTTCTCATATTTCTTCCAAAATCTCCAAAAAACAGCTCATGAGGTTTGGGTGCCTGTGACAGTCTACGCCCCTAGGGTCAGGGCAGCATGGCCTAGAGGCCAGAGTCTATAGAGCCACCCTTAGGTGCAGGGCAGCATGGCCAAGCGGCCAGAGTCTATGGGGGTGGGACATGCACCAAGGGGTGTGGCAGCCTTGGTAGCAGTGCCCGGGCCCATCTGACTCCACCAGACCCCAACCCAGGGCCCTTACAGTGGCATAACAACTTGCCACTCAGCAGTGGAGTCCTACCAAAACACACTGAGGTTTCCCAGGTGGGAGGTACCATTCCATCATCCTCCCTGGGTTACTTCCTACCAGTGTCTGTGTTGGGGTATCCTATGAGACTTCAGATTCTCCATGATCAGCTGGGCCAGTCACCTCCTGTGACTCTTCCAGTCACTGGGGTTCAAGCGGGCCTGGGGAGACTCTAATTCCCGGTGTAGTTAGGGGCCATGACTGGCCTTCCACAGGCGCTTTCCAGACAGGTCCTTCCCCTGCAGCCTCCAGCCCACAATGAGCTTTGCTTCCTCCCCTTATACTGCTAGAACATTTGGAGCCTGCCCAGTCCCACCAGGAAGGCGGGACCTCTGCTATCAATAATATGGGCTTAACTCTATCTGGGCTAGTGTGGGGTAAGCAGACCCTGTCACAGTGCCATTGACATCAAACCAGAACTGGAACTCTTACATTACTTCAGTTCCTGAACTCTCACCTCTGAAACCAAATCCAAACACTATCTTCAGTCCAGCTCTAATTTCCAGAAATGGAGAGGAGGAATGGTGGGACAATATAGATTCCTTTTAATACTTTATGGGCCAGGTATGTGTTAAATATACTTTGTGCTTCTAAAGCAACTGGATCCCTGGAGGACTCATCCCTCCGCTCTCCATTGCACTGAACCAGAACTAGGGCAGGATGTTGAACCCAGCCCTGCATTTCATTGTGATCTATGTTTTCTTTTGTTCACACCCCTGCAATGCATATCTCTTCAAAATGCTTATCTCCTTTTGTTTCAAGCAAGTCCTGTGTTGTGACTCACCACTATAATGCCCAGGAGTATGTAACATATCAGAGTTCTCCTGAAAGGAGGACTCTCCAGTTTTATCTTCTGTGACTTATACCTTCTGACAACATGACTGTCTCTTCTGTTGCTTCAAAGTGCCCAGTGAAGTTGCTCCAGGTTTGTGGGACAGAGTCTGCTGCTTTATTGGTATACATCCAGATTAACTCATCTGAGCAGAATTTGACCCACAAGGGAGGAGGGGGATATTGGGGGAGCCCTTGATTCATAAAAATGTTTACTCAAGCTTGCACAATTGCCCTCTGGCTTCTTTCATTCATGTGCCCCCTTCTCCCTACCTAGCACTTTGAATAAGCATCCAGAGACTTGCAATCTTATCCAGACCTATCCAAATCTCTTTGAAGGGATGGATTAAGGCAGGAACCTTGGGATCCAGGCCAAGAAGTCTCAGCAGAACAGCAAGTCTGTGAGAAACCAAGATTTTAACCAGAGGAGCTGGCAGGGGAAAATGAAGGAGTCCATCAGAGGGAGGGTGATAGGAAGGAAGAGTCTGTCTGGGGAAGGAGGGCTCCATTGGGGATCTGATCTGAAGGAGGATGATGAAAGAGACTGGGGAAGGAAGGGAGGGATGTGGGAAGGCAAAATGTTCATAGATTCAGCTCCCAGTTTTTCTTAAGCCACAGCTGCCTTATTGATCTGGAAACCGAGCTGCAAATCTTATAAGAACAGGAGTTTTTTGCAAGACTTCTGGTAAACCCTGATAGAATATCCTGCCA
Organism: Gopherus flavomarginatus; assembly: GCF_025201925.1. Classification (NCBI taxonomy): domain Eukaryota; kingdom Metazoa; phylum Chordata; order Testudines; family Testudinidae; genus Gopherus; species Gopherus flavomarginatus. Next base: position 216,514,827 of record NC_066618.1, on the reverse strand, counting down.
TTGTAGTACAGATTGCATTAAAGAAGAAATGCGCAAGAGGAGACATGATGAAAGCATATAAAATAATGAATGGTACAGAAGAAGATGATCACGAATGTCTGTTCACCCTTTCCCATGCTACAAGGACACAGAATATTCTATTAAAGGCAGCACATTTTAAAATGATAAAAGGAAATGCTTTTTAGCACAACACTCTTAATCTGAGGAACTCATTGCCAAAAGATGTCATTGAGACCAAGAGCTTAGAAGGTTGGAACAAACAATGTTATGCATACAAATCATGAATATACAGAGTTATGATACTAGACATTACATTTTTTTTTAGAAGAGTATATTGGAAGAGCTATAAATTCATATGATTCAGGGAATAAACTGACCTCTTACTAATGGGGACAAAGAATAAAACTCCCTGTTGATGTTTCTTACAGTGTCTTCTGAAACAGCTGGTACTGGCCACTGCTTGAGACAGACAGGGTACTGAGCTAGACCGACACTTGGTTTGATCTGGTATTGCAGTTCCTTTCTTCTGTCTATAATTCCACTTCTGGTTGAAAATGGGTTGTGTAGAGCTATGTGAAAACTATGCAGATTAGCAACTCATCAGAACTTCACTAACGGGTTGGTTTGAGTTTTAGGTCAGATTGAGATTAACGTCCATAGGCACATAAGCGATTATCACAGTTATTACAACTCTCAGGAGAGAGCCCGGGACCAAATAAGTCTAGAACCTCAGATGCTCAGATCTGTATGAAAACATCTCCATGGAAGCTACCCATACTGTACCTGTCCTGTGATAAACAGAGATCTGTGGTTTCAGCACTGTCAGTTAATTTCTGCCTTCCATGGACACTAAATAATTCGTTTAAGGTGGTAAAGAGAAGGTGTTTTTTTTTTGTTTTTTTTTTTTGAGCTAGAACATGCTGATCCCATGGAATCAACACATTCCACGGACTGTGATGATTCCATCAAAACTTTGATGGAAACCAGGCAGGCTGGTGACAGTGATTGCACCTGTGTGCTGGAAATTCTTCAGTGTCGATATTTTGCTCTCATACAGAATGAAACAAAATGTTGACAACCCAGAATTTTTTGTGAAATGGAGATTTCAGATTTTTTTTGTGAGGGGAGAAGTGGAGGTTGATTTTTTATTTTATTTGAGCTGGTTTATCCCTCTTTCTTTGATTTGTTTTTCATACCAAAACCCACCAAGCAAAGAGAGATTAGACCATTTTACAGAATAATCATATCCTGAGTTGTGGGCGAGATTCTTTTCTCACGTACACTAGAGGAAATCAGAAATGGCGTTGACTTTAAAGGAGTTACTCAAGATTTATGTTGGCTTAAGTGAGCTTAGAATTAAGCCTGATGTAAATGGGCTGATATAACAAAGAAAAATCAGACCCTTAGAAGTACATTAAACTGCTTCAAATAATCTAAGTATTTTTTTGGGACACGGGAGAAAATTAAATTTTAAATCCCCTCCCACTTTTTTTTTTTTTTTTTTTTTTTACAAAATTAAAAAATAAAACACCACAAAGAATCCTTGACGGATATTGCTGGTTAAATTTCAAATTCTAGAAAATCTGTATGGCTGAGTTCTAAATTACAGCCATGGAAACAGATCTGAAGAAAGTAGGAGCCCACCCAAACCTTTGCCCTGAACTCAAACAATTTTCTGAGGTTTGGAAACCTCTAGATAACTCTTCCCGCCCCCTTGTCTTTAACTTTCTTGCATCTCTTCACTTCCTGGATCCAACTGGGGTAAGAAGTGGAAGTGCAAAGGTCACACATGAGAGGCTATTCTCTCATGTATATTTCCAGTCCGATCATAAGCAGGAAGGACCAGAAATCCCCTGTGAACTAATCGGATAACATTTCAAGGCCAGCCCAAGAACTCTGATTTGTATAAGGTACAGGAGCGGGGTTCATCACATGCTGATGCAAGCATTACTGTTGTATCAGGAATAGCAGCATAACAGTAACTCTGGGGGAAAGCGACAAGTTATTTCCGATTGCTTTTTTAAATGTTCAAATTGTTTGTTTTAGAACGATTTTTCTCGTTAATGTTTAACCTTTTGCCTTTCCTAAGCAATGTTCATGTTATCAGCTCCATTACTGAAGGACACAGATAGAATAAAACTCCTATCTCAAATGTGAATAAATAACAGAAGCAGAAATTAATTGAATGAGACTGACTCACTCACACACCTTTTAAGGTTTTCTTTACCTACCAATGTAAGCAAATGGTGCAAGCATGTCCCTTTTTGTCCCATGCACTACAGAGAAAGAAGGTCAGCCAGAAATGACCTCTTGTGTTGCATATGCACTCAGGTTCCATTAGGAAGTCTTTTGTCCTGAAATCCAACTGCCGTAGGAAGCAAACAAGTGTAAAAATTTACAACGTGAAGAAACAAACCTACTTATGTAGGGAACATGCTTGTTAATCAGAGGAACTCTCTCTGCTAAGGATGAGCTATGGAAGGGCTTTCGACAGACTCACACTGTGGTCTAATGAATGACAACTGTGGGTTTTGACTGATGTTAGGATGCTTGTTCATCTGACAAGAATCCTCCTGAGAAAAACAACTACTTTTGAGGAATGCATGACCAATGCATCAATTATTTAATTAAGCCAAACAAATCCTATGCAAATCAGTTTATCTCAGATGTTTGGGGGGACAATGAAATGGTTCAGGTAAATAGGGGTTTGGACAATCAGGAGAGTGATGGGGCACGTGAATCATGTTGAGGAGCATTAGCTTAAATCCGATAAGAACATTTCAGTCTGACAGTTTGGCCAAACAGGGCTGTACAGTAAAGCCAAAAGGATGAGAGTTTCCAGTTTAAAGAGTTGTTATTGTTTCGTAAAGGAGACACAAGGAGAGAAGAAGGAAAAAATATTGGCAGATAAGGATATTGTAATTAGGAGGGCAATAGGAATTGGTACATTTGTATGGTTCATAAATGGACATACTTTAAGTTGTATGTAAAATATCAAATATTCAATGACTATTCCTTAATTTTAATTAAATTAATGATTCACTGGATTCCATCTGCTAAGAAAAAAGGCTCCATCCTGTTATGTTTCAAAGCATGACTCCTTTATATGTACATCATAACAAAACAATAGAATGTAACCAATATTGCTCTGTAACTGAGAAGAAAGTGTTATTTTCATATAGGCTCTACTAACTATATCTGGTTTTCCTAAAGATTTAAGTGGAGTTCTAGTTAATGAATCAATCCTAAAATACAGTAGTTGCTGAAGGCCTGATTCTATCACACAGTGGGTAGCACTTATTGCCCCAAGTCGTTCCACTGAAGCCAATGGAACTCCTTAGGTGATTACTACTCAACTTAATTCAAAGCGGCAACATCAGACTCCAAGGTTCTTTCCATTTTAGTGAGAATAGAAAAGATTCAGAAATTCCTAACAGATCTTGTTGTAGAAATTCCATAGGTCAATGTCTACAGGATTGACCTCTAAATGTCTGTATCAACTTTTGCATGTACATTGGCTCACTGAATAGCCAGGAAAGCTAGCTGCAAGATTTGTTCTCAGTTCTACAGTTTTGCTAACCTGCAACAATTTAAATGAGATTTACATAAGGGAATCCCCAACTAGCATGAAGCATGTCAGGGAGGTGGCTGGAGCTGATGATCACTGCTGTAACTTGTGCAGAGCGTTGAACTGGGCTCTGGCTCTCACTATGATCAAAGGAATACAAGGAGTACTTTAAGCTACCTTAAGTCCTTGCACAGGTCCTGTGTCAAGTACAGCTCAGCTAGATGCCTGGATCTGGGCCACTGTTTCCACCAGTGTAAAATTAAAGCCTAGTCAGGTAAGGTTTTAAAAGGCACAGCTTACCAGACTTTAAAGGGAGTGTGGCCATTGGACAGTAGATTGCTTTTAAAGTTAATGGAAATAATGCAGAATGGCACAGAGTCTGAATGAGTTTTATACTTTTTGATAGTGATTATTATTTTCCTATGAGACTCATTTTACTTGACCTTTCACTCCACACACTGCAGACTAAATCAGTCAGTCAGAATCTAGCTTTGATGCTGAAGCTTCATAGTCTATGATTGAAAATGAAAATGGTTGTCATACCATTTCAGCAGAACAAACATGCATATTTTTCTGGAAACAAACATTGACAGAAAGACAGATGAATTACTCTACATCTTTCAGTCAGAAGTTTAATTTTCAAGCAGCACTAGTACAGAGTGTTGGAAACCTCTCACAAATTCAAATGACACAAATTCTCAGTAGAAACCAGAACTGTTTCTGCAGAGATATACAGTATAACATTGTAACTGACAGGACACCCACCTCTCCCATTCATTACCCAGAAAAATATTTATCAAGAGAATGGTTCCAATAGCAGACAATATCTCTCACTGGTGGATAGCACTGTCAAGCCTGACTTAATAAAAATACCCTTTCCAGAAGGCCTGCCTATAGCACTTCTTGTTCTGACTAGGAAATTCAGTATTTTATTGCATACTGTGAATCTCAGACAGCAACAGCTTTTAATCCTTTTCCTTCCAAGAATTGCTATTCCATTTTCTAGTCCAAGAACCAAAAACATAATTTCTCATTGCATAACCTCTAGTGTGTAAAGAATAGGGCACTGGGCTCGTATATGATGCTGTTGTCCAAGTCACTGTCTATCACACTTCTCTGCTCCATTTTCACTTTTCCCATGCAACATCACATCATCTCATGTGTTACATTTGTTTCTGATTATAGGCTGTGTATAATAGCCCAGCACAATGCCTTACAGAATGCCATGGCTTCATGCCATGGGAAAAGACATTTGTAATTTTTATGACCCCTGTGCAGCAATGATGCTTTTTTTTTAAATAGAAGAACATGTAAAGGAATTATTTTGTAGCAATACTAGGCATCATTACTCACAGCAGACATACACATTTGAACTCATTAAGGCTTTGCTTTGGTATTTCAGAACATATGCCGTGAATACCTCATTTTTCCAACTCCACCAATATAAAAACCCCTAGAAAATAGGGAGGAGTAGGCCACAAACATCTTAATCTCCAGCATTGGGGCCAGATTCTGTATTCAGTGGAAATCCAGAGTGAATCTGAAATCACTGGAGTTTTTCTGGTTTACATGGCAAAAGAAACAGTCGGGGAATGGGAACAATGGTGCTAGGGAAAGGCAGGGTTTGGAGTGGGTTGTTTATTTCAGATGGACTGAACAAAGCTTATTTTCTCCAAGCAAACGGGTACTTACTCACATGGCTAGCCTGCACTGAAGCCTGTGCTGTCACATCTTCACTATTTTTAGCATGGTATTAGATTAAAGCCTACCTGAGCAGCAAATCAGACCTCCAATTGCAGTGTACACATTACCTGTGTCCACACTGATATTGCACCCATAGAGATTAGCACTGTAGATGATCACATAGTGGTTAGCTGCTCTCCAAGCCAGTTTACTCCAAATGGGTCACTGATTAGTGCACTGGAGCAAAGCTTGTCAACATTTTTTGACTGTAGACATTTCCTGCCAAAAAATGGGGCTTCATTGAAAACAAGTTCTTATTCCACAGGAAAACAGGGTTTGGTGAAAATTTTCAATTTTTTCCATGTGATTTAGGGTTTAAAAATAGAAAAATTTTCAATGCAATTTTTTCCTGTTCACCCCATCTTTTTTTTTTTTTTTTTTTTTTTTTTTTTTGCCACTGACTGCAATAGAATGAATGTTTAGGTCCAAACCCTTTTTTTATTTTAGTCCTTTTCTCTGTTGCTACTCTATAATTTTCAAACCTGTCTCAACATTGGAAGAGTCAGAAAGAAGGGAAAGGGGGAAAAAAGAAAAGGAAAAAGTGAATGCTACTCATTTTATTTCACTTAGTGGCAACAAGGGAGAAAAGGGGGGTGAAAGGTAGAAAAGGAGAAAAGAAAAAATGGCAATGTTATTAAAAAATTGTGAAAAAATCAAAAACTAAAATATGGTTCTATTTTTAATTCTGTGACACAGAAACAACTTCAAAATTTTAGAAAAAATTTGTGTAATTGTTTTTTCCCCATTTTCAACCCCTTCAGAGGTGTATCTTACAAAATATAACTATGAAAGAAAAGCTTATGTGAATTAGACGTGTTGGGTCAAATTCACCTTTGATGTAACTCCATTGATGTCAGTGGAGTTACAATAGGGAAGAATTTGTTTTATTGAGAGGTCATTTCCTTATGTTTAAAAGGGTATAAGAGAAGTACAAGGAGGGGAGTAAGATGAATAGTTTTATCCCTGTGATGATGGGAAGTTTTGGTAGGATAGGTGAAGCCTTCTCTATCAATGTTTCACTGACTTTCTCCTTTGACCTCTGGCTTGGACGAGAGAGATTTAGGAAGAAGAGTCATTCACAGACAACCCATTCTCTGCACAAAATTGACATGCCAAATGCATTACCCATCCTACACATCATCATCATGGACTTACATATGCACAGACACGCAATGGTACTATAGTCCTTTTGTAACCTTGTAATAAAGAAAATCTGCTCAGACTGAGAGTCAAGGTTTTGTGGAGCTAAGTGCTACAGAAAACATGCATGAATTGATAAGAACAAGCCTAACACTAGTCTCTACCTTCTAAGACAAGTTCTGGTTTAATGTTGCCTCAGAAAATGTGTTGCTTCTGACAAGGATTTGGGGGTTATAGTGGATCACAAATTGAATAGGAGTCAAAAATGGGATGCATTTGTGAAACAGACTAATATTCTGGGGTGAATTAACAGACGTGTCATATGTAAGACATGGGAGGTAATTGTCCCACTCTTCTCGGCATGGGTGAGACCTCAGCTGGAGTATTGTATCCAATTCTGGGTGCCACTCTTTAGGAAAGATGTGGACAAACTGGAAACAGTCCAAATGATAAAAGGTTTAGAAAACCTGACCCAGGAGGAAAGATTAAAAAAACTAATCATATTTAGTCTTGAGAAAAGACTAGGTTAAAGGTTAAGAGCTGTTATAAAAAGGGTGGCGATAAATTGTTCTCCATGTCCACTGAAGATAGGTTAGATATAAGGAAAACCTTTTTAACTATAAGGGTAATTAAACTCTGGAATAGGCTTCCAAGGGAGGTTGTGGAATCCCCCATCCTTGAAGGTTTTTAAAAAAAGATGGGACAAACATCTGTTAAGGATGATCTAGGTTTACTTGGTTCTCCCTCAGCACAGGGGGCTGTACTCGATGCTCTCTTGAGGGCCCTTCCAGCCCTACATTTCTATGATTCTGTGACAACATGAAGAAGGGTTTGTATGTTACTATTTACAGGGTTAATAAGATCCTTGGTGCTTCATGGTATCGTTAGGATGGAATACCTATTGAATCTCCTTCGCATTTGTTAATTCTGTTTCAACTGCTTTTATACATGTTGAATTAACTATTGTTAGCTCCAGAATCAAATCAGAGAAATCCAATTTCCTTGGGAAAGTAATTTTACCAGGCTAAATTTTCAGTCACCTTAACCTGGCCTCTAAATTTACCCCTGAAATTTTGAATGCTTCCCTTTTTACATGTGAGAGTTGAGTAGCTAAACATCCAGCTGTATGATGTACGTGCATCTGACGAAGTGGGTATTCACTCACGAAAGCTCATGCTCCAAAACGTCTGTTAGTCTATAAGGTGCCACAGGACTCTTTGCTGCTTTTACAGATCCAGACTAACACGGCTACCCCTCTGATACGTGCATCAAATATGAGTATTTATGTGTGCACAAATTTGCAAGTGAAAAACGATGGGTGCAAGTTTATTGGCCTATGGAAAAAATGGTCTGGCCCAAAATGAGCTGATCTGAAAGGATTGAAAGGAGGGGTTTTTCTACAAGCAGTCTGACAAAGCTGCATTCCCTGAGAATGGAAGCCCTGTGCCAAGGCTCACACAATGAGCGCGGCTTGCTAAGGCAAATAATATTAAGATACAATCATTGCCTCTTGTGGACCAAAAAATGAAAACACTGGATAAGATCCCACCTCCTGGTTTCATGGTTGTCAAGAATAGGATCTATTGGTCTTTAAAAGAAATAATAATAATTCAAAGTAGCTAAGGAGAACTATGTGAACTGGCATCTAATCAGTGTTTTGTGGAGGATTTTTTACTTTGATTTTCAAAATTCCCAGAACTGTAGTTAACAAGCAAGATTTTATTGTTCCAACCTCATGTTTCCTGCTCTTCTCATGTAGCGGGGTTACAAACCTCTGGAAGGATCTGCTTGCTTCCTTTGATGATGATCTATATGCTGAAGGACATGATGAGCTTCTAGGTTAGAAGGTGTGCAAGAAATGGGAAAACCTTCTTGTCAATGAAAGAAAACAGGAAATGTCAGAAACCCTTTAACTTATGTGTTTCTTAAGATAATACCTTTTCCAAAATTTTAAGAGTTTGGCCCAAATTCTGCCTTCAGTTACACCAATGGAAAGGAATAGGGCTGATTCTCGGTTGCCTTGCCCCTTGTGTAGTCACTTTACGCCAGTACAATGGGGATGTACAAAATCAGAATGGTGTCCTGTTTCATACCAGCTTTGCATTCATTTGCATTGGTGTAAATGACTATACGAAGGTGCAGGTCAACAAAGAATCAGACCATCAGTGATTTCCAACAAGAGCACAAGAGATGTTAAAATGTTCCTGCATCATATAGCTCAAGTCTGAAATCACTCCCACATTCATTCCTTTGACCCAGAAACTTTGGCTTTGAAGTGTTATTGCATGTCATGCCTGGAATAGTACTTAATCCCATCAAGCCATTTGTCTCTTTTTATTTAATTTGTGAAAAACTGCAGTACAGTGTTTGGCCCAGATACTCCAATGGGGTGTAACCCCTCTAAGCTGCACAGCTGTCAGGCTCTGGTGATAAAGCCAACATAGCAGGCCATGAATATCACTTTGGTATAGAAAGATCTTCTGATGCCATAGAGCTAACATTGCAACTCCCCCTTCCCTGCATCTGTCACCTGCTGCACATTGGACTGGGGCAAAGGAAGCAGGGCAGTGTCATTCCAATCCCTAGAGATCTCTAGTTGTCATATCCATCCCATGGGGCAGCTAGCAGCTGCTGTAACTTAGAATAGCTTTGTGCCTGGGCACTCGCCCAGCAGTCAGCCAGCCCAAATAATCACAAATGAACCTCTAAGGAGAGTTGGGCAAATCACAGATTTTTTGATTCATGGGTAATTCCAAAAATGATTTTTGTTTTTAATTTTTCAGCCAATTGAAAAAGTTTTAAAAAATGATGGGGGAGATAAAAAAAATTTCACTCAACTCAGAAAAACCCAACTCATCTTGCTTCAATTTTCATCATTTTTAATAATTTTAAAGTTAAAACAATAAAATTAAAGGAAATTTTTTAAATGAAGTTTTTTGAATAAAAAAAGTTTTCTTTCAAAATTCAGTTTTCTCTGATTTATTTTTCAACTGAAACAATTCAGCAAAATGAACATGAACTCACAAAATGTTACAGTGTCACCAAACCTGCATTTATTTATTTATTTATTTATTTATCAGAAAAAAGTTTCAGGTGAAAATTTTTGCCCAGCTGTACCACCAGCTGTACTTCCTAGAATTTGAAAAGCTACCTAACTATCCTTGAGTCATTTTGTCATGTGAACTGACAGTATATCCTTCTCTGTGTGTCTCTTAAAAATAACAGAGAAATCATTTGTCCCTTACATGAGAGCTAGTTTTCAATTTTTTTTCGCATGTGCCTCACACCTTTGAAACGTTGGCCCTGCCATTACTGGAAGTCAGTCACTTTTAATTTTATAGGTTATGCTTCACCTTGACTCCAAGAACACGTTCCTTCTGTGACATTGGCAGACCAGGTGCCAACTCATGCCAAGGCTTCAGGCTTCACTGAACACTGGCAAATGCATAGCTGGAAACCAGGCTGGTTTACCTATGGGTTAGTATAGGTAAAATAGATATTAGTATTATGAGTATGTGTTTAGATTTTATGGAATGCTTGTAGGACACTGCAGGTACTAATCCTACTTATAATATCTGTATTCCATTGTCACGCTGTACGGAGTGGCTCACAGCTGAGAATGCCAACCTCTGGGCAGATTGTCAAAAGCAGGGCAGAGCCCCCAAACTGGTAGTATGTTCTATAATTAGATTTCACCAACCCAGTAACAAATGTGAACTCCTGGATCACTGCAACAGTCTTTCCACAGAGTCACAGACAGTCCCCTTGGGCTCTTCAGTCTATCCTGACATCCAAGTGAGATGGACTTAGTGATAAATGGCCACTTACACCAAAAATCACAAAACATTCAGGTTGCTTCCAGTCCCAAGAGTCCAGTCACTTACCCCAGATCAAACTACCTCAGATCTCACACCAAGGACAATACCTGTAGCCAATCCTTTAATAAACTATCTACAGGTTTAATAACTAGGAAAAGAAATAAGAGAGTTATTTACAGGTTAAAGCAAGCAAGCATATATACACAAATGAGTTTCAGTCTGTGATTCAAAAGGTGACAGTTGTAGTAATCTGTCAGCACTGACTGTCTTTTTAGAGCTTAACCCAGATTGACCCTGGAGATCTCTGCCTTATGTTTCTTAGCTCCAGTCCTTGTAAGAGTCCAAACAGCAAGGAGATGAAAACTCTTCATGTTAGCTATTTTTATTTCTCCTTGTTCAGCATTTAAAGAGGCCTTCTGCACATAGTTCTCCAGGTGTGCCTACGGCAATTAACAAAACTTTTGTCCTAGGATGGCCCACTTAATTTTGCAAGTCCTCCTGGATGGGCAGGGTGAGCCACTCTTCCCATCTGAGTTCACAAATTCAGAGCAGGCATTTTTACAATTATAAAATAAACCTCTGTTTTACCTTGTAGCATGGAATACAAATGTTACAAGTAAGATTAATACATACAACAACTTGCAAGTATTTTATAGACTCTAAATGCTAAACACATCCTTATAAATCTAACATCTCTCTAGAACAATATTAACTTATAGGTGAGGTCTAGTTTCTAGCTATGACTTTGTCAGTGCTCAGCTGATGCCTACAGACTTAACAAGAGCTGGCATCTAGTTTACCGGCAATACACTCATGCTATAAGGTAATACTTAAGTGTTTTCTCTAAACTGAAAAATGTTTGTTCTCAAACTGTGTAATTCACCAAACAGGAAAAAAAAACATCACCTAATGCAAAATGCTGGATTCCTACAGAAGGTGTTATCTCCCATCCATCAGGTAGAATTATTGTATCCAAATGGGCCATTGTGGAACAAAGACTTACTTGATTGTTCCCCACCACCACCACCACCACCAGGAAGAGGTACTTACAGAAGTGCTCATCCCAGCAGCTTGGACTCTTGGGGAAGGGATAAAAATCCTGACCAGAAGAAACTGGGCTCTCTTTACACTATCAGGACTCTGAGGAGCAAAGATTTCTAAACATAAGCAAGAGATCACCAAGCTGCATGGCTTGGGTTAGCCCCAATGGGCATAAAAGCTTGCTTATTATGGAAGCTTCTATTACCTTCTGAATTTAAGATTGTGTCTCATTTTTTGTGTGTACGTTACCTGCTTTAACCTTGTAAATGACTCTTTTATTTTTGCTAGTTAATTAATCTTTAGTTAGTTTATTACAGGAGCATCAGTCTCATGTTACTATGGCACAATATGAGAAACAAATATATTATATCCACATACAGCCTATTGTATCTATTCAGAAGTGGTTGCTGAAGAAGACATGCTCCTCACTACTACTTATGAATGAACCTTCAATTATTGGAGAGGACAACATGACAGCTCCTGAGACTGTGGTAGGCTAATGAGTTTGCTCCAAGCCCTACCCCACCAACATATATTTGCATTTAAAGATAAAGGGGTCCAAGGTTTAATTATTTTTTTGGAAGCTCCAGTATTTGTCCTCTACTAACCAGGTCATCTTTCAGACTAGAAAAAATGCTGCGAGTAAGCCAAGGCTCCTGCTCAATGAGTTGATGGAAAGCCAGAAAATTATGGCAGTAACTGTAGTTTGAGCATGACCAGAATTTGAACTGCTAAAGATCAGCTTTTTGTGTGCACTGCTGTACACATCTCCTCTAATAAGTTTTAGCTGCTGCATTCATGGCTTGAGGGGTCACTATAAATTCTGGGCCACTGAACTAATTGTATTTTAGATGGAAGCACTTTATGATTTAAATAAGAAATATCCAAAGCAGTGATAAGCTTCAATACCTTGATATTGTTCCAGGTTAAAATGTTTCTATGTGACTTTGGCAGGTGGCTTATATAATAATGAAGAGTCATAAACAAATCAAAAGTGTTTTATAAAAAATTATAATTAACCAAATGCTCTGAAATTTTGATTAACGGAAAGCTTTTGAGCAATTTCCACAAATTGTCTGAAGGTTTGTTGTTTGGCACACACAGACTGAAACAATCCTGAATTCTTACCTTAAACTCCAATGGCCAGCTCCGCTTTTGGCATCACTGGAAGAAACTGCATGCTAAAAATAAATACATATCTACTGGACGTGCTGGTCAGGCATGTTCTTCAGGGTCCTGGGTGGATTAAGACTAAATAGGACCCACACTCACTTGCTCCCTTTAGCTATGGACTCCATAATTTCTCTAACTACTCTCAAAGGACTCTTAACTCTGAATCCAATTGGTCTCTTCCCTCCAGTCCCCTTCTTCCTGATGGACTTAATGATCTTCTCTTCCTGGTCCCATTTGAGAGACTCTTGGTTTTCCATTGATTTGTTGTTCTGCTGGGCCCCCTCAGACTGCCTGGGCCCTAATAATTCTGCTTTAATTCGCTTCTGCTTATGATGTTCATGCCGGTAATGAAGGCCAGGCCTGTTGCTGACCATGTCTATTACTCAGCGTGGCTCCAATAGGAGTATAATGGAAACAATAAATGAACTGTAACTGGTCCAATACTATTTGCCGAGTTTCTGACATCAAGCATATGCAAGTACAGACTGGCAATGGTGACTGCTAACGGCAGAAAAGAGAGACATAAATTTGGAAATGTGTTTTAAAAATCAATGGGTCAAACTGAGATCTGCTGTAAATGCATTTTCCATGGAATTCTCTGGACCAATTTCTGCATTGATAAAAATGTAGTGTAAGCTACATGTCAGGTGGGCATTGATCAGACAATTGGCCTGACTCTACTCTTTTACACCGGTGTAAATCAGGAGTATCTCCACTGAAGCTAGGGGAGTTGCCAATGGAGTTAGAATAAAAAGGGTTTACATGGGTATGTGAGCAGAATCAGGCCTAATTGGTTTAAGAGTGTGAAAATGGTACAGTAATGTGACTTACAGCAATTTGGTTTTCAGGGGTAATGCAAAATACGAGCAACCTACACTCCAAGGAGACAAAAACAAGGACGTTTTAGGAAAAGCCGCTAACAGCAGGGTGTAAGAGACTGTACTGGGAGGCCCAGCTTCATCTTACATCTTCCTTTTGTCTGCTTTGTGTGTAAATTACACTTGTTTTGCCATTCCACTGAATGCTATATTGGTGCATGTTCTGCTACTTGGCTACTTACACCCAGCATGTAACTTACACCACCATTGATGTTACTGTTTTGGTTGGCCCACATTATAGAACACTAAAAAACAAAATGAAAAGGACAGAATGCCTATTTCCCCCCCTGTATGTTCTAGAGACTCCCTTTAGCCAAGCCAAGGATTAAGTTTCATGTTCACAATTGTCCTAAACCAAGATATTACTCTCTGGATTTTCTATTTTTTATTCCTTTTGTACATATCAAAGCATTTTGATTAGGCCAAGTCACTGAGTAGAGGAAAGCCAAAGTAAATAATGAAGTTTAAATTACTACAGCAAAGGGACCAAAATTTCAGCCAGGACCAGAGTTATAGGGATTTCCAGCTATTCTAAGAGGTACTAGTATATAAATTTTATGGATTTGGCTCACACATCAATTTTGATTATGCTGCTGATTTATTTCCAATTACCAAGGTCATCCTTGTATTTAAAAAGTAATTTATCTTGTCAAAAATGTTACTGATGGATTTTTCAGAGACCCACGCCAACCTACAGTTCTCTTTGGAGCTCCTAAGCTTTAGTCATTTGGCATTAAGCCTGGTGACCTTTGTTGCATCAGGCTAACTGCTGTAGTTCCATGTTTGCCTTTTAAGAAATTGAGATGTAGGCAAGTTTTATTGTCTAAAATTCTGATTTATAGTCAGGCCTGACAGGGTAAGAAGTCAAAGGGCCCGATTCTGATCTCATATCCATTTGACACTGCTGTAACTCCATTGAAAGGAATTACTCATGGAAAGGAAATCAGAATCAGGCCAGGTATGTTTAACAGGAAAAGAAAGGCAAGATTGTTTTTCCCAATATAACCCAATTGGCAGAGGTAGAGTCACGTGACTCCAAAGAGTTTTGCACTGTTACTCTCCTAGCTAGTCAATAGTCTAGTTTTCGTTTTTAGCAGAGATAGAGCAGTCCTGTGACCTAAAACAGACAAGACTGAGCACAGGACCAATGACGGTGCAGCACGTTTAAGGTGGCAGATTTTATATGTGAGATATTTAAATTCCCTTATCTTATGGATTTTTTTAATGTACTTAAAATGTCATTCTTTTTCAGATTTTGGAAAATGAAAAAAACAAATCAGTTTGCTGCTCCGGTTTGGGATTTTCCCTCCTTTTCTTTACACCTTCTTTTCTTCTCTCCTTCCCTCCCCACCTCACCCCCACAGAACAAAGTTGAAAAACAAACAAACAAAAAACTGGAGTAAAATGAGGAAGAAAAGCCCATAATTTTCAAAATTTTCCAAATTTTGGCCAACTGGAGAACGGGAAGCAGGGAATAAAGAAAAGGGAGGGGGGGGAAATTTCCAAATCCCAGACCAAAAATAGAAAAATGAAATTGTCCAGTTCAAAGAATGAAACAAAATGACATCAAAGTGAAACTATTTACAGTACTTTCACTTTGACATTGCAAAGTCACACAAAATGTTTCATTCTAAAAAGAACATTTTTTGGGAAAGCCTAAAATGTTGTGGGTCAAAAAAAATTAGAAATGGATTTTCCCCTGCAAACACTCAGGAAAAAAATGGGGGTTTCCAACCAGCTCTTCTTCTGAGCATGTTTACTGCATATGTATGCGCAATGTGAGGATTCACCAGCACACAGGGCTACATCACCATAAGCAGGGTCTGAATGAGCTCTTCCCTAACATCCAGTGATGCACTGGGGGAAAAGCCTTCAGGAGCAGACCATATTTGCATAGACATCTGTCTAGGTGTTCAGCTTACAGACCTATTTTGCAAAAATAATCAATTTTGGCTGGTTTTGAGTTACAATTTACTTGAGTATTGAATGGATGATGAAATGTTGCTTTTTCTTATTGTCTGAGTAAAGGGCAGCAGAATGATATTTAGCATCCTCTGATTGAGGGGGTCACCCTACGCTAAGCCTCATTTCCTAAGCAGGGGGCAAAGATGCCAGATTCCATTGAACATCAGCAGGGTTGGGAAACTGATGGTGTGGACTCTGCCTAAAAAGTTAGCGAGACAAGGTGGGTGAGGTAATATCTTTGATTAGACCAACTTCTATTCGTGAGAGAGACAAGCTTTCGAGCTTACACAGAATTTCTCTTCAGACACAGTAGAAGAGCTCTGTGTAAGCGTGAAAGCTTGCCTTTCTCACCTGCAGAAGTTGGACCAATAAAAGATATTACCTTACCCACCTTGTCTCTCTAATATCCAGGGACCAACACAGCTACCGCAATACTAGAAAGCCCTGGATACAATTTGACCTGCCTTTCTCTCAAGCGTTTAAAGACAGAGCTGATAGGACTCATTTGAGAGTCCTCATGCCTGTTCAGTGATTACTAGAGCCAATATCACGGAGAAGGTTTAGGGGACAAGCCTCAGCAGTGGCAGCTCCAGGCACTAGTGCTACAAGCACGTGCCTGGGGTGGCAAGCCGCGGGGGGTGCCCTGTCGGTCCCTGTGAGGGCAGCAGTTAGGCAGCCTTTGGTGGCGTGCCTGTGGGAGGTCCATGGGCCCCGTGGTTTCGGTGGCAATTCGGCGGTGAGCACGCCGAAGGCATGGGACTGGCGGACCTCCCGCAGGCAAGCCACCGTAGGCTGCCTGACTGCCATGCTTGGGGCGGCAAAAAAGCTAGAGTCCTCCCTGAGCCTCGGAGCTGATATGGGGACAGTATTGTAGTGAAAGGCAATGAAGAGGCAGCAGCCCAGAGGTTCCCTGCTATCCAATGAAATCAGTAAGAGCTGGACTAAGTGGGAGGACCTCAGAATGTGACAGCAGAGAAGTGGCAAGCAGCAGCAGAGATAAGCAGCGGCAGCAGCAGTGAGCCAGTTGCAGAGGCAGAGGTGGCAGTGGAGGCCTTGCTCTATGGCCTTCCACCCTTTTCAGGGAGTGGGAGGTGGACCCATGTGAATGCACCTCTGAACTCTGAGTCTTTGCTCACTAAGGACAACCAACTGTGAGTAGGATGCAGTGGAGGGAAAGGGGAGTGGCGTGATAAAGGGATATTCATTCTTCTGACTTTCTCACCCCAAAGAGGGAAACTGAGGCAAAGGACACTGCCCAATGTACTGTGGAGTAGATGTTTGCTTATGGTTACATGCTTTCAGATCATGGTTATAGTATTTTCCCAAATTAATAGTGGGTTCGCTTTCCCTTTTAATAAAAGTTTTGTTATACACAGACTCAATGTTTGTGAGTGGGGAACTAGAGGCACCCAGGAGTGGTGTTTAGTTTTCTCAGATCACTGGGTGGAGGATAGAGCTGATTCTATTTTGTACTGTTAAGAGAAACAGTACCAGGTTTACAATGGTGCCAATGGTGTTGTGGCACCGGTCCCACACTCAGAAGAGGTCCCGGTGCCCAGACTGTGGCCCTGCCCCCCTGCACTCCACCCCATCCCTGCTTGGCCTCTTCCCACCCTGCCTGCTGCTCGCTCCTTCCTCCCCCCTCAAGCCCTACTCACTCCTCTCTGCCCCTTCCCTCACTATAAGTGGCAGGTAGAGCCTTGGGGGGGGAAGAGGCCAAGCGGAGGTGGGGCCTTGGGGCAGAGCGTGGGTAGAGTGGGGGCGAGGCCACAGTCCGGGCGCCAGGACCCCAAAAGATTAATCCGGCCCTGAAGAGGAAAACCTATTGAACCTGGCCCTTGTTGCTGCTGAGTCAAACTGGCAGAGGATTACAAACATCTAGTCAGTCATGTGGGCCTGCAAAATCCCCAGATTTGTATGTGCTCAAGTGGTAAGTTTGCACCTGAATGCTGGGGTATAATTGTGGCTACTCCCTTTTGCAAATCCAACTGGTAGTAAAGTATTTGAGGTACTTTGCATTTGAGAGAAAAGTGATGTCTCAAAAAATTTGGAAACCTTGACTTGTGACAGCAGTGACAAAGATATAACCTTGATTACAACAATCTTGCTTATAGACAATGCCTTCTGTACAAATATATCCCACAATTCCTGACACACTGTAGTGATAGTCTAAACTACTATCTGTACCAGCATATATAGACCTGTAGATAGGTAAGCAGGTAGATAGATAGGAATTACTTTGCCAGCTGCTGAGGTGCAGCTGCCTGTGAAGAGTAGCAAAAGGACACAGACGCATGAAGCAGTGAATAATGTGTGCAGCTGTAGTATTATAAATTGAAATGATCATTGCATTTTCAATAATGGCATAAGCATAATTTAATTACACAAGCTACAATAATCAGGATACTAAAGCTAACATGCTCACCCTGCTGTGAAAAGTGCAATGGTACATACGATGCACCTTGTGCACTGCCCATTCCTCAGACCTGTGCCTAAAGACACAGTCCAGTCTATAGTATTTGGATACTTCAACCATAGTCAATTTTGAGAACGGTTGATATAAGACATAAACAAATATATATACTGTATTTAAAAAGTCTTCAAAATGATTCAGACCAACCAAATTATGCATCTAACTACTCTGTGCCTATATGTTCCTATTCCTGTTACTTTTGTCCTCTGCACTTTTTTCCTCCCTGTTGTTTGTTATCTTCACTTGTGGCATTTTGTCTCCAGATTTGAAGCTTTTGAACACAGCAACCATGTCTCCCTATTTATGTACAGTGCCTGTCTCCATGGGACCCTGATCTTAATTAGAGTCTCTGGATGCCACCACAAAAGAAAAATAATAAGAAATAAAGTTTAATTTAACCTAAATATTTAATTGCAAGCAATATTCAGAGAAGCCTCAGAACAGTGGGTGATTCCATGACAGAAATTTGAGGCCCCCAGTACATCACGTTTGTGGGGAGCCCATCCTCTCCTATTTTACCCCAGTTATACATTTGGGGGTCCCCTCTGAGCTTGGGACCCCAGTACAATTGTCTCTCCTTCTTCCCCCTTCCCCATGAGGCCTGGCTAATGGTACATATTTACATAGCTACAATATTTAGGCCCAACATGGTGAGGTAAGGACAGAGAGTAAGAGCATACTTCATTCTGAACCCTGATCAAATTTATGTCCCAATCTGCAATGAGTAAGCTCATTCAGAATTGGGATCTTAGCCTGTACTTAACTTTGACTTGGTGAGCGAGTCAGACTCTTAACTTTAATTGAATGTATTCTACTGTAGGGTATTTTAAAGTTCTTTCTTTGAAGCTTCGAGTTTCTCTTCCCTCCCCATTTTTTATCCATTAAACACTGCTCTCTAAAGTCCACCTCCAGTGGTCTTTGAGTTAGAAGGAGGTTGCGTAGGTAGATACATCCTATCACGGGTTGTCCGGTCATGTATAATAAATAAGGGGTTACAGCTCAAGTGGCTAGAGTTGACATGGCTGTCCTAGCTTATAAAGCAGAGTAGTGCAGCCTAGTGGCCAGAGTCCTTGAGGCTGCCCTTGCTTTCAGGACAGCATGGCCTAGCAGCCAGAATCTTTGGAGCTGCCCTTGTGCTCAAGGTGGCATGATCTACTGGTCAGCGTCCTCAGGGGTTGCCCTTGCTCTCAGGGCAGCCAGAGTCCTTGAGCAGAGCCCACACCCTGCAGAGGGTGTTGGACAAGATAGGGGGACCTGGACCCATCCTTCTCCACCAGGTTCTGACCCAGGGCCCTGTGAAACCGATAGTGTGCTGTTCAACTCGGTTTCCTATTTTAACATTCCCATTCCCAGGGTCACTTCCTACCTTTGGTTCCTGCTCTGTTAATTCCCTTAATTCTCCAGCCTTCCAGCTCACCTCCAGGGTCAACGGGGGTTCCGTTGTCAATCCCACTGGCTCAGCCTCTGTAGTCTGTAACTCCAGCAACTCCCTGGCAGGAGCCTGCAGCTCGCATCTGCTTTCCTTCTCCACCAAACCAAACTGAGCTGGACCACTCCTTTTTATATCCTGTCTCCAGGATTAGCATGCTTAGCAGGGCCGAGTGGCCATGGCCTCTTTGGCCCACAGTATGAGGTTAACCCCAGCTGGATCAGAGTGGGGTAGATACAGCCCATCACAAGATCATTGAATAAAACAGTAATATTTCCTTCCTTCTACAGTGCTAACTTTCAGGAATTGTCTGCAAGGGGAAGGGAATGACCTTGGAGCCCTGACTCAGCATCTCCCTCATGATTGCCAACAGTCCCTCAAGGCCCTTTTTGTTACTGGCATCTCATCATATCATTAAAACAGCCTATAATTCCACTCTTCAGTCCTGAGAATTTCCCTCTTCCCAGGTACTGAACGAGTTTGGGCCTTTTAACATACAATGGAGTGTCTCGTTTTCTGACCTAAAGATACAGGGAACGCATGAAGCTGATGAGAAACAGAAGTGATTAACTTGATTTCTTTTCATTGAGAAATTAGGACTTAATGTCCATCCCAATAAGAGGAAATACATTTTTCATGCTTCCATTTACAATGTCAAAGAGAGAGTGAGAGCAAGCAAGAGAGAGATTAACAAATACAATATACAGGAGCCTAAATTGAAACATCATTTTTCATAGGAAGAAGGCTTTGGCACAGTTCAGGCTGTTTGTGATGTAGTGTCTCCAGTCAGCCTTGGTAAAAGTTGGCTGCAGTTTCTCAGAACCTGCCTTTTGAGACTCAGAGACTGCTTTGCTTCCCATAGATCTGATTACGCTAATTGCACATTTTTTTAAATTACAAAATGGAGGTCATAAGTCTACAAACGATCTGAAAAATTGATGTTTTTTTTAACCCTGCTTTTACTAAGGTGTCTGTCATCTTCTCTCTTTACCATTTTCAGCCATCTTAGATCTTAAGGCTTCCCAGGGGCTAGGCATTGTGGAGCTGGTTTATAGACAAATTGTGAGAGAGTTTATGAAACTGTTTTATGGGATCGAGTTGTAATAATTTATAGTATGAGGGATACCTGGAATTGAAGAGATCCTCTCCAGCCAAGGTCTGAATTGCAACATTAGTGAACTGAGATTGCAAAGTTCTGTGTGTCCATCTCCCTCCTTGGCTACGTACTCCAACCAGAGCACACTGGTGCAGCAAGACAGGGCCAGTAGCAAAATAAAAAATGATGGCCTAGGCTTGGGAGGTGCACACACAGAGGGACATACTCTCTCAAAGCTGCAGATGCTCAGAGGTGAAAGCTGGATGATTTTAGGAATCTTTCTGACCAGATAGTACCATTGTGACCATTTGCCATAATACTGTAGAGGAACCTCGATAAAGAAGGTTAGATGGTGTCACACCTTCTCTCCTGCCAGGGGCTCATTCCAAAAGTGAAGGCAGAAGTGCTTTAAAGGCAGACAGGAGGTCCTGTCTTAAATGGGACCACCTGGCAATCACTCAGCTATTACAAACTACATGGGGTACAAAAAAATGAGACATGTTTTTTGTGGTCCCCGCTTCTACTGGCTGTGAAAAACATCAGCACTGATAAATCTGCCAAGAGATGACCCAGCCACATCACTCGCCTCCATCCTGCCAATTCAATAAAAAAATAAAATCGGACATTCAGGGGCATAAAGCTCCCCTCATTCACATCTATGAAACATGAACATAAAAGGCAAGGAATTAAAGTGTGGGGGTGAGATGGGTGGGGAGAAGGGAAATTGTTAAAATTGTGGTTTGGGGGATTTCCATGAAATATCTTCAGTAGCTGACTACTCATGCAGCTTTTCTGCATTGTCTGGTATGTATTTGTTCTACAGCAAATATGCGGGTGGAGGCAGGCTAAAAGGACTTTAACACAGCATTATTGCCTTTCACTAATTGAACAGATACTATTATTGCTACTAATAATAATTAACAGTATTTAGCATTTGTATAATATTTTACATGTTCAAAACATTGTATCATTTGGGGGTTGTGACCACTCTCCCTTTCTTTATAGCTAGATGGAAGAGGCATCAAGGACATTTTTCAAGTTGTAATAGGAGGTCATGGGTTGCAAAAGGTTGAGAACCACTGAGCTAATTAACACACCTGGTAGGTAGGTGGGTAAGTATTGTTTATACCCCCTGACACAACGGAACACTAAGGCAGAGAGTTTGGGTGACTTGCCCAAGGCCACCAAAGCAACTGATGACGGAGAGGACTAGAACATGAATGCCTAGCTACTCACCTAAATGATCTTCACAATTTCAAAATACGTCAGCCCTGATCTCCCTGCCCCCGTTCCCCCTCCCGTGGTCTCTATACCACCTCGGATGAAGCTATATGATAGAAACACAGGGCCTAATTCTCCTTCTCACTTTAGTTTTGAACTGGTCTAATTCCACTGACATCACTACATCATTACTTCTGATTTATACCTATATAAATGAGATGGGGAGGATGAGGCTCAGCCAGTCCAGGGGCTATATTTGCTCCTTTGTGTGGCACTCAGCAGGTGAAAAAGCAAAAAATTCCAGTTACTCCCCAAAAAGTGGAAAACTGCTTTAGGAATGGGTACTGCTATGCAATCACCCACACGCTTCACTGACTGCTCAAAAGAGTTGGGCCTTGTCTACCCTTGAAGGCTAAATCAGCTCTGATAGATGCAGCAGCATTGATTTAGTGGATCTAGTGATGATGCAATAAGTTGAAGGGAGGGCACTCTCCCATCAACTTAATTCATTCACCTCAACAAGAAGTGGAAGCTATGTCTACGGGCAAGCATCTCCCATCGACATATGCGGTGTAGACACTGCTTTAAGTCGATGTAACTTAAGTCAACTTAGCTTACATTATTTACATAACTTAACTAACATAACTTCCATTGACTTAGAGTGCTAGTATAGACTAGGCCTTAGATATTGTCTGACATGACTGTCTTTGGAGGATACTGCAAACATGGGGATTCCAAAGCATTTCATGGAATTCATCGCAAGTCTCTACCCCCAACAAAACACAACAGTAGGTGGTTTCCACTGAGCAGGGTATGAGACAATAGTGTATTTGGTCCCCATGCCTCTTTAACAAATACACAGAATTTCTTTTGAGACAAGCCTTGGAAAGTTTTGATAAAGTGGAAGAAGCACAAATTTCCACTGAAGGACAGTTCTTAACGGACCTCAGATATGCTGATGATGTTCTTTGCCACAACCACCAATGAAAGACAATGTCAGAGTCTGTAAAAACAGCTAGTGAGAAATATGGGCTATTTCTGAGTGTGACAAAACCAAAATCACATGTATGGTAATATGACTAACAAAAATGGGATGCAAGCAGACATCACGATTAATGAACAATGCGTAGAGAGAGTAGATTAATTTAGTTATCTGTAATCACATATATCCAGCCAAGGAGGCTGTCCCAAAGAAATTGGAAGAAGACTAGGGATGACTCACTCAGCCTGTATAGCCTCCATTAAGAAAGTGTGGGAAAACAATGGCATCTTGAAATGTATGAAGGGGCAACTGGTGAAAACCCTATTTTTTTCCATAGCAATCTATGGATGCGTTTTATGGGCAGTTAATGCTGCTGACAAGAAGAAAATGGAAGCTTGTGAATGTGGAGCTAGCAAAGACTCTTGAGTTGCTCCTGGATGGGGAAAAAAGACAAATGCCCATGCCTATTGGAGAGAAATAGACTGTGATGTCAGAAGTTAACAAACATAAATGTATGAGCTTTGGTCACATTTGGCATAGAGATGGAAATTACCTTGATAAAAGTTATCAGGGAAGGAATGGTGGAGGGTCATTATATATATGGAGATATACCTATCTCATAGAACTGGAAGGGACCCCAAAAGGTCATCGAGTCCAGCCCCCTGCCTTCACTAGCAGGACCAAGTACTTTGGTCTTACATTGTAGTAGGGAATGGATGGGTGGTGTGTGGCAGATCACAGGAAGGTCAGTTGCTGAGTGCTTAATGTTAGCAACAGATCCTGAAGGCTTCTGAAAATTCTGTTATGATGTCATCAATATTCAGAGATGAATAAATGCATCTACCTACTTAGCTATACTCTACAGGCACCAATTGGCTGGTGTTTGCTGTACCTGAGAAGGCAGGCTTTCCATAAATGGGATAGTGAGTGGGTATATCAGTAGATCCATGATCAGTGCATTCATCTTATCCCCACCCATGTGCAGGATGGACCACAAACAGTGAGCAAAATAGAGCAGCCACAATCTGCTCTCAGTTGTGCTGCAAAAGCCAAGTGCCAGTGCAGCCGAGGGTAAATGCTGGTAAACGGAGTTTACCGGCAAGATGGAGTTTAGTTTACCCACTTCTTTGTTTACCAAGACACCACTGCTGTGGTGCTAAGAGAGGATTCACATAGTGAGATATGCAAAAAGAACAGGAGTACTTGTGGTACCTTAGAGACTAACAAACTTATTTCAGCATAAGCTTTCGTGAGCTACAGCTCACTTCTTCGGATGCATAAAATGGAACACACAGACAGAAGATATTTATACATACAGAGAACTTCCACATTTTCATGTTCTCTGTATGTATAAATATCTTCTGTCTGTGTGTTCCATTCTGTGCATCCAAAGAAATGAGCTGTAGCCCACAAAAGCTTATGCTGAAATAAATTTGTTAGTCTCTAAGGTGCCGCAAGTACTCCTGTTCTTTTTGCAGATACAGACTAACATGGCTGCTACTCTGAAACCTGTCATAGTGAGATATGGAGATTCCTAATGCCTGCAAAGGGGATAGGCTCGCCATGGCTTAATTTTCATCTTGATAGTGCATTTTCCTTTCATCCCCCAGGGGACTCTGCGTGTGTGTGTGTGGGTGGGTGTGTATGCATGTATACGTGCATTCTGGGGGTATACCTGGCTGAAAAGTCCAGATTCTGATCTTATTTATACTGGCACTGGCCCTGATTCTGATCTCACTTATACCAGTATGATCCGGTGTAGTTACTTCTGATTTACATGGGTGTCAGAGAGCTCAGTCATGCCCTCAGTGTCTGGGATCCTGGCTCACTGCCTCTTATAGGGGCCAGAAGGGCCTGATTGGGATCTGACCACATAGGAACATAAGAACGGCAGTACCGGTTCAGACCAAAGGTCCATCTAGCTCAGTATCTGTCTACTGACAGTGGCCAATGCCAGGTGCCCCAGAGGGAGTGAAGCTAACAGGCAATGATCAAGTGATCTCTCTCCTGCCATCCATCTCCATCCTCTGATGAACACAGGCTAGGGACACCATTCTTTACCCATCCTGGCTAATCGCCATTTATGGACTTCACCACCATGAATTTGTCCAGTTCTCTTTTAAACATTGTTATAGTCCTAGCCTTCACAACCTCCTCAGGTAAGGAGTTCCACAAGTTGACTGTGCGCTGCGTGAAGAGCTTCCTTTTATTTGTTTTAAACCTGCTGCCCATTAATTTCATTTGGTGACCCCAAGTTCTTGTATTATGGGAATAAGTAGATAACTTTTCCTTATCCACTTTCTCCACATCACTCATGATTTTATATACCTCTATCATGTGGGTCAACTTCTTGCACCTGGACACCTATCCTGGAGCCAGCTGATTTGTGTTGGCAAGGAGCTCATTGCCATACCACTGTTCTCTGTATGCCTCTGTCTCTCCCTTATTGGAGGTTAGATTCAAAAAGATGTGCATTGATCCCTATGTGTTGCTGCCATTGACTGATGCTGGTCCCTGAGACCTGTGCCCTATGACCTTGGGGTTAGTTTGTGCCCTGTGTCTATCTTTTGTGTCCAGGTTCTTATACCAGGCCCATCACAGGGAGCATCCTCTACTTATGTTACTGGCAGAAACTGACCTCTCTTATGCAATCATCTCCTCAGCAGGAGCCGCATGACCACCCATTATTTATGGTTGTATCCATACTAGGTTGATATCAGCTGCTGCGGTGGCACCTTTTGCGTTCTTCCTCTCCCGCCCACAAGCCTGTCCACAGAGTGTGCTCTACTAGCCTCCCACAGGGGCTGCCGATGCCCCTGGCGACTGCTGTCACTACTGGCGTGAAGAACAAGTGCACACTAGTCTGCTTGCCACTTACAGAGCATTGTTTTTCTCTTCCACATCTTGACTGGGGGCTTTTGTGCACACTGGTCTCACTCACACAAGCAGTGAATCTGGCCAACTGGAATGATAGAGCCAGATGCATGCATCATTTCTAGGCCACCACGGTCCTCCTCACTTCAGCACACTCCACTCACATCTCCCCTTCCCGTCTCTTCTCATTTTCCTCTAACAGGGTAAGGCCTGAAACGGACTTGCTATAGTTGATGGATTTTTAGCACTGCTATTAGGAACACACACACCTCCTCCAGCTTGGGAAATCACAAGCAGAAGAACATTCCCTCTACAAAGGAGAGGTGGAATCAGAATCCTCTGGCAGTCAACTTTCCTTGGATGTGACCAAGCAAGCATAGAGGTCATGCTGTTTCTCGGTTTCTCTGCTTTTTTCTTACACACAGTATGCCAGGTAAGCTAGATACATCACCTTTGGAATGCAGACATTACCATGGGAGGTTGGCTCAAGATTTCAAAGGACCATCACAATGTTCCACCACAGTACGGACCAGCAGCAAAGAGGTTAACAACAACGCAAGGAAGAGAGACAATTGGGCAGAAGGCGTTACTGTCTCGTGTCTGGATATTTTACTGTAGAGCTGTCAAGAAACCTCACAGAGCTTGAGGGGTCCCATACTCTGATTTCTATGGCTTTAAAGTGCCTGGGATGATTTAGTGAAGGGGAGGGATGCCTGATCAGAGAAGAGCCTTTTACTTTTTTTTTTTTTTTTAAAGCATGTCGCTGATCAAAGCGGTGCCAGGGAGGCTAGGAAGAGCAGGATTCTAATGGATCAGCTGTGTAAAACATGCCAGCAGACAAGCCTCAGTTCTCTGAGTCTCATAGGGAACAGCTCACAGATTAGGGGGAAAAAATAAAACTTCCAGCTGACCTTGTGTCAAGGAGTTAAGTGTTATTTGGAAGAGACTGCAATAGGTTTTTTTTCCCGTATAAAAAAATATGTTTCCCAAATATCCAGTGGTAATTTAAGAGGCAGTGGAAAGATTTACACAAGTCAGACAGTGACTTATTTTAGGCATACTGAAAAAAAGCACTAGACTGTTATCAAAATTAATCATGCTCCCTCCTTCCCCCATTTACCAGTGGTCCTTCACCCCACTACTCATACAGCCATAAACGTGTCTGGATGTTTGCAAAGTTTCTGCTGGTCTGTTTTGGACAGCTTTTGGCAAGGTGTACAAAAAACCCATTAAAAATAATAAGCATTCTTACATTTTGGAGGGAAAAAAGGAAACAGGGATGTGCGAAAAATGTGGGGGAAAAAACACTTTTTGAACACTGGGAGAGAGTAGGTGAAGCAGCAGCAATTTAAAAATATAATCAAATTTCAAAGTATTTTTTAAAACCCTTATTTGAAAAGCACTACAGTATTCTGTGGGACAACAGTTGTAAGCTGTATTGTCAGGGACCGTTACAGCAAAATAGTATAAGGGTTGTTTTATATAAAATGTATGGACAGAAAGATCTAATGAGACATTCGATACTCAGATGATTTATAACAAGTGAGGAGTTAGGTCATTTTACCAAATCTTCTCTTAGTTACACAGGTCCAAACTTCGTTGAATTCAGAGAGGTTGTAACCAGTGAGAGGCTGAAATAGTGTAAGTAGGATCAGAATTTGGCTACCAGCATTGTTATCAGTTCATTTCCTGCAGTGTAGGAGCTTTGCAAATGCTCAAAGCCCCGCCTTTCTGGTGTAAATGAAGTTAGTGCCAATGAAAAGTTGCAGCTGTGAAAGATGAAGCTCTCTCTTTATCCACCGCACAGGTAAAGCACAGAAAGCACTGTAGTTAGCTTTTCTCATGCTGCCTCCACTGAGAGACCATAGCTCCTTGCCCCATTCTTGGACTGTCTACTAAGTTTGCCATCAAGGATGCTAATGAGTGCCAATTAGGATCAAGTGTTTTAGCTGTCTGCTAGGAAATAGCCTCCAGTTCATTTCACATAGGGTATGTCTTCACTGCATTTAACTCGTGTTCTCTAGAGTTGAGTTTCTCATCTCAAATTAGCCTAGCCTAGCTGGTCACCATTCAGGATTGAAATTCATTGCAATCATTGCCAGTGTACATTGAATTTGAACCAGGGACACAGGGATGAAAAGCTCTGGATTCCAAACCATTATCAAGCCACTGCATTATTATAAATGATAAATCAGCTATTAGGGAAGATCTCAGTTTGTGCAGCAACATGGCAAGGATTGAGTTAGATATTTGTGTGAGATGCGATTCTTGTGGTGCTACAGCTCTTATACAGGTCTGTCACATCTTATGCTGGGGTTACGTTCCGCAGTCAGCGCGTAAAGCGAAAATCGCGTATAGTCAAAATTCCATTGAGTGTAATGGTGGGCGGAATCGCCTGCACTACAGGTACACTGTTAAATTGTTATTTTTCTCCTTTGTTTTTCTTTCTTTTTTTTTTTTTTGCCGACCGTGCAAAGCTGAATTTGTGCATGTTAAATGCGCGTAAGATGAGACAGACCTGTAGCACTTTGGGCTTTTGTCTGGAAGGTGCTATATACATGATTGTCATGATCATTTTCTCCAGACTCTGTGGTGTCACTTTACCCAACTCTCCAACACCAGAAATTCTACCACTTCTGGAGACAGAAACTTTCCCAATGCATTTTAACTGCTTTAAATCTCTTGTTCGGCCCTCAGCACTTTCTCAGCATGTCACTCTGATCATAGTGGTACAAAAGCTGTGAAATGAAGCTAAGGACTTCTGAGAGCCAGTGAAAAACGGAGAGGTGGTTAGTTGATAAAGTAGCTGAAAACTCTGGGTTATGTAAACAAAAAATGAGCACACATCACATAAACATCTGCATTTCCACTAGAATAAAGCTGTAACTTTAGCTTTCATCTCAGGCTGAGGGAAAACATAGTATGTAGAAATATTCACTGGTATGTAATTATTTGCTTCGTATTTTGTACACAAATTATAGAAAGATTTCTTGTGAGGTGTATATTGATTTAAATTTGTCTCTTTCAATCTGTTTTACACTGTCTACTTCATGTAGGATTTATTTATTACTTTTCTGTAATTTAATATAATTTGGTGAGTTATGAACTCAGTTTATCTGTGGAATGTTCTTCAATTTGTGCTGAAAGCTATACAAAAAGCAAATATGCCCTTGTCATTATATGCAGCTCAATTCAGCGGAGGGACCCAGACCAGAAAAGGTATAATTTATGCAAACATAGAATTTACACCTCATCTCAAAAATATTGGGGGAGGCCTGATTCTCACAATCACTTAAATCCCTTTATACCACTCTCTCAGTGTCAAGTGGCCTTCAAGTGGATTTACATATTATTTATTCCCAATTTAAAGCCCCTTTCCCAGCCAGGGAAGTGGCCTTAGTGAAAATCTGAATCAGACCCAGCGTCTAATTCTGATCTCATTTACACCAGTTTTGCACAGGTGTAATTATGCTGATTTCCATAGAGTAATTCATGATTTATACCAGCATAAGGTCAGAATCAGAATCTTGGCATGTAAAATGATTATTGAGAATCTGGTTTTGTGGTCATTTTGTATCTGAAGCCGGTGCAGCCACTGGATTCAGAAGTGGAACCAGATCTGAATTTGACCTTCCTAGATCAGGGCTGGAATTCCAGTTTGGTCCCCTATAGAGATATGCCCATTTTTTAACACTGATCCAAATCCAAGTGTTAGCAGTTTAGAGAGCTGAGACAGTGTTCTTGTCCAATCCCATATCTAACAGGAGTTTTGGGAAATATTTCTTGTAAGGTTGAATATCATAGATCTGTCTGTGGATTTTCTGGTGCTAGGGTATGGTTAGAACATGCATTCTCCTGCGCAGTCCTGAAGATACCACAGCTGAAGTATTTCTGCTTCAGCTAGTCCTTAAACCAACACAGTAAAAGCACATGCTTGTTGGCCTTAGAGGTAGAGGAACAATCAGAGGAAGCAGTTCAGAAAGATCATTCCTCTCCCCTTTCCCTGAGGCGTGTTTTCTTAAATCAGTGGCGGCAAAGATCAAGTAGTGTCAAAAGAAAGATTTTCCACCTCTGGGCATTCTGTGCTTGTTAGAAAAAGTATAGTACAATACACATGACTGGGTTTTAATTTCAACCATGATCGTCTCACCGGAGGGGAGCTATAGGAGAGGAAGGGTGTAGACCAGAGAGCTGAAGCAGCAGAGGGGAAAGTATGTCTTAAAACACATTGATTTGGGGATTTTCTACAGATAGTTCTTGGACCTTTTTAGTTTTAATTCTTTATTTGGAGGCCAGGGAAAACACTGGAGGTAGTGTCTGGTGACAATGGGGTATGTGTTGGAGTGATGGGACGGGCAGCTGAATGCCCATTTGGTTGAAGGGTGTGGGTTGAAAAGAGGGGTTTCCTGAGGAAGGGGCCTTTGTCAAGTAGGCGAGGGTGTGTCTGAGCAGGATCTGAGGAAGTAGCGTGTGTCTGAGATGGGGATGGCTAAAGTGTCTGAGGGAGGTATAATTACAGGTGTGTGTTTGGGTGATAAGTGTTCTGGCTGGGGCATGTAGAGGGCCCCACCAAATTCATGGTCCATTTTGGTCAATTTCATGGCCATAGGATTTTTAAAATCATAAATTTCATGATTTCAGCTCTTTAAATCTGAAATTTCAGTGTCATAATTTTAAGGATCCTGATCCAAAAAGGAGTCATGGCAGGGAGGGTTGCAAGGTTATTGTAGGGGGGGCTGTGGTACTGCTACCCTTACTTCTGCACTGCTGCTGGCAGTGGCTCTGCCTTCAGAGCTGGGCAGCTGGAGAGAAGCGGCTGCTGGCCAAAAACTCAGCTCTGAAGGCAGAGCCGCCACCAACTGCTGTGCAAAGTAAGGGTGGCATGGTATGGTATTGGCACCCTTACTTCTGTCCTGCTGCCTGCCGAGCTGGGCCCTCAGTCAGTAGCCACCTCTCTCTGGCCGCCCAGCTCTGAAGGCAGCAGTGCAGAAGTAAGTGTGGCATGGTATGGTATTGGCACATTTACTTCTTAGTTGCTGCTGGTGGGATGCTGCTTTCAGAGCTGGGCGTCTGCCAACAACCACCACTCTCTGGCCAGGGCCATCCTTACGCATACATAGCATACGTGGCTGTGTAGGGCACCCAACAATTTGGGGCACCATTTCCCTCACTGGCCGCTGCTGGAATCCTCTCTTCTCCGGCCCCTCCCCCTGCGGTAGGCTGGCTGGCTTCTCTCCACCTCCTCCCTCACTCACTCCTCAGCTGGCCGGACGAGGGCTCCAGCCTCCGGCTCTGCTGCCCCAGCCACAGGGAAACCAGAGCGGCACGGCCGGTCACTGGCGGCACAGTGACCTGGCCCACCATCACCCAGAGTGGAGTCCCTCCCTGGACCCTGCCTGCCTGTGCCACTAGGTCTCCAACAGGGGCCGGGTGGGGTCAGGACAGGAGGAGCAAAACTTCTACATGAGTCAGCGGGGATGGGGGTAGGGGCTGGGATGAGCGTGGGAGGGAGGGAGGCAGGGACTTAAAGTGACAGTGAGCTCACTGTCTCTCTCACTTCTCTAACACGCACACACACACTCTCACACAGAGACTGGCTCTCACACCCACAGTCCCCCAATACAGATTGTCATGCACACAATCTCACACTCCTCAACACACACACTGTCACACAGTCCACACACACACACACACACACACACACACACACACACACACACACACACACTTGTATTATTTTTGTTGTTATTACTCCTTGGTACTTCCTGTCAAAATGCTTGTGGTGAGCCAGGAGTGGCGAGGGGCTGCAGGAAGGCCATGGGCTCTGGCGAGATGCAGCCCCCATGTGACAGCACGAAGCCTGCCGTGAGCCACTGCCGCAATATCTGCTGCATACAAAGCTTGGTGTGTGTCAGCAATGGGGAGAGGTCTGGGGGTCCCTGGGTGAGAGTGGTAGCTGTGCCCCCTTGACACACTGGGGTCAGCAGTGCTGGCTGGGGTCCACTGTCAATGGAGCATAGAGGCACCAGTTTAATAATACTGCGTACGGCCCCATAAATCCTAATGTCTGCCCTGTCTCTGGCTGCACAGCTCTGAAGGCAGTACAGAAATAAGCATGAGCCACCTAAAATAACTCTGCAACCCTCCATTTTGGGTCAGGACTCCCAATTTGAGAAATGCTGGTCTGCCCCATGAAATCTGTGTACTATAGGGTAAAAACACACAAAAGACCAGATTTCACACGGTTGACCAGATTTCATGGTCCATGACATATTTTTCATGGCCGTGAATTTGGAAGGGCCTTAGGCTTGTGTAGCTGAGTGACTGGAGCATGAATCTGAAGGAAGAGGTTGTATGTTTGATTGAATCGTACACTTTCTAAGAGTGTAAATTACATGCTGTGAGGCAAAGCCTGGCCTACCTCTGCACGTACAAAGAGTCCTAGATACCATTTGAGTCAGTGGATTGGCTGCGTGGCACATGATGTGTTCCAGCCCTATTTCAGCAGGGGGCCTGTGTGCATGCCCCTGTAGTGGGGCAGAACGGAACAAGGGAGAGACTGGAGTGGCACCAATGGATCTGCTCTTCTGTAGATCTACCAGCTGTTGTCTGATGGCATAGGAGTGGTGGTTGCATTAGCATTCACAGAGTTATCTAAAGCAGTAAGATTCCCTTTCCTCCCTGGAATCCATAGAACCCCCTATTCCGAACCTGGATATTTGGTCTTGATGCAGGAGACAGAATTTAGTCCCACAAAACAATTTTTTTCCAACTAAAGAGGCTTCTTTGTGGCTAATTTGCTTCTAATTGTTGTCAAATAAATGGCACTATATATTAGAACAACATATTTACCTATAACAATAACTTAAGAGAACAACTCACCACCCACACATCCCTAATTATTATGTAGCTTCTGTCACCACAGAAAAAATATTGACCGATAAGTATTTACTATGAACAAATAAAATTAAAAAAAAATAAGATAGGACTCTTCCGCTGTTCCATATCTCCGAGGTCCTGTTTATGCTTTATCCAGTTTGCCACTTAATCTTTGACCTCTGAATGACAATTCTGACCTCAGTGTCTCCTACGTAACTAAAAATAAAGACTGCACTCCTGTCTAGTGCATATGATATTAACAATGTGCTTTATGTATCTGCATAATCTGTTTGCTTGCCTATTGTGTGTTTGCCAAAAGTTCTTACATTTGAAGATCAATTGGAAGGCTGGGTTAATTACTCCAAATGCATGTGACATAATTCTTTCTAACAACAGCTAACAATAGGTGAACCTATGGTGGTTTGTGAGTTCAGTTTACTTAAGATAATCAGACAAAAGTTTGGATGCCAATCTGAACCTTCTTTAAACCTCTTGAGACTGGAAAACTGGACTGGAAATCTTGCCAGGACAAAATTATTTATATAACTCCTTTCACAGGTATCATGTGCTTTACAGCATTATCCTGGGCCTAATTATCCTTTCACTTACGCCAGTATAATTTCATTGATTTCAGTGGCTTTAGTGACGATTTACAGCAGTATATGCAAGAGGAGAATAAGGATATATGAATGCCAATGTAGTGTTAAGATTAAGGAATGTCAGGGCATACAGAATAGGTTTCTACGGCAACATTATTTCTCATGTGACATGTTGCATGTCCTGTGAGACAAATATGGCTGCCCCATGCAGTTGCTCTGAAGAGGAAAAGGACATTGGGAGGACTGTGAGCAATTGTTTTCCATGTCCACTGAAGGTCGGATAAGAAGTACTGAGCTTAATCTGCAGTAAGGGAGAGTTAGGTTAGATATTAGGTAAAACTTTCTAAATATACGGGTAGTTAAACTCTGCAATAGGCCTCCAAGGGAGGTTGTGGAATCCTCATCACTGAAGGCTTTTAAGAACAGGTTGGAAGAGCACCTGTCTAGGATGGTCCTGCTTCAGCATAGGAAACTGGACTAGATGACCTGTCGAGGTCTTCCAGCCTGACATTGCTATGATTCCTTGGCCATCTAGTGCATCTGTGGAGGAGGCTGATAGTGTAATTGTTCAGTTACTCCATTGAATTCAAAGGGCTACACCAGTGTAAAAGTAGCATCAGATTAATAGGGCAAAATGATAGCTTTTCTGAGGTAGAGTCACACTAGGAAGATGGAGAACATGCATCACCTCCAAGTCAATGGGAGGAGATGTTATGCCTATCAGATAGGTGGGCAATGTTGTGAACAGCAAAGCTCGTCACCTCTTTTAAGATACTTCATCAGTGTGTTACTTCCCCAATTCCAGGCAGCACCAGCCAGCCTCCCTACCACTGGAGAGCAGCATCTGCAGCCAAATTGTAACTGCCTGCAGCATGAGAACACTTGATGAGGAAGCAACCTCAGAGATAGGAAGTGGCAGAAT
Source organism: Gopherus flavomarginatus (assembly GCF_025201925.1). NCBI lineage: Eukaryota > Metazoa > Chordata > Testudines > Testudinidae > Gopherus > Gopherus flavomarginatus. The sequence continues at coordinate 216,481,026 of NC_066618.1, read as the reverse complement.
TATAATGGTGCTAACAACATACGAAAAAGGAATATTTTGTCCAAGGGAAGTGAGAGGGGAATAGAGGTAGACAGCATTTACTAATTATCCAAGCCACAATATGGCCAGGGCACTAGAGCTAACAATCCTAGTTTCATGAAAAATGCCCTGCATAAGCAGGTCAGGCAGGTCCTAGGTTTTATATCTCCTCCAAATGATGGATGCTGCCCCATTGACAAGGCTAATGTTAAACCGCAACCAAATGTCCTCCTGATTGATTGAAGAGCTCATTTTAAGGTACAGCCTGCAAGTTTAACCTCATTATCTTCTGGTTCAGCATAGTCTCTTAGAGAAGAAATATTACATCCTACAAGACCTCTACACTGACTTGCTGTTAACCAGGCTTGGTTGAAGCCCAGTTTCATGTCTAGGAAGAGAAATAGCTCAGTAGCAACAGATGTGTCAGCTCTCCCATTCAGTTAAGCAATGCAGGGGACTATTGAACTTTCAATTTGTGAGTCTGGTTATCTCAAAAACAAGAATTGGAGCTAAAAAGAATCTTTAGTTATGTTGATGCCCTTTTGTTTTCCCTTTGCATGACAAATTATTTTTATCCTGAACTATTACAATGTGAGACAGGGTCTGTGTACAAAGAGCATCCAGTGCTGTTCAGTAGATTAACATGAATTGCAACTTGGGAGATGGGTTTCAGTGTGGAAGAACATTAATATCAGCAGTCGGATGACACACTTCAGAGACAGGACATTTTTACACAATATCAGTTCACAGCTGGCATGAATTGACCTAGCTCCATTGGCTTTGACGGAGCTGTGCCCCTTTATACCATCTGAGGCTTGTTTGATTTGGATTCCAGCTCTGAGTATAAGGTGGCAGTTCAATAAGAAACAGAGGTTGCACCAAAATGATTGGGAACCTTTTCTTTAAAGGACCCAGGAAATCCAGGAAATCCTTTACACAGGAGAACAGCATATGGGGCCTTCACTCTGCCATGTGCAGCCCATGTGAGGGTCAAGCAGGATTGCAGGTTTGTGTTCTGGGGAATGCAGGAACTGCTCCTTCCTAATCCCCTGACCAGCAGCACAATGTGGAATAAACTGCACTAGAGACAGGGGTATAGAAATAGGTACACAGAGACACCCAGAAGCTCTATCATTCATAGCTGAATGACTCCCATTTTGTTAAACCATTGACGTCTTTCCTTTAAAGCAATTACAGCCCAGGATTTTACGACAGAATGGCCTCCTGGTCCCAATAAATGCATGGAGAAGTGGGAGCAGAAATGAAGGCCAAATACCACAGAGATGGCCATCACTGGTGAGTTGTAGGGGGCGAGTGGCATATCACAAGAAATAAGATGTAAGCCAGGTTGGAGTTGTGCAGGGCCTGAATGAGAACTTTAATTTTTATGGTGGGCTGAGCAGAGCCAAGTAATTTCCATGTATCTATAATAAAATGCTATACATATTGTGCCTATTTAGCCTATCTTAACTGGACATGCTTGGGAGTATTTTGCTTATAAACCCCATTTTGGAGTGTGTTCCAATAGAAGGTGAGTAATGGAGAGGTCAGCACTAGCCACCTGCATCCACTGAGTCACAGGAAGTATAGCACGTCACCCCTCAACACCCCTTCTACTGTTACTGTCAGACTGCAAACTTGCCCCACAGGGTTTGTGCTCACTTTCTTAACCACATTCAGAGATAGGCGCTGAGCCCTTTCTGCTCCCAATAAAGCCAGGGGGCTCAGATACCACAGTGATAGATATAACAGAAGAACACATACAGAAGACAGGGAACCATGTGTGCGTTGCACTTCTCCAGATCAGGCCCTTAGAAAGAGACTTGTGCTTCTCCCTCCCCACAGTATCTGTCTGTATTGTTCAATACTCATTCAGTAACACTTAAAACACTCCCTGTTTGGATGTGGATCAGCAGACTATCATTAAGTTTAATAGCTCTCTTCATTGGTATCACTTCATTCCCCTTATCTCTTCCCTTCTTTAACTCGGCCTTTGAACATTAATCTGCTCTCTAGTGCAGTCTGCACCCACCCTTGCGCCAGATTTTTGTTTGCCCTGTACTTACCAGACTACAAGTCCCTTAGGGGAAGGGTCCTTGTAATTTGGATCCAACTCTTCATAACATTTAAGGGCTGTACAGATCTGAATGTCTTGAGTAACTGCAGGAGTGAAATCCTGGCTCCTTTGAACTCAGAGGTAAAACTCCCATACGCTTCAAGGGGCCAGAATTTCACCTCAGCTCAGCTCACCCAGAGCTCGGATCTGAAATTTAATTTTCCCCAAATCCCAGGACACTTTAAGAATAACTTCCACCAATCACAAAAGGAGTTATTCATATCCTTCAGGAGTTGTCCTCAGATCTTTGTTTGAAACCATTTTACTTTGCATGTGTTTGAAGAGCACTGGGGTACCTGAAAGGAGAATCATGCCCAGAGAGAAAGAGTATTATAAACAATTCTACATTTTTTGTGCATAAATAACCCCCTCAAAATAAACACATATTTGTTCATTCTTTACAATACATGTACACTAGAGCAAAATTCAACAGGTCATTCCAACCAGCGGTTAAATAGGCTCACAGTCTATGTGCTTTCTTAATAGAATCTGTTTTTTCTTCTTCTTTACCCTACTTCATAGGAATGAAAGCAAATGTTTTTGGCACTCCACTGCTGGATTGTTAGCATATTTGCTTTAGGGGGGGAAAAAAAGATCATAAAAGATGTTTGGCATAGTTTTGATTTGAAAAGGATCTAATGCCAAATATAAACATTGAAAACAAATGTGTGGTTTAACTGTCATTTACTCCAGGATCATGGGAACTACTGCCTGATTTTCCTGATGACTTGTAACAATTATTATGCTCTCCTCCAAAGACATAAAACATACCAGTATGACTAGCATTACACAGCTTGAACATCGCTGCTAAGCTTCTGATTGACTGCCGGGACCTTGATGTCAGCAGAGCCATCATGTGGTACTGGCAACAGTAGCTCATTCTGTGCAGTCAAACTGTCAAGCACATCTCTCGCTGGTGAGAAATTCTCCCTCACTTTTTGTTGTATTGTGACTCGACAATGTGTATTTGTACTAATAATGTGAAATGTCCCTGTTATCCACACAGGAAGTAGTTGCCTAGCTGGTGGCACTGACAGAGTATATAACTCTGGGTCTAGAAGATTAAGGCCAGCTGATCATCTGTAGAAAGATAGGACTGGTGGGAAGTATTTTACCAATTCTCCTTGAATAAAGGATCACTGCTTGAGCCTGCACTCTTATTTCTGGGGTGAGTAATCTGTCTGTCTATTTAACACTGCAATGTCCAAGTGGTTCCCCAATTAGATAGTGCAAATCAGAAGTAATACCACTGAAGTCATTGGGCCAGATTCTGGCCCTTTCTATTGTTCTGCAGTGTGAAGAGACTAAAAAACTGCCATGAGTGGGCAGCTGAGGATATCCCTTGGCATATAACATCACCTGCAGCTCCCCCTGGTATATGGAGTGTGCTAGGATAGAAGGGAGAGCCAGACCAAGCTGCACTCAGTCCATTCCTGTTGGTGTAACAGCCCTTTGGGGCTCTTACAAGGCAATGCAGTTTAGAACAGCTCTGAGGCTTCCCTAAACTACTCTGAGGATGGGGACAGTGGAAAAACAGCATCAGCAAACTGCAAGTTTAAATTCCCCCCAAAGCTGTATCCTGCAATTACTGGGCACAACTGAGGATTTTACACCACTGTAAGTGAGCAAAGAATGAACCCCTAGCTCTTTAACATTCATTGGCTATGTCTACACTATAAGCCATGCCATGTGATTTCCGCTTGCACACAAATACTTGCACTAGCTCGATCAGAGCTAGTGCAAGTATAAATAGCCGTATAGCCATGGTAGCACAGGCAGCAGCAACATGGTTTAGCTGAGCCAAGTACATACCATGGGGTGCAGGCAGATTTGTGCTAAGCCATGCCACCACTGCCTATGATACACTAGTATTTACACTCACACTAGTTCACATCAAGCTAGCGCAAGAGTGTATGTGAGCTGAGAAACACACCCCTAGCTGGTAGTGTAGCCATAACCATAATAGGATTTAGGTGGGCTGGTCTACACTACAAAAATATGTTGGCTTAATTACAGCGGTCAGGGCTGTGGAAAATTTCACCCTCTGTGCACTGTAATTAAGCCAACCTAAGCCCCGGTGTAGACACTGTTAAGTTGACGGAAGACCTAGCTACTGCCTCTCAGAGTGGTAGATTTATTAGTGACGGAACAACCCTTTCCAGCACTATGGTAATTGTCTGCGCCGCAGTGGTATTTTCAGTGTAGGATAGTGTAAATTAGGCATTTGTATACCCATGTGCCAATGTAAGGCATTGTCACTCACACAGGCTTTACGTTAGCATTGTTCTATTGACTTCATTAGGGTTACTCCTGCTTTGTACTGGTGTGAGAGGTGACTCTGATTTGGGAGGGATTACAATTCATATTTGAAAATTAGGTCCCCAGTGGTAGTCATGAGCAGAGTTTAGTTTCATACAGGTCTGGGCTAGGAATAGAATTAGCATTCAAGTGTAGTGAAGCAGGAGCAAGTTTTAACAAAACGGTGATAGGTAAAGCTATAAACCAAGACGAGAATATAAATAAAATCTATGGTTCAGAATCCTTGAGATAGTATAATCTATCATTTTGCTGCCGTGCATGTTGCTCCATCAGAACAACTAACCCATCCTGCAAGAATTTCAGAAGAAAAGATTCAGCAAGAAAACTCAAAGTGTAAAATTTGGAGACTCCAGACATCAGCTTTTGTGCTGTCTGTTCTATTCTGAAAGAAAATCATCTCTTAATTTCCAAAGCATATTGTTCCTACTAAGAGCAAAACTTTAGGAGGAAATCACATCATCAGCGAAGGGAGCGCCAGCTCCTTTGTACTATTTTTCAGCCCTGCCTTGGGAGCCAATAATCTGTCATTCCTTGAATAAACAACCACCTTATCATATCACAAACATTTATTTAACCCTTTTCTCCTGAGCTTTTACCAGCCAAGCAAAGTGGCTAGTGGGGGTAGCCCAATCCCTAGACTACTCTGGCAGAAAGGACAAATTTCCTGTGTATTACACCCAATCTGTAAAGTGTCAGGCTGCCCTTCTTCAGTCTCCATGAAAAGCAGCAGCTTGAATCACTGCATCTCACATACCATAATCAAATTTTCCTGTCTCCTCTGTCCCTCCCCAATACATTAACGCCTCTCTCCCTGCAGACATACCCTTGATTCCATCTGGGGGTCTAACCAACGAAAGCCAGATTTAATTTCTTGGGGGTTTGGGGTGGCAAGGGAGGTTGTTTACATTTCTTCTTTTAACAAGAGACTCCGATGAACCGGAGCTTTTGAATCCAAGTTGTTGGGATTGGGTTTTTTAAAGATATTCTTTGACTCTGACATCATCAGCAAACGGAATTGGTAAAGTATGTACATTTCCTCAGCTCCCACAGTATCCATTTTCTCTCAGTGGATGTCTCTTATTTTTCTTTTTCAGCATTGCTCCCACACAACAAGGCCAATTTTTGTTTAAGACAAAGAAAATATAAACAGACCATGGATTTGGAATATGAGTGAGCTCTTTGAGCTCAAAGAATTCTTCAGCAGTGTGGAAGGGTTGTGTTGTGTTAACAATTTGCCTAGGGAATTTGGCTAATCAAGATACTGAGACAGTATCTCAGGTAGATTTGCCTGGGTCCCCCAGAGGCTTGTAGATACAGATGTTCATCGTTCACACCCCTGAAAGTAAAAACTAAAAATGCTTGAATTAGTCTATTTGAAAGTAATAAAACAACTCTTTGAAGTCTGTGAGCGTTTGAAGTGAACATGTTGTAGGTAAGACCAGCCATAGTAACTGAGCGGATGGGAGGCCAAAGTCCTTGTTCCTTGTTAGTACAATAAATATAGCGCTCACTACCCAAAGTCCGTACTTGATCTGAGGGGCCCCCAGAGAGAGGAGTGTGTCACTGACAGAGTGAGCACTGGGGAGTTTGGCAGCTTAATTAGAAGTTGGTGGATTAAAATAAAGATCTGTTCAATTAAACAAATAATTTCAAAATCCTCAGCTTCTAGTTTAAAGATGAAGGTAAAGACTTAGTTACCTTAGTCACAGAGTCAAACCCACAGTTTAACCATGGAAGTAGAAGACCAGCAGCACACCATCAGAGTGGGGAATATCCAGTTTTCTGCACAGAGGGCAGAATGTTTGACTATTTGCCTTGTGGACAAGTGGCAAGTATGCACTTGGTGCACCCAGCTTGTGGCCCTCAGGGCCCAGGTACTTCTGGAGACCTGAGCTGCTGAACCAGAGGCAACAGATTCTGCCTAAAAGTGTGCGTGTGGGGCATGATGCTCCTCCCCATTTGTGACCCCGCTCCTCTCCCTCCCCGCCCCGAGGCCTCGACTTCCAGCCAAGCCGAGGTTGGTCCAGAGAACCCGGGCTCCTCCACCTGCCTGGGATGAGGGGACCGACAGCAGCCCCTGGCCCATGTCCCCAGCCCTTAATCCCCGCCCCCTCACACACACATACACACAGCTACCTGCGTGGATCTTACCTCAACTTGGCTCTGGCTTCCGGCCGGACGGTGGGGCCAAAAAGCTGGAGCCAGGCCATGGTAAGAACTCCCCAGGCAGCTGTGGGGAGCCACAGACCCACCACCTGCCCTGGACAGAGGGCCCTGAGGGTTGGGGACATGGGCCAGGGGCTGCTCTTGGGCCCCTCCACCTGGGGAGGTTGCTGGAGGGTCTGCGGCTCCCCACAGCTGCCCAGGCTCTCTGGCCCAGCCTCCTTTTCTGGCCTGGTTGGGGGCAGGGCCTGAGGTGAAAGAAGAGGGGCAGGGGTGAGCCAGTGGCAAAAGGTGGATGGGACAGGCCCTCTTGGCCCCCCCTTTTCTGGCACTTCTGTGCTGAACTGGTGGAGCAGAGACTGAAATTATCTCTAAAAAAGCAAGGTTCCAGAGATTATGTGAGTGTGTCAGCACTTAGGTGCAATCCAGACCCTGCCACCCTGGGTGCCTCACAATGCTTTGCTACTATTGCTCTCTGTCTGTGATGCTCACAGTCAGCAACAAGCATGCAGGTCACACCCTGAGTGTGTGTGTACTAAGGAGCCAGCCCTGGTTCAGCAACTTGGACTCCAGCAGCCTGTCTATAGCCCCACTTTAGCTTCCACTAGCCGTGGTTACAACCAGCAAGGTGACACCAACACACTCCCAGTCCTGAATTTTCCCCAAACCAGGTGCTCTGCAATGTCCATCCCACTCCTGGACAGTTCAGAGAAATAATAAGTTTCACTGATCCTTTAAAGAGACAAAACCACATTACAGCTTATTATCCTAACTGGGGTAAACACGCTTTCTTTTAAACACAGCTCTGAGTTAGTTTACAGTACAAATAAAACAAAATTATTAAAAATAGGGCACAGGTTAAGTGATGCCAAGTTAAAAAAAATCAGTATAGAGAGTTACATGCAAATAAAAGTGAAAACTTGCATCTAAAAGTCTTAAACTTAATCTAGCAAAGTACAAGCTTTGTTCAAGATTTCTCCAATCAATCTTCCTTCTTCCCAGTCATGACCTTTGGAAGAAGGCTGGGTTCCCTTGTCTTCCTAGGTGAAAGATCTTTGCCTAAGCAAGTTTCTCACCTATATTCACTTCCCAGAGACTTCAACACCTCCATCTCACCCTTGGTTGAAGGACCCATCTTTCACAGCTTGCAAGAATTCTGGCTCCTTGCGTCTGTTTAGTGGTGGATGTCAAAGATGGCTTCTGTCCTTGCTTATATCTTCGATTGCTTTTCACTTGAGGTTCAGGCTGTCCCTCCCCGTCTTTATAGACCAGTAAACCTTTGCAATGTATTCTTTGAAAAGTAAAATCCAACCAAGGTTCTATCTCCTGCTCGATATAGATGCCATGGTGTCTCCTCCCCCACTTATTAGCTTGATAGCTTTCTTACCTAATATGTAAATAGACCTTCATTGTCTCTGCCTGAGGACCTGGCTGGTCAGAGAAGCAACACATTCCTTTGTCTAGGGTGAACCTGTTTACCAACTCCCTCAACATGACAAACTTAAAAACATTTTAGTCAGAATTCCAGCATATATCCATAACTCTTAATACACACTGCATACATACATCATGCAAGAATATTAATGATCAGTGAGTTGCTGGTTTTCAAATGATACCTCTCAAAGCGGGTTTTGTATAACAATTATTACAGTAATGTGTAGGGTGTGAATACAGGGTGCTTAGGGTCACATCTGCCCCTTATAAAGCTTCAGGAGGGTTAGCCACTGGCTGATCTGGAGACAGCAGGTCAGAGCCTCCTTTCCTGGACGAGCCATCTGCCATCATATTTTCTTTCCCCTTTATATTGATGAAATCTGTTTTGTCACTTTTACAGTCTTCAGGACATATCAGAGTATCCATAATTTCACCTACAGAGTTGTTATGAACATTTCACAGTGACATCAATGACCACAGTGTTATTAGATTTCAAATGATATACTACATATCACCTTTTAAATAAATAGCATGTAGGTGTAGTGAGTATGTCAGGCCTGACAAGAGTTGATGACACAGTAGTGAACCACAAATGGACCTCTGCATCACAGCGAGTCAAACAGGTATCCTTCAGAAAAATAGAAATCTATTTCTAATGAAGCCAGTGGAAAGGAGCACAAACTATGGCAGGTCAAATGAAAGATGGCAATTAGAAGAGAGAATTCAGAGGAGACTAATAGAAATGATAAAAGGCTTAGAAATCTAACCTATGAGGAAAAGTTAAAAAGATTGGGCATGTTTAGTCTTAACAAGAGACAACTGAAGGAGAACCTCATAACAGTTTTCAAATATGTCAAGAACTGTTATAAAGAGATTTATTTGGGCATAAGCTTTCATGGGTAAAAACCCACTTCTTCAGATGCACCCACAAAAGTTTATGCCCAAATAAATCTGTTAGTCTTTAAGCTGCCACCGGACTCCTCATTGTTTTTGTGGATACAGACTAACACAGCTATTCCTCTGATACTTGTTATAAAGAGGACAGTAGAGAATTGTTCTCCATATCCACTGAAGGTAGGACAAGTAGTAATAGGCTTAATCTGCAGCAAGGGAGATTCAGATTAGATATTAGGACAAACTACCTAATTATAAGGGTAGTTAAGATCAGGAATAGGTTTCCAAGGCCTGGTCTACACTGGAGCAGGGATCGACCTAAGATACACAATTTCAGCTACGAGAATAGTGTAGCTGAAGTCGATGTATCTTAGGTCGACTTACCTCGCATCCTCATGGCGTGGGGTCAACTGCCGCTGCTCCCCCATCGACTCCACTTCTGCCTCTCGCTGTGGTGGAGTGCAGGAGTCGACGGCAGACCAATCGGGGATCGATTTATTTCATCTACGCTAGATGCGATAAATCAATCCCTGATAGATAGATTGCTACCCGCTGATCCGGCGGGTAGTATAGATGAACCCCAAGGGAAGTTGTGGAATCCCCGTCATTGGAGGTTTTTAAGAGCAGTTTGGACAAACACTTGTCAGGGATGGTCTAGGTTTACTCAGTCCTGCCTCAACTCAGGAGGCTGGACTCAATGACTTCTCAAGGTTGCTTCCAGCTTGACATTGCTGTGATTCTGGGAGGACTAATGCCAAAGCTATAAAAAAAACAAACAAGTATAACAGAAACAGGAATTTTGGGGGAGAATCAGTGGGTCTGCTGGATTACTAAAGAGCGAATGAAGCAAGTGAGACTAAGAATAACACATAGAAGCTGAATGATTCCTTAGCATTGATCTTCCTGACAGAGGATGTTGGGAGAGACCTACTCTTCAAGTAATAAAGACGAGGTACTGTCAGAGACTGAGGTGTCAAAAGAACAGATGCTGAAACAAAATGATCAATTGAAATTTACAAGTCAACAGGACTAGCAGTTGTTCAAGTTTTCCTGTAAAACAGGACTATAAACCTGAAGTGAAATCAATCTCAAAACTCCCATTTACTGCAACACAGCCAGACTTTCAACCATATAGTCTCCACTCTACATGGAACAGCAGCTTGTTAGACAGGTCTGCGCGAGTGGTAATGTATTATAATGAATTACAAAATGCCTGAGCCAGAAAGCAAAGAGTGGTCAATTTTCAATATGGCAAACGGTTAAAAGTGGTGGGGCCCCCCAAGGTTCCACAATAAGAGCAATTTGGTTTGATATAATTATTGATAAGCTGCAAATGGAGGTGACCAACATGACAGCAAAAGTGAAGAGGACACAAAATTATTTAGGATAGTTTAATCTAGATAGTCCTAGGAGGAACTTTGGAGAAATCTAACAGTTAGGGACATGAGCAATATGATGGCAGATGAAATTCAGTGTTGAAAAATGCAAGTAACGCAGATTGGAAGGACAATTTTGAACTGCTTGAATTACACTTCCAGGAATTGGGGTTGTAGGATTCAGGAAGTGGAATATTCCTGACACTGAGTGGGATTGTAAAAGGAAGTAAGGCAACTGTTAAGAACCTAAGAATGAGAATAATACAGGCTGAGTTGTGTCCTGATTTGGCTTCAGGGAATCACAGTAAAAATCGATCCTTTCCTGACACTGACTGTAATTGTTGGTCCTATGTGATAACCGTGGGAGTTTATAACCATACAAGACCAGGTGCATGTCAAGGACATATGTCTTGATTAGGAACTGCACAACTATGATCATTTTTACACCAAGCTCTCTTTTAACTACTGAAGTTTAAGTTTAAAATGCAACATTCTTGGTGGATGTTTGCTTTATTATAGAGGATATATGCACATTTCCAGAAAATTCAAAACCTAGGAGAGGGAGGTTGTATTGTTTATATATTCAGAGTACAGTAAGAATTGCTTCCAAGCAGTCTACTTTTACAGATACAACTTTATCTTATAAATTATTCACCATTCTTCAAGGGCTAAAAGTAAAGACTTTTGTGCATGTAAAAATGCATGTTCTGTTGTGTGCCTATGTTTGTGCACACGCCTACCACAATTGTGCACTCACTAGTTGGGCATCTAAAAGAATAATATTTAGCCTAAATATATGTACAATCACAGTAGCTGCACACACAAATGCAAGTGTCATTGCATGTGCATTGTTGCAAAGAGATCTCAGGCCTCTTTTAACAAGATGGCTGAAGTATACTTCTTATACTGTACAACTCTTGAATTAATATGAAAATTAGATACAATTGACTTAGGTTAAAACAGAGACTGGGAATGGTTGGGTCATTACACTAATTGCATCTTTTTCCCTATGTTAAGTTCTCCTCACACCTTCTATGGGTCATCTCGATTATCACTTCAAAGGTTTTTTTTCTCCTGCTGATGATAGCTCATCTCAATAGATTGGACTCTTACAGTTGGTATGGGTACTTCCACCTTTTCATGTTCTCTGTATGTTTAATTATCTTCTGTCTGTGTGTTCCATTCTATGCATCCGAAGAAGTGAGCTGTAGCCCACTAAATAAATTTGTTAGTCTCTAAGGTGCCACAAGTACTCCTGTTCTTTTTGCAGATACAGACTGACATGACTGCTACTCTGAAACATGTACAACTCTTGTATATTAGGAATGGTGTCTCTTTCTCCCTTGCCATTGGCTGGTGATTAGCACTTGATTGAACTGTTTGCTAAATTAGGATTTTCCTGAAGAACTGTGTTCCTGAATGATTTTGTTTACCAGAAATAAGCTTACAGTGAATTGAGGCCCAAGGACAGGGCTGGAAGGAGCCCTCATGAATAACATAGTTAAAATCCTGCCTTCATTGGAATCAATGGGAGTATTCACATTGACTGAAATATGGCCAGGATTTCACCCCATATTTTTAGCCCAGACTCTATTTTTGCATACATAATTATTAGTGGGTGCACTTTGGGTCAGTTGTCTGTCTCAACATCTGATTTGCAAGTGCAAATACTGAGAGGGCTTCTGAAAATTTGGCCCAAAATATGTCATGAGATGACATCAAAAGGCGGCCCCAAATCAATAAAGGAAGAATATTAAAATGGAATAGGAATGGGGAGTTCTTTTTGGCTGGAAAGAGAAGCAAAAGAAATTCTGAAAGGGCAAGAAAAGCGATTGTAGTATGAGAGAGCTGGGTTTTGATGACTAAAACTGAACCCCTTAATGGTGAAATAATGCTACTATCACATTCAAAAACTACAGAATGGCTGAAGATCAGTGAGCACCACTGCAAGCACAATCATGGAGCCAAATTAATCCCTGGTGTAACTTCAGCTGAGTTTAGTAGAGTACTGTAACGGATAAATTTAGCGCATATTAGAGATTAAAGAGATCTTTGCTTTCATTCCCCACAGGTTGTGGAGGACAGTCAAGTGAGAAGGTCTTGATGTTCCACAAAACTTTTTTAAAGAGAGTGCAAAGCAAGCGCCTGTTTGGCGGGCTGTGGTTTTCTCTACAATCTCACAGCCATGGCTGTAGGTCCCTTGGGCGCATAACACGGAGATGGCTACACGTAACCAGGGGGAGAAAAGCTAAATGGATTATATCTGAGTGATATGCATGTAGAACCCATGCCACTGGAAAATGTACTGAGTCTATTTTTAATGCACTGTTTCATTTCACATCTGCTACCATTACAGATTTGTTATTGTTTCCATTATTACCACTTGTTTTCAGGAGTTTATAACTGTGCTACAAAATGTAACCCTGGGTTGGAATTTAGCTTACAAGATCTTAGCCACAAGCAAATCATTTTTACCAATTAAAAAAAGAAAGACTAAACTTTTTACTGATATGAAACACATTTTAGACGTTCTTCAAAATCATAATACCCAAAATCTAGTTTAATGTATTATTATTAGTTGTGAAACTTAGCAGCACTGCATAGCATACAGACGACAGAAAATTCTTTCCTTGAAGAGCTCATGATCCCTGAGTTGCATGAATAGTAGCTGTCAAGTAGTTATTCAGTTATGATATTTTAATAAAATAATGAAAAAACTCACAGAGACAATGAAACAATGTATTTTCCCATTGCTAAGTACAGAATACCCACTTATCAACTTTATATTTACATGCTTGTGTCAGTGTATTATATATTACAACTAGATATGGACCCAAAGCAAAGTTCCAACTCTAAACATGATAGAACTTTAGAGGGTGTGGCTGGGCCTTACCTTCTTGTCATAGAACGCAGGTGTTATCTCAGTTTTCCTCACTGGTAGGCTGGTTTAGCTCTCCAGCTAATCTAAAATACTCTAGACCTTCTGAAGTAAGAAGAGTCAAAGTAAACAGAAGTCCAAAATGAAAGCAAACTTTCCTTATCTTCTTCCTCCTCCAGGATAAGAAGAGCTCCTGCCCTCTGTCTTCCAAGAGCTTCAGCTCTTGGGCCCTAGACAACAAAGTGGGTATCAGGTATAACCCCAAACTCTCCATTTTCTCTTTCCACAATGCTACTTCCTTATTGAGATATCGCCACACCTGATTCTTTGGGTACTTCACCAAACCTTCCAGCTCTCGTTAAGGCCCCTCCTGGACTGTTTTACAGATCCTTCCTGAGGGTTGCCATCTTTCTAATGGCTGGTAACCAGAATCCTGAGGCTCCTCCTCCTTCTCTGTCTCTCCCCCACAAGGTCCTGTCCCTACTCTGCCTCTTCCCCCCATCCTCAGATTAAAAAAACCCACAGACATCAGGGCTTGTCAAACAGCTCCCGGAAACACAAGCTGAAGCCCAGAGCGTCCATGTGAAAACCAGACAAATGGCAACTCTACCGTTCCTTTTGAGGCCCTATCAGGCTGGTTTTCTGACCCTGTGACTAGAGACACCCACCACATGCCTTATTTCCTTCAGGTCTTCCCTTGTACTGAATAAGGGGATTTGCTTATGTAAAGCCTCCCTTCCCAGCATTCCTTGCTGTGAGCCCTACAACTCCAACAGTTCTGAGAACTACAATTCCCAGAGTTCCACACATTCTGGGTTGAAACCAGGAACAGGGCAGTGCTAAATCCATGGCCTACCTTAAAGAGTCAGCAAACACAGTTTCAGAGGGGTTTAAAAATTGAATATGAAATCAAATCCAAATAAAAATAGTCACTGAGTCTGATTTTCCTCTCACACCAGTGCAGATCCCGAGTAACTCCACTGAAATCAATGGAATTACACCAGTGTAAACAGAGGTGAAAGTAAGCTGATACGGGCCGGTACGGAGGACCGGTAAGAAAAGGAGACTGACTGAGGGAGGGAGAGAGAAGCCTGCTCCCTGCATAAGAATAGTTTAAACTCAGCTGATGGTTCAGCTCCCAGAGCTAGGTTTCTGGCATCCTTGTTAATTTCACTCATAGTAGCTGGGGGGAGGGGGTTGAAGGGAGGGTGTGTTTGACCATGGCAGGGGCAGTCCTTTTCTGCCCCTGGGATGAGGGGAATCTCTCCAATACTAATATACATAACAAATACAAGCATTTGGCTGCACAGCTTAAATCCAAAGCTAATAAAAGCAGGTGGAAGGGGAAAACTCACTGCCACATTGGTTTCTCGGCTCCTCCCTCCCCCTCCTCCAGCCAGGCTGCAGATAAGGCTCTGCATTCCTCCCCCCACAACCCCAGCAGGGGTTTTCTTCTAGGCTCTAGCTTGCAGTAGGGACACTGGCTGAGATGCCTGCTGCTGCTGCCTGCAAAAGACAATTTAAACTCAGCTGTTCCCTGTGCAGCTCAGTGCCCAGAGTTAGGAGCCATTTCTGGCATCCTTATTAATTTCACTCCCAGTTGTTGTTGGGTGTGTATGACCATGGCAGGGACAGTTCTTTTCTGCCCCTGGGATGAGGGGATCTCCTAAACACAATCAAAATCAGGAACCATTTCCAATTTCAAATCTATCCCATTCCCTCCCCAGCAGAGGATCATGGTTGTGATGTCCAAACTGCTTGCAGATCCTCTTTGAAATGTTACTGTTTAAAAAAAACAACACAAAAAACATGGAGAACATGGTGGAAAGATGTGTTATGATGATTAGGGTTTATTTTGGGCAAAGCAATTTTGCTAAAGCAACTAAAGATTCACAGGGAAAGCAAATAGCCCCCATAGACAAAACCACAAAGGGATTTGGGGGGGGGGGGCGGGAATTGAATATTCAGGGAAATTATTGTGCCTCCTTTGAAAGAAATAGTAGTTTTCATTCCAATCCCCCCTCTTTATATATTGATTTAAACACCTGAAATGTCCTTAGGACATCGGCTGCAATCTCAGATCTCTTTTTGTTTTGTCCTGCCTGCAGAGTGCTGAGGCTGAAATTGACAAAACTTTCTCTAAATATCTTGTATATTTCATGAAAGCTATTCTAATTGTCCTTCATTCACCCCTGACTTCCCCTCCTTCCCCCACCCCATCTCCCTCCCTGCCTGGCTGGCTGTGGTTTTTGCTTTGGTTACTTACTCCTTGGCAGACCTAGCCCAGCAGCACCTGCTGGCTCTCTGCAGGCAGCAGCCCACAGAGGCCGGTTGCTGGGGTCGCTGCTGGTGGGTGGCAGGCTGCAGCTGCATTGTTTGTGACACATTCATATACATACATACAGTCAGAGGTGAAAGTGTACCGGCAAGAGCCAGTATGCTGTGCTGGACCGCATCGACTTCCACAGAAGAGATTGAAAGGGCTCTGGACTGCCCGCGGCTGAGATTTAAAGGGCTCAGAGCTCTCCGCAGCTGCAGGCAGCCCAGAGCCTTTTAAATCCCAGCTGCGGCTCTGGCGGCTGGGCTGGGGCGGGGATTTAAAGGGCTCAAAGCTCCCTGTGGCTGCGGGCAGCCCAGAGCCCTTTGAATCCCAGCCTCGGCTCTGGCGGCCGGGTTGGGGCCAGGATTTAAAGGGCTCCGGGCTTCCCTCGGCAACAGGGAGCAAGGGCCCTTGAAATCCCTGCCCCAGCCCCACAAAGCTCTGGGTTTTCCCTGGCAGCCAGAGCCCCGGGCCCTTTAATTTGCCCCTGAACCCCAGAGGGCTCCCAGCCACCTCTGCAGCTGGGAGCCTCTGGTTGATTTAAAGGCTCTGGGTCTCCCAGCCACAGCTGGTTCCCCAGGGCCTTTAAATCTTGAGAGGCCACGCCTCTTCTGGATGAGGCCATGCTCCCCTCAGGACTCCGGCAGTACCGGTAAGTCCTGTAAATTACCTTCACCTCTGAGTGTAAAACATGTAAATAAGAAAAGAATCAGGCCCTGTATCTTTATATAAGGTATAATCCAGGGCTGGCTCTAGCTTTTTTGCCGCCCCAAGCAAAAAAAAAACAAAACAGCAGACGCAGGGAGCGCGTGGAGGGTGGTCAAGGCGGCAGCCGGGTGAGAGGGGCTTCCCCCTTCGGCCTTGGGGTGCCTCTCCCAGGAGCTGCAGGAGATGCTGGCTCAGCCGCTCCTTAAAAGGCAGCTTGACCAGGCTGGGCTCAGAATGGCACGGGAGGCGGAGGCCGGTGCAGGCGGTGGGGAGTGGCGCGTCCCGGGGAGCCCGGTGGCACGGTGAGTGGCGGGGATCATTAGTTCCTGCGCCCCTGGTCTGGGGTCCATGTCCCTGCAGGGCTGGTTTGGGACTGGCAGAGAATGGGGAGCTGGCCGGGGGCTCCAGAGCTGCGGACCGGGCTGCCAAAGGAAAAAAAAGAAACCACAGCAGGGTGGCCGGAATATGCTGCCCCAAGATTGGCCGGAATGCCACCCCTTACAATGTGCTGCCCCAGGCAAGCGCTCTCTCGTGTAGTGCTTGGAGCTGGCCCTGGTATAACCAAATCCCTGGATCTGCATGCTTCTGAAATTCATATTGTGTTGCTTGAGCCCTGATTTTGTTATAAAGAAAGAGGTGAAAATACTACAATTTCCCCCCGTACATTTATTCAAATTTTTAAAACAAATTTGCTGTGACTGTTTTTGCACACCTTCCTGTTCACTTTCTGCCCATTTCTAACCAATGAGTTAGTAATCTTGGCTGAAACAAAGGGGCTGGTGTGACTAAGTAAGCAATAACTACAGTAAGTCATGTGGGGAATTCACAATTCATTATGCTTTTGATTGACTGCAAGTGCAAAAATACAGGCACAAAAATAGAGCCTTGTAAACATTTGGTCCCAAATGTGTTATCCTAATTAGATGCAAAGAATAAGAACCAGTAGATGCTGTATAGTTGTTTTTGCTGTGTCCTAGTAAGGGAATCCTCACGCTGTAGCAGTCCCACTGGGAGAAACAGACTAAGGCTACAGCGTCCTTCTTATCAGGGCTGCCTGCCAAACTTTCTCAGGAGTAAGTGTCACTTTGTGGTATCCCTATTTTCCTTCCCAATAAAATAATAATTTAGCAGTGCCTGGGATGCTGATAGTAAATCAATACCAGATTGCAGGAGTCGCTGCAATATTCAACCTATTTATCAAGTAATGTCAGTTAGCTATGTGAGCAGAGGCAGGACAGAGGCTACTGTACCCTTAAGTAATTTGCTTTAGAAAATCAGAAACTAGTTATTGTTCTTAAGAAAACCACAGAATTACAAGACTTCACCAACACACGTGATCATTTAACCCTGGTCTGATTCTGTCTCCCTCAATCACACTGAGCAGTGTCACTGTGTTTGCCCTCCACACTGTGGGGATTTATACCCGTCAAGTCTTGCTCCACCTAAAGCTATCCTGCATTTTCATGAGTACCATAGATGAAAGAAAATGAAGTGTGAGGTTTACAAATATTTTTCCTCACCCAAAACAGATATACAGCTATCATTACTGCTATATCTAATATAGATTTTATCTCCCCACCTCTGCTCAAAATAAGAGCTGTAAACCACATACCCACCTCTCTAATTGACAGCGGGACAAACAGCCACACACCCCTCTCAAATAGAGACACACAGAGTTTGGATTCTTTTAATTTATTGCAAAAATGGAAAGAAAATTGAGCAACTAAGGTTAGGATTGCAACCCCCCCTTCCTTTTTCTAGAGTAGCCTAATTCAGTGATTCTCAACCAGAGATACATGTACTCTCGGGGTATGCAGAGGTCTTCCAGGGGGTACATCAACTCATCTAGATATTTGCCTAGTTTTACAATAGGCTACATAAAAAGCACTAGCCAAGTTAGTACAAACTAAAATTTCATACAGACAATTGCTTGTTTATACTGCTCTATATACTATTATATGGTAAGTAAGTGCATTTATTATTCCAATTGATTTATTTTATAATTATATGGTTAAATGAAAAAGTCAGCAATTTGTCAGTAATAGTGTGGCTGTGACACTTTTGTATTTTTACATCTGATTTTGTAAGTAAGTAGTTTTTAAGTGAGGTAAAACTTGGGGGTATGTAAGACAAATCAAACTCCTGAAAGGAGCACAGTAGGTTTGGAAAGGTTGAGAACCACTGGCCTAATTTTCTTGCCACTATATCATGACCATGGATCCTATACTCATGGAATATCCTGTGAACAGTACAGTTCTGTGAAAATTCGTATGGATTGCAGGACAGTTCTGACCTCAGTAATGCACATAAACTACCCACTGGTTAACACTACAAACTGATTCTTCTGCTATGTAATTGCAGCATGTTGGGATTAAACAGTGTTAAACTCTCTAAAATCCTCGGTTTATACCCTCTATTCTACACTCAGCCCCTAAGGACCTTGCTTCCCAGCCCCCTACTAGTCCATTGACCATGACTGTTGCCTGAACTCTGATTCCCACGTCAGCCTCTGGCACCACCTCAGTCTTACTCAGTAGTAGAGATTTTTGTTTTTGTCCATCAGCAGAGATCCCTTGTTGAGTATACAGTTAACTCTTACCATCTCTGTGGAGCAAAGTGATCAAAAGGGCGACATTTTCATCCTGCCTCTGATTTAGCGTTGCTGCTTTTGTGCTGACTGCATTTTGCACAAGCAGGTTAGGTACACGAGAAGCATAACTTGTTCGTACAAATCAGGTTCACGCTCATTTTTCTAGTACAGCCCATCACAAAAAAAAAAGGGAGGCTTGTTCTGAAAATGTATTCCTTCTACCCTGGGTCATCATGGACCTGGAGGCCACAAAAAAGCAATCTGGCCATGGGTGCATCATGGGTCAGAACCTCAGTCTTAATCTAAAAGTCCAAATTAATGTAATTTCATTGAAGTCCATTTACTTAAGTAAATGGAGCTATGATGCTCTACACCAACTGAAGAACTGACCCCTTGTATCCAATTACAGTGATATATATGGATCACTCTCATGGTGCATTTTTGGTGGTGTATGATAGTAAAAATTTTCCAAATCTCAGGTGGTAATATTAAAACAAGGTAGCTCTCTCTTCTTGAGGAGAGTGTATGGCATGCTACATCTTTGTTTTGTTTTCTTCCTGACATTTTCTTTTTATGTTACAGGGATTTGCAGAGAAGAGAATCAAACAGGTCACATTAAGAACAAAGCACAAATTTGAAAACTGCCCTGTGTTTTCATAAAAGGCAAAGTTCTGAAGGGTAATCACATTCAGAAATGATGTGATTAAATGTTAGCAGGTTGTTATGATGACTGCAGTCTTTTCCAAAATGGCTATCCATAATCATAGTGCATTTAATTAACAATATATTAACTAACCCAAACAGTCTTTGTCATTAAAGCATTATTCATGTGTATTGCTAAATTAAATTCTTTCTCCATAGAAATAGTCTACTGTATTTTACAAACACTGAAACTGAATTTAAGCAATAAACAGGAGCGTACTTCATTTTGCTACTTTCTTTGGACCACAGTTGTCAGCAATGCCACGGTGTGACGCCTGTGCCCATTAAACCGGTGTAACTAATCTGAGGCAGTAAATAACGAATACCACAGTTGCCAGCAAAACTACACAGACATGACAGAAAGGATAGACACCAGGAGCCTCAGGCTTCTGCCGCTTGAGCTCTTGCTGTAGCAGTGTTAGGGCTTATATTTGAAGTGCACAAAAGTTCTTCTAGAACCCTGAATCCACTCCAAAATCAGGCTGGTTCTGAGTTCTAGTGCAATCCACAAACATCAGACCAACTCCTTGAAGTTCATCTTGAGGGTTCCCTAGCTTTTCCCTGTGGAGAGATTTACAGAGCTTCACTGCCCACGCATGAGTGTAGCAGCTCTGGACGTGGGAGTGCTCCCAGATACCACCACCTTATGGAGATATAGGTCAAGTCTCCTTCTGCCTCCCAACAGCACCTTAGAATTTGGAAGGGACAGTGGCTCTCCTGCAGCAGTTTTTTTCCTGCCCAAGAAGACATGGGTGTGTTGGAGGGGCAGGAGTGTGGGCATAGGTTGCCTAAAGTGGGACCGGGGGGTGGGAGGGTTAGAGAACCTGAACCTCAGTGTCCGTGGAACCTGAACCCCTACCTGCCTAACCTCACTCTTTGTGGCCAACACAAATCAAACTCTGCAGGGTTCACCCACCCCTACTTACAACAGAAACTATCCATTAGAGGCAACAGCTGGTGCTTAACTCCATAAGTGGTGGAACCAAAATCCAAGCTCTGAACATCCTCGAACTGCAACAAAATGTGAATCTCAACTAAGGTGACCAGATGTCACCATTTTATAGGGACAGTCCTGATATTTGGGGCTTTGTCTTATTATCCCCCCATTACCTCCCACTCCCCCGTCCTGATTTTTCACACTTGCTGTCTGGTCACCTCAACACAGATCTGAACGTTGTGGATAAATCTATACTTCAGATTTCTATCAATGTAACTGAGAGCAGAATTTGGCTTCATCTCTAATTAACATGAGCAACACAGTGAACACACACACACTGAGGAGAGAGCAGTATCCCTAACTATAGTCACCTAATTCCTTGGTGAATATTCTCAAACAGAGCCAGTTTCTCCAAGAGTGAGAAAGTTGGCGTCATCAGGAAAATATAATTTTTATAGCATTACATTTGTCCTCATTTGATTGTTTTATAACTACAGTTTACAAATGAAGGGCCTGATAAAGAGCCAACTTAAACCAATTTTGCACAGGTGCAACCTTTGCTGACATCTGTGGAGTTCCTTTTTACTTACACCATTGTCAGCGAGATAAGAATCAAGCCTGATGGTGTTATTACTAGCCTTCCTTTAAATTTCAGTTAGAATTTCTCTTTCCTGTGTAACTTAGCTTTTCCAAAAGTGGTATGTCTGGTGTTCAATTTATGAGTTGCCTTTTTTGCTTGGGCAGACTGGCTAATTGTTTCTGGATTCTCAAAAAATGCTTAAGGTAGAGCAGACAGAATATCAGCATGGGGAGGGGGAGGGCGGGAAATGGTCAGTGACTTACTTTGCACCTCCTGCCTTTCGTCAGCTAATGCCCTAATTCTGGCATTTGGTAGATAGTGGTGGGTTTATTTCCCACCCACTTAGACCTTGATGGAATCTGAAGGAAAACAAAATAGAATGTTACACACCACTCTATGGACCCTCCCTCCCCCATAGCAAATGTTTCTTTAATTGGTTCAATTATACCCCACCCCCTCATCTTTCATCACTTCAGGAATGACTATTTGAAGCAAGCCATGTATAGAGATTTAGTTGACATTCAGTGACACTGGACTCTACAGTCCCTGAAATATGACTGATGTCACTTGTTACATTCCCTTTGTCCCCAGAGACCCAAGTCACTCCTGCCCTGGGGCATGCATTGACAATCTCAAGATAACACTCCTTTGACAGAGTCAAGGGGAACTGTACCAGGGACTGAAGTGATCTGCAGAAAGTTTCCAAGCTGGGCATTGTTTGTTAGTTATAGTCCACGTCTAATTTTTATGTTTGTCTTGCCGCAAATTGAGTGGTAAAATACTACTAGCATAATAATCTTGTTTTCTTTTCCATACTAGAAGAGTATATTTAGAGGTTTCTTCTGAACTGGAAAAAACTGTTCTGAGGGAGATGCTAATCCAGGGGTAGGCAACCTATCGCACGGGTGCCGAAGGTGGCACGCGAGCTGATTTTCAATGGCGCTCACACTGCCTGGGTCCAGGCCACTGGTCTGGGGGGCTCTGCATTTTAATTTAGTTTTAAATAAATCTTCTTAAACATTTTAAAAACATTATTTACTTCACATACAATAATAGTTTAGTTATATATTATAGACTTATTGAAAGAGACCTTCTAAAAATGACACGCAAAACCTTAAATTAGAGTGAATAAATGAAGACTTGGCACACCACTGCTGAAAGGTTGCCGACCCCTACGCTAATCCTTCAAGTCTAGCTATGGACATAAATGTATCCTGCACACCTGACTCCCAAAAGTAATCCTTACTTCTGCATATAGTCCCATTGCCTTCAATGAGACCAAGTACATTGGACCCTACAGTTTACATTGTCTTAAATTTAATCCCATTTAAACCAAATTATTTTACAAAAAGCTCACCCTCATCTTGTATAAACTCCTTCTAAACTTCCAGCTTTCAGGTCTCTCTCTCTCTCTCTCTCTCTGTGTACACTTCTTTTGCTTACTTAATCAAGATGCACTGAGGGTGTTGGATTAATTTATGTTTCCCCCACTTCACAGACAGAGGCTAATGTCAGTCACAGGAGATAGTACAGGGCCTGATTTTTATACCCTTGCTCATATTGAGAAGCACCTTACTACATGAGTGACTCCACTGATTCCAATATGACTACTTGTGCAAGTAGGCACTATTCAGTGGTCAGGATCCAATCCCACGGAAGAGAGCAGGAGCCTTTCCACTGCCTCCAGTGGGCACTGGATCAGCCCCACTGTAAGTAAGGGGATCAGAATCTTTCCATTAGTAAATAGCAATGGGCATACCTAATCAAATGTGGAGAACGAGTTTGGAGAATGCTTTCCCAAATCATACCAGAACCTCCTTGAGTCTGATATAAACTGGGCTAGAAATCTCACTAAAACAGGCTTCCTTGCAAATTTCCTGGCATTTCTTTCTCAAGCTGAAACCAGGAACTGGATAGTCACCTGAAAATTAAAACAGGGGGAGGGGGGCAAGTTTTGTGTATAACGCCACTTGAGTGGAGCGCAAGTGAGTAAATGCAATACAAGCTGGGGAACACAAGAGGGAGTTCAGACAAGACGTCATTTAGATTTCAAGAAAATATGAGTTACTTGGTGTTACAGGATAATGAGCAGAAAATAGGGGCCAAAAGACTTTGGAAGGCATGGCTTTTGTCCTTTCCTTTTATCCAGACACAGAGCACATTTTTTCTAAAATAATCTTTATTATTATTTTTAAAGAGGAGTGAAATAATAGTTGGTCTTTTGAAGACCAGAGGCTAAACTAACTGATAAAATTCAGCTGCTATCTGGAATAAATGAAGCTGAACCTGCCAAAACAAGCATGCCCTTACTTCCTGTATGTGTGCACGAAAGGTTTTCACCAGGAACTTAGAAATCAGCAAACTAGACCTGGCATGAGCAAAAGAAGAGACATCTACAACTAGAAAATGTATTTCCCCAGCTATTCAAGCTTTGTATTTATTCTTCTTTTATTTTTAACTATTTATTAACTACAATAGGAAATCTGGGAGAGGAACTGGAGCAAAATGCTTTGTTTCTTCTGATCTGTCTAGCTGGAAACTTACAATTACAGGCTACATAAGGTCTATATGCACCGCCATGTGTGCTTACTCATGTGAGTATCCTCATTGCTCACTGGTGAGAGTCAGGGGTCCACAATCTATCCCATAAGGAGCAGTTAGCACCACTTGATCAGACAGCTCTCCACAGACCACCAGCAAGTCATCCGTGGACCATCAGTAGGCCTGGGACCAAAGTTTGGGAGGCTGAGTTAATTTTTGCTAGTACATTAAGAGCTAGGAATCTGAAATCATCATTTGTGATGTACCACATAAAGTTATCAGACAAAATATGCTAGTGAAGGAACCGGCTTTTGCAAGGATGGAAGGTTTCCCTTAAAAAGCAGGCAAGGCACCTGTTGGAGGTGGGACCTAGCAAGCTTCTGGATCTACAAATTCTTCTATCCAGACACAGTTGTATAATAATTTACTGTTTATTCAATGTTCTGTCCTGAAGTTTGAACTCTGTCTTGATTGAGTGCCTTGGATAATCAGAAATAATCATAGAATCACAGACTGGAAGGGACCTCGGGAGGTCTCGTAGTCGTTTCCTAACTCAAGGCAGGACTAAGTATAATCTAGACCATCCCTGACAGCTGATTGTCTAACCTGCTCTTAAAAACCTCCAGTAACGGAGATTCCAAAACCTTCCTAGGCAATTTATTCCAGTACTTAACTATCCTGACGGGTAGGAAATTTTTCCTAATGTCCAGCCGAAAACATCTTTGCTGTAATTTAAACCCATTGCTTCTTGTTCTATCCTCAGAGGTTAAGAAAAACAATTTTTCTCCGTTCTCCTTTAATGTACTTGAAAAGTGTTATGTTCCCCCTCAGCCTTCTCTTCTCCAGACTAAACAAACCCAGTTCTTTCAATCTTCCCTCATAGGTCATGTTTTCTAGATCTTTTAACATTTTTGTTGCTCTCCACTGGACTTTCTCCAATTTGTCTGCATCTTTCCCAAAATGTGGTGCCCAGAACTGGACACAATACTTCAGTTGAGGCCTAATCAGCACAGAGTAGAGCGGAAGAATTAATTCTCATGTCTTGCTTACAATGTTTCTGCTAATACTTCCCAGAATGATGTTTGGGGTTTTTTGCAACAGTGTTACACAGTTGACTCATATTTAGCTTGTGATCCACTCTAACCCCCAGATAGCTTTCCACAGCAGTCCTTCCTAGGCAGTCATTTCCCATTCAGAAGACATGCAACTGATTGTTTCTTCCTAAGTGGAATACTTTGCATTTGTCCTTATTGAATGCTCAAAGCTCATTAATGGTAAAAGCAGAATTAAAAATTGCAGTACACTACAGCATTCAATGGTGGTCCAATAATTCCTATAATGTGATTGTAAAGATAGTGCTTGGGATCATTAGTATGGAGGACAGTTGTGGTTTTTGCAGCAATGAACTGTCACTTAGAAGGTCAAGTGTGATATAAAAGGCCCAAACAGCTGCAAGCTCTTTAATAAATAAATAAATAAAATTGTGCATCAGTGAATGCGAAAATAAAGAGAGAGTCTCTGAAACACAGATTTCAATAGTGTTAAAATCCTAGCACATGAGCGGCTGATATATATTATATGAATGTGTGCGTGTTCATAATATGAAATTCCTTTTCATAACCTGCTGGTTTCTCACTAACTATCATTCCCTGCTGATTCACAAAAACAAAATTTGTATGTATTTGCATCATGTACGTGTCTTTTATTCCCCAAAAGACCTGGCAAACTGGTTTTACTTTGTTTGAGTCATCAGGTTTGTCTGGTATTGCAGATGCAGATGGTGAGTCAGGTTAATAACTGGCTGTTTATGAGCAAAAATCCCTGATTTCCACATGCATATTGGGTATTGGGATGCATAAATCAGGTGCAACCAAAGTTGTTGCACATGCCTAATTTTGAAAATCTGGCCCATAATTTAGGGTTGTTTTAGACAAGTACAATTTTCCACTACAGAAGTTAACAAATTCCACAAATACATTTGGGTTGCCATCTCTCACAGATGAGGATAGGAGCTGTGAAAATCTTTTCACTTGTCTATCCTCACATCAAAGCAGCCATGGGAATGAATTCCCAGTATGGTCCATGCTAAGGTCAAAAATATTCCGGTAAGGTGCTTGTGCGGTTTTTTTTTTTATTCTAAAATCAGGGTTTTCCCAGTGTTACTGGAAAGACTTCTCAACTGTAAATAAACAGATGTCCAGCCTTACTCCATTACTTTCTATGACAGTGATTGTCAGTGATTGCATTTCGGTCAGAAGCACTCATCCTATTGCACTCTGCTGCTGCTTTCCAAAGCCATGTCTACACTAGTGAGCTTACAGCCGCCAGCTGTATCAATGCAACTGCGCTGCGGTAAGATGGTTCATGTAGCCACTCTGTGCTGACGGGACAGAGCTCTCTCATTGACAGAAGAAAACCACCTCCATGAGGGGCGATAGCTATGTCGGCGGAAGAAGCTCTCCTGCTCACATAGCACTGTGCATACTACCATTTATGCCAGCAAAACGTATGTCACTCAGCAGGGTGTTTGTTTCACACTGTGACAAGGTTTACCAACCTCACACAGGGCCAACAGGGCCTGACCAATCACTGTGGGCCTAGGAGACCACATCTCTTTGACCCTGCTCTGCATGCTCTAGCTGGAAGGGACAAATGAAAGGAGGCAGCCCAGCTCGGTCTGGGCTGGCTGAGGAGGAGGAAGGACATGTGAGGCAGCCTCCTGTAGAGATGCCTATGACTCTTCAAGTGGTAGGAACCATGGACGTGGACTATGCTTCGGAGAATCAGCTGAGTGCAAAGACTGATTGGGATGCCGAGCTGCTGCCAGCCCAGGAGATACCTGAGATGCGCCTTGCTGTAGGAAGTAACCCAGAAACGTATAAGAAGCCACTGCTTAAATTTAAACCCTTAACTGGGAATTTCCTGGTTTCATAGTACCCTGAGTCAGAACCCAGGAGAGTAGGGTGGACCCGCATTCCTCTCCCCTCGCCACCAGGTGTGGCTACTGTTTGCTTTGGTCTACCCTGCCAGGGGGCTACAGACTGATTGTTGGTTCTGCTGTGCCCAGAGAGTCAGAACCCCCAACTGCGAGTGCTTATGCCAGCCAGTAGGCTCAAGGGCCAGAGACTGTTTGTTTGCTCAGCCCCACCAGGGGACCTGAGCCCTCCTTGTTGCAATTACCTGATCCCACAGGGAGTCCCGATGACTGTATGATGGGATGTACCAACCCCGCACTGGGCCAACAGGGGCAGTGCCGCTCGACACTCAGGGTCCCCCATGACACACAACATAAGTGGTAGTGCAGACATGGCCTTAGTAATCTATTTCTGATAACATGGTGATTTTGGATGGATCCTTCACTTTGTCTTGTAAATACAGTGTATCATTCATGTTTCAGTCTGATGTAATTAATGTTTGTATGTTGCTTGGAAGATGAATGAGCTGCCACTGTTAAGTGCTATTACAATGATGATCAGTAAAGCCCAAATGCAGGCAATGTCTCATTAAGGAAAATAAAGGTTCTGTATCATGATGCATTACCATGCTGTGAGTATTGGATGGTTGGTACAACTGGCAGCACATCTTACCAACTGGTTTGTCGAATGGGCAACCAGCTGCCTTGCTAGCTCCTAAAAAGATATTCAAACTGTGGATTTTTTAAAAATGATTTTGGATGTGCCATTGGATTTGCGTGAGTTATTTACATGAGGAATTATAGCTATCCCTATACGCACTGTTGTTGTAGCCACATTGTCCCAGGATATCAAGAGAAACAAGGGGAGTGAAGTAATATCTTTTATTGGCCAGCTTCTCTTGGTGAGAGAGATAGGGTGACCAGATGTCCCGATTTTATAGGGACAGTCCTGATTTTGGGGTCTTTTTCTTATATAGGTTCCTATTACCCCCCACCCCCTTTCCTGATGTTTCACACTTGCTGTTTGGTCACCTTAGAGAGAGACAACACTTTTGAGCTTGCACAGTGCTCCTGGGGGAGAGCGCTGCATAATCTTGAAAGCATTGACCCTCTCACCAACAGAAGATTGTCCAATAACAGATATTACCTCATCCACCTTGTCTCTCTCAACTATCCCAGCGATGTGCCCGTATTGTGATCAGCAAACTCTTCTGTGACTGCTAAGTCCAGACCAGGCTTTAGGGAGATCGTGTGTGCTACTAGGTGGCTCACAACTTGAAACTAGAGTCAGAAATCTACACAGTCCTGTCCTTGTCTAGTGGCTTCAATAAAGAACCCCTGTATAAAAGAAGATGTAAGCCCTGTGGCTGAAGTTTTAGAGGGTAAGGAGCTCTCTGATCTCTGCTGGTCACCAGGGGATGAATGCACACAGAGCTGCATCATCTGCATAAAACTTTTTACTCAGGACTCCACATGAACAGAAGCTCTAGAGGAGAAGGAGCTTTGGGCTAGATTCACAAAGGGGACTTAGATATTACAATGCTGAATGCTGAATGACTATCTCCTACACATCCTGCCACCTGGTGGAATTCATAACCCTGAGTTAGGCACCCCCCAGGGTGCCCTATATATCCATAGATTCATAGATTCTAGGACTGGAAGGGACCTTGAGAGGTCATCGAGTCCAGTCCCCTGCCCTCATGGCAGGCCCAAATAATGTCTAGAACATCCCAGATAGACATTTATCTAACCTCCTCTTAAATATCTCCAGAGATGGAGATTCCACAACCTCCCTAGGCAATTTATTCCAGTGTTTAACCACCTTAACAGTTATTCTTAGTGATGCTATACAATTTTACAGTTGATCCTGTATTTATGACTGGAATTTTAGTTTAATTTTTAAACTAAGCCCCTTGAATTATATATTCTTGTGGTGCTTTTTTCTGATGATGTTGGTGTGTCTGAGGGGTTTCTTTATGTATGTGGGTGTATGTGGGTCCCACAATTCCCCAATTTTGGTATTAATTGCTTGGGATACATTGTCCACCAATGTATATGCACTATGTGTTACACTTGAGGTCCCTAAACGCCTTTTGTTAGTTGGATTATATTGTATGGGGAAAGTTAGGTACCTAAGAAAGGGATTAAAAAAAGCCAGCATGCTAAGTGGGAAGCTGCCTAAGCTGACCAATAGGACACGCCAATGAGAAAGGTAGAGCCAGATCCCCACCCCTGAAAGGTACTTAGTTGCCTAACTCCTCTCTGGTTTCACAGCTGTGAACCCCCTCTTGGAGTTAGGTGCCTAAGCCAGGTCAGCAGGGAGGTGAGATTCCCAGCTCATGTACACGTACTTGTGCTAGCCGTGCTCAAGCTGGCACCTAAAAATAGCAGTGTCAGCAGCAGCAGAGGCAGCAGCTTAAGCGAGCTGCCTGAATATATAGCCAAGAAGTTGTGTGGGTCTGTACTTGAGGTGACTAGCCCGAGCTGCTGTCCATGCTGCTGTGGACACACTGCTATTTTTAGGTGCTAAGTGGAGCACAGCTAGTGTGGGTACTTCTACGTGAGCTTGGAATCACACCTCCCTGCTCAAATGTAGACATACCCTTAGGCAACTTTGCATATGCCCACCAGCAGAAACTTAAGCACCTATGGGACTATAGGCAGCAACTAAGCAAGGGTTCTGTGAATGCCATTGGTGCCTACATGTTGGACATAGGTGCCTAAAGTGGTATTTAGGTGCCTAAGGCCCTTTGTGAATCTAGTCCTTCCCACCTCTATCAAGTGGCAAACAGGAGGAAGTACAGCTACAGAGAGAGCAACATTTGCATAAATTTTCTACCTAGGATTCCTTTAGTCACACTTTGGGAGCCGCCATAGCTGCTCCAGACTCATATTTGGTTGGATAGTGGAACTGAAGTGAGAGAGAGGAGAAAAGTGCTCCTACCTCTCCTACCTTGTGTCAAGGTATCAGTACAAGTGTCCTATATGTATTATTGGTTCCTCTCTTCTGAGAATCCTGTGCTCTTGAGAGGACTTTGTGGGGAGAGGTGATGGAGACTGAGGACTTCACAATGGGTGATGACATAGAGGTGATTTCTTGATGGGGCACAACATACAGAGGTTCTCTGTTAAAGCAGCAGAGGACAACAACAGACCTGAGTGAACTCCAGGAAAGCCCTTCCTACCCAGCCACTAAATACAGCTGAAATCACTATAGCTGGATTAGGTGGTAGAGCCTCAAGACAAGAGCAGGTACCTCCCCAGGGACTGGAGACAGGCCTGCCAAAGTTCAGCTTGGGACTCAGGGGCTATGCTATTCCCCAACACCAAGCTATGAATGGGGTTTAGTAGATGGAGCAGGGGAAGTGATGTGGTAAAGGGTCATGTGCCTATTGACCATTCACACCAGTGGGTAGGGTACCAAGTTAATTGACTACTGTCAAAGCTACTCTGTTACTTATTCATTTACATATATTTATTGCTGTGTTTTCCCAAGTTGATGCTATGTTCCTCCCAGTAATATTTTCCTTGGTTCATGCACAGGCTCAGAGCTGGACAGTGGGGAAGTATTGCCAGTTAAGGGCACCAGGGAAAGTTTAGTGATTGCAGAAATTCTAGATGGGGGGCTCAAGCTGATGGTTGGTTAGTTTTAAGAGGGCCCTTAAGCTATTTGAACCCAGTTCTTATTGCTGCTGACAACACCTAGCAGAAAGGTTACACGTATAAAGAGAATTCTTTACTAAAGCCACAGGACACAGACAGGACCCTGTAGTACAGAATCACTACTTACTTGTCACTGAAATCCTTCCTTAAGCTCTACTTCTACCAGTGTGCCTACAAGAAATAGCCAATCTCACAATGAATTAAAGACAGCATCTTTATGTGATTCAGCCTCTGATATACAAAGTCTGCTTGGAAATATTGAGTGTGTAACGCTGCTAGTGGAAAATAACTTAACTAACATATGGTGCCCTGAGACCAAACTGCCACTGTACCTCACTAAGTCCACTATTCCATGCACAAGAGACTGCACTGAGAGGTGGAAGTACAGCGTTATTAAACATCTGAGCATTGTAAGGGGGAAGACATATAAGTAGAATTCTCCACAGCTTACAGACCTGGCTATGAGAAACAGGAGAAAGCAGCAGATGCTTTTTTGCTCCCACAAAAGGCATATGGTGTATTGTGCTGTACTTATTGTACTGATGGGTAATTTTTAAATCCAGCAAATTTTAATTGTTCAGTTGTAGTCTCAAAAACGGAAAGCTGATTTGTATTATTGCATTTCCCTAAAACACCTTAGACTGAGTACCTCTCAAACTCTTAGGGCAGTAAATCCCATCTCAGTAGTGCTTGGGGTGGAGCTAGGATGACAAGACAGCAAATGTGAAAAATCGGGATGAGGGTGGGGGGCAATAGGAGCCTATATAAGAAAAAGACCCAAAAATCAGGACTATCCCTATAAAATCAGGACATCTGGTCACCCTAGGTGGAGCCCAGAGGTTCTAGTCCATTGCAGAAGTTGCTGCAAGGTGCAAGAGTCAGACTATGCCCTTTCTGTTTTGACTGTCCTGTGAGGAAGAGAGGAGAGAAGCAACAGGGACCACTGGATGGGAGAGCCAGGATGGAGCAAAGCTTTCAAATGTCTGCCCTACTGTAGAAAGCTCCTGCTACTACTAGGGCCTATGGAAAGAAACTAGGGGCTGTTTGGAATCTCTTTCCCAGCATCTTATCTGCTTGCAGTTCCCCCCTCCTCCACCTCCTCACCCCCCATTCCCGATTCACTGCAGCCCCTGCAGCAGTACCTATAGGACTGCACCCTTACATTCAAATAACTAGCAATTGACAGCAACACAACACATTGGAGGATACATAGCTCCTGTTGTGTCTTGCCACACCAGTTTCATTGAGATGATGGCTCTCTGGTCCTGCAGAAGAGAGTGCAGGATTTGCCCCACAATCCATTTTTGCATTTTACTATCAATATATTGACAGAAAAATATTTTACTTTCTATTATTTATCCATGAGCAATTCTTTATCCACATTAATTGGCAGTATTTGCATAGGATTGGATAAAACAGATAAGATCTTCAACCTGGCATACAGAAGACGAGTTTGCTGTAATTATGGTGGCAACTGTCACCATGTCTGTTATAGCTCTACAATACTGATATAAGTATTATTGAATACTATGGCTTAGTTAGCTAGCTAAGGAACAGCTGAGGATTGATCAGAGTTTCTATTATCTAGGGCCAGATCCTCAGCTGGTATAAATTGGCATAGCTCCATCTCCCAGATTTTAGGGGGTAACAAAATGATAGTATAATCTATAAAATTGCATCAGGTGGAAATTTAGCATATAGATTCTTTTATCACATGAATTTTTTTTATTTTAAAGAGAAAGAAAATATTTTGGGGACCAAGTAGTATACACACAGCTTTTGGAAAATCTGAGTTTCAGAGAGATCACAAATGACAGCAAGTCTGCTGCCCTCATCTTCACACCAAACCTTTATTCACATCTAACCTTTATATAGTTTGGCACAATCCAAAATGGGCCTGATCCAAAGTCCATTGATGTCAGTGGAAAACTTCCACTGGCTTCACTGGGCTTTGAATCAGAACCTAGAATTAACAATCTCTGCCCAACAGAGGTCTTGGATTGGGACAGCTGGGATGCTGCAGGTCAAAACTAAAGTACTGATGCTGAATGTACAGAACCTGTCCCATAATTCGTAAGGAGAGAGGTAAAGGTGACCTGAAAAGAAAAAAACTTGGCATGTTCTTAGTCTGTACAAAGAAGGCCTGGATTTATTTTTTTCAAGCAAGAAGGTAGGAGGAAGGGGGAGTTTCTGCTAGATTTTTTTTTTACATTAGACATTGAGGTCTTGTCTAATTGAAGATTTCTGATGACTGAAACTTGTTCATGACATCAGTAATACCAAGCTAGTGAAACCTGTTTAACTGAAAGGTTTGATTTCTTGTTTTTAGGGGCACTGCCAGCATGAAATCAGCCCATTACAGGAGAGAGTTAAGTGTTTTCAGACCCTTCACCTGTTCATGAATGCTTGTGCCAATTTTACAATCACATTTTCTTATTTAAAGAAGATATTTCCCTCTCTCTCTCTCCTTCTGCTGTCTGAAAGATCCACACAACCAGGGGGAACAAACAGCCAATGGGAGGAAGTGGTGGGGAGAGCTCTGGAAATGGGTGGCAGAAGGAAGTAGGAAGAAGTCAGAGAATATTTAAAATAGCCTCTTCAACATGACAGTGACAATTTAAAATAAATGGAATTCATCTCTAGTTTAAATATGCATAATGTTCCGTGATATGTTCAATGTATTAGTATGTATACAGCGCTGTGGCTAATACACAAGCCTTTTGCTAGCAAAGAGCCTCTGAATCCCAAGTGTTACATTACAGGGCACATCTTTGTAAGATGAAAGGATTTTGCTTATTAGAAATACATTTAATGGGTCATAAATAACATGTTATATACTCAATCGCAGCCATTTGAGAGTTTCAGGTTTGGAGAAGGAAACCAACAGTAAGCAGGATCCATCAAAGACTTTCAAGGCTGGGGTAGGGGAATTTGTAAGCCCAGAAGGGAAGTAGCAGCATTAATTGGGAACTACAGGTGAGTTTCAGGGACAGGTGCACAACCAGTGGGAACTCTTGGAAAATTTCAGGCCCAGAAAGTTTTAGGCTTAGAAGGATAATGACAAAGCAAGTGAGAACCATCAGATTTTGGACTCAGATTGGAAGCAAGCTGTGATGGTTCTCAGGATCCCCAGGACTAAGCCATCTTGCTACCGCCCCTGCCTCTAGTACAGTGGTTCTCAAACTTTTGTACTGGTGACCCCTTTCACATAGCAAGCCTCTGAGTGCGACCCCCCCACTTATAAATTAAAAACATTTTTATATATTTAACACCATTATAAATGCTGGAGGTAAAGCGGGGTTTGGAGTGCAGGCTGACAGCTCTTGACCAGCCATGTAATAGCCTCATGACCTCCTGCGGGGTCCTGACCTCCAATCTGAGAACCCCTGCTCTAGCACAAGAGACTTGCTGGTGCTTACGGGTGTCAGTTAAGCATCAACATGGATTGTTAAGCCTGGAAAAGAAGCAGCCAAATCATTTGGGAATTTCACCAGCATTGGTGATTTTTATCACAAGTCTCACACTAGTGGTGTGTTCATTAAAGCACACAGCTCCTGGAGTACCGTGATGAGATGAGAACAATGGCTTTAAATTAAAAAAAAAAAAAAGGTAAATTTCTAATCCTCTTGGTTCTGACAAAGGACTTGAAAATGTGACCTGAGTGCATCCTAAAGTTCAAAAGCCAGACAACAAATAAAAAAGGGCCTCCAAGGGTTTTCCCCCTAAATCTCAGGTTTTGAACCAGTGGTACAGTTCTGGGGGGCCAGTCTCATGACTTTTGAATGCTTAAGGTTGGTGATACTGAGTTCAAGGAGGGAATTGCAGAACAAGTGGAACCCACTAATGCCGTTCAAATTCAGGAGGAGAACAGCAGGGTGAACTTGAACCCTCAGGGAATTTCAGGCCCAGAGGAGGAGCAGCAGAGTTTGAATCGGCAGAGAACGTTAAGCCCAGGAGTGGAATTGCAGCACCAGTTTATGTTACTGGAAAGATTCAAACTCAGCAGAGTAAGTGGGAATCTTCAGGGAAATTCTGGCTCAATAACAAAGCAAGCGTGAATCATCTGGGGTTACAGACAGAGGAAGGCACCGGACAAATATTGAGGATATTTTGCAGGTCTCTCAGTGCAAAATATTAGACTCAGTGGTGCCTGGTACAAGTCAGCTCTTTGTTATTTTTTTCTGCCTTTTTCCGCCCCCCTCCCCTTTTTTTGGCTGTAGCATATTAAAACTAAAAACAACAATGGAAGTTACACATAAAAGCACTTTTATCCTGTTGATAACTAGGGCCACAATTCAAACACTTGCTCACATGACATCACTCATTAATGTCAATGGGACTACCCATGTGAGTAAAGTTAAGCACAGGTGTAGATCTCCACAGGATTGTGGGCTAAACACACGGTGAAAAGGTATCCAGGATCTCCCAACAGACCAATCTGATCCATGGAGTAACCGCAGTACTTCCATGGCTCTTTAAACCAAGGATAAACTTGGCCCCACATGTTTAGAGATGCTTGCAATATTTAAGAACAGCAGCATTTGTTAAAGATGGAGGGGGAGCCTCAGTGTTGAATTTCCTTCTCTTGTTTTTATTTTTAATGTGTGACTATTTGCTTGACCAGGAGTGTGATAATGATATACCCCTTTATTCTGTAAAATATTCTTTTCATCTTCCCGAATAGTATTCATTATTTACAACTAGTGAGAGAACCTTTGCTTCCATGGGCAGAAATGGAAAGTATTTAATTACCATGTATAGTTAGTTACATGGTGATTGGGATAAAATAATTCACTCACTATTCCCAGAAGACTCTCCCAAAGTGCCTTGAGAGAAGAGGGGGAGGCTGGCTGATGAGCGTAATCTCAAGAAGAACACTGTTGTGGAATCCAGCAGTTGGAGCCAGATGGCAAGTTTGCACTGAATAACACTTTTTTTTTTAATAGCTGTGAAACTCCTCTGTCTGCACATGGCTTTGCTGAATGACAGCACAGAGTACTTTTAATTTATCGGGTGTTATACTAAGGTTATTCCTTCAGAAGGTTTCCCTTGTTTTTCACCTAGGCTAAGGGCCTGATTTCAGTACCAAAGCCAATGTTTAAATATCTGTGAAAGTTCAAAAAGGCAAATGGGGCGGAGGTGTGGGAGGGGAAATACTAAAAAAATGTAAAGAGAAAAATGAGTTTAGCAGAGTGCTAACACCAAGCTGCACCCTGTTTTGCTCAGCACAGCATTCTGAAAAGTCGTTTCATTTGTGACTCCGGCACCAGGCCAGATTCTACACTTTGATATGCATATGTAACTTCTATTGAACTCAATGGGATTTGCATGCACATATCTGAGGACAGAATTATGGGAATCAGTGTTAGAAGCAGTTAATCAATTTCCATCTCACTTTAAAGCATGGTTACAGTCATGAAAGTGTTATAAAATGTGTTGCCATAACAATACACACACATCAGCTTTCTGTTAGCCCAATTCTGAAAGTTGTTCTATGGTATTAACTTTTATTCTTTGATATATAAAGTATTTTCCATAAGCTGAGTTATGATAAAGGGAAGCAGATTTTGAGTCTTCTGACTCCAGACATATAAAATTTCAGCTATAATATTCATTAACATGGCTTCCCTCTGCCATTTAATTTTCTTTGTTTTAATTTATTTATATATATACACACACACGTACGTAAATTAAAACAAATCAAATAAGTGCAAGTGAGTTTGAGAGTGTATAATGAGATTCAAATAAATGCACAGAACGTACACTCATGCATGTAGGATCACATGTTCAAATAACTGCCAGATTGTAGGAGAAGGGACAGAATTTGCCCAGAGGCATGGATGTCCCCATACACAGAAATGGTATCCCTGCTGGGCAGGGATGAGGACAAAATTAGTGGACACCATAAGGGAAATGCATACAACTCAAATAGCATGGAGGACAGCTCTGTGGAACTCCACTGTGTGTTGTAGAACACTAGAGGAGGGACAGGAGTGAGGCTGTTTAATCCACTGCTAAATGGATCCACCTGCCATTACTCCTAGCCTAGTGGAACATGTCTGGAGGTGAGGATTTCTTACACCCTCAGCCACCAGGAAGCCTCTCAGTACACAGACCAACTACTTGGGCTGTGCATTAATCCAAGAATTTACTTCTCTGTTGGCTTCATTATCTGTTGCCCTGCAGTTGTGTAGTCACATACACCAGTGCAAAGTGAGTACAAAGCTGGGTAAAGTACTACCAAATTATAATGAGAGTATTTTACTCATACTTTGCATTGGTATAAATTATTGCACAAAGTACAGAACAATTGAGAATCAAGCCTTGTGTGTTTATTTAAATGCTTGGAGCGCAAGTTATAAGCATGTATTTCTAAACCAAATCTTCTACAGCCTTTCAAAGGCACTTGTTTTTGCTGAGGGCTAAGTCTACAGGAATTTTTGAACCTTTTAAATAAGGCTTGAGTTATAGTACTACACTACAACGACACTAACTGTCCAGAAAATGGTGGGGCTTTATAAACTGCAGGGCTTTAGATCATTGCAAGAGAATACTGTAAAGTATAAAAGTACACAAACAAACTGCCAAATGTAATTCTACCAGACTTTCTACATCCAACCTTTGCGATGAGAATAAAGGTAATTAAAAACAACAACAAAACAACAACAACAAGCAGCAAAGTTCTTTGGGCCAGAGACTGGCTTTCTGTTATGCGTTTGCACCGGGCCCAACACAATGGGCCCTCATCCCAAACTGCTACCCAACATGCTACCCCAAATACAAATAAATAATAAACACCTGAAGATAGGAACTGAGAATGAAAGTGCCTCCTGAACCATAACAGTCTTCCTCCTAACGAGGTACTAGAATAGGGATTGGCAACCTTTGGCATGCGGCTCACCAAAGTAAGCATCCTGGCGGGCCAGGCCAGTTTGTTTACCTGCCGCGTCAGCAGGTTCGGCCAATCGCAACTCCCACTGGCCACGGTTCGCCGCTCCAGGCCAATGGGGACAGTAGGAAGCGGCAGCGAGCACATCCCTTGGCCCGCGCCACTTTCCGCAGCCCCCATTGGCCTGGAGCAGCGAACCGCGGCCAGTGGGAGTCGCGATCAGCCGAATCTGCGGACGCGGCAGGTAAGCAAACTGGCCCAGCCCTCCAGGGTGCTTACCCTGGCGGGTCACGGGCCAAAGGTTGCCGATGCTTGCACTAGAACAGTGGTTCTTACCCTTGACTACAGCCTTCACCCCTTTGGTTCTTAAAATATGTTCTCACTCCCTCGCAATTAGCTTAAAATATTTTCTCACACACCTACAATTAGCTTAAAAACTTAAAAATAATTTTTTGTTTGTATATTATATTGTTTGTATATGACAGTAATCATTAAATGTATAATGTTAAAAAATACATAGGTTTGATGAAACAAAGTAGTTGTACTTTTGTGCCTGTGCTTAATTTGTGTTTTCGATGATTTACCTTCTAAAAAAATCTGGCATGTCTCGCACCCCCAGAAAGAGCATCTTGCATCCCCAAGAGGTGCGTGCACCCCAGGTTAAGAACCACTGCACTAGAACTACTGGCTCTATATATGATCCTTCTCCTCAGATAAGGCCATCTACTGGTTGAGTAATACTACTAATGCTCAGTTTAAAGAGTGAAATTCACCCTTTGTTAAGGGCTAGCACAAGGCCCATGCAATATCTGAGTCCCACTTATGTTTTCAGAATGGGGCTTAAGTGGTGCACAGCCCTTGTGCTCATTCTCTTAATGGGGTGAATTTCACACAGAGGAAATAATTTGAAACTTGTCACTAGAACAGGTTGAGATTTTTTTTTTAAAGTATTTTCACAGATAATGTAGGTGGGAGGAAAGCAAAACGTTTTTGGTTCATTCAAAGTTTCAGGATTTTTAATAAATAAAATATTTGAAGCAAAATGAAAAAAAAATCACACACTTTACTCCATTTCCTTCCTTTTTTTCTCCTTGGAAGGAGAAATGAAGGAGTTTGTTCCTTTTCCTTGTTTCCTACTCCCCCTTAATTATTTTTCACACAGGAAAAATATATTAATAAAGTGTAAAAAAAGGGGAAATTTTATTTAAAATAATAAAGTTTGGCAGAATAAAAAAAAATCATGTTTTTTTAAGAAAAAGTTTGACAAAAAACGTCGATCATCTAAAATGCAGTTAATGGTCAGAATACTGACTATATAAAATTATAAAAATTGTTACTCAAACTATTTGCTCCTTGCGTGTCTTCAAGTCATACTTTATTGACTGTAAACAAGTTTTTACTGCTGACAGCTCTGCAGAGCCAATATAGTGCTGGAAGAGTGAGACAAATGCTATTCTGGCACACACAACATCAGCATAACTGTCAATTAATTTCTTATAGAAGACAATTAAAATTCTATCTATTACATTTTCACTAATAATAAAATTACATGGCTTGATTTTCAGATCCTCGGTTCAGTTTATAGGCCTCACATTTAGAAAAGCCAACCTTTGACTACTGTACTGAGCATATTAGATAGGGAAGCTACTGAGAGAATAAACAAGGAACCCCACTTAGCCATTTTTAGACATGTCATGATATAATCCCCACTGAACCTTAGCGTCCAAAAGATGGGGTACCAGTATGAATTCCTCTAAGCTCAATTACCAGCTTAGTACTTGTAGCGCTGCCACCAACCAGGAATTCCAGTGCCTGGTACACTCTGGTCCCCACAAAACCTTGCCCGGGGACCCCCAAGACCCAGACCCTCTGGATCTTACCACAAGGAAAGTAAACCCTTTCCCTCACCGTTGCCTCTCCCAGACTTCCCCTCCCTGGGTTACCCTGGAAGATCACTGCGATTCAAACTCCTTGAATCTTAAAACAGAGAGGAAAATTCACCTTCCTTCCTCCTTCTTTCTCCCCCTCCCAGACTCTCCCAGAGAGAGAAAGTAATCCTGACACAGAGAGAAAATTAACCTTTCTCTCCCCCTTCCCTCCTTTCTCCCCACCAATTCCCTGGTGAATCCAGACCCCATCCCCTGGGATCTCACACCAGAATAAAAAAACAATCAGGTTCTTAAACAAGAAAAGCTTTTAATTAAAGAAAGAAAAAACAGTAAAAATTATCTTTGTAAATTTAAGATGGAATATGTTATGGAGTCTTTCAGCTATAGAGACTGGGAATACCCTCCCAGCCTAAGTATACAAGAACAAAATAAAATCCTTTCAGCAAAATACAAATTTGAACTCTTTCCAGCCAAATACACATTTGCAAATACAGAAAACAAACATAAGCCTAACTTGCCTTATCTACCTAGTACTTACTATTCTGGACATATAAGAGACTGTATCAGAGAGATTGGAGAGAACCCTGGTTACAGGTCTGGTCACTCTCAGAACCCAGAGAGAACAACAACCAAACACTAACAGCACATACACAAACTTCCCTCCCTCAAGATTTGAAAGTATCCTGTCCCCTGATTGGTCCTCTGGTCAGGTGACAGCCAGGCTCACTGAACTTCTTAACCCTTTACAGTCAAAAGAGACATGAAGTACTCCTGTTCTATTAACCCTTAACTATCTGTTTATGACAAGACAGTATTACTGCACTTTTGGATCTCATTCAGCCAGAGAAATTATTCCTTATTTCTGATAGGCCAGTTGTCTTAGATGCTGAGATGTTAAGGCCGGAAGAGACCATTAGACCATAGTCTAACCTCCTGTATATCACAGGCCATTAGATTTCCCCCAGTTACCCCTGAATTGAGCCCAATAACTTGTGTTTAGCTAAGGCATACCTTTCAGTCTGGATTTGAAGACACCCATCACTTCCCTTCGTAGTGTCTTCCAGTGTTTACTCCCTTTCACTCATGGGTGGTGGCTATTGTAGGCTGGAGGAGGCTGTGTCTTCTAAACAGCCAGGTGTGGCCCCGCCCACACTTTGCCCCCAGATCCCCTCCTGCTTCCGACTCTGTGGCTCCCCCTGTGATGGGCCCAGCTCAGGCTGGGGCCAGGCCACTGTCTTCCCATCCTCCGGAGTTGGGGCTGCGGTGCCACTTGCCCTCACGGTGCTCCGGGGCTGGGGGGGGCTAGCCTGGGGTGGGGGTTGGCAGCCACGGGGGGGCGAGCCTCTGGGCTCCGGTGGGGGGTGCAGAAGGGACAGGGCTGGGGGCTAGCCTCCCCCAGCCAGCAGTTTACACACCACCCATGTCTTTACTGTTAAAACTTTGGATCACTCTATCTGGGTGCTCCTACAGTATACATTTTCTGATATCATCCTACCTGCTCTATTCTAGTACAAAAACAAAACCAAGCCAAACTAGGAATGAATGAAGCAGTTTGAATAAGAACCAGCCAACCCTTTGCCTGAACCTGCATCTTTAGGATCCTATTTTGATAAGACCTCAAACTTGTTTTCCTCTTTGTCCCTCAAGTTTTGTGATTGAAAATAGCTGTGGACACATTTTGTGTCTGTAATTATAAATTGAAAGTTGATATCATTCAGCTTTCTGATTGCGCCTAGAGATCAGGTCTAGTTTATTCCACTTCTTCTGCCTCAAGACACAAAAATTGCATCAAAATAAATGTGTCTTAGCACACACCTAAATGACATCAGTGGCACATGGTCATAACAATGGACCTGACACTCCTGGCCTACCTGTGGAAGAGAGGCTGTTAAAGACGCAAGCTGTTATGGACTAATGAACTGTAACCTGGAATTCCGGGGGAGGTGGTCACCCATAGTCAAAGTAACCCAAGGAGGGACATGACGCATATTGAAATCTTGTTTTGAGAACTGGACTTTCAGATAAATTCCAAGACTGCTTTCAAGGTTGTGTTGTGTTTGGGTTAATATTGTTTGGGGGAAATTCAGAAAACCTTTGGAATGGGGACTGCCATACAGTCTGAGTATTATCCTAAGGCCTGACAAAGCCTAAACCCCAGTGTAAACACATGGGCAGCTTCTTTTTTGTTGGTTCTGCATTAAGAAGTCTGTCTTTTCCCTTTGCTTTTATTTTTTGTTCCAAGTTATAGCTTCATCCAAGCGACGGATTTCTCCCTGTAACTGTAGAAAGTCCTGGATCCCAGTCATTACTTGAGAGGTGCATGTAGGCTGGGAGAGAGCACAAGGGAATCTTCATTGCCCTGTTGTCATCTCCTGATCCAGCCTTCCTCAGACAAGGAATGTTCAAGAATGGAGCTACCACTGCAGCCTAGGCTGATAGTAATCAGCACCGCCCAGCTACTACCTGAGAAGAATGCTTTGTTCTGTTCTTTTCCTCACCCACTCTCAATTTTCCTTTTCTGGCTTCTCTTATCTGAGTTTGACTGAGGAAATTGACTGGATAAAACTAACAACTTTGGCCCCAGTCTAGGGAAGTACGTAAACATATGTTTAACTGTAAGCATCTGAGCAGTCCTATTGACTTCAAAGGGGCTGCTCGCATGCTCAGAGTTAAGCACACGCATAAGTACTTTGTGGGACTGGGGCACTTGTGCATCAGCTGATAACATTTAGGTTTTATTCCCCCTTAATATTTCCCTCATGGAAGAGCAGAGGTAAGAAAGGAAAAGTTGGTTTTCTAATTAACAGAGTGTAGGCACAAGTGAGGGGAGTGGGAATGGAGGGAAAGGATGGAGGAATATTAATGGTTTATAATTATATTGATTGATTGTAATGACCATTTTATTTCTACTTACTTTAATTAATTATTCAGAGAGTCTCACCTTTAAAAAAAACAACTAATAGTTTACCAACTTTTCATCCCAAGGGTAAAATATATGAATGAATGTTTTGAGGGGGAATATATATCTATATCTATATCTATATATAGATATATAGATATTTTACATATACAGCATAGCTACTTTATTAAAATGCAGAGACTGAAATGTTGGTAGGATTTGCTATGACAAAAGGCCTGTTTTATTTGTGGGAGACCTAGTGTGATAAAATGACTCCTTAGCATAAGCTTAAGTGAATTAAACAGGGCCCAAGGGCCTACCCTTAGGTCAGGAATTTTGCCTTCTCATTCTATATAACAAACAGTTGACCACAGAGAGACAGGTACACTGCAAGCTTGCAAAAGTTATCATGA
This sequence comes from Gopherus flavomarginatus, assembly GCF_025201925.1. Lineage (NCBI taxonomy): Eukaryota > Metazoa > Chordata > Testudines > Testudinidae > Gopherus > Gopherus flavomarginatus. Next base: position 216,438,783 of record NC_066618.1, on the reverse strand, counting down.
AACGGGTCCGGTTTGGAGGCTTTTGCACTATTTGGTAATTTAGTTGCTAGCCAGTTAAATCATACACATCAATGCAGTCTTTTAAAAAATTGATTGACACAAGTGCTTAAGTCAGTGATCAGAACTAAGATTATGGACAGGCAGAATCCACATATAGATCATGGGCAGATATAAACCTTATTATGGCCACAGAACACATGCTAATATGGTTATGCATCTGAATAGTTACATAAAGGAGAGGTATAATAGATATAGTTCCCTAAATATTGGGTTCATCAGAGTCCTGAAACAACATCTACTGGTTTGTGACCTGCTCTCTGCCAAACTCCCATTGACAGACGTATATCTTTGTTTTCCACAACTCTTATGGAGATGTAAATATGCCTTGAGTTCTGAGAGCTAGCACTGCTTTTCTTTCTGTAGATTGCCTCATTATATTAGTAAGTATACTTATTTGGTATGCAATTAAAGCTTGCATCAGTGTCTAGCGTGTATTCCATCAATCTCCTAACAAGAACCTGTGCTAAATACTACTTACTACTACTAATCTTGGTACAGGCACTTACAATGATTCATCAGTCTACATGCATATTCCACATTTTGGTCATATAATCACACATTTTGTATGGCTCTTGTCACACTCTGAATAACTGGAACATTGAGAAGTATGCCTTTAACACTTGGATCAGTATGACTAGCTATTCCTTCCTCTTCACTCTCTGACATTTTCCGATTTCAGCTTGGTAGGAAACAGAGCAAGAGCCAATTCTTGTGCTGTTTCCTTTCCTGTGCGGTTGTATGCTTATTCTCTTGCCTGAGCCCCGCTTGCCTGCCATTTGAGGAAAGCACAAGATGAGGAGAGTGGTTACCTTTGAGTGAAAGTAGAGTAGGTGGTCACATATCTGCTAACAACAGAAGCAGAGTGACCACGTTTAAACAAGAGAAGAGGCAAAGCAGCAATAGAGAGGATTGAAATATTGATTCTAAAAGAAAGAAAAAAAATAGGACTGTTTGCTGCTCTGCGAAATAAATAATTACTCAGCCATTCTCCATAGCAGTGCCAACTCCTGAATTGTTCAAGCAGGTTGCAGCCAGCAGCCCAGACAATGTCTCAGACAGGAAACTTGATGGGAACAATGTCTGTTATTAACTCACTGAATCTGGCAGTGAAACAAAATGAGAAATCACACCTCCCCAAACCTCAATAAAGTGGTGGCTACTGCTACTATTACTGTTACTGCTAAAAATAATAGTAAGCCCATTCGTGAGGTCCACGCTTGAGAAAATCTTGTGACATCAATGGGAGTTTTGCCACTAACAAGAATTATATCTTCTTTTTTATAATGCTTTTTATTTTGGCCCTGCTTTGTTTGAACTTCAGTGCAGGAAGGATTAGGCCATCTCTAAGGAGGCAAGACAAAACTGATGAGAGTAATTCTACACAAAAAGTAATCTAGCAATTACTACTAAGAAAAAAAATGTAGCAGAATTTAATACCTTAACCTTAAGAGTGGTTTATTTATGTCGTAGTAAATAATCTTTTATCATAAGAGAAATTATTCCAAGACAAACAAAGAAGTTGGGAGGAGAGTAGGATGACAGTCGGATTTGGGACTGGCCACAACCATGAAGATTACAGTGGTGGGGCCACCATAGAAGACAAACAGATGATAGGATGCCAAAGAAATTAATGCAAAGTAGTCAAGGTCAGTCAGACAGAGGCCAGACACCAACTAGATGCAGGACACTGTACACAGGGACATGACCAGGCTGGGTTTCATGGAGGAACAAAGCCATGGACAGGAATGAATAGCAACACCATATCGCTCCTCATGTCTGCAAGCTGAGAAGAAAGAAAAAATCATAACTGCATCTTTTAGCCAAAAGTCTGTTAATTGGAGGTGTGCCAGCTGAGGAAAATATAAGGGGTGTGTGTGTGAGAGAGAGAGAGAATATAAATACAAGTTATTTTAGAAGTCACCAATTGCAACCAGCACACATTGGTATCACATATTTTCACTATTGACCTATAGCTGGGATAGGAAATAATTTCTGTAAATCCAATGCCACTGCATGATGTGGCTTGGCACATATTTACTTTTAGACGTGTAATTTCTCTTTTCCAATTGTTTTCTTATAAAAAAATAATTTCACTTGTGAATGAAGTGTGCCGACTAATGTATTCCTATGGTCTGCATTTGATGTAAACGGAGATGAACGTATGTTGTTTCAGTAGGATAAAGGGACATTATCAAAGGATTTTGTTGTAGCAAATGAAGTTTATGACCTGTGTTATACAGGAAGTCAGACTAGATGATGATAATGGTCTCTTCTGGCCTTAAGTTCTATGAATAGTTTGAATTTTTTGTCCTCTCCCTTGTTAGTAGTATTAATCGCTTCTTGGATTCTAGAAGAGAACATATTTCCTAAGTAGTTTTGTCCATTTCTGTACAGCAGACACTGAGTTTTGCCCCCAATCCTTTTGTTCTTAATGGAACTTGCACTTAACAAGGCATCCGTATTTACTTCTTTATTTCTGCACTACCATTATCCATGATGTCAGTTCAGCTGTGAGAGTACTGTTTGAGATTTAACCTGTGCTCCCTCTGCTGGCTCTGCAGCTGCAGGATACACAACACTGTGGACTAAGGTTTTAAAAGATTCCATCTAAATATACAGCACCTTTTAGTTGCAGGCACAAGTGCACTGAAACATTTTTGAAGCACAATTTTAGGTAAAGAATGCAACAGGAAATAGAGACTTACAATTGAATGCCTACCAAGTGTACAATTTGACATGTAAAATTCAGATTTTCAGATTATGTTGTAAAGTTTTTCAGAATTAAGACCTGCAGATGCAGAAGTCTGCACCTATTACTGTACATTAATCAAAGCCCTATTGCTCACATGGGCCGCAACTCGCTTTCTGTGGTGATGGGGACCCTCAAATCCTATTAATTTCTTGGGACTCTGTGCATGAGTAAGGACTACTTATATGGGTAATGGTTTGCAGGAGCCAGCCCTTCACTTAAATTCTATTGAACAAAGTAAGAGCTATTCCACAGAACCTTCTTTAAAAACAAGTTGTTTTTTAAATGTGCTTGGTTACAGCTTATTTCTGTACACAGCTAAAGAAATCCAAATAAGCCATGAAGGCTGTTACATCAATATAAAGGTGACCGTACAGGCATGGCTATACCAATTTGAAGAACTTTTATAGTGATATAAATGCATCCAAACTAGGAGATTTATATCACTTTAACTATCCCAGTCTAGTTGAAGCTGTACAACTGACTAGTGCAGATGAGGCTTTTGTCCAGGAGTAAGTGTTGGCAGGATTGGGCTCTAACTCAGGCAAATACAGTACAAAAGTACAACATAGGATTCCAGTTCAGGCATGGAAGTTACAAAGGCACTGGGGAGGATTTCACTTTAGTGAAGTCAATGGGAGTACTTGTGGGAATAAAGTTACGCACAGGCAAGACTGGTGCTTCCTTTTGCAAAACAACTTGAACAATTGAAATAAAACAAGAGAAAAAGCATCCGGAAGAAGCAGCTAAATAGTAGTTTATAAATTGGTAATCAGGAAACAGACAAATAAATAAAACATGAAAGTGATTAAGTAAAAATATCTGGTAACGTGACAAATATTGTGTAGTTTGTGATCAGTGAAGCCGATCCAATTATTATCTAGAGTTAATAGTAATGTGCAGGACTGTATCCATTCAGAGTCTCTCTTTTCTTACCATCGTATTTAATGATTTTTAAAATTATGTTTAGCCAGGGTGATAAGTGGACCTGGGAAAGGCCTTTTCAGTTATTTACAATTAATTTAATAAAATCACCACAATAAATCTGTGTAGAAGACTTTTGGCAGCCCAATTCTCATTTGTGACCCTTTCAGGAGGATCAACTAGCACTTCCTCATTTAGGGCCTAAATCCATAGTAGATGCTCTACATGAGGAACCCCCACTGAAGTCATGATTTATAGTATTGGTGTGTTTTCCTGTATTGGAACTTACACCAGTATAAGAAAGGTGTACAAAAATATCATTCGCCGAAAGCCAAAGTCATCATCAGTGAGTGCTCATTTCCCCTCAAGAAGTGTTGCTTAATGAAGATAAGGATTAGAGAGTTAAGCAAATAATTCATAGCGTGTGTATTTCATGAACTTGCCTATTTTCTGTTCATGAATTGTCAGAAAACAAGTTATTTTCTCAGATGGTTTTATTGTTCAAAATTATTCACTCAATTCTTTTTAAACAAATGTTGGCCTATGGAATAGTCACACAGTTTATTGTATGTATTCGATATGGGATATTCGAAATTTGAGCTGGTTATTTTGACTAGACACAGAGAACAGAAACAATAGTGCATGACTTAGATGAGGGTAAGCTTTATAACCATATTTCTAGCGTGAATGCTGACCAGGATGAATTCAAAATTTGCTTTCCACTTATATATACCCAGAAACATTTACTGTATATCCCATCTGTAAACTCATTCACTAGACCATTCAATGACATGAATGCAAAAAGGAAGGGGGCAGGTGAACACAGGCAAAAGTTTATTTCTTTAGGTATTTAGTCAACTTCAGTGACAATAGTGAGTATAAGCTGCCCCAGAAAGACAGCATTCACTCACTGCTGGCAGGTTTTGGACATTTGGCGCCATATCAAACCCTAAGAATCTTCAAATCAGTTGTATTGGTCGACTGTGGCATATTTAATGCCACTTATAGTGCAATGAATCTACTGGCGCTGTCAGAGGAGAAGATAGCTCCAGCATCCCGACTTATGAATGGATATGTTTCTTGAACGTGTGATTTATTAGTCTAATTTTTTTTAAACTGATTTTTTTCACCTATTCATCCTCTCACTGAGAATGTCTCAATTTCGGAGTCACTCAGTTTGAGCAAGACAAGAAAAAAATCATCATAGACAGGAGATGGAGGCTGCATCAGTTGCAGCAAATAGGAGGGGTTTTGCCTGAATAAGGACTGAGTCCAAACCTCAAAAGTTAGTCCTGTGAATTCAAAAGACCATGGGCCTCAAGACCCCCTGCTTTGTTATTATGTGTCAGAGTTTTTACCTTAGAAGTGAAAGAAGAAGACCCAGATTACCAAGTATAACCAAGAAGCACATACTGTGCTTCCTCCTTCCTGAACCTGCTCCAGGCCGGGCCCAAGGGCAATCAGATCTCAATGGGTCATAGGGACAGCTCAGCCATACTCCCTATGCTGGCAGCATGAACTGAGATGAGTTAGGAGCTGCAACAACATTACACCACTGGAGGACCAGGGCAAACCTCCCAGGGTCAGCTACATTGGTTTTAAGGCCACAATTTGCCAGCAGAGCAGCATAAAGTACCTAGGGTGAGATTTTCACTTCTGATCCAGCTCCTGTTCACCAGGTAAAAGGGATCTAAAAGCCCCAGAATCAGCCAGGGGAGAAATGCACAGGTGTAGAAACTGAGGATGACAACCATGGGCTATCCTCCAAAAATTCCTTGTAAGCGCTGGTGCACGGAGTGTGCTGGGATCAGCATATGACACTGCAGAAATTCTGGGCAGTGCTGCTGTCCACTGGGCAGCCTGAAGAGGCAAACATAAAATAAAAGCCCTCCCCAAAAGGATGTCTAAATTACCAGAGAGGCTGTAACAGAGTAGAAACGAGGGTGCAAAGGTGGCTTGCAACCACTTCTGACCCCCTTTCTGCTGGACTGCACATTCTCTGCTGCCCTCTAAAGCCATGTCTATACTGCAGCTGAAAGATAATTCCCAGCTCAGGTATATGTGCATGCACTAGTTCTGCTTGAGTTAGCATGTGAAAAGTGCATGTGAGCAGAGCATCATGGATGTCGGCTCAGGCTGGCCATCTGAGTACAACCCCATCTGAGACTAGGTACATACTCGTGTGGTTAGCCTGAGCCACTGCAGCCACACGGCTATTTTCAGCATTCTAGCGCACATACTTCTACCCGTGCTGGGAATTACACCTCCCAGCTGCAGGGTAGACACACCATGTGAAGCACAAAGCAGAATCTCATCCTAATCATTTTAAAGAGTGAGGGTCAAAAACTCAATGATTGCAAAGTGGTGCAGCTGCACTCTAGCCCTGAGTTTCCCATCATCCATTCCATACAGGCATAAGTCTGCCCTCAGTTACCCGAGTATAAATCAATTACCCTGGTGTCGTTCCATTAAAGTCCATGAAGTAACCCCAGATTTACAAAAAGAGCAGAATCTAGCTCAATTTTGTCTTTTGTGTACACCCCCCACCTTATATATAACCCCCCATTTTTCTCTAAATGCTCTAACTCTATTGGCCATGCTCCACTATGTACATTTTATCTTCTTGTTTCTGTTTGTCTAACTTCTGTGTCTGCATTCCTTTGGGGGTAAGGGCCCATTATTTGTTTGGCATGGACCTGCCACTACACAGCACTATGGCAATATAGCCCTATATAAGAGCAAGTCTTCATTTCTGACTCAGTCTTCCTGCAAACAGACTAGTAATGACTTCAGTTTGCACGAGAAAGAACAGCATAAAAAGCCGAATAAAGACCCGTGATTGCGCTTAAGATGATTCATTACCGTGTGTGGAAGGAATGAGTTCGGTGTTCTGACACGATCTGGTGCTACTGAGCTGGTGAACAAATGAACAGGGTTACCTCAAGTAAGGAGGAGCATGGGGGGGAGGGATAGCTCAGGGGTTTGAGCATTGGCCTACTAAACCCAGGGTTGTGAGTTCAATCCCTGAGGGGGCCATTAAGGGAACTGGGGTAAAAATCTGGGGATTGGTCCTGCTTGGAGCAGGGGGTTGGACTAGATGACCTCCTGAGGTCCCTTCCAACCCTAATAGTCTATGATTCTATGGTGCACTATGATCTTCTGGAGTTTAAGAAAAAGGAGTTCAAAAACAGGGAAAATGTTTCTGTGAAGAAAAGTGTTGTCAAAAAAATGGAAGATTACCCAACAGAATCTGACTAATGGGTTTCAGGGTACCCTTTGCAGCTCTAGTCACTGGTAACTAGCAATTTGGAAAGTCTTCTTCGTAAAGGTTTGAAATTGCCCCTCCTTTGTCAGGCTTGGATGTGTAAGAGGCCTAAAGGGCCTGAATTTACTCCAGTGGTTGCCAGCCTATGCTGGGCAGAAGTTTCTGGTCATGCGGATGACCCCTTTTGAGTTTTTTCAAAATAAGAAACTGAGCCAGGGTCTCCATCTACTTAGCCCTGAAGCTCATAAAGGCTGAAATAGTTTCTAAGGTTATGCTGACTCCATGAGTTGGTCTCAGCAAGCCAGGAAAATAAATAAAAGTGCAGAAAGCCTTTGGGAAGTTTTTGGCATAGGTAGGCTCCTGGGGCAAAACTGTCCCCAAAATGGAGGGCTTATCCATTACTTAAGTCTTGTGTTAAGGATTTAAGCAGAGCATTTGGCCATGTGCTGTGAGCAATTTCTCCCTTGAAGAGAGATTGAGGTAAGCAAGCATAAGCTTGATAGGGACTAACAGGACAAAAAAGAGGGTAGTCTTATTTTTAAGGTGGTATATATCATGCTAAAACAATACTTTGCTTAAATTAGAAGAGGGCCTTCTGAACCTGATGGCAGTGCAACTACTAGCAAGAGTCTCATTGATTTTCATGGAAATGAGCCAAGTCCTGTTCACTTAAACAAAAAAATCAGAGTTGAACATCAAAATAAAAAAGAAACTGGGGGAAGGGAGTAATAGAGAGCCATCAAAGAGGTCAAACTAAAAATAAAACTGTTAATTGCAGAGTTGTTTCAAGATATTGTTCTGCTGTCAGGACAGAGGGGATGTGAAAATGAGTGAGGGAAAGGAACAGGAGTACTTGTGGCAACTTAGAGACTAACAAATTAATTTGAGCATAAGCTTTCATGGGCTACCGCTACTTCATTGGATCCTTTTGCAGATACAGACTAACATGGCTGCTACTCTGAAACCTGTCTTTGAGTGAGGGAAGTTTCCCAGTGGGTCTTCCTGAAGATTTACATAACTGCTTCTAAGGAAGAGAGGCAGGGAGAAAACTACCCTGGGCCCATAGGAAGTTGAACAAACTGTATGGGCACAAGTGAGTGTGCAGTGTAAAGACAGAAAATGCAGGAGTTTGGGGAATTAAGAGTTTTTTTCCTAAAATTCTAAACTCTACATGCTAGCTGCAAACAATCCCTGCTCATGCATACTACCCTGACATACTTACATAAGGGCAGGTTAATGCCCTAGGTAAATTATTGCCAGTACTGCTTTACACTACCTGATTCACTGCTCCCTGGAACAGTTTATTACATCATTCCTAGGACTCTACCATGAGTCAAGTGATCATGCCTCCCAACCGGTATTAACAACACAACCAACAGTTGAGTGAAGCAATATGACACCCCCTCCCTCACTTCCCACCAGCCAATATTGACTTGCTTGCTCTCCTTTGTCTCTTGCGGTATTACTATGTGGCGTCCATTCCTTGCTCTACTAAAGATCAAAGGGAACAAGAATAAACATCTCCATCTTTTCTTCTAACATTCTGTCTAATATCCATGGTATTTTTATTGTGGAGAGGAGCGATTTGTAAGAAGAAATGAAAATCTATAGTGTGTCAACTCATAGAGGCTAATGATGTTTATACAGACATACCACACTGATGGAATAGTCCCAACATTCCCTACACTGTGTAGAAAAAAAAAAAAAAAGAGTAAGAGGAGTGACCCAATCCTCCCCTCCCCCGCCTCTTTCCTGCTCAGCAACCTGTACTTGACCCTCCCGAGCCTGGCTCTGCTCAGCCTCCATCCCGCCCAGCCGGAGCCAGAACACTGATACCAGGCAGCTGATGCTCTGCCTCATCCAAAACACACACTTCTTGAAAACACACACCCACTGCATACTTTGGGGGAGTGGGGGAGGAGAAATACCCACCTTCTGTATTGCAACTTCAGTGAATTTTCACTTGCTCTTGGAAACAATTGGACAGGATGTACTGTGCTGCTGCTGTTTGCCAAATGCTACAAGTGTTAGGAGAAGCTGGTCCACTTCAGTGTGAATATTTTGAATGCCTGGTGGGGGGCGGGGGGGAGAAGCAAAGACGAACTGGGGGATGTTCGGCCAAAAAATGTCAAGCCTAGATGTGTATGGTTAGGCACTCAAATGCCTGTTTAAGCACCTGGCCTTATTTTTCAAAGGCCCTGAGCCTTCCCAGCTGACTGAAGAAAATAGGAATTGTCGGTGTTCGGCAACCTCTGGAAGTCCAGCCATTGATATTTTCTTCTATTACTAGACATTTGCATTACTGTAGCAGCTAGGAGCCCTAGTCATGGACTCAGGGGTGCTGGAACAATTTATATAGTGGGGGTGCTGAGAGCCATTGAACTAAACTGTAATAAACCTTGTCTATGATGGAAACCACTTCAAGCCAGGGGGCGCTGCAGCACCCCCCTACCCCGCACGCTTAGTTCCAGCACCTATTCATGGACCATTGTGCTGGGTGCTGTAGACATACAGAACAGAGACAGTTTTTTAGACGTGGGCCACAAAGAGGCCAACATTTTCCAAGCTGGGTGCCTAAAGTTAGCTACAGATTTAAGTGTCTGACATTAGGCACCTAAGTTTGACAAGGCTATCTTGTTGTTGAAGATGTGAATGATACTGAAAAAACACTTTTATTGTGGTTGTGCCTATATGCTCACTGGATTGGGGACCCACTGTGCTGTACAAAGATATAGTAAGTGGCAGTCCCCACTCCAAAGAGCTTACAGACAACACAGTTACAGAGCAAGCAAAGGAACACGACAGTCTGCAACATGGTTTGTTCTTCTGTCAAGCAAAGAAGGCCTAGAACTCATAAGGAATTTGTGACCCTGCTAAATTTGAAGTATAAACCATCTTGTAATGGATGGCAATGGTCATTTTTCAGTCAACTGATATTTTTAAGCCTACCCATGCTTCCTTTCTCCTCTCCCTTTCATGATGAGCGTTCTGAAGACTTGAGACTGCTGCTTGCCCTCAACTCTCACCAATGTCAAAGGAAGCCAACAGCATTCAGCACTGGTAAAGATCAAGTATTTAATCATCAACACTACATTCCAAAGCCCTGCAGGCTTTTGCATGAAGATCTCCTATTCAGCTACTGATCAGGCCAGCCCCTCGTTAGTGTGTGAGGACTGATTAGATCACATGCAGTGATGAGATAGCTCTCCAAGTCGTACACCAAATTGAGACCCAAAATAGATTGCAAGAAGAATATAAAGAAAAAGATGCTGATGTCTGCTAGAGCTTTGAAAAGCCCACTTGTCAGACAAGTTTTCATCTTTAAAAACGATAACGTAACTTATTCAATGTGCTTACAATGTTTTCTAACCCCTGCTCATAGAACTACTTTTGGTATCAGAATTTAAAGTGCTTGATTACAGAGGTACCTATGGTACACTGGTGACACTTTTATCCTCAACCCTTATAGTCAGGGATGATGATCATGTCACTCATGAGATATGGATTCCATTGTCTCCTGTATCTTTGAACGCGACCACAACATAGCACTATGAGTATCATGCGATATTTGCCAACTCAGATCTCTGAATATTTTTGTGGATTTAATGGAGAATCATCCTGCAAAACTCTATTTTTCTGTGTCTGGGCCTTTCCTGCCTAGGGGGTAGCTTTTAATCAATAAATACACACACTTCACTTGGGCCACTTTCTACATTTCTATTCAAAGTCCTCAGACAGGGCCAGTGCAAAAGAAGAAATTTCATTCTGTGCCTGAAATTGAAAAGATGAATAGAGACGTAAGTGCCAATTATTTTCTTCCCCTTCTCCTAATAAAAATGAGTTAAATTCAGATTTGTGTTCATTCCAATCTCTGTAGAGAACTCCCAGATGTTATGATTGCACAGAAGATGGAGGACTTCTTCCTGCCATAAGCAGATATTCTTTATTCTGTAAGCCAGTCAAGCCACTTCAAACTTAGAAGTCTCCATTAAGCTGACATCCATAAGTTTCACCCTGTGTGAGTGGCACACGAATCCTTTTATGAAGGGCATTAATATGAGAGCTTTTTTGTGCGGGGGCTGGGGAGCATTGGACAAATACACAGAAAATTGTGGCAATGGCACCCAGAGACCCTTTTTTACTCCTGTTCATTAGTTACCATGTGTCAGATTAGAATGGAGCTACCTTCAAAATGTATTGTAGCAACGTTCCTGCTATAAGGACTTTGATTCAAAGGGTAGAAGTCTTCTGCTTTCTCCATTCTTTTACATGTAGGTGTTAAAGAGTGGAATGGTTACCATGTGCCTGAGATAGTGTAATGGTTATTTAATGTTTATCTTTCCTTCTGCTTTTGTTTAAAACAAAGGGTACATCAGTTTTTACTTTAGTTACCATTACCCTAATGCATCTCATCATTTGAGATCCTATAGCTGACATAAGAAAGCACATTTCATAGGCAGCACTAACCCCAGGTTGCTCTGTATATTGTTGCTGTGATGCTCGTAGTTTCCCCAGACCAGCTGTTCCAAAACTAAGGGTTCTCCAGCCTGCAGAGCAACACTATATTGTTTAGTTTCTTTCCAAAATTAAAAGGGAGGGAAGCAAAAATTATTCCCTGCAGGCTTTTATTGCTCTGTGTCCAAAAGAGACAGTGGATATCTTGAATCATATGGAAGGACAATTAAAATACTGTAGTTAAAGACTGTGCTCCCACGTAGCCACTGCTACAACCCATAGCTTGAAATATTATAGCAGTCACAGGCCACTGAATCTCAACCAAGCTGAGTGTATGGCCATGAGATTTATGTAGCATCATGCATGTGGACTGCCACCTGTGATCTTTTGTGCAGATTGCAATGCTCCGTGGCAGATGAGGTAGAACCACCACTTTGGAATCATTGTCCTGTACCACAGAGCTACAGTGATTTCACTTCAGTGCCCATAGACTGAGCAGGATTCTGTACTGAGTGCTCAATTTGGGAACTGCAACCATTATTCACATGAGTTGTAGCCAGCACTACTCGGCATGATTTCATGTTCTGGAGTTTAGGCCCTAAACTTATATTGATAAGGGAAAACCTATAAAATATTCTGACATTTCAGGGTTGTACAGGTATTGCTCAACTGTCAAATAACCCTATTCTGAAAACAGCCACTCATAAACTAGCTGACATTCAGCTAAGTTGAAGTACTCTGTAAAAGGACTTAAAAATATATCAGTAAAGGTCCCAGTTCTCCAATTCTTACGCATATTGTGTAACATCTACTTTTATGATCAGTCCCACTGCAATCCCATACAGGCCATAAATGAATAGCCTTGATTTTCTCACATCTATTGAACTTGATAAAATCCCTGTGCCTTTTTCCTATGTTGCAAGGCAAATTCACCCTGGACAAGGAATTAAACAAGCCACAGACACCAGACCAAAAACACCTTGTTAGAGAAAGACTCAAGCATTTCATTTCTCCCCATCCTAAAACCTTGTTAAGAAGCTGCATACTGCAAGGGGAAATATGATGGCTGCATGCTCAGGTGAAGGAGTACATTATTTTTGACCTCTCTTTCCCCCCAATTTTTCCTCATTATTACCTTTGTTTTCTCTTCCTCTCACTACAAGTTCAGAAGCTCAGTTGTAACGTAAGTTGTTGACATTATACATTTGCCAAGTTTTGGTATTTCAGTGTTCATACAGCTCTTGTTTCATTCAGTTTCCCCTGTGTGCTTTATCCTTTTTACCTTTGGTCTTATTAATGTGATTGCCTTGTGACAGCATTTGCTGGAATATGTACAGGAGGGCTGGAACAGCCGCTTAATGCTTACATCTGATCTGAACGATACCATAGCTCAGCAGGAGAGTGAAGAACCTCATGTTACCATCCTACTCTTACCACACACTCCTGGATCAGCTATTCTCCTCACCAGTGACACTGATACCTTCACCTGGACTAGCTCCAGGAATCTCCACAAAGAACTTACAAGGTATCATGGTGAAACTGAACTCCCATCTCTCTAAAGGGGTTCAAAATTCTTTTTCTTCTGTTTATTTCTCCTTTATCCCACTGACAAGGAATTGTCAACATACAGTCATGATCTAAATACACAGATAAATAGCACATGGATAAAGACTCATTCAAATATAGGTTAGGAATACACACATACTGTAGTCAGGCACACTATGCTCTACACATACTCTATTCTGTGGCAGACTCTTTCAAAGAGTTATTATAGTCTTCTGGAAATACCGCCTCTGGATTCTTGTTCCCCAACAATTTCCATCTCTAGCTTTGCACTGAACCCTCTACATTCTGGGAGAGAACTTCAAGAATTTAATCAATATTGTTCTGAATACTGCTATACTGCAGACACTGATCAATAAAGCTCATACTTAATCATGCTCTATACCTATATAGTTTTAACGCTTTGATTTAAGTGGGTCCTTGGTAACCTGGGAGATATAATTAATTATATCTGTCATAAGAGCTCAGATTCTGGGAGCCATTCAAGGCTTTTCCTTTTCCATAGATTTGTTTCCTCTCAGAGAAACTTGCTGAAGTAATGTCTTCCTCCACTCCATTGCTCTCCACTTAATTTTAAAGGCGCTGTTAACCTGGGGATGCCCCTCTTAATCCTTACATGCAGAAACACAGCACAATATTAAGAAAGAGTTAAGCAATTAATTTATAATTTTGAAAGTCTTCTCTAATCCTGCTTTCCAGTTTAACATTCATGTCCCCACATATTGTATACACACCACTTTTCGTCCTTTATCTCTTCCATTTCTAAATATTTTACTAGGGTTTTGTTTTATACAGCTGAGAGGAATGCTGCTTTGATAAAAACAGCCACTATAATCTCCTCAGGCTGCGTTTGCCTGGACCTCACTCTTCATCTGCAGCTTTTAAACAAAAATCTTTACTAGATGAAAATAAAGACGGTGAATTTCAATGGTACATTTTAATAATTCATAAATCAAATGAAGTTCAAACAGGTTCAAAGTTTAAAAGTTTAAAAGTTTTGCTGAAGCTTTGGAGTTTAAACTGTCAGACTTTGACAAAAAACTTTTCCTGTCTGGAATAGTTAAGATTGTTAAACTATATTACATACATAGCTATTGCTACATCTTTTTTAACCCAAAAAAGCTGTCCAAAAAAGTATTGGTATTACAGTTTTCCATATGCTTTATATTGCAAATGTAATATTTGTAACGTATCAATACAGTAGAGATCATAACTATGTAGCATGGATGTACTATAAATGTTTTTAGAACCCAATTATATTTTTCAGCAAGAAATAATTCCACTTATTAATGTTGCTATATACTAGGGTAGGAAGGGTCGTACTAGGAGTTTGACTTGGATACCCTGCATGGACTGAGAAGTAATCTTGAAGTTGTCCTCGTGCTAGAAGACCAAGTCAAATGGACATTGTAAAAGAAGAGGTCTGAGGAAAATATAGAAGAGTCATGACTGAAGAGAGTAAATTACATGTACTATGGTCTTTTGAAAACACTGAGGGCCTCATTCTGTTCTCTGTTAGACCAATGTAAAAGTCAGGATTAACACAATTGAAGCCAATGGGTCTAAATCTGATCTCATTTACACTGATGTAATCCTGTTACCTTCATTTCAGCATCTCATGATTTACACTGATGCAAGATCAGTCTCAAAAGATTAATCTAATTTATAAAAGTTTAAAATATTTTAGTCTAATTTTTCCCAGGGGCATTAGCTAAAGAACATTGTAGCGCAGCGCAATCTAATGCATACAAATAAATAGCACTTTATGTAGACTTACATCCAAATACAGGACCAGATCCCCAGGGGGCATGAACTGACCTCAGTGGAGCTATGCCAATGGACACTAGTTGAGGATCTGGCCCAAAACATTATATATATATATATATACACACACATGCCACAACTATTAACACAGAATTAAACACCTTCTCTTTGTCTGTCTACTACTATCATTTTAACCAAGGTGGGTGAGGTGATATGTTCTCTCTTCAACAGAAGTTGGCCCAATAAAGAAATGTTTGAGCTCATGCAGAACTCTTCTTCAGCCAGACCCCAAGAACAGCTCTGTGTAAGCTCAAACTTTTCTCTGTCTCCAACAGAAGCTGGTCCAATAAAAGATTTACCTCACCCACCTTTATCTCTAATATCCTGGGACCAACATTGCTACAACACTGCATACAGTAATTGACATTACATTTGTCACTTCTAATCTTTAAAGTGACTTGTAAAAGATACTGTATTAACGGGTCTGGAAAGTTAAGTAAGCCATCTGTCATGGTATAATAATAAGTATTAATGGATTTAATTGATGACTGTCTGTAGCATAGGTTAAGTGGAAATAGGCATTATATGTGCATTAATTCTTTGGTAAGCTGGGAGTGGGATAAAGTGAAGCAGGAGGAGAGAATCTACACCTTTAATTATAGCATAGGCTGGAAACAAGAAGTATAGCCATAAGTCCATTTCCATAGACAGTTTTGGTTCTCATATGAAATCTATTTTGTGGTAGTTAGAAGGCACCCTTCCACCCACAAAGAGTTCTCTGCCCCTTTGATACTAGGGTCTTGCCAATATGTAAAGGGAAGCTTTGTGCAGCTAAGTCACTTTTCTGCTGTCTGTCTCACCTTAGATGAAGGTGCATCACAGCAAAGAACAGTTTGCTTCCATCCTACACTAGTAGCATTTTTTCCCCTGCAGGACCCATTGGAATAGCATGGAAATAAGCTGCAATATTTGCTTAAATTTTGTTGTATTGGTGAACATTCCTGCCATTTGGAGAAAGTGAGCACAGTCAAAGTCATTTTAAAAGGCAAATAGATATTTGTGGCAAATAAAAGTCATCACAATGACGTTGGTTAGTAGCGAGACTTGCCCATATTATAACCCTACCACATTTCCATGTAGTTTAGCACACGTTTCTTTTTTCTGAGTTCAAAACTTAACTCTAAAACCTTAATATTACAAGTTTTAGACGCATCGGTGGAAATAATAATGTTGACAAGTAGTAGTCATCTCTGATTGAGACACAATGCAGCTAACACAATAAGACTATGGGCCCTTTCCATCACTGGGTGCAGCCACTGTCAAATTTTCCCCTTGTTGGTTGAGTAGTTTAACCACCTGGCTAAACAAAAAACAAAACAAACCCCAACCCCTTCTGGGGTAAACAGAAACCCAATGAACTTCTAAAGACAAATGTGGCTTCCATCATGCTATTCACTGTCCAGGCCCTCTCTAGACCACACCTCTCCATGGATTGCTTATTACCCTTCTATTTACCTGCTTCTTCATTGTCCTCTTGGGTTTTTTGTCTGGTGAGACAGAGCTTGCTGCTGCACAGGAGGAAGAGCACACAGGACTACTTAAGGAGAGGGTATGTATGTCCCCACAACAGGTCTTTACTCTTCCCAGGTCTTTCTAACTGGTGAAAAGGAAACTCACTCCTTTCCCAGCATACCTTGCTGCCTAGCCTACAGCTCCATGGTCAATCTGGATAACAAATCACAGAATGCTTTGGTTCTTGACTGAACCAGGAAAAGGTCCAGAGTTGGACTCTGAACCCCTTTTAAGGAATTAGCTTGTCCTATGATAGCCCAGTCTTACAAATACTTAAGCAAGTGAATAGCTTTACTTACGTGATGAGTCCCAATGAAGTTACCTACATGAGGAGACCCACTTGCTTAATTGTTTGCAGCATTGGGACTGGCCCTATAACAGCATAATAGTATCAATAAGCATAGGGTTAAATATAATCATGAGAGACAGAAAGCCTTCAAGAACAATCACATGAATGAGTCCATCTCAACATGCAGAACTCAAAAGAACCCCATCACTATTATTAGTTTGCAGGATGCACATATAAAATTAAATAAATACATCAAATAAAATCCCTATGTTACTATGGGTAGTGGGGAAAACTCCATAAAAATCTTGATTCTTTGCTCTGGGTTGGCTCCAGGCCTCACTACATAATGATACTGTTTTCTTCTGTGGCAACATTGCCCACACTTAATTGCCATTCAAAGCAATTTATAGAAGCTGTTGAGGTCATTAGCTCTATTTGCTTAAGAGACGCCCAGTACTGGAATTGCTCAAGGAGCATATTGCAGGTTAGGACTGTAGAGTATTGACAGAGCTGAGGGAGAATCCTTGCATGGTGACATTAACCTGGTGCTATTAGCCCTACATATTTATAAGCCCCAAACTACCTCCCACAAATCTAGAAAAAGGGGACGTAGAAAGCAAACCTGTACAATCTTTACACTCAGAGCAGCTGGGGAAGAGGATTGGGGAAAGATGGCTCCCCTGATCATCGAGCCTAAATTACACCAGCTGCAGTGCTCTCCTAGAGACAGTCACTAGCTGAAGATCAGACAGAGCATTGTGTGCACTGGCCCAGTCTGCAAGACGCCTTCCAAGACATGGGACAGTGAGGAACATGGAGCCAACGATGCTAGCTTTCTGCCCCTCCACTGCCCAAGAGGATCCCCTTACACCAGAGGAATCTCCAGGGGCTTCTCTAGCATAGCTTTCTGGCTGAGCAGCACAAAGGATGTGATGTTCTGGTCTGCTGTGCCCAGGTGAAAAATTATTAAAGTTGAAAGTCAATGGAGGATCGTGCCCATGAATATTAAGGTCAAGGTACTAAACAGCAGACACTTCTTGTATAATGATTCTTCTATGTTCTGTAAGCCATAGCTCACAGAACATAAAGTGGACAATGGACTCGGCAAGGGGATTTCTCAGAATACTTAAGTAACTTAGCAACACATTTCCTGGTATTTTTTAAAAAAGGTACTATGAAACCATGAATGTAGAGGGGATGAATCATATGAAAGTCACTCTGTTTTGCTTTGATATTGCATATAGAATGCTGAGAGAATTCAGGATTTGCCTCTGTTATGTTCACTGAGATCTTATATATTAATGCATTATTCAACCCTCCCCCCCATCCACAAATGCATCACATGGCTGGAAAATTCTTCAAAAGAAGCCTTTGTCATCTATGTTACTTTGCCATCCCTTTTCCAGTGATCAGGTAGCAATTTGCTGCCATAGATGAATCTTTCAAGAAACTCATATGTCCTGCCAAAAAAAATATTAAGTTTAAATATGATGGTGCACCAAAAATCCGAGAGTACAAGTGACATTGGGTTAAAAAGACCCACCTCTGTTCCCTATGAACACTATTTCATAGACAACTACATAATTAGCTTCACAAGGGGAAAAAAAACAGAGTATGATGATTTAAAGAGTGTATTTCAATGAAAATAGACAACAATGAGTTAAGCTGTGTCTTAATGACAATTTGCTATTATTTTTAAGTTGCCTTTTCCCCTGCTTGTGTGACTTTTCATTTAGAAAGTGAGAGTCCTGCAGCCAAAAACTTCCTAAAATTTGAGTTGGTATGGTTTTAAAGGTTCCCTTTTGATGACAATTAGCCTTTAATTGCAGGCATGAGACTTTAATTGTCTTGAGCAAGGTGTACTATACAGCTCTGTCCATAACCATATGCAAATATTGTTCCACCTCTTTTGAAAGATATTTATTGACACTTAAGCAATTTAAGCAAGGTCATGGACCTTTAAAAAAAAAGTCCCTTGCTGGAAAATTTTATTGTCCATGGTACACTGTTTGACTAAAAGAATTAGCTTCCTCTAACACTACTTAACTGACAATGTCAATTTAGCAATAATATCAAGTTCTTTAAAAGAAAAAAATTGTTTCAAACAGATGAGCCTAAACAAAACTTATTAGATAGCTAAATTAGATACTTATATGGCCCCCACTCATCACCATAGTATCTGAGACCCTCACAATCCTTGATGTATTTATCTTCTGTGAGATAGTATTGTCCTTTTATTCTCAGTTTGCAGATAGGGAACTGAGGCATAGAGACTAAGCAACATCCACAATCACACAGGAAGTCTAACAGAGCAGCACATTAAACGCAGGTCTGCTATGTTTCAGACTAGCATCTTAACCACTGGACTATCCTTCCTCTCATGGCATAAGACTATACTATAACCTATCCTGGGTTTCATCTATATTTCCTTTTCCTACTACATTAACTAGAAAAGAAATGTGTTTTGACACAGCTTTTCCTGTCAAATATAATCAACCTTCTCAGAATCCTGAGATTCATAATAGATGATTGTGGTATCACAATCCTTGTTTGTGACATCCCCCACTGGCTCAACTGCTGCAAGCTAATAGGAATAGTCTACAGCAAGAAGTCAGTCAGGAATTTTGGCTATCAGCAATGGAGAATAAATATGGTATGTACATGTACAAGGTTGTGGAAATATGTTTAAAATATGCCAATGTAATGGTCAGTAGTCTTGTAGGAAGTCTGAAAATATTGTTCTCCCATTCCCAGCATAGTAAGCCTATCTCAATAAAGTGATATCTAGATTGCTATTTTAATTTTTTCATTTGTCATAACCATCTCAGCTGCATAATCCCAACCCACTCAAGTAAGAGGACTCACGCTTGGATGATTCACTCACCATGAGTGCACTCTGCTCCCCTAGACTTCAGTGGCATGGACATTGGAGTCACAAGTAGCCCAGGACCATGCAAAATTGTCACAGGATTGTGCTCAGATGATTATCGAGTAATAACATCCTCTCCCAATACTTCCATCAAGTTCAATTGTAGGCTTTGGACACCTTGTCATAGATTTCTGCCATAGCAGAAATCATGCTGGCATGTTCAGCAATGATAGATGTCTTTCTATTGCACCCAGCTGACTCAGATAAAGTCAGTCATTTCCAAGAAGCAAGATGAACCTGCTTGAAGTCTAGTATCAATGAAGTGTAAATATCTAAAATACACAGATTAATATTTGAACACAATGGCCCAAATTTTGCTATATGTTATAGGGACTTCAGTTTGATTTCAGTGTGTTTATATATGTGTTCCGGATACAGAAAAGTTTACCCTAGTTATTTTTGAAAGTAGGCTTTGTCTTGTTCTTGAAGCACATGTGAATTTTGTCACCTTGTCCATACACATCCCCCCATGCTCTTGCAAGTACTTTGTCTAGGATATGTTCCTGGCTTCAGCCACTTTTAGTTTTGTCCATGTCCATAACTCTGAGAACTTTTACAAAGTGAATGTTGTTGCCTTTGACTGTACTAAAGCTTAGAGAGGATTAAATACCAAATCAGAGGTGGACAAGAGCCCTGGCTTTAAAGTATGCTTATGAATGGGACAAAAAAAAAAATAGGTCAGGTCAGTAAATGTAAAAATGATTCTGGGGGATTCTTAGGAGGCTTCTTGCATCTTTTCCCTCCCCATGTTATAATGGGCAGATTCCAGCTGCTGTGGATCAGATTTTTATTTTTGTGCAAAGATAGCATATGGAAACATACAATGTCCAAACCCTATTGAAGGAGGGCTTAGTCCAATAAATCCTGCAGAACCTGCATGATCATACTTTGCACATCTGCAATCAGTGTCATTTTAGCATCTGAAGAAAGTAGGGCTTTTTTGGTGGCAGTGTTTGGAATAGTAACACTGCCAGTTTTGTTTTTCCCATATTCAAAAGACTCAGAGATCAAAATAAATGAGCATAATAGTTCCCTTATACCATTAAGCTCCTGGAGCAAATACTTCACCATCACTTGTATTTGTGTGGGAGGAAAATCCACTTTCTCAAGGGCCTGTGCTCAACATATGCAATTTTTTCCCCCACTTCAAGAAAAGAATTTTGAGGGATGAGGTTAAGATTGTTCAATAATTTGTTCTTCTGGCCCCAGCATGTTTTGTTAAAGCCAAGGATATTAATACAAGCAGTGACAGGGATGGCTGAAAGGGAACTATAAGATAATGTTTAATATCCTAAGGGCTTAAACTTGAAGTGCTGAAGCAGGCAAAATTCCCATTGTCATCAATGGGAATTTTATCTTTGTGATGACTGCATGGTCAGACCCTGAGTATTGCCCAGAAACAAGTGACACTATTTTAGCATATGCTGCTTAGCTGTCTTGACAATCAGCAGATGATATTTTTGCATCAGACAGCCTTACTCCTCCATCCCTCTCCAGGCATTCAGGGACAGTCCTTCAAGGTGCTGAATATCCTCAAATCACATTTAAAAACAGGCCCTAAAAGTGTCATAAAAAAACAAAAAACCCACCCACCACACACATTAGCATGTTCAGAGGAATCTAAAGGGTTAAGTGCCCCACTCCCATTGACTTAGTGCCAATTAGGTGGCAACTGTGAGTAGCTCCGCCTAATAAGACTGAGCAGAGGAAAAGCTGTGGGCTGACATTTTTACCCCGGTATGCAACTGTATCTTTATGGTCCGCAGTGAGAGTTAGAAATTTGGCTTGTGTAAGGCTATTCCCACATCAGGATTCTCAAGCTAGACAAGACATCATAAGACACTGAGCCAAAGACATCCCTGATGTAATGTCACATCACAAATCAGTTTGGCCCCATTGGTTTAATTGGCCACAAAGCAAACATGTATATAATGCATTGGATTCTGATGGAAATCCTCAATATTTCAATGTACGTTTATGGACATACCTAAAGTAATAAAGATATGACTCATGCAAGTGGCCTCTAGCTATTCAGCCAGACGAATACAGCATTCATAATAGATCACTAATCACATGTATAATGTTTTTCTTACTCCATATCACCCACACTCCCCCCAAAGAAAATTTCTTGTTCAGTTTTAGTTTTGAATTAAGTTAAAAGGAGGTTGGAGGCCAATTAGCTAGGTTAGTAACTTCCTTCCTGTCTCAAGCTGAACTCACTAGTGTGTACAGTGAGGGTGTTGAGAGACTCCACCAGACCAAGGTCACAGTGGGGAGTGATGAAGGAAGGAAAAGGCTAGCAAAATGTCTATCCATATGCATCCATGGGAGGAAAGGGAGAATTAATAGCTTTGAACCATTAACATTGAAAAATAAATGCCACATAAGAACTAACTAATATGGAGGATCCAAAGAAAGCACCCTAGCTGAGTCTGTTGGAGTCTCTCTCACAAGGTCTGTATGGCCCAGTTACCTCTGCCCAGGCAGGCAGCACCATTTCTTAATGTACAGAAAATAAAATTAGTTCAGTTTAGGGCAATAGTCCACATGTGATGATTATGCTCCATGCTAACTATGCTCTGTCATAGGTTACCCCAGGAGAGTGGGGTTCTTCAGACATGGCGCGGTAATGGATTAAAATAAAAAGCAAGGGGTAAAGGAGAAACCCCAAAAGGATGTCTAGTAATTGGCAAGATTTTTCCTGGACAATCACTCCTGCTTACCTAGGGTGACCAGATGTCCAGATATTAGGTGCTTTGTCATTTTATATATATACACACACACACACACACACACACACACACACACCACGATACCACTCCCCTACACCCTGGGGGAAAAAAAAGGGTCCCACTTTCTCACTTGCTATCTGATCACCCTAGGCTTACCAGCTAGTACGCCTTTCCTCTCTACCCATGGTTTAACATGGGAGGGTCACATAGGTACAGTAAAAGGAGAACCAACAAGGTTGTTGGTACAGTGAAGCATATGCAGTGCCATGCATAACCAGTAGCATCGTCATGAAGCATTAATATCAATGTCCTATAGAAGCATGAAAATACATGCCATAGTTTTGGTGGAAAGTTGTTAGACTTCCAATGCTGGAATGTTTAAAAGCCATTGTTTAAATTGCTTCAAATATTAAAAATAAAGTTTTTAAAAAAGGACAGTGGGCTAAATCTGATAGTGTATGATTTACACCAGTTTGTCACTTGCCATGATTCCAGTATCAGTTTCATCAGCACTAATATTAAGAAATTCCAATAAATCAAAAAGGAAATGGTTCAAGTCCTGGTCCCATTGAATTCACAGGGCTAGGTTCTCATTTACGCTGGGCCTTTGAGTATATGAAAAGCTGTACCATTTTAACTGTTTTCAAGGTAAAGATGAGGGAGAATCAAAGAAGTGGGTTGAAATGGCTAGAACAGCTTTTTGGTTTGGGAGAGATTGAAGGGACAGAAAAGCTCTTCTTCATTTATATGGTCCTCAGCTGGGATCTGAAACAAAAGGAACTTTCACTTTAGGAAATATTTAGCCCTGTTTTAAGAGGGTGTAATTCCATTCAAGCCAACAGAGCTGCACCTGCTTATATGAGACTAACTTTGGCCTATTAGCCATATATTTGGCAATAAAAATAGTGAATTTGGGCATGCAGAATCATAGAAATGTAGGGCTGGAAGGGCCTTCAGGAGATCTAGTCCATTCCTCCTGGGTTAATATCCCAGCATTTCATCTGGAATCTGACAAAACCCAAGATTATTTTACCAAATAGATTTACTTTACAGTATTTGATTCTGCTATCAGCTTTCCAAAAATCTCCCTCCCCATACTCCCTCCTCTCACCAAAGTGAGCAACAGCCCTGTACTAGTTTATAATCTGCTGCAGTCAACAATGCTGACAGTCAATCCCCTTTTGTCTCTAAAGTGGGCAAATACATTTTTCCTGGTGAAGTTGTGCCCTGCCACATTCATCTTCCTGCTCATCCTCATATAGCCACATCCTTATCTAAGGAGGAGAGATACTTCCTCTAACAGCACTACAGAGGACAGAGCGGATTATGTGAGAGCTTCTGTCTGACATAGCCTGGGAAGGAGGAAGTCTGGTTTCCTCTCAGTTACTAAAGAATTGGTGCAGTGGGCTGTGTAGAAAACAATTTATTGATGTATTTTTCAGCATATAAGCATCCCAACCACCTTTCTCTGTAGTACATGGACAATAAATATTTAAGCATTAAAACCAATATACATACTTCTGAAAAAGGAAACCAAAAGGACATTTAAGATCTATAAAAGACATTTAAGGTCACTTACTCAGAAAGTCTGAACAAACAGATAGAGCCCAAGTTTTTGACTTTCCTGGCATATTGCAAGGCCAGTTTGGCCAAGGGTTGGGTGGGGAGGGAAGGAATATGAATGTGAGTCAAGGGCCCTCCATTGAGAATGCCCTGCCCCCAGAAGGACAGAACTATGGGCTGTCAGTTTAAGCATCTGGCTACTGAATTCAGTTTCTTTGCCTCTCATTAGAGTTTAACCCATCTGTAAAATACTCAGGACCCTAACCATAACCGTATGCAGAGCCAAACGGACTTGCATTTGCAAATGAGTTGTAAGACAACTTGTCTCTGGAACACAGAAGCAGTATTAGCTGTATGACACTGCTATTTAATTACACCAGATGAGGTTTGAGTGGACTAAAGGCTTGTCTACACAGGCAAGTTTTGCCAATGAAACTAATATCGACAAGAAAAAAAAAACCCACACAACACCAACCAAGAACAAAAACACAACAAAATGTGTCTACATTTGCTCCCTCTGTTGACAGATCATGTCCACATTCAGGGCACCTTTGTCAACTGCAAGAGCAATGAACTGTGAGTATGTATCCCAGAGTGTCACCATTCATTGCTAGGTGTTGTGAGAATGTGGAAACGGAACACGGCACGTCCTGGGATGTGCAAAATGTACTGTCCCGCCCTCCCATGGTTTCTGGCTTCCTTTTGTGCCATTTTTCCAATGGTCATTCTTTTGTAGCGTGCACCAGCATCTGCAGTGAGAGGACGGATCCTGCACTTCTCGCCTATGCGAGGTTAGCTGTTCTGAAGACATCGCGCATGGCAGCACAGTTACTCTCAGAGTTACTTGCAAAGTTAACAAAGGATGAATTGCAGGTACCTGAGTGAGATATGGAGAAGCAACTTATCAGTTCTTTGTGCATTCACAGAGCAGCTGCATACGGTAGACCATCGCTTTTGGGCTAGGGAAAAGAGCACTGATTGGTGGGGTCGCATTGTCATGCAAGTGTGGGAGGACGACTAGTGGGTACAGAAATTTAGGATGCATAAAGCAACCTTCATGGAGCTATGTGCTGAGCTGTCCCCCTGACCTGTGGCACAAGGATACCAGATTGAGAGCTGCCCTTTCGGTAGAGAAGGATGTTGCAGTTGCTGTGTGGAAGCTGGTGAATCCAGACTGCTACCTGTCAGCTGCAAATCAATTTGGAGCAGGAAAGTCCACTGTTGGGGCTGTATTACTCCAAGTATGCAGGGCAATAAATTGCATCCTGCTGCAGAGGACCATGACTCTGGGAAATGTGCATGAAATAGTGGATGGCTTTGCAGAGATGGGTTTCCCTAACTGTGGGGCGACTGCTGGCACACATTCCAATTTTAGTGCCAGACCATCTTGCCTCTGAATACATCAATAGGAAGGGATATTTCTCCATGGTGTTGCAGGTGCTTGTGGATCACCGGGGGTGTTTCATGGACATCAGTGCAGGGTCATCTGAAAAGGTGCATGATGCACCATCTTCAGGAACAGTGGCCTGTACAGAAAGCTGCAAGCAGGGACTTTCTTTCCAGACCGCAAGATCACAGTGGGGGATGTGGAAATGCCCCTAGTAATCCTGGGAGGCCTGGCTTAGCCCTTACAGCCCTGGCTCATGAAACCTTACACAGATCAGCTGGACAACCAGGAGAGTTTTAACAGGCTGAGCAGGTGCCACATGGAATGTGCCTTTGGCTGTTTGAAAGCTTGCTGGAGATGTCTCAATGGCAGGCTAGACCTTACTGAGAATATTCCTGTGGTCATAGCCATGTGCTGCACTTTGCATAATCTGTGTGAATCTAAGGGTGAAATGTTTGTTCAGGTGTGGCACACTGAGGCAGAGTTCTTGGCTGCACAGTCTGAACAGCCAGATGCTAAGGCTGTCAGAGGAGCCCCGAGGGCTGCTATTAATATCAGAGAAGCTTTGAGGAACCACTTTGACAATAAGGGGCAGTAACACGTCTGCATTGGAGTTGGTGCACCCATGTACAATTTTGGGCGCAAGATCCATGCAACAAAATGCTTTAGAAACCTGTTCCTGGGAGTGAATTGATTGCTATGTGCTTTTGTAGAACACATAGAATAAAAACTCTGTACCATTAAATACCTTAGCATTTATTTTTGTTAAAAAGGGTAAAACCTCACAACAGTGTGGAGCTCCAGCTATCATTGTGCAAGCTGTGAGAGGGGATGGTGTGATCGGGAAAATCAGGAGTGCTGTGAAGTGAAAAGGAATGTGTGGGCATGGGGGAGGGGGCGTTGGCGAAGAATCGTGCATCTGCATGTGTTCCAGGGGAGGTCGACCAGGGATCTGCTCAGTCTGCAGCTGTATCTGATCCTCCATAACTTATCATCTACTTGGTCACTTGCCTAGCAAATGCAGCATTGGCTTCCCAGCACTCTGTGTGTTCCCTAGTCAATCTCATCACACTGCAGCACCTCCCAGAACATGTCTTCTTTGCTGCGCTGAGGGGTCTCCCTTATCTGCTGAAGCCAGTCTGCGGGGTTGCATGGGGTGTTCGTCAAGGTCTGTGCTGAACAGAAGAGGGATTGTTGCATTCCAGCAAATGATTGAAATGTTTTAGGAACAAGGGCCTTTTGCTAGTAGAAAATCACTTTCTCTGAGACTCTAGGCAGGCACACAGCTCCATGAGCACCCCAGTCATGGTGAGTGTGTGTGGGGGTGTGGGGGGGTGGGAGGCATTTGTGCATCTGGACAAAGGTCTCAGCTTACAGGGCAGCTTCACAGGGAACTCATTCTAAAATGATCACACACTTTTTCCACAGGCAGCCAACCTGCTGGCTGACATCTCACTGCTGCAGGTGATCAGAGAAGCCAGGGCACAACTGCTGCATGCTTGTGGCTTTCACCCTGCTCAGCTATGTGCTGCGTTGGTCCCAGCTCCAGTGATTACTAAATGGCATGGCACAGTTTCCTACAATGAGGGAACTAACAAGGCTGCAATCCCTTGGAATCTGCAGCAGAGGATTAACAAGTACCTCTTGGAAACTTTGCAGAGCCTCTGGAGGATTCCCTGCACGCCTTGAAGTCCATGGACACCCTGCTTGGCCATGCAGATTAGCTACACAGAGCAACTACCTTCCTCCCACTTTGATTCCCTATATAAGCCACAGCAACTTACCTGGCATCTCATCTGCTTCCTGCTCCCCTTTGAGAACTTCTGGAGTGGAGAAAAGTTTCTGGCTGCCCCGCCCCACTGGGAGCACCACATCCTCTTCTAGCTTGACTTCTTCATCCAGAATTTCAGCCTCCAGGTTACCCCCTCTTTCTGCTGCCTGCAAAGTATCCACAGGGCTATCGGCGATGGAGGTGAGGTCACCACCAAGGATAGCATTCAGCTCCTTATAGAAGTGGCAGGTTTTAGGTGCACCACCAAAGTGATGGTTCGCCTCCCATGCCTTATGGTACACCTGCCTCAGCTCCTTTATCGTCACTCTGTACTGCTGCATGTCTTGATCACAGCCCTTTTTGCACAAGCCTTGAGAAACTTGCCCATATATGTCCTGATTCCTATGTGTAACTTACAGCTGCAACTGAACAGACTTCTCCCCATATCCTGATCAGATCCAACAACTCAGCGGACAACTCAGTGGTGGTCCAAGCGGGAAGGCGTTTAGTGCAATAAACAGTTATGCTTGCCTGGGAAGCTCCTCTGAGAAGCCAGCAAGCAGGAAACAAGATTTAAAATTCCCAGGGCTTGCAAGGGGGAGAGGTGCATTGGCTGCACGGCAGCAGAGTTCAAGCTGCTGACCAGAGCGGCAGCATGGGAATTGTGGGACACTTTCTGTAGGCCAAATTAAAATCGAAAAAAGCTGTGGTCTCTACACTGGCTGTTTGTCGACAATAAAGGGGAGGGGGAAAGAAAAGTCTATTGCAGGGGTGGAATGCTTTTTTTTTTAAGTCACATTGCAATATGTATATTACTGCTGTTTTGTTGCCAAAAGGCAGTTTTTGGCAACAAAAACTTGCTAGTGTAGACAAGCCCTAAAAGTACCATCAGGAAGATCACATTACCACAATCCAATATGGAGACCACCACAAGTAGGTAATGGAGGCAACCTAAGGCCTGCACCTGATAGGAAAAAGTATCAGAGGGGGAGCTGTGTTAGTCTGGATCTGTAAAAGCAGCAAGTGGCACCTTATAGACTAGCAGACGTATTGGAGCATGCATCTGACGAAGTGGGTATTCACCCATGAAAGCTCATACTCCAATACGTCTGTTAGTCTATAAGGTGCCATAGGACCCTTTGCTGCTTTTACAGATAGGAAAAGTTACTCAGAGAAGATGGGGGGAAAAACAAAAAAAAAAAAAAAACCAACACAAACCACCCTGTCTTGGCCATTGCGGACTTCTTCTAGATATTGTGGCAAATTGCCAGCACTATTATGATGGGTCTCCTGCTCTCTCTTCTTTGCGGGGGTTCAGGTCTCCATTTCTTGCCCCTAAATTGGAATATTAATTGCCCCACTAGTGTCCTAGAGGAGGGGAGTGGAGAGGGAGGGACCTGGGCCCTCCCTCCACTCCAGGTCCCAGCCCAGGGGCCCTGAGAATAGTGGTGAACCACTTGAACTGATAGTTCCTTCCCCTGGGCTACTTCCCTCTCCTGCCCTTCTGATTGTGGGGGGCTTCCTGCCCTCCCTCTGCACAAACCAGGTGCCCCTTACTTAGAGTCTAGGACTTCGTAGCACACCGCAGCACTTCTCCAAACTTCTGATTGAAGCAGGGGTTTTTATCATGTGAGTGACTGCAGGTGCTCTAATTACTCTATAGCAAACTTTCTTCCCCTTAAGGGAATAAGGCTTCTTTCTAACTCTCTCCTGCTGCCCTCTGACCATGCTGTATCACAATATTCAGATAGTAAGGATCCAAGAGGGCTCCTAGATTGCAAACATTACTATCCAAAAGCAGCCATGTACCCTCAATTGAAGAGGTAGATATCAAATTCACAATTTCCTCTGGCTGTTTCTAACATCAGTCAGAATTTCTTCAGTCTTCTCAGAAATTAGTTGTAAGCAGATGGCTGTCATCTAAACTATGATTTCAGGTAAACTGTAAAAGACTGAACTGTGGTACCCGAGTTGGAGGAAAAAAAAAAAGTTAAGCCAAGCATCAGTGTGATTATGACACTGCAACAAAAAACACAAACTGTCCTGTTTCCCTTTATTACCTCATACACATATTAGACAGGGCAGGTGGCAGAATAGATTCTTCCAGAACACAGATTCTGTCATGAGACCTGTCACCCAGTGCTATCTTCCAGTTCTTTTCCAAGAAAAAGATAACCAAGTATAGAGTTTTACTTGGTTAACATCAACAGGTCAACAATACCTCATGGTTGACAGAAATAAAGAGGATTAACAGATCTAAGAGGATTAGTGTGGACACATCACCTTTATCCATCACTAAAATGAGACAATAGACCATTACAATCAGCCATATCATACCCACACTCCTTGGCCTACCCAGGTCTAAAACCAGAATGAGAACAGTCAGAGAAATCAGGACTCTGCAAGAACTGCCACAAAAAAAACTTTCCTAAAAATTTTAAACCATAAAAACAAAGATAATTGGTGAGCTTGTCCATATCAGAATATGGCTTGAATAGCACAAACCTAACAGTCATTAATTTAAGAGATTCTGACCTTGTTTTTCTGAA
The DNA here is from genome assembly GCF_025201925.1 of Gopherus flavomarginatus. Taxonomy (NCBI): domain Eukaryota; kingdom Metazoa; phylum Chordata; order Testudines; family Testudinidae; genus Gopherus; species Gopherus flavomarginatus. The sequence goes on along the minus strand of NC_066618.1, from coordinate 216,409,211 downwards.
GGAAAGCATCAATCTCCCTGGAAGTTCCAGTGTATTTGGTTTGTAAAATGTAGATAGGAGGCATGGTTCCAAGTCACAGGTCACAGCCAAAAGCCACTGGATTATTTTCAGACATTGTACAATTAATAGAACTTGAAACGACAACTCACTACTGAGAATTCGGAAGAAGTAGGTTATACAAATGCAGAAACAATTAAGAACTCTTTCACCAAAACCCAAGGTGAAAATCTGTCTCCTTTGACTTGTGACTTCCAGTAGCCAAGATGTCACTCAGTTTCTAGAATTTAGATTAGTGAGATGCAGTGATTTCCCTATAACCCTCCCTGAATTTCCCCAACACCGCCCCCCCTAGTTTTGTGAGCTAGTTACATACCAATTCAGTGACTGTTTGGAAATCTGAATTTAAACTGAAACATTAATACACACTTTAAAAGCTTATACAGTGTATGATAAAATGTGTATCTGAAAAAGTATAATAGATTTGAAAAGTATGAACATAGACTAGCTTCCTTATACAGCCGTTTTTTATGATGCCAGTGCATTTATTTCGGTGAAGTTGGCCAACCTAATAATTTCAAATGATGATTTGTAAGCAAAGTCTAAATGAGCTCTCCCTGACAGCTAGTGATGAGCTGGGGCTGCGGGGAAAGGCTTCTGAGCCAGATTATATTTACATTCACACCTAACCTACCTAGGTATCCAGCAAACAGAGCTGTGTTGTCCAAGTGATAGATTTTGGTTGAGGTTGGGTTACAAACCACTTGAATGTGGGGGGAATGGGGGATGAAATGTTGTTCTTATTGTATGAGTAAAGGGCAGTAGAACTGTAGCCTGTGATGATTTTAAGACATTGGGAGGGTGGGGACCTGTCCCTTTCCACAGTTTAAAGACAGAGCTGATTAGGCTCCATAGATAGTCTTCAGCTGCAGTGGTCACTTAACAGAACAAAAATCATTGACAATCAGGTCTAAGTACTTAGTCCTGTTGTGGGGACAGTGTTCTTGTGGGTACAGTGTTTTTGTGTAAGAGACAACCCAGACTGCACTAGCAGTGAGTGAGGTTCCTGCACTGAGAGCTCAGCTGAAATCACTGAGAGCTGGTGGAACCTCAAGAGACCATCTCGCAGAGGTCACAGTGGCAGCCGAAGGTGACTGTGCAGGGCCATTGGCAACAGAGTGGTGGAGTGAACGGTGGCACAACGAACAGATGTGGCCAGAGCAAACAGTGAGCAGCTGGAGGAACAAGCAAAGTGCCTTCTTGTCCCCCACCTTGAAGGTGTACTCACATGAAAGCACCTCTGAACTCTGAGTCTCCACTGACCAAGGACTACACCGGTGAGTGGAGTGCGGTGGAGGGAAAGTGAGGGGCATGTTAAATAAACATTTGTTTGTTGGACTATATTTTAGTCACTTTGCTCCAGAATGCTAGATTTGTGACCGGTAATGGAAACTTACATAAATGTTTCCTAGTAGGCCAAGATTTTTAAAATGCATTATTTGCCAAGGTTGTTATCTCACATTGTTGCTATCTTGGGAGGTCATTATATTGGGGAGTTTCTGTACTAAACATTTTTATTATTATAATTAATTTTTACATAAGAATGGTCATACTGGGTCAGATCAATAGTCCATATAGCCCAGTACCCTGTCTTACAACAGTGGCCAATGCCAGGTGCTTCAGAGGGAATGAACAGAACAGGTAAATCATCAAGTGACCATCCCCTGTTGCCCATTCCCAGCTTCTGGCATACAAGCTAGGGCCACTCAGAGCATGGTATTGCATCCCTCCCCATCCTGGCTAATAGCCACAGATGGACCTGTTCTCCAGGAATTTATCTAGTTCTTTTTATAATCCTGTTATAGTTTTGGTCTTCACAGCATCCCCTGGCAAAGAGTTCCCTGGGTTGACTTCATATTGTGTGAAGAAGTACTTCCTTTTGTTTTTTTAAAACCTGCTGCCTATTAATTTCATTAATTTCAAGAACCTGCTAGTTCTTCTGTTACGTGAAGGATTAAATAAAATTTCCTTATTCACTTTCTTCTCACCAGTCAAGATTTTGTAGACCTCTATCATTTCCCCATTAGTCATCTCTTTTCTAAGCTGAAAATTCCCAGTCATTTTAATCTCTCCTCCTGTTTCATACCCCTGATCATTTTAGTTGCCCATCTCTGTACCTTTTCCAATATATATATTTTTAGGATGGGTGACCAGATCTGCACACAGTATTCAAGGTGTGGGCGTACTATGGATTTATATAGAGGCAATGTGATATTTTCTGTCTTATTATCTAGCCCTTTCTTAATGATTCCCAACATTGTTTGCTTTTGTGACTGCTGCTGCACATTGAGTGGATGTTTTCAGAGAACTATCCACAATGACTCCAAGATCTTTCATGAGTGTTAACAGCTAATTCACATGCCATCATTTTGTATGTATAGTTGAGATTGCTTTCCCATGTGCATTACTTTGCATTTATCAACATTGAATTTAATTTGCCATTTTGTTGCCCAGTCACCCAGTTTTGTGAGATCCCTTTGTAGCTTTTCGCAGTCTGCCTGGGACTTAACTATCTTGAATAGTTTTGTATCATCTGCAAATTTTGCCACCTCACTGTTTACCCATTTTTCCAGATGACTATGTTGAACAGTACTGGTCCCAGTACTGACCCCTCAAGGATACCACTATTTATCTCTCTCCATTCTGAGAACTGATAATTTATTCCTACCTTTTGTTTCCCATCTTTTAACCAATTACTGATCCATGAGAGGACTGCCCTCTTATCCCATGATGGCTGACTTTTGAAAAGTCAATTTTTTTAACTTTTTTTTTTTTAGAAATCTAGATCTGTTATGTGTTTTGGTGTAACTTGCATTTTCCTAGTTGTGACAAAGTTCCTCCTCTACCTTGGTGGGTCCTGCGCTTATTGGCAGATTTGCTCACCTCAGTGATCTTCCCCTCTGGTGGAACCCACAGTCTGGGTCAACTCCTCCTGTGTCTGATCAGGAGTTGGGAGGTTTGGGGGAAACCCAGGCCCATCCTCTACTCCAGGTTCCAGCCTAGGGCCCTGTGGATTGCAGCTGTCTATAGTGCCTCCTGTAACAGCTGCATGACAGCTACAACTCCCTGGGCTACTTCCCCATGGCCTCCTCCAAACACCTTCTTTATCCTCACCACAGGACCTTCCTCCTGCTGTCTGATAATGCTTGATTGGTTTGATAATTCCTCAATCCTCCAGTAGCACACCCTCTCAGTCTCAGCTCCTTGTGCCTCTTGCTCCCAGCTCCTCATACATGCTCCTTCTCCTCTGGCTCCTCCCTGCGTGACTGGAGTGAGCTCCTTTTTAAACCCAGGTGCCCTGGTTAGCCTGCCTTGATTGGCTGCAAGTGTTCTAATCAAAGTAGCTATCTCCATTGCCTTCTAGAAAGATCTTAATTGGCCCCAGGTGCCTTGATTAACTTGGAGCAACTGCCATTTGGTCCACAGTACTAGGGATTTGTTTAGCCTGGGGCTAACATACCTGTTCCTCAGTACTTTACTGTAGCCATCTGGCCTTGCCCCATCACATTATGTTAAATTTGCATAATCGTAACAAAACGTTTACTTTATTCATATATCTTTTATATATCTCATTGGACCTGACACCTCCCCTGTAAATTCGAACACCCCTCCTAATTTCAATTCCTGGGGAAACCACTGGTGAGATGTAAAATGAACATCTGGGTCATTTGGGAGACCACCTGATTATATACATTACACACACACACACACACCTCTCATTCAGGAATTCCTCCTGCAGCCTTTTGGAGATAGACATGTTTTGATCTGAGGGAAGTTGGTTTATAACTCAGTCCAATCCACACTGAAGTCAATAGGCCCCAAAATAAGATATTCTGAATTTACTCTTAAAGATATGTTGGTGATCCAGAGCCAAACTTCAAAGCTGGCCACTCTTTCTTTGCAGCTTAGGTCCACCTTAACTCTTATTAGAACAATGATTGAGCTCTTGAGTTATGCAGTTTTTTAATAATTGCACTATTGTATCAAGCTATTAAGACTTCTTATACTCTATTTTCTGTCTGCATCACAGCCCACATACTCATCATACTTTTACTCTGTGCATATAATATAGATCCCAGGCTGATACCCCAGTGGAACAAATGTGTCTTAAAAGCTGTCCTAAAGCAGCAGCTGGGGATTCCCCCAGCATTGGGATTCCTCTAATGGTCGAGGGGGTCAACAAGCATGTTGACAAGGGGGAATCCAGTGGATATGGTGTACTTAGATTTTCAGAAAGTCTTTGACAAGGTCCCTCACCAAAGGCTCTTAAGCAAAGTAAGCTGTCATGGGATAAGAGGGAAGGTCCTCTCATGGACTGGTAACTGGTTAAGAGATAGGAAACAAAGGGTAGGAATAAATGGTCAGTTTTCAAAATGGAGAGAGGTATCTAGTGATGTCCCCCAGGGGTCTGTACTGGGACCAGTCCTATTCAACATATTCATAAGTTATCTGGAAAAAGGTGGCAAAATGTGCAGATGATACAACACTACTCAAGATAGTTAAGTCCCAGGCAGACTGTGAAAAGCTACAAAAGGATCTCAGAACTGGGTGATTGGGCAACAAAAATGTCAGATTAAATTAAATGTTGATAAATGCAAGTAATGCACTTTGGGAAACAATCCTGATTTTACATATAAAGTGATGGGGTCTAAATTGGCAGATACCACTCAAGATAGATCCTGGAGTCATTGTGGATAGTTCTCTGAAAACATCCACTCAATGAGCAGGAGCAGTCAAAAAAGCAACCAGAATGTTGTGAATAATTAAGAAAGGGATAGATAAGAAGACAGAAAAGATATTGCTTCTATAAAAATCTGTGGTACACCCATATCTTGAATACTGCATGCAGATGTCGTTGCCCCATCTCAGAAAAGTTATTAGAATTGGAAAAGGTTCAGAAAAGGCAAACAAAAATGATTAGCGGTATGGAACAGCTTCCATATGAAGAGAAATTGAAAAGTCTGAGTCTTATTAGCTTAGAAAAGAGACAGCTAAGGAGGCGTATGATAGAGCTCTATAAAATCATGACTGGTGTAGAGATATTAAATAACGCTTCCTTATTTACTCCTTCTCATAACACAAGAACTAGGGGTCACCAAATGCAATTAATAGGCAGTAGGTTTAAAACAAACAAACAAACGGAAGTATTTTTTCCACACAATGCACAGTATGTGGAACTCTTTACCAGAGGATGTTGCAAAGGCCAGGACTCTAACAGGGTTCAAAAAAGAACTAGATAAGTTCATGGAGGATAGGTCCATCAATGGCTATTAGCCAGGATGGACAGGGATGGTGTCCCTAGCCTCTGTTTGCCAGAAGCTGGGAATGGGAGAGAGGAGATGGATCACTTGATGATTACCTGTTCTGTTCATTCCCTCTGAGGCACCTGGCATTGGCTACCATTGAAAGACAGGATACTGGGCTAGATGGACCTTGGCTCTGATCCAATTTGGCCATTCTTATGTTGCTTCCTGATTCCTCCTCTCCACCATGTTCAAATGTTTACATACATCTGAAAATAAGTCTGCATAAAAAATGGGAGAGTTTACATTTGTTGTGGTTTGCCTTATGGAGAAGGATTAGGGTTGTTTGACAGCCTGCATGCTTGGCTGCTCAGCAAAGAAATTTAAATTAACAGAGAGTCATATCCTCTCATTGATAAAACAAACAATATGGAGCAACATCTTTCCAAGACACTGATCTTCCTCCAATCATGGAGATTGTCAAGATGTAATATAACTCATGACAGCAACATTTTATGATGGTAGGGATGCTTATTATATAAACCAATTCATGTCTTCATAATATCATTTATTAGGATACAGAATCTAGAGGAGAATTGTCTTCAGTTTATTTCCTGAAGACTATTAGTCAGCTATTAATCATTTTCATAATAGCACATGTATTTTGAGTTTAAAAATTGTTTTTCAAAATTTCCCTAATATGGCAAATAGAACCTTAAAGCTTCTGTTGACATGGGATGCGATGGGAGTGACATTTGTCTTTTCTGAGCCTTATCAAGACATCAGAGAGAAGTCTGTCAATGTATAATACCGTACACACGTGATTCTATGTGCTTATAAAAAGATGGACAATTCAATAACACCCCTTTCCGAGGCAAACTCACTTGTGCTCTAGTGGATTGTTTCACAGGTGTAAACTGTGTGAGCTGATTAACTTCCTTTGCACCATATCATTGAGAGAGACTATAAATAATGCAGCTTTGCAATACAAAGTGCTACAAATGGGAAATGAACACATAAGGGAGGAAAGTTTCATTTTACGAACATTTCTTCCAACCTGAAGCTATAATAAATGTGAAGGTTATGTGACTGTGTATGAGGTTTCTAACCTACACATCATATTTTAATATTGGTTTGTGACAGAAATGCACCATAATTGATGGAGTGATGATGTGGCAGTAATTATGAGCAGGGTTACCACAAAGGTTTCATAATAAATGTTGAAATAAAGGTTAAGAATATATTTTTGTATAGCACCCTCACTTCTTCCCTGCCAAAATGCTAGGGCTAGCTGCTGTGCTGCAGAATAAAAACAGGTATCATAATAAAAAACAGAGTATCATATTAGGGTTATAAATAACTTGTCCATATAAAAAAAGCAATGTCTTACAATTTTGTTCCGTCTTGGGCAAAGTACAGTTTTATTGGAACAACCTTGTGCAGCAAACATACCTTTGCTCTGCTGTTTTACTGAAGCATTTATGACTCGTTTGCGTTTGGGGGGGGCAGGGAAAAGGTAAGAGCCATTTAGTCTTTAGATTACACTGCTCAAAAGATAAATCTTGAAGTCAGGTCAATAAAATAATTCTATGAATTATTGTCAGAAGTGCGGCTAAATAAAAATCAACTGAAGGTGATGAAGGGAGAACGGGTGTCCTCACACCTCCCACTGCAAGGGCCAGGCACTTGGATTTTGAGACCCACAAAGCACAGTGGCTGCAAACAATATATTATTTAATTATTTAAATTAAAACATGTGAATTCTGCCATTTCCCACCGCAAAATTCATCCTGATCCTAAAGAAGGTTAAAATCCAATACATTATTTTTGTTCCTCTTTATGCTGTACAGGTCAGCCCACCTGCTTTGTACGTTCACAGAGGATTCAACTCCCTCTCTATCATCACTCCTTCCTGAACAAACACTTCAGAGACCTGAAGAGGAGCTCTGTGTAGCTCAAAAGCATCTCTTGCACCAACAGAAGTTGGTCCAATAAAAGATTACCTCACCCACCTTGTGAGTAATATTCTGGGACCAACTGTGGCTATAACACAGCGTCACTTTTGAAATACATGCATGTAATTTTCTTCTGCTTTTCTTATAGTCAGCCATGCACAAGTAATGCTTCTCTGGGGAGAAGGGCTAGATGTCTGGCTGATCAAAACAAGAACCCATGCAGACAAACACCTAGTCTATCTTTATACATTCTCCTGGTGTCTATTTCCTTAAGTACCTCAGAACAGCAAAACAAGAAATGGACTTCAGTTAGCTCTATCACAGGCCAAAACCCAGTGCTACAAGCATCGGGCACAATAGAGATTATTTATTCCTGGTACAGATTTCCCTCATCATCCTCTCAGTGCAGTCTCCTCCCCCTCCAAATTACCACTGGCCAGTCTGTCCCTACTGCTGTATTAGCTTTACTGGGATTGCTTGTGTGATCACCATGTGAATATAGCCTTGCAGGATCAGGTCCATAAATTGGAACCTGATAATAAAATGAGGAAAAACTAAACATAGGCTTATGTAGCTTGGAACGATTCCTGTCTTAAACGCTTGCTGAGCCGTACCATTTTCAGACTGAACCTTTCACCCTCACTGTGTGAACGCCACAGGAGTTTAATAACAGTGTTAAATAAACCAATATGGCATCTGTTGGACAGTGTTGAGACACCAAAAGGAAAAGTAGCTGTGCAGCTTGTCTGCGGATATGACGTGGAATGATCTGAAGCATATTTGTAGGGTACTTAGTTTATAAGGCATTAGGATCACAGAAGCTAATGATGGAACAGACCAACCAGATCACTGAGTCCGTTCCCTCACAAGGGCAGGATATCATCATGATCCTCTTAAAACAAAACAACAAACAAAACAAAAACAAAAAACAAAAAAAAAGTGAAATCTGAGCCTTGTACTCCCTTCATATGTGTGTTGCATTCAGTTTCCAGCAATAAATCCCTCAAGGTCAGCTGCGTTATTTCATAATCCCTTATTATGGAGATTGGAACTAGCCAAAGGTGAAGGTAAGGAATCTCAACAGCACTAAGGCAAGAAAGACAAGCATGCTGGACACTAGAATGATCACAGAAATATTTTTGTTAACAAAAAGCAAAATGTATAGCTTTACAGTGGGGCAGGCTAACCATGGGATGGTCAGGCCATTGCCTAGAGCCCCCAGAATGTGCTGAAACTGTACTCTGCCTAATATTTCCACACAGAGTAATAGCCCATCAAAGGTCAGATATTATGCCATGACAAATAAAAGCTCCTGAACCTCTGGGAAACCAGGACTTTCTATTTCTTCAGTCTAATCCTTATCATGCAATTTCAAAATACATTTTTCCTATTAAATTATTGTGCTGATTTCAAGTGCCTTGGCAGAGGATGGAGCATCATTTATAGTTAAATCTCCTCAGCTGGTCTCAACTCAGGTATCTGGATTTAAGTCACGTTACCCTAGTTGAGAATTTTGTACTGCCTCTCTCCAACCTCCCTCCTGCCCCCCAAAAAAACCACACACAATTTAATGTTGGAGACTAACTTACATTTGATCCCATCACCACCATGGGCACCTTGAAAGGAGGCAAATGCAGAAGTATTTAGAGTTGGGAAAAGACCCACTAGATCACAGAGACCATTATCCTACAATTAGATCAGTGTTTCCCAAGCTTGGGACACCGCTTGTGTAGGGAAAGCCCCTGGCGGGCCGGGCTGGTTTGTTTACCTACCCCTTCTGCAGGTTCGGCCAATCATAGCTCCCACTGGCCAGGGTTCGCTGCTCCAGGCCAATGGGAGCTGCTGGACGCAGTGGCCAGCATGTCCCTTGGCACACGCCACTTCCAGCAGCTCCCATTGGCCTGGAGCAGCGAACCGTGGCCAGTGGGAGCTATAATTGGCCAAACCTGCAGAAGGGGCAGGTAAACAAAGTGACCTGGCCCGCCAGGGGCTTTTCCTGAACAAGCGGTGTCCCAAGTTTGGGAAACATGGAAGTAAAGGATACAGTCCCCTGACACAGGACATAGCAGATATCAAATTGATGCTATGTTTAGGGCTATATCCGATTTGCCTCTGAAAGAACTGACTTTGCTGAAGTCAATGGGAGTTTTGCCTAAGTGAAGAGTGCAGGATTTAGCCCCTGATTTTAGCCAGAAGGCTAATCAGGACAAAAGCTGCCAAACTGATTTAAAGGCAGTGGTAGAAGCCTGGGTAGTGGAAACAGTGGGCTGCTTCTCAAAGGAAAATCAGGTGTATTTGTTTTACTGAAGTACGTGGGTTTGCGCTAATCAAAAACAGACGTTTGTTAAAAGATAATGCAGTGGCTAGGATTCTCAAGGGCAGAAGACACAAGGAGGCAAAATATTCAGGTGCTTGCACTTGAATCAATCTAACCCCCTTTAATCTGCTCTAAACAACCCCTTCCATTTGTTTTCTTTAGCTACTACACCCCCCCACACACAAAGTTGCAGCTCCCTCCTGCTAACAAAGGAAGAGCATTAACAATTTTTCATCTATGTTGCGTATTCATATTTCAAGATACTTTTCCTTGATCTGCTATTAAGTTGACATGGGCCCAGGCCATGAAGTTTAGATCCAAAACCAGGCTTACTTTTATAGCCTGTAGATCCAAAATACTGGCATGGCTTTTCAGAAGGCTGGCTGTGGATTTGAACTTCAAAGTTTGTGGGTGCTCAGATGGCAGGTATTGCCATGGGGCTGTCTCTGGAATAACTGGTTATGTGTACAATCTTATTGGTCAAAACTCCACAATGAGAAGCAGCATTGAGGTGATGCTGCTTCAGACAGGGTTGCCCTATACTAATATAGCAACTGTCAGCAGAATTAGTACAAGGTCAGTGTCTATTCCTTTCAGGAAAGGACTCTTCCTACACACCCATATGCAAAAACAAACACACACTCTTAAATACATATAGTGCAGTGTATTGCCATTTGCTGGCGTCATGAAGACTGGCAAAAATTGCCATGGCAGCAAGTGTAAGCGTGAGCTGAGAGACCAAGTCAAACTCCTAGTACGAGGACAACTTCAAGATTACCTCTCAGCCTGCTAGGTCTCCCTTCCCATGCAGGGTAGGGAAATAGGAACAATTTTGGAAGAATTTCTGACAGTGCAAGAGGGCAGCAGAACTAACTGCAGTAATCAGCACCACGGAATTATTTTTGTTACTTAACAAGCTTATATACAATCTCTATTTTTGTGCAAATGAGACTTGTTTCCGAAACCAAAAGTGGTCCATGTGGTAGAACCCTCATTGTAATGCTTTATTTAATTATATATAGAATCATAGAAATGCAAAACAATGACACCTGAAATTAACTTTCCTTTTTCTAATTATTTCCATCTCAAATTTTAACATTCATTACATTTGGGATGAAAGATAAACTTCATTAAAAACACAAAACATTGGCCATATCCAGCAACTACTACTAGAGAGATAAGGACAAATCCTGGTTCTTCTGTGTGCATTCAAGATCCAAAGCAACAGGAAATCCTGAATGTTCACTGTACTGAGTGGGAGAATAAAGGTGGCTGAGGAGAGTCTCTAGAGAAGGATTTCACAAATGCTGATGTGCCAACAAGAGCTATTCCATGAGGACTCACTATTCTAGAGCGCAGAAGGTCAGGAAAAGGTGGGGAAAGGGCCAGCGTATTTACATTCAGCACAGATCCACTACATGGGGCTGTGGTTAAGGTTTCTACAGATATGGGTCTAGTAGCCAGCTGGGTCTGAGGACTTGAAATGTATCTTCAAGTTAAGAGGGAGGATTCTGTCACCCCAACATCTACTTGATTTCCTCATGCAAAGTCCCACTAACACCAGTACTTAGCAGCACAAACCCAAAGTTTTCTAATCTCACTGTACTATGCAAAGCAGTGAGGGATTTTTTTATTCCCCAGGCTCAACATTCAGAGCAAGCTTGCTGCTGTGATCTTTAGCAAATATGGTTTTGCTTGCACAGTAATTCTGTTCAGAAATCACATATTTCCCTTCAAACGCATGTACTAAGGTGTTACAGCTCAGGCATATCTCATTTGTGCTGACACTAGCACAGGCAGAGTACAATGTGCATTCATGCAAAACGCCTAGATTTTAATATCAGGCCTGTCTTATTCATCCAAAGTTTATATACATTCCTCTTTCATTTCTTTCCTGACTACATGGGAAACATGCCATAGTCTCCCCTCCCCCCCCCTCCCCCCAGGTAGTTCAGGGAACAAGATAACACTCACAACAGACTCCAGGTCAGCCAAAGTAACATCAGGAGTTAGGCCAAGAGCACAGCACCTAGCAGGTGAAGAGGCAGACACCCATAGCACTGCACAGACCCTAATGAGGCCTCACTGAGTTCTTGTATAACTAGCATGGATAGTATCATGAGGGTAAGCTATACTCATTCAGCTATAAGCCCTGCATGGGCTGCATGAGTTCCTTACAAATGAGGTCAATTATAAGCCCTGCACAGGCTGCATGAGTTCCTTACAGTCTAGGGGCTAGGGCACTAGACTAGGACTTGGGAAGCCAGGATTCAGTTCTCAGCTCTACCACAGACTTTCTATGTGATCTTGGGCAAGTCACTTAACCTATCTGCCTTGCAGACCCCGTCTGTAAAACAAGACAATTGCCCTTCCCTACCACACCTTAAAGATAGTGAGGTGCTTAGATACTACATTGACGGGGTTTGTATAAGTACCATAGACAAACACACTGGCTTTAATCCATTTAAATTGAATTTTTACTACAAATAAAGTGAGAATTTGATTTCATTGGTCTACTCGCATAAATAAGGTGAACTGGGCTTGGATCCAAAACAGAATAATAGACCATGTATAATGCTTTAAATTATGAAGACAAAAACAAGTTACCTATGTTGGAAACGGCCACATTTAAAAAATACAGAAACATTCTATACAATTTGTGCCTGATCCTGTTCTGAAGTTTCTATCTGACACTTTGTTCCTATTTGCACAAATCTTTCTCTCTTCCCTTGCAGTTTTTATTAATGAAGTGATGACCAGCCATTCTATTTTTATGTTTGATTTATTATTCTTATCTTAAATGATACCACTACCTGGACTCCAATAAAAAGAAGCTGCCATTTCCTTCTATTGAGGAACCTGACAGATGGAAGGGCAGAATGTCAGGAAATGGCTTTCCTCAGTACTGTGGATTTACAGATTTATATGACCCTTTAACCTTCAAGAAATTCATGAAAGAAAGTATCCCACACTTGGGAGAAAAACAAAACAAAACAAAACAAAACACATTTGGATAAGAAAGAAACAAAGAAAGAAAGAAAGAAAAGATTTAAATTCTACAACAAATGCTCTTCCATTTTCTCAGAAGTATACACAGGTCAGTACAGCATTTTGAAGGCTCTATCCTGTGAGGTGCTCAGCACTCTCAATTCCCTCTGACTTTAGTAGTTGAGGGACCACAACACTTTGCAGGATTAATGTGTATATGTGCTTTCAATCCACTATTTAAAAAAAAAATTAGCTACCAGTCATCCATGGTAGCTGGCCCTCCCCATATACATATGTTCAGAGATTCCATAAATCTACTTATTAGAATCCTCTGACTTCAGAACAAAAGGCTATATACCATATGACTGGGGATTGTAGATAACATTAAAGGATATACTGGGAGGTGAGAGGGAAGCAGGTTGGTGACCACTCACAGCCAGATTTTTAAAAAACCCACAACCAGGGCCAGATTTTCAGTTAGACTATTTGCATGCAGGTTTTCCATAGAGTGTTCTCTGTGTAACGAGTCTGATTGAAATGCCCACACTTAGTGGCTTCACTTTCAGTAAATTTGATATTAGTCCTCTACTTCACTTTATAACTGCATGAATGACACTTACACTCCATATGACCCATGAACATGGGAAACAATAAAGATTATGGACCAGATCCTCAGCTGCTATAGATTGGCAAAGCTACCCTGAAGTCAATAGATCTATACACCAAAATATCTAGCTTTCCACATGGAAGAGTTAACAGGAAAAACTGTTAAAAAATAATATTCCATGACGTCAGTTATGTTTATGACATGCCCTTCAGTTACCCCTACCAGTATCAGTGTGTGCACTTAAGTACAACAAAATAGTGCACACATCAAAGCAAATAATGACTTCATTAATTAGCCAATAAATGTGCTATCAGAGAACTTAAGCAGCTTTTTCTCTTACAGTTCACCTTACATAAAAAAAAATACTGTGTGCTGTCTCAGTTCTTCTGGTGAATTTTTGGAACAATACATATTCTTCCACCTGCATTCTTTTAATCATCTGTTAACTATTTATTAATAGAAACATGTTGTCCTTTCCCTCAGTAGTTGTATTAATTAAGAGAAACAGACTATACATGTACAGAAATATAAATCCAAACATATCACTGCTCAGCCAATGAATCCCTCTCCACTTTTGTTTCATATGGAGGATTGAGAAGGACTTCTCTACTTCTTTCTTGAGAAACTCCAAGACCATCAAGAAGCAATTTAAATGTTCATACAACAGTTGCTATTCAGGAGAAGGAGGGCTGCACCGAGGAAGAAAAGAGATCTTGAGAGACGCCAGCCCAGATTCTCCCCAATGCTGTAGCTACCTGGTGCCTGCTGATACTGGACTTACATTTGGTATAGCTGGCCACAGAAGGATCACTCCAATGTAATACATACATACATACACACATACATAATAATAACTAGCTCTTATGTAGTACTTTTCATCAGAATGTGGGAGGATCCTGTGGCACTGAAGAGGATAGCTCCTCCTACACACCATCTCACTGAAGGAGTGTGAAACTAGAGGAAAGGTGGCATGGCCAGGGATTTTGTGTACTCTGGCAATCCATGGCTCCATATTAGCCTTTTGGGGCTTTGAAAGGCAGCACAAGTTAAAGCAGACCTCAGGCTGCCCTAGCTTGTGCTGGGGACTGATGTTGCACAGCATCAGCTCAGGACTGGGGAAGCATAAAGGTGTCTTTAAAGGCTTTGCTTTATTCTCAGCTATCGCTGAGAAGCTGGGCCTCAGTGGCTGCAATTATGAGGTACTTTTGGACTGATGCTGCTATCAGTTATACCACAAGTATCTCCACTGAGGTCATTGGAGTTACACCTATACAGACCTGGGGCAATCAGATCAGAATTAGGCCCATTACATCTTTCTTGGATTTTTTAAAAAGTACACGATTGCGCTTCCCAAATTCTGTAGTTCATTGTTCATCTTGAGCTATACTGTGCCTGTTAGCCACAGCCCAGCACTGGGGATAGGGCTTGCGGCGGGGTATTGCCAACCACACGCATTCAAATATCATGAGTCAAACCTTCCCCTCCTCCCCCCACAGTCACGAGATCAATTTAAAACATTTTTTTAACAACAAACGCTGGGGGGTTGTTCTACTGAAAGCCTCCTTTCTGCCATGGCCAAAAGGTCCTCTTCCCAGCCCCATCTTAGAATGTAGCTATGCTCAGCTGCTCAGAAGTTGTTGCTCACATGCCTATCTGAGTGGGCCAATCCATCCCAGGCAACAAGAACCCTCTTGGGATAGACTAGGATGGAGGGAGAACAATAAGGGGAGAGAGGAGAAGAGGCATGGGGAAGACTTTTTTTTTAAAACAAACCTTTTCAACCATAGATAATGTTGGAGGGAAACTAGATGAAGGAGGCCCTCTTACCAGCTCCATCTAGAAAGGAGGGAAAGAACAAAAGATCAAGGCCCAAAGGAGGCTGTAAAGACAGCATAACTGATTACCTAGCGATTTCCCACACACAGGGAAATCCCAGAGTAGCGTAGAGTTGGCATACCCAGTTCTCCACACCTCCAATCAGAACCTCAATATAGGGGTTTGGGGCAAAGAGGGTGTGGCCAGAATGCCTCTGCACTCCAGGAGCCATGGCTGCCAGAAAAAGCAGGGCACAACTTAGAGCAGTGTCAGGGGAGGGGAAATAAAGTGTAGCTCATGCAAACCCTTAGATCTGGCCCCAAATGTCTTTTCACCTTGCTCTTGCCTAGTTTTTACCTTACTTTTACAAATTCTGTAAGGTGTTCAGCCAAGGGATGGGGAGGGAGAGAGAGAGAGATGCTATTTTAAAACACATAGAAGACAACCAGATGGTAGCAAAGAACCGTACTTACGCATGTCTTTAAAGTTAGGCACATGCCTAAGTACTTTGCGGAACTGGAGTCTGATAGAGGTACATAGTACAGTGAGTTTATATATACACAAGGACATCAGTTTTATCTATAATCCAAAAGGCATAATTTCTACCTCTTCCCAAAGCTTCAGTGCTAACTCAGATAAAAGAGTGCCACCTACTGAATCACCATAACTATTTCCTTAAGTACATAGGGTTTCCTTTTTTTCCCATCCAACTGCTGACAAGGCTAAAAGACATTTAACTCATGAGATCTGATGAACTCATAGGCCAAAGCGGCATTGCTACATTCCACATATTTCTTTACCTTATCTTCCCACAAAATGAAAATCTCTCAGCTGTATACAACTAATTTGCTGAAGAGATACGTTTTAAATAAATAATAATTCTTTGCATTTCTGCACCCTCTTTCATCTGTGGGTCTCAAAGCATTTCACAATTAAGGGCTCAGTTTTGTCTTTTAGGCACAATCTGTGCTGGGGGCAACATGGAGCCATAATTTTCACAGGGGCGTAAAATGTACCGGGATGTAGACAGAATGCTCTATAAGTGCCGCAGCAATAAAGCAACCAGGAAACTATATTTTCCATGGTAGCAAAACTCTCTTTTCTTTAAAGCTGGTTGAATTTTTGTCAGTCAATATGTATTTGATGAAAAATGACTCTTTTCTGGAAACAAACATTTCTGTTTCTTTCCAAAATGTCTGCGGTGAGGCGGTTTTCAGCAAAAAACAAAAGTTAAAAACTAGGAAATTTCAACCGCTTATTTATTTTGTCATTTTTTCACGGCCGACACTTACTTGTCTGACAATAAGACATTTTCTAACCAGCTCTACTTTCCTTTCCTCTGCTTCATTGAGCTGCTTTAGGTCATCACAATACAGATATACCCATTTTTTTCATTCTGGTAGTCCAATGATGTATTCTGTTGTTTGAACGCCATCCTCCCCTGTTCTTCCTTCAGGCTAGGAAGAAGCAAGATTAGCATCCTCAGGAGGTGCTGAGTATATACGGTACATTTCCTTTTCCAGTACAGCTATGTTGGTTCTCCTTTAAGTTGGCCGTTTTTGCTGAAGAATGGCCAAACTTCCTCTGTGCATTTCACGAGGCTTATCTCTGAGTATGATTTGGTCTAGGCAGCTACTTGAGGTGATCTCATCAATTCCAAAGGTGTCAAACATATTAACTCCTTGCTCTTGTAGCTAGTGCAGTCTTTAAATTGACCCATCTTATTTCTTCTGGTGAGTTATTGAGCACTACCCTAGCCTACCATCATTTAGGGCTAGGGTTCATCTCCTTAAAAGTTTCTATATAAATCAGACTTCACTTCTTCTGCTAACTCCCTTGGATTTTTGCTCTTGGCTGCAGTGGGAGCAGCAGCTGTCCCAATATAATCTGGATAATGAAAGATCCTGTTGTAAAATTGCATGAATGGAAAAGGCAATGTAAAAATTTCTCTGAATTTCCTGAATGTTGTGTGATTAAAATCACCAGACTTAACCTTGTGTCAGCATAGCTTTGCCTGCCAATAACAATTAATAAATGATTAGTGCACAATGCTCAGTCCATCATTTTAGTTGCTTTGAATAGGAAAAGCATTTCCTAAATAAATGTTCTACTGCATTGTTTTGCACACAATGGGACAAAATATGAATATCTTCCAGCTTCAGTTTTAAAATGTTTACATTGATTTGTCCCAGAAATGCTAATCCTTTGTTTATATCATGTGTGGGTTCTTAATATGTGTTTGACCCTGTCATGCAGCCTTATGCTAACAATCTTCTCTCATGTGTGTTTCCACTGAAGTCAATGCAACTATTTGCATGAGAAAGAAGTAGGGACTGAAGGATAAGGACAGTTTTATATTACCACAGTGGTCATATAAGCTACAGTACAGCAGATGTGAGCATCCATGGACTTCCTCATTGCCTTAATCAGCTACAGAGAAATAATAATATAGCTGTGTCTTGTTTACAGTGTGAGATGGGTGGGAGCTGCACTCTAAGTTTCTTCCCTTTTGGTGAAAACTGATCACTAAGGGCTTAGAAAGACAAGATGTTTTTCCTGAATTTCCTGCTTATACAAAGCTTTCATTTAGTCCTGTGAATTTCTTGTGATGATTAATTTGAAATCATTAGTGCCTATCACCATTCTGAGGAGAGCCCAGGGTTGAGTAATAGGGCTGAAGCTATAATTTTAAAGACACCACTGGCCTGATTCAATCTAACACTCGGTTATGCTTAACATTCCTTTGAAAGAAGCCACATTTTAAAGATTTAAGAAGTTATCAAAAGTACAATTTGTCCAAACCGTTCTGTCTGTAGGTGGAGTGTGATCTGAAAACTTGAAGGAATCAATGCATAATCAACGTGAAGTAAGTGATACTTTAAAGCTTCAAGGAGACAAAAGAGTAAACTTTATTTCCAGATCTCCATGGTTGAAGTCCTCAACTTGACCCGAAAAAACACAACTTTAGCAAATCAAAGCATATGGAAATTATAGGATGGCATTTCATTTATAAGATGTAAAAATGGCTCTCTAGGGGGCCACATATCAGACTACATGAAATGTTTCCTTATTCTACCTGTTAAAAACAAAAAATGAATTGTAAAATATTTCACTTATTCAGTAAGAAAAACAGAGCATAACTGTTTTCGTCCACAGTCTACGGAAGACGCTAAGGTCAGTTCTAGCTACCTTCTGGTCTTGGTATATATTCCTACAACCCTTCTTGACATGAATAATCCTTACTCAAGGCTCATTGATTTCAATAGTATTACTCACCTGTAAAGGGTTACAGAAATAGACCCTTGCTTTGTAATTTTACTATTTACTGTACATAAACCCTTATTATATATAAAGTCACAAATTGGCAAGTGGCAGCTGCATTTACCAGCTTAACCAAGATTTGGTCATTGAAAATCTACAACTTAAAAGACCAAACTACAAAGCTTCAACTCAAATGTTATCTCCATCTTAACATATCTGTATGAAAATGGAAATCTACCAATGGTACAGACATATGACTAAATGCCTTTGAAACCAAATACCTCAGAACACTAGGTATTAAATTGAATGACTGTATAACAATTGCCAAGATTTGCCACAGAGTTCAACAACTTCTTATCACTAACCTTTTACAGAAAAGAAGCTGGAAACATCTGGGATATGTGTTAAGAATGAAGCCAGAGCAGGCATGCCATTGGGCAGCTGGAGGAACACGCAAAAGAGGCTGACCAAAAATTCCCTCCATCAAACACTACTCAGAAAGGGACTTAACACAGAGGACATGCAAAAAGTGGCCGAGGGCAGACAGAGATGGTGGAGCCTTGTTTGAAACCTAAACAAGGTTAGTGGAGTAGAAAAGATTCAGATTCAGAAACTTTTATTTAAGGAATTAATCATGCTTCCCTTTAAGTAAAATGGAACAAATACAGACACTGTGAAAAAGGAACAGAGAAGAGGGAAAGCGGAAAAGTCTAATGAAAACTCTCTGTCTCTCTGGGACAGATTCTCCATCCTGATCGTGTGGGGCCAGAGGACACAGAGAGCCACTTTCAGCTCCCTGACCCTCAGCCACCCAGCCCCAGTTCAAGAGGAAGCTGCACTGGAGCAGCTTTAATTTACACCACTGGCATATGGTCAGACAAAGATGAGGTGTAGCAGAGCTTTATGCTGCCAAGCCCCTTCCTTCCCTGCCTCCACCATGTCTCTGGAACACTCCCAGGACACCCCTTCCCAACCCTAATGTCAGGGTTAGTACAGGGCACTGGTGCAAGAAGTAACAGCCTCCTCTGCCAGATTTGTGCCAATGGAGAGGTCTCCTACACAGTGGGAATTCTCTGCTGGTTCTCTCTGGCTGGTATAAGGCCATTTTGTACTGCTTATGGACCAGAGCATACAGCACCCTCTCCCATTGACGTCAATGCTACAGGACTGGGCCCTAAGTAAACAGGCAAGCAGGGGTCAAATTTTGCTTGCTTTTGTGGGGCATACCATTGACTATAACAAGATTACTCCTGTGAACAAAGCAAGTGGGATGTGGCTCTGCCTCTGGATTTTGACACCCTAGCACAGCCTACCCATTCTGAAGATTTTTGTTTTCAGAATGATAGAATATCAGGGTTGGAAGGGACCTCAGGAGGTCATCTAGTCCAACCCCCTGCTCAAAGCAGGACCAAATCCCCAAAGAGATTTATGCCCCAGATCCTTAAATGGCCCCCTCAAAGATTGAACTGACAACCCTGGGTTTAGCAGGCCAATGCTCAAATCACCAGAGCTCCCAGTTGCTCCATATCCGTCCGGGCATTTTTCACAGTTTGCTCTTATATGGCACCTTTCATCCAGTAACATCCACATGCCTAACGGGCACTAATTAAGCCTCACAGCAGTGCCCTGGAGCAGGTGAGGGATGTATTTGTTCACCCACCACTGAAATACATGCAACACAGGCCCTGTTTAACAGTACACAGCAACAGTTCACACCTATTTTTGAGAGGAAGCAGGACATTTTAGGTAGGCAAACCCTGAAGTTCGGCCAGGACACTAGGCCAACCAGTATTTTTTATAAAATCACCAGAATTCAGGACCTCAGTTTTAGGTCCCATCTGACAGATTCATAGAGTTTAAGGCCACAAGGGACCATTAGCTCTAGTCTGACCTACAGTATATCACAGCCATTAAATTTCACCTAGTTACCCATGGATTGAGACGAATAACTGGTGTTTGACTGAAGCACGATTTTGTTTGGCTAAAGCAGATCTTCCAGAAAGGCATCCAGTTTTGATCTGAAGACATCAGAAGAGGGAGAATCCATGACTCCCCTTTGTAGTTTGCTCCAATGATTAATTGCCCTCATTAATTTGTGCTTTATTTCTAATTTCAGTTTGTCTGGCTTCAGCTTCCAGCCATTTGTTCTTATTAAGCCTTTCTCTACTAGATTAAGCAGCCCTTTAATACCCAGTATTTTCTCCCTGTGAAGGTGCTTACAAACTATAATCAAGTCACCTTTCACTTTTCTTCTTGCTAAAGAGATTGAGCTCTCTTCTCGCTATACGGCATTTTCCAGCCGTCAAATAATTTTTGTAGTTCTATTCCCTACCTAATTTTTCAGCTGCCTTTTTCAAACATGAACACCAGAACTGGATTCCAGTATGTCTCACCAATGTTGTAGACAGAGGTAAACCCACCTTGTTACTGTGTTTATGCAGCCAAGGATTGCATTAGCCTTTTTTGCCACAGCATTGTACTTGCAGTTCATGCTCATTTGCTTGTCCACTATGATTCCTAGATCCTTTTCAGAGTTGCTGCTTTCCAGGATACAGTCCCCCACTTTCCATATTACCACACACTTAATGCTTTTCAGTTGTCACTATGTGTCTTTAAGGAAGGTCAGTCAGCCACACTATGACAATTTACATTTATATTGTACCTTTAACCTTCACGGATTCCAAAGCACTTTATAAACAATATACGTGGGAGGGGTTGCAAGTGCTTTGGAGGATAGGATTAAAATTCAAAATGATCTGGACAAACTAGAGAAATGGTCTGAAGTAAATAGGATGAAATTTAATAAGGACAAATGCAAAGTACTCTAATCAGGAAGAAGCAATCAGTTGCACACATACAAATAGGAAATGACTGCCTAGGAAGGAGTCCTATAGAGAGGGATCTGGGGGGTCATAGTGGATCACAGACTGAATATGAGTCAGCAGTGTAATACCATTGCAAACATCATTCTAGGATGTATTAGCAGGAGTGTTGTAAGTAAGACACGAGAAGTAATTCTGTTGCTCTACTCCACACTGATTAGGACTCAACTGGAGTATCGTGTCCAGTTCTGGGCGTCACATTTCAGGAAAGATGTGAACAAATTGGAGAAAGTCCAGAGAAGAGCATCAAAAATGATTAAAGGTTTAAAAAATGTGACCTCTAAGGAAAGATTGAAAAAACTGGGTTTGTTTAGTTTGGAGAAAAGACTGAGAGGGGACATGGTAACAGTTTGCAGTTACATAAAAGATTGTTCTGCTGGCCATCTTCTTCTCTTAGTTACACCAGTGCCACCACCTAGCCTATAACGGAGAGGTGCAGGTGCAACTGAGGGAAGAATTTGGCCCACAGTTTGTTATCCATTCTGTTGATGATGTGCGAGCCAGAATAAATAGCTTTTAATACCAGCTCTCATTCCCATAGTTGTGCTGACTCTGCAGTACCAACAGGGGTAAAAGTAGTAAATATTTATTTTGTCACAAGACGGTTAGGGTGACAAGGCATATACGCAGGGCGTGGCTATAGGGTATAAGGAGGTGCCATTTTACACAGTCACTTTTCTGAATAAAACCACACTATTGTGTTAACACAAAACCTGGTTTGTATTGTCTCACCCTAAAGACACACACATACACACAGAGTAAACTACATGGTACTCTGTTCTATCTACCTATCTCAGAAGGAGAAAGGGATGTGTTCATGCAACTGTTGCTCCAGGGAATCAAAATGTTTCATAAATGATGCTTTTTCCACTACGGAATAAAGGGAGACATAGCCCATTTATGACGTTGTGACAGCATTTCAACCAATAAAGAGTTCACGTTAAAAACCCTCTTCTCCATATGCAATTCCCTTTGCTTTCTCAACCCTGAATCCTACGAGACAGCCCTTTCTGCTTACTTAGAACTTGTATAGTGCTTTCACTATCAACTCATTGTACCAACATTAACTAATTCACTCATCAATCCTCACAGCATCCCTGTGAGCTAGGAAGAGAAACTTTATTAACCCCATTTTATGTGCCATGGAAAAACAGAGATGCAGATTTTCAGCTGGTGCAAACTAGCATAGCTTCATTGATGTCGGTGGAGTTATGCCAATTCAGGCCAAATGAAAGTCTGGGCCAGCGGCTGAGACTTATCCAAGATTGTATAGCGTATTGATACCAGAGCTACGACTACCATTCAGGAGCTCCTGCTTCCCTGTCCCACACTACTGCTAATATTACTGGAAGTCATATGAAATAGTAGCTCTTTCTTTCATCAGCAATTTTTGGGCCCAGTCCTGTAGTCTTCATACCCCTGAAACTCCAGGTGACATCACAAGGATTTTTAAGTGTGCAAGGGAGAATCAGGCCACTTATGGAAAGAATGTCATCACTATCTTGAGATGTGATATAAGCAAGAGAGTAGTAATAAAAACTTGAGGAGGGGGGCAGGTGTTCAATCTTACACATTTTTCATCAGGTATATCTCCCTGTTTTTATATGCTATTGGGTAATACAGTGATAGGAGCTATAGAAAAATTATATATTATATACATAAGATACAGAGAAAGAATGATTAGACAGTTAGATTAAACAGCTAAATATGAAGACATCATTGTGTTCTTCAAACACTGCAGCTGCGTCATACACATTTCTATAACTTTAAATACCACTAAATATTTTGTAACATACCAGAGTGAAACAAAGGAGAAGTCTCATTGTACAGAAAAAAAACAATACCCTTTTATTTGTAAAGCACTGATGAAAGAACAACTTTCCAAATGACATCCCATTTAAAAAACAATGTAAACCAACCTAACTATGGGTCAGTCACACTATACAGATTGCATCCTAAATCTTAAAGATGCATCAATATCTTATGGAGTATTTACATATGTATCAGTTAGGTAGTAACGTTTCATTGCAATTTGTATCTTTCCAGCACATACTTATTCAATGGCAAAACACCGGGGATGCGTTTGCTTTTCTGCACGAAACTTATGAGCAAATGGATAAGGGTGTTTTTCCTGAGAGAAAGTTTGTTCTTGAAAATTGTGTTTTAACAACTGGAAATACAGAAAGTGGGATGTTTTTGCTGCAATAAAAAAAAAAGCATAAGGATGCCTAGGTAACTTTTTTCTTTTAAATTATTTACGTACCATTAAGTTAAAATGTTTACATTCATTCATTCATATAAAAACTGTTGTTAAATCTTATGCAAATGATTTAACACTGATTGCTGCAACGCAAATTGCACTTCTTTTTTTTAAAAAATTATTTTATATATGGAAGAAAAATATCTGATTGCTACCCTGTTTACAAATTCTGACTGACTATATAGAGTTCAGTCACAAAATATGAACTTTCATAAACCTCAGTCACAGTGTACATTAAAAGTTATAACGCAGTCTTGCAAAGTGAGTAAATATTTTAAAACAAAAGATCTCATTAACCGACTCGACCTTGAGAGACTTGTACCAAACATTGTGATTTCCTCCATGGGTGTACTTGAACTCTGATGCAGAAAAATGACAGAGTAATGCAGGCATGCTGGATACAGACAGTGCTATCAAGAGAACTGACCTGTGAGAGGGCATCAAAGGTTTAGTTCAAGATGTGTGCATTGGCACAAGCAATACACACATTAGCGCTTTCTTAAATTTATCTCACTATCCCTTATCATCAAATGCTTCCCTTATCTCCCTCCCAAAAGATGACTACACCAATCAAATTCTTTGGAGAGGTGAGAGAATGAAAATAAACATACAATCAAAAAGGCAGCGTTGCTGGATTTCTTGAAGATGTATTTCTGGAACCTAACAAAAGCTCTAGGGTGCTCTTTTTGGCTGTATCCGTTTTACCCTGGGAGAGATTCACTTTCCCTTGTTTTTCTTGCATAGATGAGGAGCTGGATGCTAAGGCAGAATCTCTTTGGAAAAAACACCTCTATCATTAAGGTACAAAAACAACATCAGAGGAATGTTCTAGCCAGCACTCTCCCTGCTGCTCAGACTGCCTGATAAAACAGAACAAAACAAAAACAAGTGTGGATGTCTAAAGGCTGCAGCCCAGTGCAGGTATCCAGCTTCATCTTCTCTGAATCATGCTAAAGCTAGGGCACACCAGGAATCCTGTCTCACGGATGCTGTAACTTCAGCTGTGGAGGTCAGGCTGACTCCTGTATACAGCCCTTCTTGACCTGAATACTTGAGTGTGCTGCCTTCAGGGCTGGTGCTCTCTCCTTGGCCAGACATCACTGAAGAACCCGCCTGGAGAACAGGAAAAAAAAACGTAAGTGTGCTTTAACTCAGACCTATCAATTAAACAAATCAGGAGTCTGGAGAGCTGAAAAGAATTTGCCTTTGTGAAAAATGGAGCCAAAGCTCCATGAAAGCCACTAGAAGTAAGTGTTCTATGTGCAATGCCTCTAAAGCCAAGAATGCTGCAGAAATGTTATTGTCCACTGGATGCACCAGACTCCAAGCAGAGCCAGTTTGCAAGGGCTTTGTATGAAGGATCAGGATTTGACCCTATTCTGCCACTCTTGTACCTCAAACCCTCTGATTGAAAAAAAACCCCATCTGGACAACCAGCACATTCTCCCCAGTATATAATGGACCGTTCTGTTGGCATTATCCCACCTCGAAAGCTATCAGGATTTGGGAATATTACATGATTATCTTTCAAAAGATGGAAATAATCTACCAGAAAAAGGGAGAGCTGGACAAGCCGAAAGAAATGGAAATTAGTATGATTAGATTGTAATGTGCTAGTGCGTGGGTGTGTGTGTACCAGTGCCCCTTACTGGATGGAATCACAGGTCAAGATTTTCAAAAGTGGCTAGTGATTTTGGGTGCCTACATTTTTTGGTACCTAGCTTTAGACAACTTAAGTGGCCTGACTTTCACAAAGTGGGTTTTCAGAACTTTCTGAAAATCAGACTTGTTTTAGATGCCTCAGAAAGTGAGCACCCAAAAATAGACGTAGCCAAAATAATTACTCACTTCTCACAGTCTTGGCCAGAACCACTCAAATGTATGACGACATCCCCATACTGCTGACAGCTAACACAGATTCACTTTTATCTCAAGTGGCAGAGGCCTATGCTTTCGAACCAAGAGGGTCTTAGCTCCATCCTTGCTGTTACCATAAAGTTTGGATTGGTTATGGTGAGCTTGAATCATGAAGTTCTCAGTGAGTATGGATTTGTTACACCTACTGCAACCTACAAAGATCTAAATCAGTGAGACAAACCACAGGGAAGGTTTGGTGGATGTGACTCTGAAATCTAATAATAGTCAGTCCATTTATTTTAACAGAGAAATGAAGAGTTGCAAAGATAAAAACAATCCACTTTTTCCATGCGGCCTAGGAGATCTGCTGAAAAGGAGAACTTCAGTGCCAGACAGAAAGAGGCAACATTTCACCTAATAAAGGAAATGTTTAAGAGCTGAGTTCATGAGAAATTAACTCTTGGATAAATTGACTTTAAAATCTTAATTTACTTGTAAATGGATACTTGTTGGACTAAATTCCTATAAAAGGGAATATCTGACAGTGTGACTGCGGAAATAGCCTGCCCATTATTTAAGTGGAAAGTACACATATTTAATCCAATCA
Organism: Gopherus flavomarginatus; assembly: GCF_025201925.1. NCBI lineage: Eukaryota > Metazoa > Chordata > Testudines > Testudinidae > Gopherus > Gopherus flavomarginatus. Next base: position 216,383,362 of record NC_066618.1, on the reverse strand, counting down.
TTTCACACAAAAGGAAAACCTCCCTCAGGCCCATCTCTCTGATCTTCACCTGGAGCGGCGCCAAACCAGCAGTTCTCATATATAAAAAGCAGAGACTAGCCTAAATGTTTATGGAAATCTGGACTTTTGTTCAAGTGCGGCTTCCCAAAATGCTTTGTGGATCTTCATGGTGATAGGTGGCAAGATCCACCAGTAGAGACAAATTTGTCCCAGGTTAAATTTCTTTTTCCATTGAAAGAGGTATTTGTGTTCAGCTGATATTTTCTGCCTGTGGTAAACTGGGGGTCCAGTTTCCCCCTCAGCTGAGCTCATGAAAGTTAGTGAGGGTCCATCAGTATAACCTGAAGAAGAATTGTCTCTGGAAGTACTTCAGAAAGTATCCATTAAAAAATAATTCAGAATATCTGACTTTGACCATCAACTAGTTATATAGGTAACACAAGAAAGTATGCTTATTGCTCCTGCCATCTTTATGTTTTATTTATTACATATTATAATGCTATTCAGTAAAACAAAATTGCATGACTGTTATAAATATTTATAGGGTGATATAAATGTTATCTGATCAAAAACAGTGCACTTCATGATGCAGCTTTATTGCTACTCCTGAAATTGAGTTCATTCTTAAAAGGTCCATTTACCCTGGCATCATTCAAACATTTCACAATGTTTTATTTACATCAAAATCCCATGCCCCTCTGAAAAGACATTTTACGGATAATTTGCAGAGCTGATCAGACACCTGAAATTCTGTTCAGTGGAAAATTCCAACATTTCAAAATCAAAACAAAAAACTCCAAATTTTGAAATTTTCTGTGAACTGAACTTTTTTTTAAAGTCATTTCAGGTCAATCAAAATATTTCATTTTGATTAAATCAAAATGTTTCACTTTCTTTAAAAAACTGTAATATATGATCATTTTTTAAGCAAAACATCATTTCAGACCAATAAAGCTTCCATTTCAGATGTCAAAATTAAATGTTTGGACATTATTAACATGCTTCCTCACAATTCTTTTTCTAATCAAAATGTCATTGAAATTGACACATTCCCTCGAAAAGTTTCAACCTCAAAGAAACGCCATTTTCCGATGGAAAAAATGTTCTGTATGAAAATTTTCCATCAGCTCTAATAATTTGTTTGAATGCTGCACTTCATTTTCACATAATAATAAATACCACATTGCAAATCCCACTGATTTCAATAGGACTTTTGGGTGTGCAAGGAATGAATGATAGCAACCATGGCTGCTCCTATCCTTTCTTCAATTGTTATTGCAGTGTTGGGGTAGCCATGTTGCTACCAGGATATTAGAGAGACAAGGTGGCTGAGGGAAATAACGTTTTATTGGATCAAAATCTGTTGGTGAAAGAGACTAGCTTTTAAGCTTACACACCACTTACCTGAAGAAAAGTTCCATGAAAGCTTGTCTCTCTCACCAACAGAAGTTGGTCCAATAAAAGATATTACCTCACCCACCTGGTCATTCTTACTTCAAGTCTCTTGTGGTAGCAGATAGCTTATGTTATTGGTTATGGGACATAACTCATTTGACTGAACCCAGTCAAAATCCGTATTGTAATCTTTGTGAGTTTTGCTTAAGTAAAAAACTGAGTAAGTCTGACAAGACTTGGATCAGAGAGCCTCAAGGGGGGGAGAGATAGCTCAGTGGGTTGAGTATTAGCCTGCTTAAACCCAGGGTTATGAGCTCAATCCTTGAGGAGGCCACCCAGGGGTCTGGGACAAAATCAGTACTTGGTCCTGCTAGTGAAGGCAGCAGGTTGGACTCAATGACCTTTCAAGGTCCCTTCCAGTTCTAGGAGATTGGTATATCTCCACTTATTAACTTTCACCTGTAGGTTAGTAATTCAAATTCAGTTCTGTCGTTAGCAATCAAAGTTTACTAACTGATGCCTGGTCAGTGGTCCATCTGAAAAAAGTTTGATGCTCTCACTCCAATTTGAAGTCAACATCACAAAAAGCAACCAGTCTAGCCTCTTCGCTTATAATCTCAACAGAATGTTAAATGGCCTGGAGACTTAGCTAGCACAGGGTGGAAGCCCATTGCCCTGATAAATAAAGGACAAATAAGTTCAATATTTAAAAGACAGATAATGTTTTCCTTTGGCGGTGTGCTGTCACATCCATGGATGTCTCCTCTCCTCCCCCAGGACTTTCCATTTATTTGTCCTCCTCTAATGGTCTTAGAGCAGCCTACCTTTTGGGAAGAGGCTTTTATATCTGTAATATATAACATAGGTTCCTCTTTAACCAGAAAGACATTTTTAAAAATACATTGACCCTCCCTGGGAGGAAAGAGTTTAAACTACAGAAAACAATATTTTCAAATTTGAACAAGTTTTGCAAAGACTGTGTACACTAGAAATTAGTGTGAAAGGTTCCCATTCACCTATCCCTAATGCTATTATTCCTTCGGGTAAACAGCTCACCTGCTTTTTCCTTGTCTGGAAAAAGTAATTCACTCTTTCCCTGATTCAATTCTACAAGGGTGGAGCAGAGAGATCTGTTTTGTGTTCCCATTTGTGGCTTATCTGTTAACGCTCCCTCAGATACCGAGAATGCGGAGGCACTTCCGGCTTGAAGGCTGCATATCAGTGCCTGGCCCAGACTGGGTCCAGCTCCTAAAATGAGCCAGCACAAAGTGGGGGAGGAGAAAAGATGTGTGAGGAGGGGGATGGGCAGGGCAGTTTAGTTTAAAAACCACTTCTAGTTAATGGAATGACAAATTCAACTGGAGAGTTCCCAAAATGAGACATGGAAAATAATCTTTAGCTGGTGAAATGGCCATGACTGAATCATTAGGTTACACAGGTCTGCTCATGATTAAACATCTCTGCTATTAGTCCCCTAACTTCCACAAAGAAAATGTATTATTGTGAATTATTTGAACCCATTTCTTTGCTGGTATAGATGGACATAGCAGTGCAATTGAAATCAATGGTGCTATTCCAATTCACACCAACTGAGGAGCTGGCCCCTATGAATAAAATGTTAACAGTTTGAACTTGTATTGCTGTAGGCTGATGATAATATTGATAATCAACTGAACTGCAACTTCTTGAAGAAAATTGCATGAAGTTTGTTAGGAAGAACTGGGCAGCTTTCTGAAGCATAGTCTTGCCTTACAAATAGAAAATGCCAACCAGATTGGAATCTCCAGGGATTTTTGAAGAGCCCAATCCGTTTCCCATTCACATTGATGGGAGTTTGCCATTGACTTCAAAGGAACCAGGATCAGGCCCCAAAACATGTTCTCTGGATCCAGGCCTGAGTTTGAGGATTCCATAATCAGAGAGAAGCCACAGGTAGGATTCACAAGGGGGACTAAATTCCCCAGCTGCCTACATTTCCACTGGTAACGTTCTCTAGTGTCTAACTTTCTGCAGGTAGGCATGCACAGAGCCAACTCATTCCTGACCACACCGAGCAGCTCAGCTCTGTGCCTAACTCACACCTACGCTCCAGCAGCCATCTACTTATCTCACTGCAGGGCTCGATCTGGTAGACATGCTCAGAGGCCATCTTAGAGCTCATGCACCAGATTGGACCCCATAGACAACACACATGGAGGTGTCACCACACTTATACTGAAGGATCCAGTGTCAGAGGCAGTGGCGGCTCCAGGCACCAGCACGCCAAGCGTGTGCCTGGGGCAGCAAGCCAAGGGTGACACTCTGCCGGTTGCTGCGAGGGCGGCAGGCAGGTTGCCTTCGGCAGCATGCCTGTGGAGGGTCCGCTGGTTCCGTGGCTTCGGCGGACCTCCCGCAGATGTGCCGCCCAATCTGCAGGACCAGGGACCTCCCGCAGGCAAGCTGCCGAAGGCAGCCTACCTGCTGTGCTTGGGGCGGCAAAATACCTAGAGCTGCCCCTGGTCAGAGGACTCACCCAGAATGTGGGAGACCTGGGTTCAAATGCCCCCACTGCCTGATGTAGACCAGGGATTTGAAACCAGGTCTTTCATCTCCTATATGAATGCCCTAACCATTGGGCTATGAGGTATTCTGTTGAAGCTGTTTCCTTGAGTATAAAATAACGAAGTATTTTTTGGGCTAGCAGGAGAAAGATTGACTCCATAAACCATAGGTTTTCAAACTGTGGGGTGTGACCCTGGGGTGGGGAGCATGATGAGTTTATCAGGAGGATGAGAGTGCCCTGGGGTTGAGGGGGGTGGGTAAAAGGCTGGTCCCCGGAATCCAGCATCTTCCTGTGGATTGAGCTTCCTGAGGATTGCTCCCCCATCCTCCAGTGCATTCTGGGCGGTCCCAGGTCTGACACTGTGCACAGCACAGCTGTGAGTGTAGGGGAGGGGAATTGGCAAGGGGAGGGCTCTACTGGGAAAGCAGGGGTCAGGGCATGAGGATATGGAGTCTCTATTAGGGGGTGACAGGCCAGCCAGGGAGGAACTGCTCTGGGGGAGCAGGGCCTAGGTAGGGAGGTGGTAGCACTGCCAAGTGGAGATGGGAGACCAGGGAGTTCTGCTGCTGCCATGGAGAGCAGGGCTAGGCAGGGCTGGTGCCTGAGGTTGGATCTGCTGCCCACTGAAGGACCAGGCACTAGAATCCCCTCATACCCAGTGGCTCTGGTCTCCCGCACACCCTATGGGGCTTAGAAGCTACTTCTAGGCTAAGTAGCCCTTGCCCAGAATTGACCCCAGTGGATCCATCCTTTCCCCACAGGCCCATCCCCTTGGCCCTAGCAGGGGAGGCACCCTGGAGCTCACTAGTCACATGAGGATTTCCCCCTCTCCCCGACCTCCTGGGTGTCTCTGAACTCAGCACTATCAAAGTCCCCCCCTTTGGGCCTTTCCTCTGTACCGAGGTGAGTGTGCATGGGGCATGAATCTCCAAAGGTCGGTGCAGCAAAAAAATATGGGAACTTTGCCATAGATCAAGGAGGTAAGAGGCCTGGGGTCAAATCCCTGCTTCACATCGGGAAGGGATCTGAAACCAGGTCTTCCACATCCTGACCATGTGCTCTAACCACTGGAGACAGAGTTGACCTGCCTTAGGGCACCTCACTCGCTCAGAGGGGTAGTGCTTAGGTGACTCCCTGTCCTTGGTGTTTCCTACTGGCTAGCTTACACAGCTCTCTACCCAGCGAGCTGGCTTTTATGAATCCCTTTTTTAGGCACCTAACTCTCCCCATGTCTTGCATAGGAAGCCTGGGCACCTAATTCAGGGTAGAGAACTCCACTTGGCAGCAGGACACCTAAACGTTGGGCACTGCGACGCTCAGTCTGTTACCCATGTGAATTCCACACCATGTGTCTGTCTTTGGGGACAAATTCAGAGCAGCCATGGCACAGAGCGAGAGAGAGACTCTGTCCAAGAGGCAGAAACTGAAGAGAGCCAGGCTGGAAGAGTTGGAGAAGGAAGATCAAGGAATTTGAAGTGGCAGGATGGGATCCCAAAGTTGTAGTGAATCCTCTGCCTAACTGGCATTGTGCTTACAGTTCTCCCCCACAATATAAGCTACAGACAGACACCATTATATATATATTTTTACACTAAAGCCTAAAAATCTGCTGCCAATTTTATCTTGTGAGGTAACCTTGCCTGCTAAGAGAGGCAGAACTCCTTTCCTGCTCCCACTTGTTCCAGAGGGAAGTAATCTCTGTAACTATTAATACTGGCCCAGAAACCCATAGCGGATTACTAACCCCATGCACAGACTCAGCTGTGAGGGCCAAAATATCAGGGGACAGAGTCAAGCTTCCACCCACTCCCTGCCTCTTTCAATCCACTTTCTACCAATCTGCATTGTGGTGATGGAGAGAATACTCGACATGCAGCCTATTAGCTCCCCCAATGATGGCAGTGGAGATGCAAAGAGGCTATGGAGGAGATTTGGGGGTGGAGGAGCAGGGATTAACTAAGAGCCATGAGCTCCCCTTAGTTAATACGGTGCTTTAAAGATCTAAAGTGCTATATCAATTCTAGGTGTTACTGGTTTATGGCTGGAGGTATAATAAGCCAGTCGGTACTGATAAATGATGTGCGTCCTGTTGTGTTACCGGGGCTTTGCTCAGCTTCAGTGACAACCGTTATTTATTCAAAGCACGCTTACAAAAGTTCTTTGTTACACGAAACCTGATTTGGTAAAGATTGGGGGTTCCCATAATTTTCTAATCTCAGTGTCCCGCCTGTGAGCCTGCCTATCCACAGCACTTTCTCTGAATAGTCTTCTTCTGAATACTATATTGTTTCCTTTCCTGCTGTAATCTTGTCTTAATAATGATTGACTTAAAAATAAGCATGAATATAACAACAACGGAATTCTGTTGATTCATTGACATTACCACTATGTAAAATTATATTTTTAATGCTGATGTAATTAATCCTTTTGCTTATACTACGAATGTGTAAGTTTACATTTATTCTAATCTCTCCTTTATATTATACCAACATAAATCTATGGTTAATGTGTCATTAATTTCCAAAAGAAAGCCAATATTTTAGCCTGGCAAGACTGCTGTCCATGTTATTGTCACTCTAAGGACCCAATCCTGAAGTCCTTCTAAAAGCAAAATTCCAAGTGAAATCAAGGGGAGATTTTCCTTCACAAGGACTGCAGGACAAGGCCCTACATTAGACTATCACAATATTTATTTTTACGGCCCTTCTGAGAAAACTTTGTTCATTTCCACTCATTATTAAACAAAATCAACCAAACAAAAATGTCCCTAAGATTTGAAATTGCAGTGTTGTGTACAGTTTTTGCTGCACAGGCTCATAAAACTGCACTGTTTTCAGAGTAGCAGCCGTGTTAGTCTGTATCCACAAAAAGAACAGAAATACTTGTGGCACCTTAGAGACTAACGAATTTATCACATCTACACAAAAACACACCCACTCAGTTACCAGATAAACAGGAATGATTTCTTCAGTTCCAGTATATTGCTTGGGCTGTATGGGTGTTTGTGAGCACAATAACTGACCGGCTATGCTTAAAATTTATCATAACCAGGATAACAATAGACAAAGGACTGGGTCAGTCTCTGTCCACCCATGATGTGGGCTGAACTTCAAAAGAGTGGAAGTGCTGTCCAGGAGCATAAGCTGCAACAAAATGTAGAGCACTGTCATGGTCCCCGTGAAAGCAAGCCCAGTTGCTCCTCATGGACACTGGACACACAAAGTACTGGCATGCTGCAGAAAGGTGATCATATCTGTTCCACAAGGGAGCACAAGTAGGCAGAAAAGGCTACCCTGCATGGTCTCTACTGGCCCAAACTAAAAAAACAGATGTAAAGGACAGCACTTCTAGACATGTTCCAGGCTGCTTTACAAGGTACCATTTGTGGTGCACATTGGCTCCCACTGGGACATCAAGATTCCTGGTCATTGCACAGGTGGCAGAGGGAGAAGTGGGGCCCTGCCTGCTGTGCTCTGATGTGTATTTACATCATCCAGACAACTTGCTATATGAGCGTGCCACATGTCATGCCCAAGACACAATGGCCATAGCAATCCCAAGGCCAGGTGAAAATAAGGAGTTGGGCAGCAGTGCTGTAGTGGCTCCTCTTGCCACAGAGTTCAGGGCCTCTTTCCGCTCTTATATGTGCCCAGTGCTTTTCTGAAGGGAGAATTCATTGTTGCTATGTCCTCACTGACATCAGCTCTGGCTCATGGAGACTCCATCTATTGCCATAAAGAGCAGACTTTGTAACAGTCCTTACACTGTTTTTTGTCCTAATGGGGTAATGGAGTACTGCTGGCAACCATGTCTACTGCAGCCTCTGCACATCTACAGAAGGGTGTGGACTGGGGCGCTATGCCTTTTATATTTGTTTATTTCAGCATATTGTTGTGTGCAGTTTTCTCCTCTGTGCACTTAAGGGGGGTAATCAGTAGGATGACGTGTCTCAAGATATAGAGGCAGTCTGCTTTGAAAGTTTAAAATATTCTTTTATGAGGATATAAAGCAATTACATATAACCTGTAAATGGTTCTGTTCCATATTAACACTGGAGAAAACCCAGTACTTATATGCCTCAGAAAGACAGAAATGGGCCCAAACTAAAATTCCTAGATCCAGATGTGAATTTTGCAAAGAGCCCCCATCTTTATAACAGATAATCCCAAAAGCTCAGATGCAAACAGTTCCAAACACTGGGATGTTCTAAGTCTGGAGCTGGATCCAAATATTGTAATTCATGCCCATTACTATTAATCAATCATATCTTTTAATTTTTTTAACTTCTTCAACTAGGGGCATAAAATCAACATTTAAGCCTTTATCTTTCCTCAAGGCTGGCAGCCAGTAAAATTCCCTGTATGAAACGTGCAGTTTCAAAGCTACTCGGTTGAGTAACTGCCTTACCCCCACCCCCGCCCCAGCCCCATTATTTTACTTTTAAAGGAAATGGAAAAGGTAGGGCTGAAAATGAATGTTGCTGACACAAATTCTGCTGAATTTCATTTCCATTAGATTTCCACATTGCTAGGAACTCTTTTGGCAGCCTCGCAAAAGCATAACAAATGACTTTTATACCAGCAAAGGAATTCATTTTCTCTAAATGATTCATTTAGCAATAACATTTCTATGAATTTCAGGCAATAGTTTTTAAAACTTCATCTATTTTTCCCTAACGTATTTTGGTTCTTTTTTTGTCAATTTAGCATTTTTCTACTCCTCAAAGAATAAGAATTAGGGCCATTAAAAAAGTGTCAGTACAGTGAGCTACATGGAATGAGTTTGTTAGAATATATAGTTCATTATAATTCCCCGTCCACAGTACAAGCGTCCACAGTACAAAAACACCAAAAGCACAGTTGGCCCTAAATGCAGTGCCAGGTTTACAATGGCTTCAGTGGCTCCATGGAGCCAGGCCCATGCTGAGAAGGGGCTCTGGCCTGCTTCACTTGCACTGCACCCCAAGACCCCGCTGGCTCAACCTGCCCACCACTTGCTCCTCTTGGCCTGCCTGCTAGCTGGTCAAGGGCTCCTCTCCACCCCCTGGCCCCACCCCGTGCTCCTCTCAGCCCCCTGGCTGGATCCCAGTGCACCTCTGGCTCTGGGCAGTCTCTGCTTCCTACCACCTGTGGAGCCCCACCTGTCTCCCTGAAGCTGAGCCACCTGAAACTGGTGCAGAAGCCTGGCCAGTCTCAGGAAGGTATGGCAGAGACAGTGCGGAGGGCTTTGCTGTGCCCTTCCAGGGCAGGCCCTGGCCTGGCTGATCACACCACTCTCGAGGAGCCGGAGCGATTCCCGGCCCTGGGACTGGCCCTGGCTGCGCTACCGGCTCAACCCAGCGGACACAGTTGCCTCCCAGCAGGGCTGGTGAGTCCAGCTGGGAGGCAAGGTGTGTAGGAGTGGGTCTGTAGGAAGTGTAGGGGGTGCTGGGCTGTGAAGGAGCAGGGAAGATCTGTGTGTTGGGGCACTAGAGATTGGGGGTTCTGTTTGGGTGGTGCTGGGCAGTTGTGGTGGGTCGGTGGGCAGAATGCTGTGCATTTGTGAGTGGCTCTGGAAGGACGCTGAGAACAGTGGGACCGGGGCCTCTGGCCATAGGAAGTCGGGGCGTGTTGGGCGGGTGTGTGTGTGTGTGGTGTGGCATGGAACTGTCCTCGAGGGAAAGGGGTATGCTGGCAGCACAGAGCCGGGCAGGCTAGTGTGCATCTGGCACCTACCAGTTTGTAAATAGTGCCCTCGCATTGAGCAGAGCAAGGCTGCCCCTGCCATGTCATGCCCCCTGGCTGGCCCCTTGCTCCAGGGACTGATCTCCCTGTGCCATGCTTCATTGCCTCCATAGGGGCCCACAAATATGTTTGGCACCGGGACCACAAAAGGTTAATCCGGCCCTGCCTAAATGACAACATTTTTGCTAGAAAAGCCAAGGACTAAATAGGCATGGAGTCATCCCTATGAGCAGTTCCTCCAGCCGATGCACATAGACAGGGTCGGCTTTAGGAAGTGCAGGGCCCAATTCGAACATTTTCGATGGGGCCCCAGCAGGGATGACTAAAAAAAAACACATGTAAAAAAACACGTGGGGCTTGTACTCGCCGGGCGGTGCTCCGAGTCTTCGGCAGCACTTCGGCGGCGGGTTCTTCACTCGCTCCAGGTTTTTGGCAGCACTGAAAGACCCGCCACCGAAGTGCTGCCAAAGACTCAAAGCAAGCGAAGGACCTGCCGCCAAAGTGCCACTGAAGACCCGGAGCGCCGCCAGGTGAGTAAAAATTAAAAAGGCACCTCTAGCCAGGGAGGAGATTCTCACTGGGCACGGGGCCCTCTCAGGCGTGGGGCCCGATTCGGGGGAATTGGTGGAATAGGCCTAAAGCCGGCCCTGCACATAGATCAGCAGGGGGAAGCTTGCACTGCTAATGTCTGGGCTGTACCTGTCTGATAATAAACAGAGAATGGCCATCAATCCATCAGCTCTAAATTCTCATAAAAAAAAATATCAGAATGGGTAGAGAGGAGAAAGAGGTTTGGCATTAATATAAAATGTTTTTACATTTGACCAGATTTAGGTTCCATTGCTCTGCGATGCTGAATGCCCTTAATTCCCATTGCCTTCAAAGGGTCCTGAGCATGTTCAGCAACTCCCCTGATTCAGACCCAGAGACTGAGCTTACTTCCATTAAAGTCAATAGTGAAGCTCCCTATGACTTCAGTGACAGCAGGATCAAGCCTTAAAGACCATGACCTTCTGCTTGCACCTTCTTGCCTCTCCTGTTCCTTTCACATGTTAATTATTGACTGCCTATAGCAAACAAGATTATAAGATCAAATGAGTGGACATGGGTATAATAGTACAGGCCATTATTCCAACTGCTTCACAGATACAATTCTTATAATGTGCATTCATGGTTCAAAATAGACAAGTGGGAGGTTTAGAACTCATCCAATGCCCACTGAAATCAGTGGTGAATTTAGAACTAAGTGCTTTTTCTTATTAAATGTTTGAGAGGGGAAGGGCAGAGAGGGAGCGTGAAACCCAATCATCTTCTATTTTAGACCAATGTTTTACTTTCAAATTTCCCTTCCTTGAATGTATTTTATTTATTGTTTGAACTCTCTGAATTCTTTCATGTCAAATACAGCCTTTTAATAATATTGCTTGATGGCATCAGATACAAAAGTCCAGCATCTCTGAGCAATATTGTTGTAAATAAAAGTCCACAAACAACAAAACTTGTTTTTGTTTTGTTTTGTTTACAGTGAAACTGCATATTTCAGGAAAGAAACCACGGGAAGGAATTTGGATTGGGAAATATACCAAAAAATAATTATGATAAATAAGTTACTTTTCACTAATAAAGGAACAGTGAAAGCCATGGTAAGGGTATCTTTCAAAGTAAATGATATAGTAAATGAAGAATATAGAAGACTTCGGGGGGGTAGGTGTAGATAAATAAAAGAGGTTATGAATTAACTTTGCAACTTTACTATAGTATGTATTATCCCAAATGCTGATCTGAGGGGTGGTAAGAAGATGTGGTGTCTAGATGAAAATAAGAGTTTGAAATAAACAAGATATTGTTCAGTGGACCTCCTGGGCTCAGTTCTGTGAAGTGCTGAACAGCCTCCGCTCCCAGTGGGAATCTTTCCATTGATTTCCATGGGCTTTGGATCAGGTCATAAGTGCACATCTCAATTCATCCTGTCTGCATACAGACCGCAAGACTGAGTTTTGTTGCTGTTAGTGAGAGTTTAAAATTATGCTTGGAGGAGGGAGTTCTGTGTGCGTAATGCATGCACAGGTTTTTAAAAAACTTTTGAAAAAGATGAGATGGGTGGTGCCTTGAATTATACACGCACGCTGGCCAGCATTCAAGGAATTTGTGTTATGTGCACTAATGTTATTGATGTTGTCACTATGTCGTGCATTGCTATTATATCTAAAAAAAAATGATTTTAAGATAAAAACAATTTAAACTCTTCAAAACAAAACGTTTTTGTTTAAGCATCGGTTGATTTAATCATAAAATTTATATAGATCTTAATTAAAAGGTCTGTAAAGTACTTCAGCTTGCCGTTTTGTTTACATTTATATGTAATTTCCTCAGAAATTCTTGCTCCTGTATCAGCTAACAAAACTGAAAAGTTTGTTTAGATTATTGTACTGCTAGATAAGATAAAAGCTGAGATAACATACTGTACAGTGATCAGCTTGCTTACAAATAAAGATACTATTTTATCACTTACCCCCGAGGCTGCAGTTTGTGTGCTAGGGGAAGCATTTTTACTACAATCATCTGAATTAGTAGAAGACGTGGACGTTGGAGTCATAGGAACTGCGTTATTATTGTTACCTGCAACAGAAGTAACTGTGATTATAAACAAATATTTTCCAGTATGACAAAATGCTTACATCCAAATATCCTATCTTACAATATTTACCAGAACACGTCTTTGACTTATTTATGTTCTTTGGTTTTCGCTTTCTAGTTTGAATTCCTTCTTTTTTCATGGCAAGAGGCCGAGGAACCTGGGGGTGAGAATCAGCACAGATCATAAAGATTTGCATGTACAACACTCAGCAGAAATTTTACCATAAGATCAAATGGTGCTACCAACTAAATCAATTGAAGTCAACTATTTTAAAGCATTTTTATGATTATACTGACTCTACTCTCCAAAAAAATAACTATTTTTTCCAGTGTTCTAGCCATGATTCCAAAAAGCCTGAAGTTTTTACTTAGGCAAAACTCTCAAGCCGGAGATTTTCCTAGGTAAGGACAACAGGACTGGATCCCAAGGATTTAGAGGCTGATACTGGAAAACAGATACACATGAAGGGCCCGATCCTGTTCCTATTGACTCCAATTGTGCATGAACAGGCCTTGACCTAAGTGCTTGTAGGATGGGTCTTTAAAACATAATATATATTCTTTTAAAGTATTTATCCATGTGAACTAATGCATCATATTCAAGCTTATCTTTACACCAAGAAAATGCGTAAATAGCTACTTTGAAGTCTGAGTTATTAAAGGCACAATTAACATACCTTTTAAACAGAAAATATGTATTCAAAATTAGTATCACTTACCTAATTAAAAAAAGCTTTGGAAAATATAATCAATTCATGTAAGTGATGTGATTATAATGTTTTATAGCCATCACTTAATTTCTTTTTTTTAAATGCTGAACAAAGTATTGATACAGTCTAAAACCCCAATCCTTCAAACACTTATACCTGTGTATAATTTTACTCATAAGATTTCCCAGAGTCTAGTGCTAAATGGATTCTATTATATTCACAGTACAGTTATTTTCTTACATTATTTTTCTACATTTGCTGAAAAAGTATAACCAACAATTTACTAACAAATGACATTCTGAATCAATTTTATCTTATTCTTCAATTTAACAAACATTTACAGAATTTTTAAGATCGCCTCATTTAGGCTCTGATCCTGCACCATTAAAGTCGAAGGGAGTTTTGCCAGTGACTTCAACGAGCGTAGACTCAAGGCCGTGGAGCCTGCTCCTGTTAGCGCTCAGCACACTGAAGTCAGTGGATGTTCCATATGAGGATTGGGCTCTTACTAAACAGGAATTAAACGTGGACTGAAATAGCTGCCTACCCCGTGAAGTTTCATATAAAGACCACAGGCATTGCATACTGGCTCGCCCTCTGCATTCCTGCGCCACAGGGTTGTGGTTGTGGTGTGACAGTTGGCACAAGACAAACCAAGCCGTCTTGATGAAGGCTAGAGGGAAACACAAGTAAACAAAAAAAAATAAACAAACAAATACAAACAAATGTGCTTTGCCACTTAACAGCTGGAGAGGAATAGACTGGTAAGTGGCTTACCAAAAGCTATGTGTAATACAAAGTCAATATCATAACATTTAGCTTCTATAAGCTGCTTCACAACCTAATCTAATTAAGCCCTCCACCCACCCCAAAAATGTGGGTATGATTATCCTCATTTTACAAACAAGGAAACTTATGCAAACAGGTAATGTGATTTTTCCAATTCTGGAGAGGCAAAATTAGAACTCAGGAGTTTCTGATCACCAGTTGTGTGTTCAGACCACGGGATCTCATCACCTCCTCTGATAAGTTGGATATGAAAGGCAGCTGCAAAGTTTTTCAATAGATTTCCATCAAAATGAAAACTGCGCAGTGCACATAAGTCTCTTCCATGGAGCTCTCAAGAGCACTCTCCCTTTTCATAATGTGCTACTGTAAAGTAATGGTTTTGACACAGCACTTTGTGTTGCCTTAAATTGCCTCCTTTTTAGCATTGCCTTAAATTGGTTTGAGAAACATCAGCTTCTTTTAATGACCTTCCTACATCAGCAGTGAAAAATGAACATTCCAGTATGGCAGGGATTCTGTTTAAAGCAAAAAGACAGCTCAATTTTCACAAGCTGAACTTCACCTGAAGGGCTGACAGCTGCAAACTTTTGTTTTGACATGGAAAAGGAATATGGAACAGATATCAAAGGGACTTAATATGTACAACAAACAGTGTCATTTTTGTAAAAACATATTTATCACCAAATGAAAAACAACATACTTCAGGAACATGCTTTACAGAACCCTGCTCATTCTCTGTGTGTGAATGTTCTAGGAAGTCAGTAAATTGGTGTGTGACAGCAAGGTCCATATTATAAACAAGCCATTTATGACACTCTTCAGTGGAGTTTGGAGCCAAGATGAAGCAACCTTATATCAGAAATAACCATATAACAAAGAGCTTTATGACTGCAGACTATATATCATAAGAGAAGCCAGTCCTCATAAACATGTGAAATGAAGGTGAATAGGTTATAAAAGTTCCTGTAACAAGCGCTCTCTTTCACATTCATCACAAGCAAGGAATTCAAGCTACATCATAAATCTGTTATTTTACAAAGTATTGCAATGTCCAAAAATCAGGGACTACCTATGTTTGCAGGCTGAAAAGATTCGCATAGAACAGTCAGTTTCAATGCACTGCATTCAGCCCATCATGACCATAAAGAAAGAGTCCACAACAAGAACTAATTTATTGGGCATACGCCCTTTCCATTTGTATCATTCACTGTTTGTTTGCTCAAAATATCTAGAGACCTTTGACACCACACCTGCCACACAGAAAGCAAAAAATAATGTTTTCAGAATGATAAGTATTTTTCAGGTCTCTTGAATTCTATCCAGTTGTGTCACTAAGTAGTGAGGTGTAACTTTACATCACAGTTGTAAAGAGAATTATAAATTAAATATAATTGCTTTGACTGTGAACTTTGAATCTAAAAGTCATTACTGGTTGCATACTGAAGATAATCAACAAGCTCTGGTTTCAGCCTGTACCAATTTAAGGCAACACAGAAAATACTGTAGCAAATAATTAGTACTGAAACAGAAATGGTCATATTAATTAATAAAAGAAAATGAAAGACACACACTGCTTCCAAATTGTGCTTACCTTCCTAAAGCAAAATTACTATTGAAATCAACAGAGTTTTGTGTGTGTGTGTGTGTGTAACAGAATTTGGCCCCAATGTATATGCTGCATTTTCTAAAATTTACATAGTTGGATCTTATTACAATTTTTTTGTTTTTCTTTTATTTTTGTTTGCATGAAAATTGGCATAGGTCTCAATATATTTTATATTCTCTGGTTTCTATCATTTTCTGCATCACTGTTGTAGTGAAATCTAATTTATCTAAAAAACTATTTAACTTTCAAAAAGTTTTGGCACTAAAACGAATAAAATCTTGGCTTTCCTGCTGCAGGAGTTTTACCACTGACTTCAGTAACAGTAGGACAAGGACCAAAACATGTTTATCATCTTTCAAACCATTTTTTGTTATATACTTCCAAATATATTAATATACTATCATATATATTCATTTGGGTGTCTTTATTTGGAATAGATTATGACTATATTTTTCATTGAACACTGTAAAACGTTTGTTTCATTGAGGTGTCAGATTGAAATTGCTCCAATTTACTGTTTTCTATACACACACACGAAAACCAGGAATACCATGAACCAGATCCTCAGCTCGGGTATATCTGGTTCCATGGCCTTAAAGTTAGGAAAGCTACTCTGAAACCTGAAAGCTATGATTGTTTACAGCAGCTGAGGATCTGACCTCATGTTCTGCATTTGTTCCTGCTAATTAGCCTTACTTAATGAAATTTGCTAAATAACCAGTTAAGAAATTGAGCATCCAATAGTAATTAACTTTAGGTTTTAATGAATTCTTTGGCTCAAGGCACTTCATCAGATGAATGTTGATATGATGAAGAAAATGTGGCTTTTAAAACTTGTCAAGTGTTTTTTTTCCCAGTTACAGAAAATGTTGTAGAGGATGGTGATAGAATTGTTGTTTAACAAAGAATGGCATGTCTTTTTATACAGTAGAAATATGAAGGAACTGCAACAGCTGGGGTGATGGAAGGGGTCTTGAACCTTGATCAGTTTGTCACACCGAAGACACCGGGGTCCAAGCACCAGTTTGGATTCGGTCAACATCACTCATTATAACTATCCCACTAATGGCAATTATCAAAAGGAGAATTCTCTTTCTTTACTGTCCTCAATCCAGATTTATTAAAGACAGTCTGCAGTGCCCTCTTGTTCCATTTTCTCCTTCTCTCTTCAGTACCAGTGCCGAATTATAAACTGGGGTTCTGGTCTGTAGTGTTTGTTTCTCTGGGGTTTTCAATGTGCATTTTTGACAAATAATGGTTCATTTTTAGCAGGAAAACAAAAAAAACAAAGGTTTTTATCTTGTTTAAGCAATTGGTTTTCCTTTAATTATATAAACAAAAATCCCCCAGATCCAGAGAAACGAGCTTTTCACAGACAAGGTACGTCTTTGGGAATTTCTAGCTCCCTGGACAAACAATTTTCAACATTGCAAAAAACTGAAACCTCTGATATTTTCAGTGTGTATTTTTTAAAATCTATGTTGCTTCTTTGAGGGGGGTTTATCAATTTAAAAAAAACATCCGAAGGGTGAACTCTTATTTCCCCAGTTTATGCTCCAACATAATTATGACCTAAAGATGAGCCAGGCAGCAATGCTGGACAGAAGCACCAGAAGGACAGCAAGAAGGCTGCATAAGGGGAACCTAGGTTACAACACAACAGGCTAAAGCTAACACATCTTTTCACAGGTTAGCCTGCAACTTCACTCAGTTAAAGGGGCTTTTCCACTGTGTTGAACTAATTTTCTGCCTGTCAGGACAGGGTCACCCTGAGCCTGAGCCTACAAGGTGCTGAAGCACAGGGGACTCCCACTGGCTCCAGTGAAAGCTGTGGGCACTGAAGGCCTGTCCCTGCATGGTTAGGTCAATGAGAGTTTTGCTATGGACTTCAGTGGGAACAGGCCTGAGCCCTAGGTTCATGGCAGGATCAGGGACTGTGTGAGTGGGCAGAGGGAGCTAAAGGGCAAATAGTGGGAGCTAGAACTGCAGGCTCAAGCCCTAGGAACAGTTGTCGGTATTTGAAGGCCTATGAAGTCAGCAGCCGTTCACACTCAAAAGGTGTGACTCCGGTTTTGGGGGAGGGAGGGCTGGAATGTGGAACGAGGCGCTCACTCACTCACTCACCACTCTCTTCTGGGGTTTGATGAGGGGCCTGCTTAGGCCGTTCATTTTGGTGTACAGCCCGCAGGCGTTGCACAGATAGTTGCCGGTGCCGTCCCTTCTCCACAGAGGGGTCTGAATGGAGCCGCAGTTCACACATTCCCGGCTCTCGGACAGATCTTCCAGCAGGTCTAGGAGGGGACACAGTCAAAGGAAGGCGAGTTAACAATACAACCATCCCCCGCTGTGCTGTCAGACGGGGGGGGGGGGGGGGAGCGGGGTTAGGAGCCGCAGAAATCAGGGGGCAGAGATTGCTCGCTCTGCGGGGCGGGCTCGGGGCATTGCGCAACAAGACGGCAGCAGGAAACTTGCCCAGCCCCAGCGGGCTTTGCCCTCCGCTTCCTCCCTTTGACTCATCCTCATCAGAGCCATTTTAAAGCGAAGTCGTGCAAAGCCGTGAGATACCGCACCCCAACCTGCTTCGTCATTTGCTCTTCAGAGCCTAGCACAGGCTCAGGTCACGGCTCTCCTGGCGCAGCAAAATGCGCCTTTGGCAGACGAACTAAAGTGACCCATTTACCATCTGTCCCCGGAGGCTTGCTCGCGATCTTAAAGCCCCAGGCCAGGCTGAACTCCCCAGTTTCCAGCCCTTAGCTCCTCGGGTCATAACACACCGCAGGGACACTACTCTGAATCTCTCACCATTTCGGTCAGCGCTGTCCTCTGTAGCTGTTTAAAGCATCGCCCGATAATGTTTTTAATGAACAGGGGCCTTGATACAAATGTTCCTCTCGTGAGAGAGCGTGACAAAAACTCTACACAGAGAGAGACCGAAGAATAACGTTTTAATTCCTAGTTAAAAAAACAGTGTTAAACCACAAAGTGGGATTTTTTTCCCCCTACGGCCCGATCCTTCTCACGTTGATCGCAACAAGAATTTTGCCGTGGTGAAAACCGCAGGACAGGACTGCTGGGTCAGTTAAAGATCCAATCGCATATATTTGAAACTGAAAATCACATAGTGCGATATTTACCAATTTTCGTTTAGTTTGGCAGACTTATTTGGATTTCAGAATTTTACTAACTTTTTGTATGCCTATATTGAACAGAATCTATTTTCAATCAGAATTGCTCGCGGCATTTATTTAAATTATTTATTTATAGTATAGAAAGAAGCAATAAATTAAAAGGCATTTACACCGGGCAGAGATATCTCTACTCAGAATAACTATGGAGCGGGTGTTCAAAACTATTATGTTCGTTGCCAAAATATCCACCTTTCAAAGTCCACGTGGGAGTCTAAGTGTAATCGTAGTAAATTAGAAGTGAAGTTATTTTTGTCAAATAAATGTTTGATCGTTTTAGATTCTCACTGGGAAAAAAATGCTTTGCGACTTATTAAAACTTCAATACAAAAAAGTCTTTGCTAACTGGATTTTACTAAATCTGTAGTTGAGACAAAAATATGACCTTAGTGTGTGTGGTAGAAACTAAATCTAAATATTAATAAATATACTAAGTGGAAAAATACCTAACATTTTATCACAGGGCTCTATTAACTACTAAACAATTACTAAAGATATACATGTTAGCCAAAGAATAAATAAATCCCAACTATAACAACCAAACATTTCCTCGTCTGGAACCCTTTCTTTTATCTGATTCATCGCTTCATATTTTAAAGATAAAGATCAATTAAATATGTATGTAAGTATGTATGTACATACATATATTGTACAGAGATCATTTAAAATGTTTTACCTCTGCATCACTTTCTTAGTTTAAGAGAGGAGGAAGCCATTGTTGCAGAAGTTATAATTGATTCTCGCCCCTTTTAATGCCCTGTTCTACCTGACTTTGTTCGTCATGAGGTTACTCTTTTATGTTTCACATATTAGCTTTGTGTTCCCTAAAGCGAAAGAGATCTTGTAAATGTCAAATAAGCGTTTAATATAACTGTTTGATTATACTAAATGTACTTCGCCTAGAAAGAAATTGTATTTCCGCCTCCCTTGTCTCCCCCCAGATTTTTCTCCTCCTTTCATTTACAAAAATTACAAGTTAAAATGAAATCAGAACAAGGCAGAGTCCAGAGCCCACAGTGCAAATTACACTGTCAGCTTGTAACTCTTAACACATCACTAAGATTTATTAATCTTTGCACTAAAAGCTGCCATTGAATACTGTAATCAGTGAAATGCTTCAGGCTTCAAGGACACTGGAGTTAAACAGTTATTTTTTCCAACTGTTTACCTTAAAAAGTTACCTTCATACCTATGAAAAGAAATTCTATGGAGGTAATATTTCTCTAGCCTTTAGAATAGTTTTTCCTTAATCCATGCTGGATATATTTATAACTATAATAAAAGAATATAGCTTTAATTGTTCAGTAAAAGCTTAGAAACTCTTACAAGTTATGAGAATTCTGTCACTGCACTATTTATGAGAATTCTGATTCCATTAAGTTATGAGAATTCCAGGATACCCTTGCCTTACATTTTAAAAAAGAGCTTGACTGCACACACTGCATGTGTTCTGAGTGCTGATCTTTTCATTTGATAAAACGTTTATGGTTGGATCCATTTTAAATGCGGGAGTCTAACTTGCAGAAACAGAAAACTATTTTTATCATTAGTCAGAAGTGATGTGATGGAATCGGTTATGCGGTTAAGTTTTATTTTTTAACTTTGTGCAAATCTCCCTTATTATTTTCCTCTACAACAGACGGATTTCTTTCCTTTGAGTTCCTACCCCGGAATAAAAGCGTTCATGGAAATATTAGGAGACCTACACAAATCTATAATAGATATTTTAAATTGTGTTTGTGCTATCGGTATATAGTGATTGTATTACAGCAAGCACCCAGAACATTAAACCTCATAATTATTATACTATATTACAGGCCCAAGTCAACGGGGATGTTTCCTGAGCTAAAGCTGCGGGAGGGAGCTCTAAGAATGCTTTACAGAGAACTCTTAATAAATGAACATTTGTACTAAAGGGATAGCATAAGAGAACCTCAATCTGTGGAGCACTCTAATCCGTTGACTCGCTTCTATTTTAATATGTTATATCAAGCATATGCTAGACCTTGACATCTTAAATAAACTAATTGAAGGGGAAACCATACGGAAGGCCTTTGTGCTGCGATAATATTTCTCACGCCAATATATGCAGTGTAGTTGTAGCCCTGTTGGTCCCAGGATATTAGAGAGACAAGGTGGGTGAGGTTATATCTTGTATTGGGCCAAGTCTGTAGGTGAGAGAGACAGGCTTTGGAGCTTACACAGAGTTCATCCTTACCTAGAGACCCTGAAGGACAACTCTGTGTAAGCGGGAAAGTTTGTCTCTCTCGCCAACACAAGTGGTCCAATAAAAGATATCACCTCGCTCACAACCATTATAAACAGATTGCATTCACATGCTACTCTGAATTTAGTCTAAACCTGCATGGAGAGAAGGGGAGAAGAAAGAGATTTTGAGGTTTGGTGACTCCAGGACACCTGCACTTTGTGGTTCGGATACACACACACACTTTGGTTGTTCCTATTCTGGATCTAGAGTCTCTTATTTCCTTTACAGTAAGACCTTAACCCTGTTTTGAAGGCTCTGTATCTCCAGCAGCTAATGCCCCCCCCCCCCCACCTTGCACATGCCCACACCTTTTCGGTCACAAGGTCACAAATTCATCTTCGGGAAAGTTTATGGGGGAACAGTTAGAAACATTATATTATACCTAGTTAAATTAGCGGAACTACTTTCCCGGCCGTTTTAAGGCAGGGATTAAACATATTACACTTCATATAATATTATCACCGCTTTTCCAAAGACAGGGTTGTAGGGAGCAGGGTGGGATATGCCACCGATTTAATTTTTTTAACACTGGGTGTCAACGAACCAAAAATCAAATCGGTGTCTTGCAGAATACATAAGGAAAGTACATAGGGTATTTGCGAAGGAGAATCAGTGATCCGGAGACAGAAATGTGTTCCCTCGCCCTTCCTTGCAGAATGATCTAACCCTTCCTTAACCTCTTTCTGTTCAGGATTACCCATTCCTTCCTTCCTCTTCAAACCTATCCATGAGCCTTTTTCCCTCCGCCCTCACTTGTCTGTGAGAATTTCCATTCCCATAGACCTCTCCTTAGGCAGATGATATGGTTGCTTCCTTGCGGATTTGATCCAGGCCGGTTATCTTCGTGTTTTCCACTTTAACTTTTAAAGTCCTGACACTCAACGTTCGTGTTGCACGAGAGGAGGGTTTTCTGCTTTGCTTTGCTCTTTCGCTGCTATCTCTAAAAAAATTAATCATCTTCATTCTCTGTGTCATGTTAGTAAACACGAAAGTGGGACTTACAATGCCTAAATCAAATAGGTTGCATTGGGGGCCTGGAGAAGGATTGTTTATGGAACGAGGAAAAGATTTTTAGGTGGTACCGTCTGTGGTTTAGAAGGAAAATGATATTCAATCCATGTGCATAAAATCTTTACTAGTAGTACTGTGTTAGGCAAAAGCAAGCGCAAAATTATATTCTGACTGAAAGAAGTTGAAGAGATTGCAATAACCAAAAATCATCGCAGAGTAACTCAATCTTCAACCCTACAGTTAATTTAATGACACATATAATTTCTTTTGCTAAAAAGACGCTGATATCAGTAAATTCCGCCACTGGGAACCTGACTGTGCCAGCGGTTTTAAAACAGAAATTCCCATTGATTTTAATTTAAAAATTGCTGACACTAACTGGCTTTGGATTTGCCTTCGGAAATCACAAACATCCATTGAGCAAGTCTCTGTAATGTGCCTGAATCGTTTATTCCGAATAGAAGATGTAATTTACACTGCATTTTTCACTATTTCTTAATCGAATTATGTTAATACGGGGAAGCACGAATATACAATAAAGAGATATCAGGAACTGACTTACATTAACCAACTCTTTTCTTTCAAAAAAAGACCAGGCTTAAAACGCCGATTGAAATACTCCCAACTGATGCCATTTAAAAAAAAATATAAAAAGGCAGTAACGTTTATTAAAAAAAAACAACAACAACAAAGAGTCCGGTGGCACCTTAAGGACTAATAGATTTATTTGGGCATAAACTTTGGTGAGTAAAAAAACTCACTTCAGATGCATTCTATTCCAAAAGATACGTTTATATTACGGCTCCCTGCCTGCTATTATCACCAAAACCACACCATTCAAAAACACCAAAAGAATAGGGGTCTCAAAATATTTCCACTGATCCCTTCTAAACCACTGTCCCTGCACACAATTCAGGAGAGAAAACTTATTCCAAAAGACACCTGAAGGTTAGCGGCCTTTTAGGATTCCTATTTACCAAACTTTATGCATCTTCATCCGAAGAATGTGCTTATGTTAATGAAACGGCTTCTACTGGCACCTTTATCCTCCCCTTAAAAAACAACAACAACAAACCCCATACCCCAGGTTCTTAACATTTTCTCCAAAGACACCGATCTCTTCCAATCCACCTCCTCAAAGGATACACAAATAGGGACTAATAATTCTACTTCGGTGCCATCTGCTTCCCTGTCACTTCCTCCCCTCTCCACAACTACAGCTCCAGCCTGGCAGCAGAAAACACAGGCTGGCCACACACAGAAAATGCCGCCCCAGCTCCCCTCCCCTTGCAGGAACCCCCGGGGGGGGGGTCATTTCGTTCCTGCTGTATCCCTCCAAAGCCAGGCCGGCCCTTCACACAGACCCAAGCCCGCTGCGGGGCCTGGGAGCTCTTACCTGCGCTGGGAGCCCGCACCGGGATCGGGGTGGCTCGGCTTTGCAGACAGTGCAGCATGGAGTTCTCAAAAGGTCCCGTGGGCCAGGCGGGGGTGAGCTGGGGTCCCACATAGGAGGGGTAGTGGCCGGGGTAAGATCCGTTCAGAGGCCTGCCCAGCGGGCTGTACTGGTCCCTGGCATTGAGGCTGTTGCTGTAGCCCCCCGGCTCTCGGGAGGCCCCGTTGGCCATGGGCGGGCTGGGGGAGTAAGGGAAGCGGCCCGAGGGGTGCGAGCCGCTGCCGTTGCTGTACGAGGGGCTCTCCGAGGCCGGCTGGGGCCACACCGAGTGGCTGCTGCCCGGGTGGCTGGGCTGGGCGGCCCCGCTGCCCTGGAGGTAGGGGAGGCTGGGCAGCATGGAGCCCACGCGGGTGGTGGGCACGTAGACCGGGGAGCTGGCGGTGGAGTGCATGAAGCTGCCGGCAGATCCATCGTAAGGGGCCGGCGGCCCTTGGCTGGCCGAGATCGCCAGGGTCTGATACATCTCCTCGGGCTGCTCGGCGCCGAAGGGGCTCAGCTTGGAGCCGCGGCTGGACCAGAACAGCTTGTTGGTCTGGTCTAAATCCGTGAAGAGCAGGATGTCCTCCCAGCTGGGCAAGCTGGGCGCGTGGGGGGCTCCGAAGTGCACGTAGGGGGCGAGCAGGGACCTGCCCTCGGCGGCGGCGGGAGGAGGAGGCCGGGTCCCTTCGGGCTCGTGCTGCGGAGTCTTGGAGGAGCCGCGCTCGCCCGGGGAGCAGCAGGAGGAAGACGCCGGCGAAGGAGGAGAGTGGCCCGGCTCCCTGGCGGGGAAGGGGCAGGAGGAGTCGCCAGCGTCCGCGCCGCACCGCTTCACCACGCACCAGCCGCCGTCAGTCAGGGCCATCCAGGTCCCCGTCTAGCCTCTGGGGGGCGGGGGGAAATAGGGAGGGGAAGGCGCGGGCGGGGGCACAAAAGAGAAGAAAAATCCAGTTAGCAAACAGCCCCCAGCGTCTCCCTCTTTGTGAGACCCGCTGGTGGGGGGGGGGGGCTGGGAGCCGAGGGGACCCTCTAATCGCTCCTGTCGCCTTGCGGCGTTGTCTGGCTCCCGGGCAGAATAAGGATTAGCCAGCAAAGGTCATTAACACCCCCCATCCCCACGTCCCACCCCACACCCTCGCAGCCTCCTAGCAGGGCGCGCTAGCGGCCCTAGCTCAGCTGCCCCCAGCAATAGGTAGAGTAGGCAGGGAGCAGGGCACCAGGCTGAGCTTTCCCACCTTATCTTGGGTTGCAGATCGAAAACGAGAGGGAAAGGGGATGGGGCGAGCGCTGTTTATTGTGGGCTACCCACGCGCCCCTTCCTTATTTTCCGATGCATGAGTCATCTGAATTCCTCCCACGAGGAAAGCAATTAGCAATGGCACGGGTCAGGTTCTCTCTAGCTCTTGGGAAACAGACACGCGGCGTTGCATCAATCCGTGTCTTTCCCTCCGTTTTGTTTGTTTCAGACAAAAGGTCGCAAAAAGGACGGGGGAGGGGATGTGCAAAGCCCACCCAGGAGAGGCGATCTGCTAAGGGCGAGGGGCATGTACCTTTTGGAGGTAGCTGGTGCCAGCCTGCGCCGCTTACTCGGGGCCCCTGGAGTTGCAAGTCCAACCCCACAATAGCACACCTTGGAAATGGCACCAATCCACAATCAACAAACACAAACTGCGGCACGTCAGACAACCTGGGGCCCCCGGCGGAGATCACACCGCGAGCGGGAGCAGCCAGTATTAAACAGGCCACACACACCCCCAGCCCAGCCCAGCCTGGTGCCAAGTCCTTGGAGGAGAGCGGTAGAAAGCGAAAGAGAGAGTTTGGAGAAGTGGGAAGTGTCAGTCGCTCAAGCAACAAAAGTGGACGCGCAAGTTTCCTTCTCTGAGCTTCCCAAACCACCTCCGGGCTCTTAAGATAACCACATGAATAGCAATCCCAACACACAAACCCCCCTGGCAGACAGGCACAAAATACGTCTCTCCCCTTGCAAGATAACTAGGAGATAAGGGGCGGGTAGATAAGGCTTCCAGGCAAAGCGAGCAGAAGTCTGTCCAGAGCAACTTGTCGGGCACCAGCAGAACCCTCAGCGAGCCCGGATCGTGTTTGAAATCAAGACAAGAGCAAGAAGAAACAAAACCAGTAAGCAAACCTCTCGTGATTGCTTCGCATTGGCTTCCTTGCTTTGGTCTCAGCAGGCTTTAATCCAGTGAGCGAGGGGAGAGGAGAGCGGCAAACTCGAGTCCAGCGGCTACTGCGAGCGGCTCATGTTATAAAAAGGAGAGAGGAGGCGCCTCTCACTGCCCTGCCGGAAAACTGCAGCCAGCAAGTCCTGATTGGATTCAGTGAGCCCTAAACAAACACTGCGCTCCGGAGGGGTGCCAGTCCCGGCGCTAGTCACAGGACAGACGCACCGCTGCTTCCAGCGCTGGCGTGAGAGGCAGACCAGGCACAATGTGATGCGCGCTGAATGAGGGGGAAGATAGAGATCAGACACCATTTTCAGAGATACCAGTGTTAGGCAAATGCTTACAAAAGGGGATCAATGACTAATCCAAAAGTTGCATGCTGATAGAATGCAAGCTGGGGCACCATCGAACCCCTTTGCCCAATTATATTCCCCCCCCAAGATTATTCTGTCCAGCTAAGTATCAATTCATCGCTCTCTTCTCTCTGAACAGAAATAGAGGTTTGGGAGAGGTAGTCCTGTTAGTCTGTATCAGCAAAAACCAGAGCCTTTGGGTCAGCTTGGAGACTAACAAATTTATTTGGATATAAGCTTTTGTGGGCTAAAACCCACTTACTTCATCTGAGGCGTGGAGTGGAACATACAGTAGGGAGGTATAAATATACAGAAAAGATGGCAATTGCCTTAGCAAAAGTGGGGGGGGGTCAGGCTTTGTTTTCACTAAAAGCCCATTTCACCGATGAATTTCCCGTCCCATCATTTTTTCCCGCAGGTTGCGGAAAATGACTTTTAAAGAGTCAGGGGTTATTTCTTTCTATAGGCTGAACTTCACCTAGGTCATACCGAATCGGCCCCTGTATCTTTTTGTATGAGCCACAAGTTGTTGACCTTATATTCATATTCAGAAATCAGGTGATTCGCCATCAAAAGATCCCCAGGGTTTTTCTGGCAAAATCAAAGCTACCCTCGATTTGTGGTAGGACTCAGGTAAAGTCAAAGGCAGGCTGTGAGAACCCGCTCCGTCCAATCCAGGCATTATGGCTACGTTTTTAGTCTTTCTTTCTTTTTTTTATTCTTTCTCTTATCTCAGCTGTGTACAAACTGATACGGTACTTAGCAGGAAAGTGACTGGAAATTAAAATAACTTCGTTCCCCAGAGGTTATCAGCTGGATATCTGTCATCATCAGTTTGTACAGAAAGAGAGTCATCTGTAGCAGGGGGCTAGATGAAGCATGTCTCCCTCCCTGTAGCCATCAGAAACTATTCGTTCCGACAGACGCAATTTAAAAACTTGCTGATAGAGTGTGTTTATCTTGGGTAGAGGGGTTTTTTTTCCGGGCAAGGTGAGTGGGAAGCGAATAGTTTGCGTGATTGGGGATAAAATATTGGGTGTAATAGTTTGCTGGGAGCGCGCGTTCAGTGCTTTGAGTTTCACTGTGTTGCTTTATTTTGCTGTGTATATGGAAGGAGGATTTATTGTGGAGAAAAAGAGACTGTTTTCGGAGAAACAATTTCTCTGCCGAATTGCGGGAGATTCCTTTCCTCTTATGTTTGCCTGACTAATATTGCTCATCATGTCCAAGTGTCAGATTTAAATGATATGGGGTTTCCCCCCTAATCTGAGATGCAAGTTAATCAATTTAGTAGGCAGAGAGGTCTGGAAACCGGTCCATTTTCTTGAATGCAACTGCAGGTCTTCCAATTGCCTTTATTTCAGTAACCCATTATACTTCTCAGTAATGTTTAGATTTGCTAAAGTGAGAGAGCCTAGCAGACTATCATAAGGTTTAATGATATGTAACAAAGGTAATTTCGTTCCGTGATGGTTATTAGCAGGAAATGTTTCTGCTAAAGTGGGTGAAACCAATCGGTTTTAGACGTTACTTTTCGTTCATATTCTCCAGCAGATCCTTGATAAAGTAAACCAGAAAGTATTTCATCGGTTTATTGAGAGGCATCCAGGTTGATATAATGTGACGATACTGGATTTTCACTGATGGGGAAATTTCGACGAATGCGTCACGGATCTATCCCTCACCAATTTTATAACAAGTTTCTTGTTTAAATGGGTGTTGTGCCCGCTAAATAATTGTGCTACTCTATATCCTCACGCCTCTCGTGAGGCAAGAAATAATCGAAGGCAAGAAAATGCCTTCCTCAGCACTCAAGAGTCACTAAGGGCTTGTAATGTTGCGTTTCTCCATGATCTCTCTCCTACTCCAGCTGGAGAGAAGAGGGGAGGTATGGGCAGAGACACTCTAGCCTGGCAGAGATCTGGCTCTAATGGCTCAAAGGTGACCTGCAATTTACCCTCCAGACTTCAAAACTTTTTCATCACTGATTAGCTGTCTGTTTACTTTACAGCCAGGCTACAAATTTCATTTTATTTTCTCCATTAGACTCCGATAAGAAACTCCTGTGCACCGTGTCAGAGGCAACGTGGAAATTATCCCACACCTTCCCCCTCCCCTTTTTCGTTTCAGTTTTGTTCCAAAACCACTAACCGCAGGTTGGTTTAATTTGCTCATTTCTACTTGCCACTCCCCTCCCCCGCACCCCACTTCTGACGGACTTTCACCCAGCAGCGAAAATAGCAAGTTTTCTCCGGGGCTTTAAACCGTTCCTAGCTGTGTTCAGCTCTGGTCCTCTTCTGCATGTTTTACCTCCATCTGACGGAACGAACAACTGGATTGAAATGAGGCTGGGCGGGGAGCAGCCCCTGCTAATAATCTTGGGATGGCTGAGAAGGGGAAGAGTTGCTGAAATAGACATATAGAATAGCCATCACTGTTTAGCCATTCCAGTATATCGGCCATTAGATTGTTTCGGCTTATTTCGATCAATCAAATCATAATGCTCAAGAAACGCTCTGTGACCGATGAAGCCTGGATGAAGGAAAGAGTCCCTCGTTGTGTGGGTTTCTTTAACACAACACAACACTGCAGGCGGAGGCTGGCTTCTCTCTTCTGCAGCGCTCTCTGGGGAAGCGCGTGGTTTATTTTGGCTGGATTATATCCATCTCAATTTTAATTCACTCATTAACTACAGTTAATTTAGGGAGAGGGGGAGAGATTGTTTTCTTAAATTATAATTCGCTTCAGTTTGTGGGTTGTGAAAGCTCCGGTGGAAAAGAGGATTAGTGAACAATAATACATAAGTTCAAACCCCCTGTAGTCTCTTTTGGCAAAGCTGTGGGTTACACAAGTGGCTTTAAAAATAAAAGAAAAAAAAAGAGCGAGAGTACTAAAATACAGCTCTGAAGAGTATAACAAATATATTAGTGTTTGAGAAATGTACGCCCTCTTCCTTGACTGCAGCTCCCTTTAATTTATGCAGCTATCCTTTGCAGAGTTTCACAAGCTTGTTTTCATATCCAATTGTTAACCTTTATTGCCAACTTTCGACTTATTTCTCGCAAACACTGGATTTAGTGTTATAAATGTCGGCTCTTCTGTTCAGCACAGATCATCTGTAACCCTTTGGAAATTTTCCTTGATACTAAATATTCCCAGTCACCGGAAATGTGTTCTGAACGTTCTCCCATGCAGCATTTATGGCTAAGCCGAGGGATTCCATTGCCATTTGTTTTATGAAATAAGCAGACACAGCCAATTTACTGTACTGCCCATTAGCACAAAGCCCATGTTTAAAGCGAGCAAGCACAGGTTCTCCCAATGTTGTTGAGTGTCGGAATGTGCATTAATTAAATCGAGCTCTAGGTGAGATACAGTAAAGGTCACTTTGGTCGCTATCAAAGGATGAAATGCATTCTTTTCCGTGCCATGTTTATGTAACTTAATGTACTTTAAAACTTGCTGGTAAATTTAGGCCAGGCTGATAAGCAGAGGAGTTATTAAAGGCTACCTGCTGTGCAATTCCCCCCCCCCCCCATGCCTCTTATCCAAGCTCCTTTAAAATATGTTATCAAGGCCAGCCAATGATAGGAAGTATTTCCACTCTCAAACAACTGTGACATTACACCAGACCGATGGATTGGAGACGACACGAAAATGCAGTGGATTTTCAGCCTGTTTGGTAGGCTCCTTCGAGTTCTCTTTCCCTTTAAAAATCCTTCTATTTAATACGTAGAGTTAAAACCGAATCTAGTCTAAACTGGGCAGACACACATACACACAGCATACCGCGAGAAGGTAAAAATCCTTAAAAAAACAAAAACTATCGATGTTGTTCTTCGTATAGTGCAACATTTAACTCGGTTACAGTCAGTTAGACGGAATAAGGTACTAGGAACCAAGTTTTGCTTGGCTGGACTTCAGAGGAGCAGGTGCTAAGTAGGATTTGACCCTGGTTGCCTTCTCTTCTTATGATTCCTACCTCCTCTCATGAGTACCTGGAAAGACAAACGTTTCTCAGTCTATATCCCAAGGGTTGACCCCATTAGGTGACATCTATAGGAGTGGGAGTCTTCCCCCCGCTTTTATCTTCCAATATGTGCAGCGAGTTGCTGCAGGGGTGCGGAGGCTGGGCGTCAGAGCTCGGGAATGGACGTGAGGGCTTTGGGATATTTACTGCAGAGGGTGAGAAACCCGCAGGTGTGTCACCACCACCTTGAGCGAGGGGAACATGGTATCCTGACCCTCACCCGGGCCAGGAGAAAAGCCCCTTGGATGACTAGCCACGCTTCAGGGCGAGGTTTGAAAGGAGACAGGGTTTGGTTGCAAGCTCGGCTCCGTTCTTTCGGAGCCTGGGGATGTTTCTGGCCGTTTTGGCTGCAGCCATGAAATCCAGATCAAACGCTGACCTTAGGCTAGCTGCTCAGCGCGTTCCTATTGTGCTCGTCGGAGAGTCACATTGGATAGGAGGTGGTTCCCCACAGCAGCCGGTGGCCTGGCTCTGCCCGGGGACTCGCCGGGGCTGTGCTTTTGGGTGATTTCCACGGAGACTTTTCAGCCCGAGCTACACAAACAATCCATTGGTTTACAGAAACCAATCGGCTGTGTTAGGCCAGCGAGATTTTTCTCTTCATGGAAACTCCTGGCTCACTTGTCTTTTAAAGGCTGGATGTGTTTCGATGGGAAAGAGAATTCTGGAGGGTTTTTTTAAAAAGATTTTTTTTCAGTAATAAATGTTGGGTTCTTTTTCTTTGTCTTCTGGTTTCTGAGCCTTTCTGCTGCCTGCAGGTCACTTTTCAAGCTTTTCTCCATAACCATGAGGGCAAGAAACTTTTTTTTTTAAGTTGAGATTTTCATATTATCACCTGGCTCCAGGAGCTGGGACTTCAAATAAAACAGTCCATTAAAATGGTGAGAGTTGCATCTAGACGTTATTTCTAGCAGCTCTCACACAGCCACCAATCACACTGAAATCAAGGGACTTTTGCTAAATCAGGAGTGTGTTAGAAGTGCTGAATCAAGCCCAAGGAATGCAAGGCCAGCCCTTGATTGATCCAACAATGATTGCAGCACAGTCACACAGCTTTAAAAATCATTGTCTTAGTTTGGTAGTTTTCCTCCCCAGTTTTTCCTCTTCTGGGCACAACTTTTTAAAAGTTATTATGATGTTAGCATTAATACCTAAGCACTGCCCTATTTCAAAATCTCCTGTCAAAATGATTGACTATGTCAGTTTCCAAAGCAGTGGGGTTTTTTTATTTTATGACACAGAGTTTATTTTTTACACAGTCAAGACAGAAACTACAATCCAGTCTTCTTTTCTCAAATCAGTTGTATGAAATATTGGTATAGCTTTGCCTTTGTGGGGGGATAAAATTGCAACAAAAGCATAAACTCTCCACATTTTGGAACATGTAAGGGACTAGTCCTTCCCCCATGGCAGTCAATGCAAATAAAGGGGTTATGTTCCGTTTGCCTGCTGCTTTCATTCCTTCAGCACTTAGAAACCACAGTCATAGGTGCCTTATGAAATGTGAGACCTGATTCTGGCATCCTTGTACTTTACTCTGCAGGCTGTCATATGGATCTCAGTAAGACTGTAACAGGGTCTCTCCCAAATCTGGCATGAGACCCTGCCTCTGCCTAAGCTTCCCTTAATGTCAGTTATTCACCAGCTCCCAACCCTGGCAAGTCTCTGCAGTTACTTAGCCCTTCGGCTAAGTCCCAAAGTCCACCACTTCTGGAGTTCAACACAAAGTCCAGTGTAAACCTAAAACCAAATCTTCCACTCAGACTCTTCCACTAGATACAGTCCTCCCTCTGAAGATCTGCCCTTTTCGCCTTGTCTTCAGCCTTTCCCCTACTTTAATCCACCCCTTTCATACTTCCTCATAGAGTGACAGGACAGGAGGAATACACCCACCCTCTACTATGGGCTCCCATCCTGAGAAATCCTAAATTTCCCTGTCTTCCTGTCCCACAGCCTCTTCCTATACATTCCCAGCCTGGTCTCTTCACTGGCTCTCTCTTGGCTGGGCCTCCTGCTCAAGATAGAGCACTCACTTGCAGATCTGCTTTCCCTGGAGTCTCCTTCAGCTTTGTCCTCCCTTTGACCATAGATTTCTCTTATATTCCAGCAGGCTTATTTTGTAAGCCTTTATTTTTATATGGTTAGCTCCTCTGAGATCCTGAATCCTGAATTTCTTCTATCTAAGGCACATGTTCCCAACCATGTGGCCCTTGCACGTTCCACTTGGGGAGCCCAAACTACACACATCGCACAGCAACAAAAACAACTTTCCTCATTACGGAGCAACATTTCAGGATGCGCATAGGCCCGGATTCAGCAAAGCACTGAAGCATGTGCAGACGAATAGATCCACTGAAGTGACCAGACACCT
Organism: Gopherus flavomarginatus; assembly: GCF_025201925.1. Taxonomy (NCBI): domain Eukaryota; kingdom Metazoa; phylum Chordata; order Testudines; family Testudinidae; genus Gopherus; species Gopherus flavomarginatus. The sequence continues at coordinate 216,351,129 of NC_066618.1, read as the reverse complement.
ATTTAAAGTTTAAGATGTGCTTAAAGTACTTTCCTGAATCAGGGCCATAATGCATAGGAAATGATGAGCCCTGATGAGCCCTAACATACAAATCTAATTTACAGGGAAGTGCGGGTAAATCTTCCCAAAGACCCTGGTGGGAGCCTCAGTCTCATGGCCACAGGCACTCCACTGCTCTGCAGAGTGATAGACACCTAAATATAATCTTTCAGCCCCTTGGAGCCAGCAGGGATTAGCAAGGTTCAAGTCAAGTCCCAGCAGTACACCTCTCCCTCAATGCAACATGCTCAGCCATGGCTTCCTGATCCCTCATTCCAAAACCTTCTGAACACAAATTTTCTACCCTTATTGGGATGAAGATAAAATGGGACTCTTTTACTCGCTGAGATAGTGCTGAGAAAGCAAAAGCCTTTTTCCAATGGCAATTTCAGTTACAAAAGTGGATTAATGCAAATTAGCTAAGGCTAGTGCTAATACAAAATGCTAATGCCTGATCCTACTAGCGCTGAAGTCAATTAGAATTTTGCCATTGACTTAAATAGTGTTAAGAGCAGGCTCTAATGGAGGAAGGGGACTAATGTCCTGATCTTTATGTTTCTGCAGAGACATGGCTTATTGTATCATCAACTCAGAGAAAAATATCTCCCAAGGTAGGGGGGGATTAAGGCTACACAACCATTGGAGACCTGTACAGACACAGCTCATTCCCCTCCCCTGCCTTTTATGATTTTCATCCCACTCCCATATGGTCCAGTTGTGCCATCAATGACTTCAGTGACTTCTGCATAAATATTGATACTGGTGGTCTGATATACCCCTTGGTCATCTGCAGTGCTAGAAGCAGCTTCTGAAATGTAGGTTGTTAGAGATGAGGAACACAGCACTGTATGTGGTAGAAGTGGAATGACCATTGCAGAACAGATCTACATGTTTGAAAGACCCTTAAATTAACTTTTCATTCTTCTGTGATATTAAATTTAGCATCATTTCATTTTTGCATGATATTTTCTTGTTCAAGTGAAAAAGTAAGGTAGTTTATCTTGCTTCCTGGGACTAATAGCAGCATACCTTGAAACTAGAAAGTCTATTGTCTTGTGTTCTCTATTAATAATGTGTGGTGGATTGTTATTACTTCTGGTTTTGTCTTGTGAATAGTTAACACACACTATTTTGTTGGTATTTCAGTGGTGGGAGCTTTGGTTTTTTTCTAGATTTCATATTTACCTCTTTGTGTTTATGGACTTTCTACTTGCATCTATCTGCTACCTTCCACAAATTTTATATGCAGAAGGGGAAAATTCTGGCACTCAACTCTTGGTGGAGTAAAAATATGCTTAGCTCCTTCAAGGTCTAATTCTGAATTTCTTCAATCTAAGGCACCCATTTGGTAATTAGTATCTGGGTACCTCATGATCTTTAATGTATTTATTCTCACAACGCCCTGAGGAGATAGCACTTCCCTATTATCCCCAGTTTTAAATGGGGAACTGAAGCACAGAGACTAAGTGATTTGCCCAAGTTTACACAGGAAGTCTGTGACAGACAGAGCAGAGAATTGTATGTTGGTCTCCCCAGCCAAAGGCTATCACTCTACCCACTGGACAATCCTTTCTTTCATTCTTCCTTGCGCATCCAAAACTTCCATTGATTCCAGGTCATTGGAACACTGGCCAGTAGTTAACTTTGGTACAGTCCAGTGGCGGGTTTCTATTTGTAAAACAGAGAAGAACCATCTCATAGGGCCCAATCCTACACGCACAGAAGTCAATGGCAAAACTCCCATTTGACTCCAATGCTGCTGGATCAACCCCGTAGTGACCTTAAATATAATGAAGCTCCATTAGCAATGAAGTAGAATGAATATCCCAAACTGGTTCACTGCATTGCAATGTACAAACCACTAACCTAGTTACAAAGAACTTCAAATTAGATAAAAAGTCTTCTATGAAATAAATGACCTCACAATTAGACAGTTCCACAGTAGTATTATTGTCAATTAAAACAGAAAATGATGACTTGCCCTCACCATCTGATTTATCCCACAGGGATTTTATTTCTTTTAGTTCCCCATACAACTTGTTTATTAATTATTAGTGGAGAAGATTTTAATTCAGTCTTAATCGCATTACTAGATAAAAGCCCCAGTCGTGATATCGAAGACATATAAAATACTAAAGCTATTACAGCCCATTGTAATCCTTATCAAAATGATCAGCTTATAAAGTGTGTCACATCCAGTAAAGTGAGATTATATTCTTCCCCCATTCTCACAAATCATTCTCTAAAGCAGGTTCTTTACACCTCTGATTATTATTCTTGTAATACAAGCAGATACCAAATACACAGTAAATGCCAGTCAGACCTTAATTATCTTTATTGCCAAACTAATAATTTTCTCCAAGCAAGAAGGTCATGCAGACATCATTCCTTCCCCCCTCCCCCGCATTTTTTTTTTAAAAAAACTTCTAATAAGCAATATTTTCAGGACGAGTGGAAACAATTTACTGTAATTATTGCACCTCACAAAGAAAAAATAGTTTCTGTGTAGAAACTGCTAAAGAATTATTGCAGGAGCTTTTATCTCCTATTTCTCTGCTAGGAAAAAATCATAAATTAGTATAGCAGGTTGAACATTTTCCAGTGTAAATGTTTTTTTCCATTGGAAAACACCAATTTGTCAAAATCTAAAGATCCATCAGGGACATAACCATTTCCACAAAATTATGCTTTTGTGGGAGGGGAAGCCCAAAATGAAGCATTTTGAAGCTGAAACATTATTTCAACATTTTCAGAATAAAACACTTCAATGTTTCATTTCAAAACAACTTATCAATTATAAATGTATTTTATATTATCAAATATACTATACAATTAAAAAGTCAAAATCAAAAATAAATGTTTAGAATTTTATTAAAACAAAACATTTTAATTGAACAGAAATAAAAAAAATTGCTAATTTTGTTTGGCAGGAAATTGGGACATTATGACTTTTTGTTCCAATTTAGGATGACATGAAATTTAAAAATATGGGAATTTCCTGCACAATCGAAATTCTGAGTTTTGACCAGGTCTTTAAGTGAAAGACATTTTGAGTCTGGCATGGAAAACCAAAATACTCAAATCACATATTAGAGACTCCAGATTTAACAGTTCAGAATAAATTATATGGACTTCTTAATAACTCTTACCTCTCATTGGCATGAAAAGAGTAACTCTTATATGTAAAAAAATCCAGATATTATGCACAGGCAACCATGGCTGGGAATCTGGTGGGTAGACTAATATCTCACAACAAAACTCTAATTACATGCCTATAATTTCTCTGAATAATATAATCAATGCATATGCTTCAACTACTGTTATATATTAAATATATTAAGAAGATTAAGTCACGCCTTTATGACATGAGCTGAGAAAAAAAAATCCCTATAAAGGCTGCAATTTAAATTGTATATACGCTGGTTTGATTTCCTGGACATTAGACTATGAAAAATGTGGCTCATCTCACTGGATTGGCTTCAATTTTAAAACAAATTCAGCTGTATCCTTCTTGAATTGGGTAGTGAAACTTTCTTCTCTTTCCTTCCCTACAATACAGGTTCATCATTAATAAAATACTTCTGTGTTCCTGGAAATTAGCCCAGGAAATACTGACTGTGCCATCTCGTTACCCTATTTTATGAGCCCAACCCAGGAAAATCCAGATTTAATTTGTATCACTTATTTAAACTGTGATACTGGAAAAACATTGGGATTTTGTGTTTAACTGATATACTAGGTCCAGTTAACAAATTTTACTTGTTTTAGCAACACATTTACAAAATCTTCCTCATTTGTAGCAATAGTCAAATACAATGATATAGAACTGTTTGTGAATAAGAGTGCTGAGTTCAGATCACTATGATTCTGCTAGTGCAAACTCTTTATGGCACAGACTGTGCCTTCTTATGTTTTTATACAGCCCCCAGAGCAGGGCCTTGATTCTGATTGGGGTATGTGGGGATTTCTGTAATATACACAAGTAAATAAAAATAAAATCAAGTGGGCAATATTATTAGTTATTCATGGGTATTTGTACAACTGCTGGGTATATATCAAAATGTTTGCAAATCTTGAACCTGATTAACTTAATCATAAATTAATACCAGAAGTGTGTTATTTGTTGTACACTATCCTCCTGTTCCAGTCATCCAGTCAGAGAGCAAAAACAATACCGTGTGACTTCGATGAGCCACCCAACCACATGAGTTAGTAGCAGTTTTCTAACTACTATGGACTGAAAACAATTCACCCAGACTATTCGCTAAATACATATGAGTAATGAATACATTTGAGGAAAATCAGGATTGATTCACTAATGATTCACTAACAAAACAAGGGACTCAATTTGTAATGAATAATTATTCATAGCAAACAGTTTGACCAGCTCTATTTATTTGCATGCATACACAGTTAAAACTTTTTTTAATTAAATATGATATAAAAAATAACACACTTTAGTTTATTCCCCATCAGTTTGATATATTTCTAGTGGGACCTCTCTATCTGATCTTGATAAAATTCTTATTATTGCCACTATCCCTGAATGGAAAAAGGTTAAGACCAACTGGGAGCAAGACACTGGTAAAGAAATATACATAGAAAACTGTGGAGTCTCATGGGTTTCCAGTAGCTGAGGATCTGGGCACCAAGTGATTAAAATCTTGGGACCTGAGTCACTGCTCTGTTACACCAGTTATTGTGCTGGCATGATGCCACTGGATTGGCATACACCTGATAGAGTGGAGCGGCAAATCAAGTCTATATTCTTTTATTTTTTCCCAACTCCAGAAATACAGGCCATTTAGCAAGTTGCAGGAATCTGAGGAGCAACAAAAAAGGGTGCAGAGAGGCTGCTTTCTAGGAGGCACAGGGATCCTGAGAGAGATTAAAAATAAGTCTCACGCCTTTGCTTTGTAAACTGTGCTTTTGCCTGAGTCTGTTTTTCTCCTGCTTTTGACAGCACTGATTTTCTTTTGGTTTGATTTACTGAGTGCTGTCATTTTTCTGCTCTTTACTTTCACAATCACACATTCAAACCTGATAAAGTTCAAGACCCCAAATGCTTCTGCTCTCCTAGATTTACAGGGTCTCAGCCTCACTGCATCCCGAGCAGCAACAAGTCTGATTGAATCCTCCTGGACTCTGCAAGGAGGAGTTAGCAGAGATAAACGCAAAGCCCTGAGAGAGTCTGAAAAGGTAGTTTCCATCCAAGCAATTAACTTCCACATCAAGACAGTTATTCACAGATAAGATCTCACAGCCCAATCATCTCTTTTCTGAATCACCTCAGAAAACAACTGTTAACTTCCTCTCAGTGTTAGTGGTTTCATTTACATAGCTTTGTACTGTAGTTAAGTAGTACCTATGTTTGTGTGCATGCAAACATATGTATTATAGGCCGATTCGTACATGAATACAGTAATGTCCATTTAATTCATTCAATCAGTGCCAATTTTTATCATTTTAATTTAATCAAGCTGCAAGCACCAAACAGTTTGTAATACAAATAGTTTCCATCCTTTATATTGATCTCTTGGCAGGTGTTATTATGCTGCTCTATCACTAGTAATAATGAATTGCCTTTTTATTAGTAAGGAACCCCAGCATTTTGAATAATAAGAAGAAAAGAACCTATGGAAGGGCTTGAAGATAAAAGATGGTTACAATTAACAGCGTATTATTCCAATGTTCCTAACATGTTAAGAGCTGTCATATGCAGTTGAATATCTGGGATAATAATTATTTCAATTAAAATGATATTGACTAGACTGAAATAGAAGACACTGCCATATTCAGATTTATCAGAATATGTTGAATTTTTATCTTTAAGCACTTCTTATTCTGGCAAAACTCCCATTAACCTTAATAGGCATTATGCCAGCATATAAATATCGGGATCTAACCTATAAATAGCAAGAGAGATGGAAATAACTTCAACATATATTATTTTTAGTATTGTTCGTATAAATAGATTTATGCAACACTTTTCTCTGCACTAGGTTTTTAAACAAACAGACGGGTAAGTCAGACTTCAGGCAGACATATTCAAGGACAATTATTTCCAGAAAGAATGACGCTGATAAACCAGCCAATTGTACATATGCTGTGAATACAAGAAACCAGGAGTTTTGCAGATATTTTAAAATAATGATCAAGAAACTATATGCTAGTCTAATTTCAGAAAATTGCCTCTATACTCCATGAATATCCAAGGATGACATCTTGTACATATTTTTCTTACTGATTTAATACATTAAATATTAATTTAACTAAATTAAACTCAGGTTAAAACTACATTTAGTTAATCCTTTCATGTAGCCACATACACATTGTTTAACGAAGTTAATCTTGCACTGGTATGTTTAGTTAGATTGGTATAAAAACTCTGTAGATCAGCCATTGAGGGAAAGTAATGGAACTATGCTAATGTAACTCCACTGACTTCAGTGGAATCAGTACTGACTTACACCTAGATGAGTGAGAAGAATTAGGCCCTCTAACTATAATGGAAAATACCTATAAGAATGATAAGTCTTGATAGTGAAGCAGTTGTGACGTTGGTAGTTAGAAGAAGTCATTATGTCTCAGATCCACACAGGTATTTAGACTCCTAAATGCCCGATTTAGGTGCCTAAGGGCTTATCTACACTTACCGGAGGATCTACGCTGTGGTGATCGATGCATCAGTGATCAATTTAGCGCGTCTAGTGAAGACCTGCTAAATCTACCGCCAATTGCTTTCCTGTCGACTCCTCCACCTGATCGAGAAGAGTCACGTAGTGTGGACCCCGTGGTAAGTAGATCTAAGCTATGTCAATTTGAGTTACACTACTCATGTAAGTCAAATTACATAGCTTAGATCAATTTTTCCTTTTAGTGTAGACAAGGCTGAGGTTTAGGGGCCTAAGTCCAAGTTTTAGATTCCACTGTGATCCATAAAACTCCTACCTAGCCCTGTAGTGACCTAAACTCTCTCAGAGCCTAAGTTTTCAGGTTAGAAGTTCCCTAAGTTTCTGGCTCTGGGCACATGCACTGCTGCCTCAATCTAGGCATCTAGAGATTTATCTTCTCCCTAATCCCCAGGGTGATCCAAGAACTGGGGGAAGACAGGTGGGTAAACGTCTATCTGGAGGGGAGAGGGATGCTGATTTGGTAGGTGTGCTCAGAGGCCACTTACGAGATTAGGTCCCATTCTTGGCTAGCAGAGGAGCAGATGGTGCCCACTTTATTGCTTTTAGTCCAGTGGTTAGAGCACTCAGCTGAGATATGGGAGCCCCAGGTTCAATTCCCTGCTCTGCTTGAGGGGAGGAAAAAGATTTCTGGAGGAGTCATACACACCTTTGAGAAGAGTGCTCTAACCATGGAGCTATGGAATAATCTGTTGTGGGGGTCCTTCAGTCTCTCTGCTGAAGCTATTCCACTTTGGATAAGTACTCAAAGAATCACTGGACCACAGGGAGAGAGCGCAAAAGGGAATGACTAGCGTGGTGGTGAGGGCATCCACATTGGCGACCCAGTGTCCAGTCCCCCTGCTCCAATGACTCTTTCATTATTTACACATCAAACAGCTTCCACAAGTGAGATTGAGGGAGCTGCACATCATCTCATAGCTCAGTGGCCAGAGCACTCTCCTGAGAAGTGTGGGAGGCCCTTCTTCGTAATCCTTTCTCTCCAGCAGACAGAGAGGGGAATTAGACCTGGGTCTCCCACATCCTAGGCAAGCACTCTAACCATTAGGCTAAAAGTTACAAAGTGGGCTCTGCTTCCTACTCCTCCTGCTGTTTGTGAAATGAGGCAGGCACACTACTCATTCTCACAAGAAACAATTTAGGGTCTTAAGCTGCCTGACTCCAGGAGAGGGGCTACCAGTTATAGAACACAAGCAGAGAGAGGCACCGCCCAGCAACCTGGACTTAGATGCCCATCTCCAAGAGAGGGCTGGGACTTAGAACACATCTCTCTCATCATTTCCATTTGGCTGGCTTAGGAAACTCGCCGCCCAGTGTGCTGGCTTCTATGGCTGGTATTCTAAGCACCTCTTTCCCTATTCATCGTATAGGGAACCTAAGTGGCTAACTCAGGATTGGTGGATAACAGCATTGTTCCTGTGATTTTCTAGGCAGTTAAAGGTTAGGTGTCGCAATGCTCAGCATCACAGCACCTAAGACTCTTTGTGGGTCTGGGCCTGAGTGCATTAGGAACTGAAAATTCAGCTGTACTCAGCTTGGTCTGATGGTGCTCTCGAGCAGAAAACCTGAAATCCCAGCAATGATTCAGCAGATGTATCCATGGTGCATCCTCAGGGCTTGGCTACACTGGAAAGTTGCAGTGCTGTAAACCCACCACCAGCGCTGCAACTTACTCACCGCCCATACTTGGAAGGCACATACAGCGCTGCATCTCCCTGGCTGCAGTGCTGGTTGTACTGCTCTGCCTCGGGTATAAGGATTGCAGCGCTGGTGATGCAGCACTGCTCCTTAAGTGTGGCCACCAAAAGCACTGTAATTGGCCTCCGGGGTATTCGGAGGTATCCCAGAATGCCTGTTCAGCCACTCTGCTCATCAGTTCGTACTCTACTGCCCTGGCCTCAGGTGACCAGCCCTTTAAATGCCCTGGGAATTTTAAAAATCCCCTTCCTGTTTGCTCAGCCAGGTGTGGAGTGCAATCAATCAGTGAATCTTTCCAAGTGACCATGCCTCCACGCGCCAAATGAGCCCCAGCATGGAGCAATGGCGAGTTGATGGACCTCATCAGTGCTTGGGGGGAGGAAGCTGTGCAGTCACAGCTGCGCTCCAGCCGTAGGAATTACAATACCTATGGGCAGATCTCAAGGGCCATGCTGGAAAGGGGCAATGACCGGGACGCGCTGCAGTGCAGGGTTAAAGTGAAGGAGCTGCGGAGTGCCTATTGCAAAGCCCGTGAGGGAAACCGCCGCTCAGGTGCTGCCCCCACGACCTACCTTTTTTACAAGAAGCTGGACGCGATACTTGGGGGTGACCCCACTGCCAATCCGAGGACCACGATGGACAGTTCAGAGCAGGGAGAGGAGGAGAAAGTGGAGGGGGGGAAGGAAACCAAGACTGAGGGTGCTGGGGTGGGGGGAGACACCCCGGAGTCCCAGGAGGCATGCAACCAGGAGCTCTTCTCAAGCCAGGAGGAAGGTAGCCAGTCGCAGCAGCTGGAAGTTGGTGAAGGAGAAGCAGAGGAGCGGGTTCCCGGTAAGCAGCTTTTATTTTCAGGATGGAAATGTTTCAGGAGAGGAGGGGGGGTTATGGCTGCATGCATGCATGCCTAGATGTGGAATAGCCCGTTGATGTGGTGTATCACATCTCGGTAATCGGCGTCAGTAATCTCTTCAAAAGTTTCTGCCAGAGTGTGAGCAATGCGCTTGTGCAAGTTTAGAGGGAGAGCCATTGTCCTTGTCCCAGTCAGGCTAACGCGTCCGCGCCACTGTGCTGCGAGGAATGGGGGGACCATTGCTGCACACAGGCAAGCTGCATAGGGGCCAGGGCGGAATCCGCATTGCTGTAGAAGACCCTCCTGCTCTTCCCAGGTGACCCGCAGCAGCGAGATATCTTCCAGGATTAACTCCTGTGGAAAATGTTGGGATAGTGTTCAGTGTAGGTCCCCCTGCAGCAGTTTGCTTTCCGCAATGCAATGAAACCCCAGTACAGCCCTAACCCAATCAGTCCCCCTTCCCACGTGACCTGCAGCAGCGAGATATCTTCCAGGGTTAATTAACTCCTGCACTCATTCCCTGTTACTCACCATTTCTTCGCTGCTGTGTGTTCTCTGTGCTCTGGTTGGTATGTGGAAAGTATGCTAAAGTGAGACTGTAAAGTCCTTCACTGTGATTATACACAATGCTGCCTCTCTGTTAAATGTTTCAATTTTTGTCTTTCTAAGAACAGTGTCCTTGAATACCCCACTGGCTGGATCAGAGACTGCTGAAAGGCTACAAAACCTGAGAAAGAAGCCATGAAAAAGCAAAGAAGATATGGTGAAAGCAGTTATGAATCAGTCTGCCAGAGGGAGTAAAAGACTCCAGAACTGGAGGGAAAAAATGCAGTGCTGGAGGGAAAGAGAAAGGCAGTAGCTAAGAAGAAAAGCACGAAGCAGCTGATAAGCATCCTGGCGTGCCAAACGGACTGTATCCAGTCACTCGTAGCCATGCAGGCAGAGCACTACTGTGAGTCCCCTCCCCCCAGTCCCAAAGCTCTTTCCCTTGTGCCCCAATGTCAGCTCAAAACCCCATTCTCCAGCATCCAGGTTATTACCACCAGCAGCTGCCCCCAACACCTGTACGTTCACCTACCAGCCCTGAGAACTACGACCCTTACCCTCTGCACTCAACACCCATCACCATGCAGCATTTTCATCCTGAAGTGCAGCAGTCATTGCACAGCGCTACAGGCAGGACATATTCAAACCTCTGACTGTACAGTTCACCACCCCACCCCCTTGCCCTTTTAGTTATTTTCTTTTCAATAAATGAATTCGTGGCTTTCAAAACAGTTTTCTTTATTGCAGAAAGTGTAAGATACCATAGCCCAGGAAAAAAAACAGGCACTGCAAATCATTGTAACCACTGCACTTCACTCCCGTGCAAAGCACCAAACATTACTGTTTGCTTTCAGCCTCAAATTCCTCCCTCAAGGCATCCCTAATCCTTGCAGCTCTGTGCTGTGCCTTTCTAGTAGCCCTGCTCTCTGGCTGTGCAAATTCAGCCTCCAGGCGTTGAACCTCAGAGGTCCATTCCTGACTGAATGTTTCACCCTTCCATTCACAAATATTATGGAGGGTACAGCATGCGGATATAACCGTGGGGATGCTGCTTTCCCCCAAGTCTAGCTTCCCATAAAGAGAACACCAGCGCCCTTTTAAACGGCCAAAAGCACACTCCACAGTCATTCTGCACCGGCTCAGCCTGTAGTTGAACCGGTCCTTGCTCCTGTCAAGCTTCTCTGTATACGGTAATGAGCCAAGGCATTAATGGGTAAGCGGGGTCTCCAAGGATCACAATGGGCATTTCGACATCCTCTATTGTGATCTTCCGGTCTGGGAAAAAAGTGCCAGCCTGCAGCTTCCTGAACAGGCCACTGTTCCGAAAGATGCGTGCATCATGCACCTTTCCAGGCCAGCCTGTATAAATGTCAATGAAACGTCCACAGTGATCCACAAGCGCCTGGAGAACCATAGAGAAATAGCCCTTCCGATTAATGTACTCGGATGCTAGGTGGAGTGGTGCCAGAATAGGAATATGCGTCCCATCTATCGCCCCTCCACAGTTAGGGAAACCCATTTGTGCAAAGCCATCCACAATGTCCCGCACGTTCCCCAGAGACACAGTTCTTAGCAGGATGCGATTAATGGCCCTTCAAACTTGCATCAACACGATTCCAACAGTCGACTTTCCCACTCCAAACTGGTTCACGACCAATCAGTAGCTGTCTGGAGTTGCCAGCTTCCAGACTGCGATAGCCACCCACTTCTCCACTGAGAGGGCAGCTCTCAATCTCTTGTCCTTGCACCACAGGATGGGGGTGAGCTCCTCACACAGTCCCATGAAAGTGGCTTTTCTCATCCGAAAATTCTGCAGCCACTGCTCATCATCCCATACTTCCATGACGATGTGATCCCACCACTCAATGCTTGTTTCCTGAGCCCACAAGCGGCGTTCCACGGTGCTGAGCATTTCCATTAATGCCAAAAGCACTTTAGTGTCATACGCATCAGGCGACTCGATATCATCGTCGGACTCCTCACTGTCACTTTGGAGCTGAAGGAATAGCTCAGCTGCCAACCGTGATGTGCTGGCGACACTCATCAGCAAAGTCCTCAGCAGCTCGGGCTCCATTTCCCACAGAAATCGCGCTGCACAGAAACCATTGGGAGTCTCACAATGGCGCCAAACGTGGACGGAAAAAACAGTGACTGCTGGGATGTGAAGCGATGCACCACGGGGCGTTGGGACAGGAAGCGGAATGACCCGCACCCTTCCGTCCCCTTCCCACAACCCACGGCGCCAAAATGGGAAGAGGTGCTCTGTGGGATAGCTGCCCACAATGCACCACTCCCAACAGCGCTGCAAATGCTGCAAATGTGGCCACACTGCAGTGCTGGTAGCTGTCAGTGTGGCCACACTGCAGCGCTTTCCCTACACAGCTGTATGAAGATAGCTGTAACTCCCAGCGCTGCACAACTGTAAGTGTAGCCAAGCCCTCAGTCAGAACAATGAATCCAGCCAACTTCCCTGATTGAACATTTTCCTTTCTGACATACAGTGCCGCACCAAGCATGAGAGTGAACAGGGAAGAAAATAAAATCTGCAAGCAGTTATATTCTGTCTCTCTCCTATGTATGTGTGTCTAAAGAGAGTATATATGATTGTGCGATGTGCTATGAAGGCTTTATTGTCAGGCCTTTCCAATGGCTGTATTCTCACAAGGGATGAAATACACTAAATGATGCCAATTATCTCAACAATGAAGGCAGATTAAGGTTTCCTGGGACCCTGGGCCAGAGAAAGTGGGGGGCCTCACCCCAGCCCTTCCATCTGTGGTCCTGCTCCCATTCTGCCTCTTCCACCTGCAGTCCTGCCCACAGCCCCACCCCTTTCTGCCCCTTCCCTGGGGCCCTGGCCCTGTTCCACCCAGGGTCTCCCCCATTCCACACCCCCCAAGACCGGGGAAGCTCTGTCCCCACACCATGGCCCCAAGGCCACAGCAGAGAGGGAGAGCTCCTCCAGTTCCAGAGCTACAGTGGGGGTTCAGGTGCTGGAGCTTCTCCTACCACTCCCAGCACTTCTGCAGAGGACCAGGATGGGAGTGCTGGGGCGTCTTCTGCCCTGCCCACCCGGTGCTTCTGCTGGAGAGTAGAATTGGGTGCAGGGGCTTCCCCTGCCATCCCGCGGCTTCTGCCAGGGATGGGGTTGGTTGGGTTGCTGGGGGGCTTCCTCCACCCCACAGCTTTTCCCTAGGATGGCATTGGGGTCACTGGGAGAGCTTCCTCTGCCCCACTCACTGGGCAGCGGAAGCCAGGGCCCCCCAGTTGACTGGGACCCCAGGGCACGGGCCCCATGGGCCCAGTGCCTAATCTACCACTGCTCAACAAGTGTCAACAAAAGCTTTATGCAGTATCCCACCTGCCACACACACACATACACCAACTGTCAGATTTTCTGTTCTTCTTCGTCTTTGCCTTATCTTGTCAACTGGTGTCAGCAGCCCTTGTTCTTCAATTACAAGTGCTCTTGTCAAGCACATCTTCCAAGCTGAAGCCAACCTTCTTCATATCCTCTTGTAACATCTCAAACCACTCCCTATACTATTTGGCCAACCTGTTCTGCATCTCATCATCTCACATGATCCAGCCATCTCAGTCGATGCTCCCTCAGCTTTTCCATGATGGATGCCACCCGCATCACGGCTCATACAATTTCATTGCATAGCCTAATAGCTCTCATCTCACCCAGCGTCCACCTGTGCATTCTCATTTTGGCAGCGTCAAGTAATTGTTCACTCTTTCTCAAAGGTGAGCACTCTAACCCGTACATCATAGCTGACCTAATCATGGGCATATACACTTTTCTATTTAGTTTCCTTGGCATATTCTTATAGCAGAGAATGCCCATCAACTCCCTTCATTTGCACCCAGTGCACTTCATGCAGCTCCTAACATCCACATTCCCATCATAGCTCTGTGTTGAACTCAGGTATCTGAATTGTTGCACAGACTTTAACTGTATATGTCTAGTTTTACTGGCATCTCATTCTCCTCCTCTATGAAGCACTATATATAGGCTGTTTCATAAACCGTTTTCTTCTTATGCAGCCCTCCAACATTCTAGATCCCTTTCCAGTTGTATTTATCTGTGCAGCACAGCATCATGTCAGCAGTGAAAAGTATGCTTCTATGGAGCCTCTCCCTTAATTGCTTGTGTCCAGGTGTCCATTACAATCACAAATAGGAATGAGTTTTAACTGATCCTTAGCATAGACCAGTGATTCTCAACCTGTTTATCTTTGTGCAGCGCACAATGCGTTACATGGGCTGCAGGTTGAAAACCAGAGTGCCACCCCCAAAATGCCCGCAGTCCCCTATGTCCAGCGCCCCCACCCAGAGCGGGGCCAGGAGCGGAGTTCTGGGCACAGGCCAGACAGCAGGCGGCCGGTCCGGACTGTGGGACCCCGCTGTGCAGGGGGGGAAGAAGGCAGACCTGGACCCTGCTGTGCATGGCAGGGCAGCAGCAGGATCCAGACTCTTCCATGCGGGGCTGGGCAGCCAGGACCTGAGTGCCACAGCACATGGATGGGTAGCCAGACCCCCGGCACCAGGCCAAAAGTGGAGCCCCCAGTGCAGGCCAGCAGCCAGGACCTGAGGCATGGGGCCAGGAGTGGAGCCCCACTGAAAACCTGGGGGTGCTGCAGCACCCTGGCAAACCACTTGTTCCTAACGCCGCCCAGAGCCCACCCTCGACAAACCTATCCATAGACCCACTCTTCTGCCCCTGCGGTACTCACCAGCCCCCTGCTGGTGGAAGCGCTAGTGCAGGCTGCAAGACGCTGAGCGGAGCGGCGCATTTTGAATTTTTTTTTTAGCACACAGCTGGGCTGCAGCTGTGTGCTAATTGGGCTGCATGCAGCCCACAGGCTGTGGGTTGAGAACCTCTGGTCTAGACCTACCTTCACAGAGAATGACTCACTGTAGCTGCAGTAGTTTCTCACTACTGTTGTGATGCCCTCCTGCATGTCTGATAGTCTGAACATGTGTCTCTGGCAGATTTCACAACCATAAGTACCACCATTTTATTTCTCTAGGAACTCTGTCATAAGCCGTCTCTAAATCTACAAACAATAATGCAGTTCCTCGTGCTTTCCCCTATACTACTTCTGCAAGATTTAGGCTGCAAACACTGCATTATTTGTTGGCCTTGCATTCAGAAACCGGAACTAGTTGTCACTTAGTTTATGCTCCAGTTCCCCAAACAGTCTTATCCTGATAATTCTTTCAGGCATTACCACCCTGAGATAATATGAAATGTCCTATTTTTACCCCATATTAAATGGAAAACTGAATACAGAAAGGTTGTCTTTGAGGGTAGAGGAAAAAATATAATTAGGACATTTTAAAACCCTCTAAATATTATATAAAATATATTTTCCCTTCATAAAGATGCCATTTTAAAAAGTCAAGTGTCCTGAGATTTTCTAGGGCTACTAGCCAGTGGTTGCATGTAAACTAGAAATGTTCTTTGCTAATGGTAACAAGCTCCTATTTATAATCCTGAGATACAAAATTTTTAGCTAGTTCAGGAGTGAATATTGGGCCTCAGAACAACATAGTTTTAGGTGAGTGCAATTCCACATTTGAGTGAGAAAGGAGAAACCATTTGTCTGGCAGGTAGATTTTTTTTTTAAGCGATGGATGTTTCCAGCTCACAGCTTTGGAATGCTGGGAGCCAGGACAGAGGTGGATCACTGGGCAGCATGCAGGTAAAGTGGTGAAGGTGCATTATTAGTGTTTTGCAGGTGAATTCTCCAAACCTTCTTTCTGTACTGAGCATGTACCATTCTGGGGATGCTGGGGCTGATCAGGGCTTTTCCTGAAATTGCTCCTTCCAGCAGCCACATGTCACTGTGCTGCTGCACACAGGAACTGGGGCCAGGGTAACTGTCTCTCCTGTGCTTCCAATGCTCCTCCTGCTGGTGCCCAGACAGCAAGGAGGAAACAACCTGACATGAATGTATAGGGATGAGGAGCTATTCCAGTGTGGGGTGGGGTGTGGGCCTGGGATGGGGATCTTAGACTGAATTGGGATGAGAACAGGCCAGAGGGGCCAAGGACAGAAGAGGTCAGGATTGGGGAGATGGGTGGAGACAGGAGCAAGAGGATCTGTAACCACTAATGTACAACCCCCCCCGAATCTGGAATAGAACCCAGGATTTTTGAGTCTCAACATTCCTCTGCTGTCAGCAAATAGTTGTGAAACCCACTGTCAAAGTGTGTGCCTCATCTCCTTCAAGAGGCTTGCTCATATTGAGGATGACAACCTACTACTGCTATCAGTTAGCTCAAGTGACAGAGGTCTGTCCTTTGGATTTGAAGTTTCTAACCCTGTTGAACTATGTGAGAGTCCATACAGGGCCGTCTTTAGGAAGTACGTGGCCCAATTCGAACATTTTCGGCGGGGCCCCGGCAGGGATGACTAAAAAAAAACAAACATGTAAAAAGAAGCCTTTCATTTCTTAGCAACAGGTTCCCTATAAAAAGTTCTGATTTAAGGGATGTGCCACAGTAAGTATTTTTTGTACCAATAGGGTTACCATAAATCCGTATTTTCCCAGGAGGAATTTTTAAATTTTAAAATTTCCGCCCGGATGGCAATTTAAGAACCAAAAAGCCTGACATGTCCAGGAAAATACGGATGTATGTTAATCCTACCTAAAGTTCTTTTTAAAAAAGATGAGCCTGAACTAGAAATGAGCTTCATTTCACATGCGTGGGTCTCCACCACTCCCTGGGGGTGTTCTAGGGTGACCGGATGTCCTGATTTTATAGGCACAGTCCCAATTTTGGGGTCTTTTTCTTATATAGGATCCTATTACCTCCCACCCCCTGTCCTGATTTTTCACACTTGCTGTCTGGTCACCCTAGGGTGTGCATATGTGTGAGTCCCAGCTGCTCCCTGCCCCCCTCATTGAAACAGGTGTGCAGGGTTACTGCCCTGTGAATTGCAGGGCACCAGTGGACATGGGGCTGGCTGGAGGCAAGGCAGAGGCTGACTGGAGATAGGGTCTGGCTGCAGGCAGGCACGGGGTGTAGGACTGGCTGCAGACAGGGTTGTGGGGTGGGCTGGCTGGCTTCAGGCAGGGCCACATGGGGGGTGCGACAGGGGTTGACAGGGCTGGAGACAGAGAAGTGTGGTACTGGCCGGCTTCAGGCAGGGGGTACAGCAGGGCCTGGTGCAGGCAGAGCAGGGGTTGCGGGGCTGGTGCGGGCAGAGGCTGCAGGCAGGGGGTACAGCCCACCCTGTACGGTGAGTACCCCCTCCCTCCCCCACCGGGGTAGCAGCAGCAGCCTGGGGCTCAGGGGCTATTTAAAGGACTAGGGGCTCCCCTGCTTCTACCATCCCAGCCCTTTAAATAGCCATGTGAGACCTGGGGAAGCGACAGGGCTCCAGCGGCTATTTAAAGGGCTGGAGCAGTACCATCCCAGCCCTTTAAATAGTCACGTGAGCCCTGGGGAAGCGACAGGGCTCCAGCGGCTATTTAAAGGGCTGGAGCAATAGAAGCAACGGGAGCCCTGGACTTTTTAAATAGCCTCCAGAACCCCGCAGCCCTACCCTAGGGCTCCAGCAGTGGGGCTCTGGTGGCAATTTAAAGGGCCTGGGGCTCAAGTCTCTGCTGGGAGCCCCTGGCCCTTTAAATTGCCCCCCTGGGGAAGCTGGACCACCCTGGTACAGCGCACTGGCTCTTGCCAGTATGCCGTACTGGGGCTTTGGTGTGGGGCCTTCTTAGGGGCGGGGCCCAATTCAGGGGGATTGGCTGAATTGGCCTAAAGCCGGCCCTGAGTCCATATGATTCTACATGATGGAATTTCTGTTTTTTCAGTTTGCTTTTTTTAAAAACTAGGGAACCGAAGAATGAGGCAGGAGTCCCGTGCAAACGATAGTATGTGATCATGTAAATGAAGAGTGTACCATAAAGCATACACACAAGGGGGCTAAATTAAGGTTTCATGGACAACTTTAATTCTGACATTTCCTAACTTTTGAGTGGTTAATTTTGCAGTCTTAATGTTCTTTTAAAGAAATTTTTTTATGTAACATATACACAAAATTGTGTGTGTGTGTATAAGAGACCATGATAAGATAATTCCATTCCCCAGGTAATTGATGTAGGTCAGGGTGGGAATAAGCACTGGCTTCTTAATGTGATTGTGGGTAAATCTACCTTGCAATTAGAAGACATCGGCCAATGGCCTGTCCCAGCAGACTTGGGTTTGAGGGGCTTGGGCTAAGGGGCTCTTTAACTGTGGTGTAGACGTTCAGGCTCGGGCTGTAGCCCAAGCTGTGGGAACCTCCCACCTTACAGATTCTTAGATCCGGGGTTCCAGACCGAGCCTGAAGGTTGACACTGCAATTAAACAGCCTCTGAGCCTGAGCTGCACAAGCCTGAGTCAGCTGATATGGGCAGCTGCAGGTTTTTCATTGCAATGCAGACATATCCTCTGAGTCCAAAAAGGGAATTTCAGCTCTGTTCTGATGTTCACTCTAACAGCCCTTAATATATTACTGTCACTCTCATAATTCTTGTCTATGGCCTATGCTAAGTTTTTAAACCAGAAAAAAATATTTGAAATCTTTACTTTTGATACCTTTCACAGAACTACTGAATGACTCTTCCTTTAGGATACATCTGCACTGCATACAAACACCCACAGCTGGTCCACATCAGCTGACTGGAACTCATGGGGATTGGGCTACTGATTGTAAAATTTCGGTGTAGGTGTTTGGGCTTGGGCTTGCACTGGAGCTTGGTCTCTGGGGCCTTTTTTCCCTCAAGGGGTCTCAGAGCTTGGGGTCCAACCCAAGCCTGAACATCTACACGGCAGTTTTGCAGCTCCGCAGCCCAATTCCCGTGAGCCCAAGTCAGTTGACACAGGCCAGCTGCGCATGTTTAATTGCAGTGTAGACATACCCTAAGAGGGAGTCAGGGGCGGTTCTAGGCATTTTGCTGCCCCAAGCATGGCAGGCAGGCTGCCTTCGGCGGCTTGCCTGTGGGAGGTCCCCAGTCCCCCGAATTTGGTGCAGCCTGTGGGAGGTCCGCTGAAGCCGCGGGACCAGCGGACCCTCCACAGGCATACCGCCGAAGGCAGCCTGCTTGCCGCCCTTGTGGAGACCGGCAGAGCACCCCCTGCGGCTTGCCACCCCAAGCACGCACTTGGCGTGCTAATGCCTGGAGCCGCCCCTGGAGGGAGTTTTCAAAACCAATTCATTTTCACCATGCAGGGGTAATTGCTTTCAAAGAGCAGGAAAACATACTTTGTTTGCTCCTGGTTGGAACTGTGAACGTCCTGGGTTTCCAAAAGCTGACATATCATACGCAAGTGTCTACTGTAACAAGAAGCTTATAGTGAATAAGCAACTAGTCATGAACTGTGACTGCTAAACTAGAAGTTTTCTAAAAATTTCAGAAACAATGATTCAACAATAGCAAATCTTAGACGCTGTGGAAGATAAAGCACATTGGGTGTGAATCTATTGAAGACAAAGAATCAGAACGTATAGAGCTAAATAATAATGGGCCAGATATCTTGTTCACTTTACTTACACAAATAGGCCCATTGACTTCAGTGGGACGACTCACCAAAGCAGCTTTGGCTCTATAAAAGCTTAGCTCAACATTGAATAAGAATATGTATTCTACACTAGCTGTCTTTAATTGGATTTAAGTGTTAATACATACAACTAGCTAAATCACAGGTAAAGTATAAAGTGGTCTTCATACATTAGTACTTCAGGTAGACTTGTCTTACTGCAAAAAGGAAATTATTGCAGACAGCAACGTATACCGTTTTGATCATGTAACATTAATTATGGTTCCTAGTATTTTTTAATCTGAATGCTACAATCTTACTGTACAATGGACTAAATTATTTTATAAGTTCTGTGCTATTAGGAAAACAAAATACTACCGTGTGTGGCACACGAAGTTCTAACAACTGGGTATCAAATTCCAGTGGGAGTTTTGCTGGAGAAAGGGCTGCAAGATTTGACCTAATTACAGTAATTGAAATGCTGTGATAAAATACCTTAGCCTTTGCTTTATAACACATCAGTGTCAGACTCAGATTCACAAAAACATTATAAATCAAGTAAGGTGGTTGTTATATAGTTACATCTTAGTAAAAATGTGAAAGATATGTTTCTGGAAACGTGTTAATAATTAAAAATACACTTACCATCTAAATGCACAATATCTACAGTACTTAGAAACAGCAATGGCTTAATTACTTCTGTTGATGTCAGTTATTCATTTGTGGTTCATCAAGCTGTAAAATAGTATAACTTATTGACTGCAATATAAACTGGATTTGTGCCCATATTATTCAATAAAAACAATATGCTGCAAAAACAATACAGAGACGAGGTCAATTGCCTGGAGTTCATGAGACAGTTATATCATCTATGAAACTGAATCAATATATCCTAGTTGCTGTTCATTCAAAGAGAGCTCATTACTTGCCTGGAACTCATGGGGGATTCACAAAGGTGCTTAGGTACTTAAAACCCAGAGTTAGGCTCCACTGCAATTCACAAAACTCCCACCAAGCCCTGTAGGCACCTAAACTCACTTGGTGCCTAAATAATCAGGGCAAAAGTTTCCTAGGGATCTAAGCTCCTGCCTCCAGGTCTGCACATTGCTGCTTCATTTAGGTGTCCTCTTTCCTTCCTGATCCCGAGAGTGATTCACAGCCTGGGGCAAGAGAACACCTGTTCACCTGCAAGGTCATATCGGGTAGGTGTGCTCAGATCGTGTCCCATTGAAAATGGTCACCCTTATAACTTTCACCTCAGTGGTGAGCGCATTCGCCTGGCATGTGGGAGACCAAGTTTCAGTCCTCCCCTCTGCTGAAGGAGAGAGTGGATTTGAACAGGAGTGTCCTACCTTTCAGGAGCATGCACTAACCACTGCAATACGGGACATTCAGATTTGGGGCTCTCTCAGTCTTTGCTATGGCAGCTGTTCCACCGTGGATAAATAATTAAGCGTCAGAGCAAGGGAGGTGGACTCTGGGTCTCCCACATGGATGTCCTAACCACCAGCTACACAGTCATTCTCATACTTGCTCTCTTGCTGGCCCAATGACTCTTTAATTATTATTAATAATTATCTATAACACTGCTCTACAGCCAAAATGCTTCTGAAATAAATGTAGTCCAACTTTACTAATTCTGGGTCACTGAGAACAAAAATGATGATTAAAATTGTTGATTGGCTCTAGTTTTCAAGATATGCTATTGGGTCAGTATATATGACCCTTGACTTGGGAATGGCGGAGGATAAGTGAGTTATAAAGGGAAGGGATCTCAATTTAAACCAGAAATGACTAAAATACATCTTTGACTGGATCTATGAATAAATCTATGACTGGGTTTGGACAGTACTTGCTTTTTAGGCAAAACAATGAATGATGCAATCTGAAGCTCGTATTGCGTCATACATGATATGAATTTCATCATGTTATTCCTAGAAGTCTTGGATAATGCAATCATAACGAAGCTTACATCACTCTGCTGAACAAATTGCCCTATATCAGCTCTAGAAATCATACAGTGTCGTGCTCTCTTATTTGTCAGTGTTTGATTTTGCAAAGGGACACATTTCTGTTTAGCCAAAGTGAGCAGAGATGCCTCTTACTTGTGTGAACAGTGCAGATAACTTCTGCTATGTTTGTGGTGAAGTGACTTTTGCATCACAAAAGCGCAGTATAACCACTATGGTTAAGAAAGCCTATCACCTTTATTTTGGCTGCAAAATTGGAGATCAGGACAAGAGGTGGGCCTCACACATATGCTGCAACACTTGTGCAACAAATCTTCGCCAGTGGTTGAACAGGAAAAGGAAATCTATGCCTTTTGCAGTGCCAATGATTTGGAGAGAGCCAACAGATCATACCAGCAATTTTTACTTCTGCATGGTGCCTCCAGTTGGGAAAGGTGTGTCAAAGAAGAAAAAGTGGACTGTGCATTATCCAAACATTCCATCAGCTATACGCCCAGTACCCCACGGAGAAGGACTGCTGGTTCCTGATGCACCAGAATCATTCTCACTTGAGTCAGACGAGGAAGAGGAAGAGGATGAAACTTCTGGTCCTGAACCATCAATGTCACAGGGCCCACATTTTCTCCCATCCTCCTCCTCTGAACCACACCTCATAACACAAGGTGAACTGAATGACCTTGTCAGGGATTTGGAACTACCTAAGAGTAAGGCAGAGCTGTTGGGCTCCAGACTAGAGCAGTGGACTCTCCTGGCAGGCTATCAGGGCAAATGGAGCCCATCAATGCTTGCAGACTATTGCTGGACAGTGACAAGAGATGCTCCATTTAATGAATACAAGAGACAAGCCAAGAAGCGCCGAGTAGACACTGAATAGGACTAAACTATGTACATAATAGTTTTTTGCCTTTTGTTTCATAATAAATTTTATTGATATAACCCTTTTGCTGATTTTTAAAGTGTTACATAAACAGGACAGGTGAAATATTATCATGTAAAGCAACCATAAACACATGAAAAGACCTAGGTTTACAATTTATGATTAAAACTCTACTATCTACACAATATACATAGACATAAAATGTAAAAACTTAAATATCTTAGAAACAGTAGCCAATCAGTTGTTTTAATTGTCATATTTGAATTCAGCACACCAAAATTCATAAGAAATATCACATTTTATCTCTGAAGCAGACGACTTCTCAAAAATTGTAGACCAGTGTAATGAAAGCGTCATTGGGCCAGAGATTGTTTAGGTACTTAAGCCCCTTTGTGAATCTAGTCCCTAAGGCTTAGTTGGAGTCTTATGGCTATGTACATTAAAATATTCAGTGTGATCCTACAGATGAAATAGGAAACTGACAGTAGTACTCCATGGTTCTAACCTCAGCTCATTCATTTACGGGCTGACACATGTTGGGCAAGTTAATTAACCATTCTGTGCCTTGGTTTACACATCTATAAAATGGAAATAACAGCTTCCTCAATCTCAGAAGGGCATTTAGCAGTTTAATTGATCTATTAAAAAGGCTTTGAGAATCTTGGAAAAAATATGTAACAGAAGATTTTATTAATTACCTATTATAATATTATTAACATTACCATAATTTTGAAAAATGCCAGCACTTCCAATGCTACATTGATAATCCTTATGGTACTGTGTCTCCTTGTACTTATCAAACAGAGCAATATTTGTATGTGTATGCCTGCACGTTATGTTTGAACAGAGGTGAAATGTCAAGGTGTTTCAGCTGTAGCACTAATTTTTAGTCAGAGCTTTGAATACACTCTATAGATTCTCATTGTGTAGCACATAGAATCAGAGAGGTGGCCAAGACCAGAATGAAAACAAATTGAATTATTTTCATACTGCCAAATCATATCTGTACTGCTGCCAGCAACCTTTTGAACTGTTTTCAAATGTTCTTTGAACATTAGCTGTTGTCTAAAGAATGTAAAAATATTTTCTCTGTCTGGAATCTAACAAAACTTAACGTAATAAAGTCTTGTGTTGCATCTGTTATGATCTTTTTATTTTATTTATTTTTGACTTTTTAATCATTTGATATTATTTACATTTTGTATTTAAATATATTTTGACTGGTGGCATCTAACTTACCATGTAGTAAAACTAGTAGTAACAGGCTACCGACAATCTGTGTCCGGAGGTGATTATGCAAATGTTCCTTTATGAATCTGGACAAATGAATGCCTGCTACACCTTTATTGTGAATGATACTCATTCTTATATGGTGTGTTTAAAAAAAGAGAGAGACACAGCAAGGCCTAACAGACTATGCACAAGACTGGGAGCCAGGAACTCCTGAGTTCTAATCTTGGCTCAGCCACTGACTTACTATACAAATGTAGACCTTGTCTGAACTGAGCATTTTTACATACGGTACAAACTCCTAGCATAGATGTTCTGCACTGGTATAAAAATGTTTCAAATCAAAGTAAGTCACCCAAGAACAAGTCACTTTTTCCTTAGTCAAGTCACTAAGGCCATGTCTATACTAGGATTTTAAACGTGCATTGTTAGCATATATTAACCAACACATTCTAAATGTGTAAGGCAACACATACTTTAACAAATGGTGGAATACCCGAGTTAAAGTCTTCACTCCTTCCTAGGCTTTAACTTGACCAGTTTAGCCCATGGTAAAGGCAGTGTTGTTTGCATGTGGTAGACTGTGCCTTTAAATCAAGGGTCTCAAACTCAAATGACCATGAGGACCATATGAGGGCTAGTTCATTGGCCCAAGGGCTGTGTCAGTGACACACACCCCCTCACTGTCCCTGGCCCTGCCCTCTCTCCCCCCCTTCCATGAGGCCCCACCTCTTCCCACTCCTTCCCTGCCCCCTTCCAACCCCTTCCCTGAAGTCCCCACCCCAACTCCGCCCCCTCCCTGCCCCAAGAAGGTGCATGAGGGGTGTGATGGGGGCTCTGAGAGGGAGTTGGGGTGCTGCAGGGGGCTGGGTTGCAGGCTGGGGGCTCAGGGCAGGGGATTGGGGTGCAGAAGGGGTGTGGGATGCAGCAGGGAGCTCAGGGCAGGGGCTTGAGGTGCAGGCAGGGGGCTCAGGGCAAGGGGTTGAGGTGCAGGCAGGGGGCACAGGGCAGGGAGTTGGCGGCGAGGTGCAGGAGGGCTTCAGGCTCTTGGGTGGCAGCAGTGCACACTGGGGCCAGGGCAGGCTGCTGGCCCCGGCCCCGCTCCAGAAAGTAGCTGGAGCCTTGTCCCTGTGGCCCCTGGGGGAGGGGGATGCAGGGCTCCGCGGCTGCTTGCCGCGCCTCCAGGTGCCTCCCCTGAAGCTCCCATTGACCACAGTTCCCTGTTCCCAGCCAATGGGAGCTGCGGGGGGGGCGGTGCCTAGAAGCCAAGGAAACACACAGGTGGAGCCCTCTACTGCTTCCCTCCCACCCCCCCACCCCACCCCCACCAGCTGCAGGGTCGTGGTTCCAGCCACTTCAGGGAACAGCACAGGGCTTAAGGGGGGTAATCCTGCTGCTGCAGTTTGCCCACCCCCGTCCTGGAGGTAGGCCGGGGCGGGGCAGGTGCGGGCCGCTTGGCAGGCCGCAGGAAATAGCCCCGCGGGCCACGTGTTTGAGACCCCTGCTTTAAATTCTAATCTAGGTCCAAATCCAAAATGCATTGAAGTCAATGGACAATGGCCATTGATGTCAATGAGCTTTGGGTCACTCCCTGAATCGCTTAAGATAGCTCACATAATACATAACCTTTGGTTTTTGAGACTATTACTGCCATCAGACATTACTTTCCCAAGCCACTGTGCTGTAGAAGAGTGTCCCAGAACCTGTGAATCTCCCTGATGCATAGATCTTGCAGCTTTGCCAGGCATAAGACTTCAGTGCTAAACCCCTCACCTGCAACCCTGTGTTTTAGCCACACTATTTTATTTCTTTTCTGTTCTGGGGAGAGGGGTTCCAGTCTCAGCTGGGGTTTCTAGGCTCCAATGTAATGCAAATAAATAAAAAAACAACAATAAAATAATAATGTCAGTAGTTTTATTTTCCTCTGTTCTAACTGAGCGCCTCCAGGGCACTCAAACATCTCTTCATGACACGACCAATACCTAAAAGCTTGGGCAGGGATTTACCCATGAAACTCATGGGGCCTGTATCTTTCAATACTCAGGGGACCTTAACCCCTTTCAAATCCTCAGCTCTTCTCTGCCTTCTCTAAATTTCTTTCCATGCTCCAGTGAGGACAGACAGAAAGTCTCTCATTGTTTTCTTGATTTCGATAATTTGAGCTTCATTTCTGCCTACTTGTCCTTCAAAGAACTTCTGGCAGTAGTCTAACTCATAGCTTTTCTGGCCATAGTCACCAGAGAAGACACAGGATACAATGCTGTGGATGGCATATAGGGAGTCTACAGTTCTTTCTACAATCAGTTAGGGTCACTGATGAAAACAAGAGGGCGCACATTCTGAGATCTGCAATATTGAGGTTGAAATCCATTGTTTTAATTTTTTTCCTCTCCTAATTTGCCTAATTCCCCTAAAGCATTTCTCCATCAGGTTGGTGGTTTCCACACAGATGACTCACACTATTTGTAAAAAGCAGCTGCCATACACAGCCAAAATTATAGGAAAAATACAGGAGCAGACAAGTGATTAATCCATTTTCAGGCATGTCAGCCTCTGACCTGATTCATGTACATAGTTGTGAGGCAAATTCCCATCCCAATCAAGGGACCATATAGTAGCCTAAATACAGAGGACAAAATTCCATCCTTGAATGAATATACAGCTCCCATTCAATCATTTCTGCATATGGAGTTTGGTCCAAAAGGGAGTCACTGTGGGTCAGATCCTAAGCTATGGCTGATGTGCACAGAGAGTAAATTGTGAGAGAAGCAAAGCTGGGTTCAGGCTCACATTTGTGCTCCCCTATTCATGGTGCTACTTGGTGAAGGGCTGTAGTCAGGACCGGTGATTCCATTTAGGCGACCTAGGCAGTCGCCTAGGACAATAGGATTGGGGGGGGCAGCATTTTGCCACCCTCGGCGGCAATTCAGTGGCGGGAGGTCTTTCCGCGCTCCGGGTCTTCGGCGGCAATTCTGTGGCGGGTCCTTCACTCGCTCTGGGACCCGCCGTCAAAGTGCCCCGAAGACTGGGAGCCGCGGAAGGACCCCCTAGCCGCAGAATTGCCGCCAATGAACTGGAGCGTGGAAGGACCCCTGCCTAGGGCACCAAAAACCCTGGCGCCGCTCCTGGCTGTAGTGTAGATAGGATAGTAGAACTGATGGAAGTTCAGAGCAGAGTTGCATGGCACAGTGGCAAATAGACCTGAGAAGCGTATATACAGCATCTTTCATCATTACCACCCCAAATTGAGCTGACCTGGTGGATACTGGTGAGATTTAGGCCTAGTTCTGCAAAGCTTTTAAGCAAATGGTTAATTTGAAATATGAGCTTAAGTCCCTCTGAAAGGAAGTCAACTTTAAGCCATATCCAACTGTGAAACTTTATGGTGCCTGTGACACGGTTAAGGTGAGCCCCGTCCTGTACAGGGCAAGTGCGCCTGCCTTTCTCGGGGAATAGGGGCTGACACACGAGCCTTACATGACTATCTCCCTCAGCTCAAGTCCACACATCTGGGTAGAATGGCCCAATGACCAGAGTTTACGAAAAATGCCCTGCTCATTTGCGGTAGTACGGCCTAGCGGCTGGAATATAGGAAACTTGTCCCTACTGTCAGGGCAGTGTGGTCCAATGGCCAGAGTCTAGGGGGTCACTGGATGGAGGGTTGGCAACCAAAGTAGGGGGGCCCAGGTCCACCTGACTCCACCTGGCCCTGATCCAGAGCTCTAGTAGCAGTGGTACAACCAACTATCAGCTCAGTGGGGAGTCCCACTGAAACATGCTGAGCTTACCTCGGTGGGAGATACCACTCTGACACCGTCCTTAGGTCACTTCCTACTGTAGTCTTGGGCATTGTAGTCCAGGAGGCATTGGGATCTCTTAGTTCCCCAGCACTGGCCACTCCCTGGGGCTCCATGGGCTGCTGGGGTCCAAGGCTGTGGTCCACGTCTCAGCTCCTCTCTGGCACAGGCTGAGGGCCATCCTCAGCAGGAGCTCCTGGCACACATCCTTTCCCGCTGGCATCTCCTCTAGACTGAGCTGGGCTGCTCTCCTTTATATTAGTACAGCTGGAGCATGCCCAGTGGGGAGGTAGGGGCATGGCTTCCTCAGCCCACAATGTGGTGTTAACCCCTTCCCGTCTGGTGCAAGGCGAGTCCGCCCCATCACAATGCCCCTCTAAACCACACAAAACTGAGGCCATAAAGGAGCCCTGAAAGCGCCGTATCGGTCAAAGGAAGGACTCCTCCAGCATAGATATAGCAGAAGACAGCCGTCAGACTTCTTCTTTGGGATCCCCTCAGAAGCCCTGGCATGGGAGTGGGGGGCAATGTCTCAGGTGCAAGGCCATATAGCACACAGTGCTGCGGAAAACCAGGGCAGCACTGGGCCCATGGAATAACTTAGGGAGGCTGC
Source organism: Gopherus flavomarginatus (assembly GCF_025201925.1). Classification (NCBI taxonomy): domain Eukaryota; kingdom Metazoa; phylum Chordata; order Testudines; family Testudinidae; genus Gopherus; species Gopherus flavomarginatus. Next base: position 216,323,280 of record NC_066618.1, on the reverse strand, counting down.
TGTAACTTAGATACCTGCGGCTGTCTTTAATATGACAGGAGCTGGTGCAACCCAGGATTAAGAGAGTGCAAATGTGGTTTAACCTCCTCTCCTCCTGGGCTGCACATTCTGGGTGGCACCTCTTAGAAATACAGCTCAGAATCAAAGTGCAGGGAGTTAGATGCTGGTGGTGCAGTAACTGCGTAGGTAAACATAGCCAGAACCCAGAAGTAACAGGTCTCTCTCTCTCACACACAGAGCCATGAACATGCAATCCTGCTGTAGAGCGAGCGAGAGAACATGCTCAAACCACTAGTGTTATCAGTATCTCTTCTCACAAAGAGCCACACGGAATCTTTCATTTCCACTTGGACAGCCAGCAGAGCTTTATTCTTCTGCCATTAACATGGGCAAACACAGTGTAAATCTTGTGAAAACAATTCCCGTGCCCGAGCATTGTGTGATCCTCATAAAAACAGCTGTGGTTTTTAGAAGGTGATACAGTGTCAGCCCTTGTATCTGGAGAACCCCTCAAGCAGCAGAAAGTGAGTGTATACCATCTACAGCCAGGAGAAACCTCCTTGTAACAATGGCAAAGAGATTTCAGTGCTGACAAGGAGAACTATTATGATATACACCTCCCCTCTAGTATGTGGCCAGATTGCTAAACTGGTTTCATTGATATGGGCTGCGCATGAGTCGTGCAAATACCTATGTAAGAGAGTCAGATCAGTTCTATGACACACACTACAGACAGGAACAAGTGTGATAATATTAATAATGTCTTGCAGTAGCATTTCTAGAAACTGGTAGTAAACACTTTTTCCATGAGCATGGGACTCACCTACCCACTGAAGAAAATCTTTATTTAAAGCATGAATGATTATGTAATTTGGGTACATTTTAAAGATGCCTTTTTGTATTATTCCCAAAATACTAATATTAGTATATAGGCAGACATAGGCCATCTATGCCACTGTATTAAAATTTTCCTGGGGATTATTCCTTACGGTGGCCAGGGGAATGGAAAGAATCAGCACCAGGCCTTTCATAAATACACTGCTAGATGTCTTTGTCTGCCTGCCCCCAAACTGTAAGCATTCCTATTGCATTCAACTTGGGGGTACTGTGGGTAGGGGAGGCAATGGTACGGTCAATGTGTGTATGTGCAAATTCCAAATTGCTAGCTACACCCCTCATTAACAATAGCTACATATACTGACAAGGAGTGCAGCACACTTTGCTTCTGCTGTACCTTGACACGATTTCATGATGGAGCGAGTATCTCAGTGGGAACTGTCCTGTGAGGTGGTATCTACTCTCCATGTCATTCCAGTGGACAGATCCTTGTCTGTGGTTTAAGGTGTTATCAGCTTTAAAGGGTAAGTCTGTGGATTTCTATGTTGATAAATTGTTGATACATTCACAATGAAGTGCCTTCTGTTCCTCCATCACACACAGTCCTACTAATAAACTGACAAGCTAGGAAATGTTAGCAGTGAGAGCTACTCACTCTGGAATCTATGAATAGGATCGCCTATTTGCCATTGTTTTTCCATTACCCATGTGGAAAATAAAGACAGGTTGTAATAATATTATTGAAAGGCTTGAGTTGATGCCTAATTAATGCTCCTGAATGTTACGTCCTTTTTGTTAGATCTCTGGCACCATAACTGAGCAGAGCAATAGATGAAAGGACACAGGACACAATCCTGCTCTCATTTAAGTCAATGGGAATTTTGCCAGTACTTGATTTTTAAATCTGGTATGTCTGAAAGTTCCCTCAATTCAGTTACACTCAGAGTGTAACATTATCAGCACCAGAAAGGGAAATACAACTCTGAGCAGGTATCTTTCCCAAAGCACTCTAAAACAATGTCTACACACTGCCTGGAGTCAAAATCTTTTTACTTTCCTTGGGGTTTGGGCTTTATTAACAATTAGGCAACACATTTTAGCTCAAACTTTCTCCCCAGGCTTAACTGCTGGTACGGTTCCTCCTGCCTCAGGACTGTCTAGATTCTCTCACTACAGCCTCTTCTGTTTCCTTTTTAACTGGGCAAAATAACAAGCCACCCGCTTCACTGAGCCAGCAGAGCCACTTAACCCTTTCCCAGTAAGACCAATACCAACAAACAGAATAAGCGTTTCAGGCAAACACCACCAGCTTGTTACAACGTAATAAAAGCTTTATAAAAATCAGGAGAAAACCATTCCCTTCTGGGTGCTTTGTCTGTAGACAGGTCCTGTAGAGAGACCTGTCAGTTTTTTGCCACATGAGCATGTTGCACAGTAACAAAAAACAACCTAAAGATCACAGTTAGAACCAGGTAAATACTGCAGCCAATCTATTCACAAATGTATGTTCCAATAAAGACTGCATATTAGCGCTGATTACATTCATGTTCCCTTTTCACTAGTTTATGGTGAACGACCGTCCATGGCAGATCAATTCTGTTTACTAGAAAGTCAATAGGAAGTGAAAGTGTTATGAATGCTCATCTGATTAGGTATTCACACCTGAATGCACATGCAGAGCCTACTTGCAGAAGTATTTGCACCAGAAGGGATTGCGTGGCCATCTTTAAAACTGCAGGTCTGGGAGTCAGCCAATCAGGAAGCAGAAACAACACCATGTGATTTAGGTGACTCTTTACACCATGCAAACATCAAGCAATCCATAGGCTGACTGGTGTTCCCATAAACCCATTCACCTAGTAATTACAAACAGCAAACAAATGAGTAAATATCAAAGTCTGTACACAGATCATTTGCAAACAAAAATAAGAATTAAATTAATCAAACTAACTGAAAATAGTTGACCAGCTCTAGTAGCAATTCTTTATAATTGTTTTGCCATAACATTAAAAGAACATTTAAAAGAACTACTAGAGATTAACAGTTCAAACCTAAGAGCAACTATTGGACAGTGCCAACAAGGGACTTTATTCTAGAAATAACATCAGCTTTGGAAAATAGCAACTATATCATCTCTGTGGACCCAGTCAAAACTAATCAAAACACTCCTGGTGACACAGAGGAAATATCTCAACACTGATAAGGAAAGTAAGTGTAGCTCTTTAGTTTCTCAAATAGTTAACAGTGATCTGATGGTACAATACACAGCACAGGAATTAATAGTCAAGAGAAATTTAGCAGAAGAAAGTACACTTTCAGTTTTCTTTCCTACAATTAATTAGAAAATCCCATATCTGAAAGGAAACATTGTGGAAATGGGAGTTATTTGGATGTGTATTAGGCCATACGCTATCATTCTGCTCTATGAAGAATGCTTTATTAATGCTAATCTCATCCCTATGCTTTGACAGAAGTTACAGTTTCCTTCCTCTGCAATTCCTAAAGCTGAATTCTATTATGGGGATTTTTTTTATGGGGGGACATTATTATTTCACTAAATTACCTCATCTTCTGGGAATAAATTTACCCTTGAACTAGGAAACTAAATGGCTTTTTTAAGGATGCAAGTCTATTTGGAAATTGTGCGTTGATGACTGTTATTTTTTCTGCTTAATTCTGCTTTTTTTTTTTTTTAAATAAACACAATCTGGATGTAGTGGGAGGTGGCTCATTTCTGAAATCTTTTAAAACCAATCTATTCTGACAGCTAGCACTGATGCAAGTGGAAACAGATATTCTGAATTATATTCAGACACCACACGGAATCCCTTTGTTTAATTTAACACCATATTTTAGGTGGCCTGGAAAACTGTGTTAACATATCAATAGCATTATGAAATTCAATACCATTCATATTAGAAGAGTTCTGAGATGAGGCCTCTTCTGCTCCCATTGTAATCAACTAGAAAATTTCTTTTGATGTAAATGGGATTGTGGTTGGGCCCAGGGTTTTCCTGGCCATTGTAGACAGGGCCCTGTTAGTGAGGTTTTATAGACTGGTTTATGTCATGGGTAGGTCTTGTAAACACTGCCTAGAGAAACTAGCCTCTGTGGGTATGTCTACACAGCAATAAACACCCATGACTGGCCCTGGCAGCTGACTCAGACTCATGGGGCTATAAAATTGCAATGTGAACCCTTCGCCCTCACGGAATCACAGAGCTCAGGCTCCATTAGGGTGACCAGATGAGAGGAAGAAAATATCAGCACACATGGAGTGGGGAGAGGGATGGCGCTGGCAGAGCAGAAAAAAAAAAGGAGTACAGCTAAACATCGGGACAAATTGAGTCCCAACCAATCTTTGGTCGGGACAGACACCTAAATATCAGGACAGTCCAGATTTTATCGGGATGTCTGGTCACCCTAGGCTCCATCCCAAACCTGAACGTCTTACACAGATGAGCTGATCTTCTGATAGAATCTGTGCAAGGCTCTCTAAAGTAAACTTTTCATCCTTTCTCTGAACTTTCCCTTGAAAATTACCTCTAATTCACTTGCTGAGACCCTTCACACAGAGATGGTTTCAAGTCTCCTGTTTACCTCCACAAAAAACTTTTTAAGTAAGCTAAACTAACTATAAAGTGATTAAATGAAGCCTTCTACTCCTCCTTATTCCTGCAGTGCTCGCATTTAAACAATAATCTTGGACCCCACTTCCCTGTTCTTATGAGTTTTGTGTGTGATTTCTAGTAACGTACGCTATTTTTACCATCTCTAGTCCAATGAAAATGCATCTGGTAGGATGTCATGGGAAGCAAAATTGTTATTTTCACCACATTCTTTAGAATTGCAAAGGATGGATGAGCTACCATTACGGTTACCAGTCTTGCTATTTCTTGTTTTTCACTGTAGTTAGATTTGACTGAAAAAATGTTCATCAAAATATTTTTTCAATGGAAAATGTCTTTTTGAACAGAACAAAAAATATTTGTGGTAATTTTTTTAGACACAATTTTCTACTTTTTCAACAAAAGCTGGACACTGAACATTTTTGGTTTTAGGAAAAATTATTTGATTTTTGGTTTTAAAACCTGAATTTTACAGAAAACTGTAAAATTTCCCTCTAAACAGTTTTCAGAAATTCTCCCCCCCACACACAATTTTTGGTTTTAGTCTTTTAATTGAAACAATATACACTTGTGAGAATTTTTTCAGTGAAAACTTTTTGATATGTCAAAAATAAATAGCATTTTTCAACCAGCTCTAAATGTAGTGGCCAGTAGAGCAACATGGAGCTCTCAGTGCAGGAAAGGGGACTGGTGAATGTGATCTCAGGTGGTGGAACATCGACTAACCTGAAGGCAACGAAAAAGAATATGTGGGAAGATCTTTTCCTGTACATAGGGAAAGAGATGAAAAGTGACCTGGACTAAATGTTCCTGTAGGAGGAAGAGGGAATCATTACAGGTGAACAAGTCACTTATGCAGAACTACTGCAGGAACAAGAGGGAAATGTGAGTATGAAGAGAGATGGTTCCAAAGAGAATATTTTAATGAGTAGCTAGGAGCTCAAGAAAAGATAACAGCACAGCTGTCTCAGGAAGCAGCCCCCACACCTGTGCTCTACCACCTGCTCAGAATAACTTTACTCTCCTCCCTTCTGTCTCCCTCTCTGACCTGCACTTCTGGAAGCCAAGTTGGCAGAGCTTCACAGCCTCGTTTCTCCTTATCCCTCCCACATCCTGATGGGAATGTTTGGCCCACTCACCTCTTCCCCATCTCCCTTATCCAGCTGTTTGGGCATGCTGCAGGCAGTTGGCATGAAGAGGATTTACTTGACGTATTGTACACACAGAGTCCAATTTGCATGAAGTATATAGCCATCATTTTGATTACATGCCTATTAATGCTGCAACTGTTTTTTTCTCTTGACCATTTTTCTCAATATGTTTAATAGTTATTTGATCCCTTGTACACCAAATGGTTTTCTGGCTTGTTTTTTAAAAAGGAAAGTATAATGTTGAATAGCTATAAAGGTCTAACTTAATTTTAAGTAGCTGGATTCAGACTCAGAATTTCTGATTTTAATTCCCAGCTCTGTCCCAGGCATCCTGTGTAGACTTAAGTAAGTCACATTATGCTCTTTGCCTCAGTTTCTCTTCTGTGAAATAGGTATAATACTTCCTTTCTTCTTGTCTTTGTCTGTCTTTTCTATTGAAATTGTAAGGGCTATTTCTGTACAGTACTTAGCATGAATGGGTCCCAATTTCAACGATAGCCTCTACATGCTACTGTATTATAAATGATAAATAATAATCATAAACATCTATAGTTTCATGATCTGTCTTTTTATATCTCAAATATTAAATTATTAGAAAAACAAAATTTCACTTTTTCATATAACTCCCATACCACGTGGGACTCCACTAGTCTCCTCCAAACTTTATATTTGAATTATCCCCTCCACTAGAAGAATTTTAAGATTACGAATTCTCAAATTTGCCTTCTTCTTGTGTGTTTTTCCCAACGCTTTCATAGCACTCTGTGTAAGCATGTCAAATCAGGGGACAATACTATGCCATGATGGGTCAAATAATTAGCCAGCTCTGCGGAAGTCAACAAAACAGTGCACAAAGTCCAGGTTGGAAATGTCATTTTGGTCTCATTGTAGGATGATAAAGCAAACAGTTTAGAATTAAACAAATTCTCCTTTTCACAGGCTGGTAAGCAAAAAAAATCTCTCTCTCTCTTCCTGTCAGGTCTCAGCTTTTGATGTTAAAGGTCAGAGCCAATGTGGTAAACACAACTCCACATCCACCCTGCCTAAGAGGAAATCTTCTCCCTCTCCCATTTCTATCCATGTCATCTCACCTGAGCCCAGAATATTCCCAAATTGCTAGCTCAAGTTCATCTACTCTCTCATCTGGAGCCAGATACATTCTGATGTTTGTGTATGTAGGGAGAGGGGAGGAAGTTCTTTGTCCTGAATTAAAAATGTAGTAGATCTATTTAGATCCCTTAGCTTCTCCTCCCTTCAGTGGCTCAGGAAAGTTACGCACGCACACTGACTGGAGAAAAGACCCCCTCCCCCAAAGGAACTTATGCTGTTTGATGTTCGTTACACAATATTAAACTGTGAACCTGCATCATAACTAATGAGCTGGAAGCCAGAATGTCACTTTTAAGCCATAGTCAGAGCCAATGGGAGCTGCACATGCTCTGAAAATTAGGCCACTTTTATTTTGGTGGCTAAATATGGATGCAGGAGCCTAACTTTAGGCACAGAGGTTTGAAAATTTTGGCCTCGGTGCCTGTAGGCCTCATAGCATCTTAAATGGCCAAGAGTTTCAAAAGGGACTAGTGGTTTCTGGTGCCTCAATTCTTGGGTACTCAACCTGAGGCAACTTTAGGTGTTCAACACTTTCTGAAAATTACGTTTCTTAAAGTTGTCTTAAGTCGAGACACTCAAGATAGCTAGTCAATTTTGAAAATCTTGGCCAACGAGACTAAGCCTTACCTCATTCAAGCGAATGAGAGTTTTGCTGTTAACTTCAGTGGCAGCAGGTTTGGGATCTGTGCTTTCGCATTTTTGTAGCAGTTCCCAGAGATGCTATGTAAACAGTTGCTTGGCAGTGTAGGTTTTCTAAACTTCAAGCCTTGCCTTGATGGGCAAAAAGGGTGCATTTACATTAGCACCACCAAGTTAGCTCAACATGATTGAAAAGCCCTGTTAAGATGCAGGCTAATACATTTTGAAGCCATGTTAGCTGCCCACAATTTTGCTTAGTGAGGAGCCCAAACTACAACATGGCAAGCTAACAAGTGCATCAAGAAAAGGCCCAAGTTACAGTGAGTTAACTGAACCTGCTGACAAACCAAACACTAGTGCTATTGACTAGTCAACTACCTAAATAAATGCTGCCACAAATCTTGTCTGTTTCTCTCTTCTGGAAGCAGCCTCTCTAATCTCATGCTGCATGCACACACAAAAAAATACTCTGGACTGATGACAGATGTGAGGTAATGTAAATAATCTATTCCAGCAGGGCGGCCGTCTTCTATGTTTTCCATGACTGGCAGTATACGGAGGATATTTATAGGCTCTCAGGAATCTGTTCTCACAACAACAGGGCCTGGCGATATCAGCTGTCATCTTTTTTATTGTTTAAATTTTGCAGCAATTTTCTTTCAGTTTACATAAATTACAATGATATGTCCCAGGTAATATGAAATAAGAAAAATATGAGATTGGAATGTGGCAAATATGAGCAGATTGAATCATGAAAGAGAAGACATTTCTGTGTTTATCAATTAAGCTAGGCAGACCACAGTCAGTCAAAGATACCTAATTTATCAGGAAAGTCATATACACACTGATTCTTCTGTCAAAAACCAGAGATATTGCAGGATTTCCACTTTGTCAGAATAATGTACTTTTATGAGGAAGGTTTAAAACATGGGGTCAAGTTTCTTAATATACAAAAATATGATCAGTGTTGTGTGTTGTGATAGGGGTTGTACTAATTCCCAATAATACCATCATCCTGAAGAATCTAGTGAGACTGGAAGTTCTTTGGGGCAAAGAGTGTCACTTATAATGATACATGTGTAAAGTGCTTAGCACAACAGGGACCCAATCCTGATTGTATCTGGTAGATGCTACCACAATACTACTACTAACAACAGGCAGTCCAGCAAAATCTCACTTTGTCTACTGAGTTCAGAATTACAGCTCTAGAACTTATCTGAAATTGAGAGTCCCACCAAGAATAAGTCATAACTATATTATAGATAATTTACTGGGTCTAAAAACTGAGTGAAGACTTTCTGATGTTTTCCCAGATGGCAGAACTATGGATTTTGAGTGCTCATTACCCTGCTTTCTATTTCCCAAAACCTATCAGAAGTGGTAACAACACAGTAGTCGTCAAATAGCGGTAGATTGTGTCGGCTGAAGAGGCTTGACCTAGAAGTTTAGCAAATTGAGGGACTTCTCTACAGAAAGACCCCAGTTTGACCCATTAGTTACCTCACCTGACGATAGCTCTGAAACTAGGAGTGGTCCAGTTAAAACTTTTTTTTCGAGAACCCATATCAAATTTTTAAGCTCTTTTTTCTCCAACAGCCAATCATAATGGCTGAATTCATGATATCAATAAACAAACAAACAAACAAACCTCGGTTTAAAACCTGAACTTGAAAATTCCCCATTGGCATGATCAATGACACCAAGGAGGATGTCAAAGGGAATGGCATAGGAACATGTAGAACACTGTCTTCACCATACCTAATTCCCTAGCACAATAGTTATGATAAAGGTTATCAATGGACATAACTCTGGAACCAGAGTTGATTTCAGAGGGCTGCAAGGTATAGAATGTATTTTAGAGACTTGGTCACATAAGCATTTTTGAAGGAAAAAGCAATGTGAATTTCATTACCATTGGTATTAGACCAATAGGATTATTATTATTACAGTAGCACCTAGAGGATGCAACCTAAATGATGGTCCCATTGTGCTAAGTGCTGGATAAATGCATGGAAAGAAAGATTCAAGCGCTTACAATCTAAATAACATACATTATGCATACATAGAACACACATGCAGCAATTATAAAAATGTATTTGATTAATTCCTTACCATTTCATAGATTGTAAGCTGCTTGGGGAACAGGCAATGTCTCCTCAGTGTTCTGTACCATAATATGTATAATCTCACCACACAGTAAATAGTCACTCTTATTAGAGTGGGACCTGAACTGGAATTCTTGAACTTTGGGGTTGCTAAGGTCCATCTTCTCAGTTTCTGATCCACACATATTCATCATTTAGAAATGGACCATTTCTGCGTCTAGGATTTGGAAGTGGAAGTTGGGTTCCACTCCCAGACCTGCTCATGTCGCAGCCTGAGCCCACTTGTTCCCTCCAGCTTTCCCTTCTTGTCTCCACTACTCTGCTTCTCTGGAAAATGAAGCATTCCCCAGCTGGTCGCTCAACCCTTCCCTCCTCAGAAATAACCATTGGCTCTTGGACAGCCAGGCTCCCTCCTTCAGAGGCCTCTACCTGCTCCTTTTACGGGCAAGGGGAAGGACAGAGGCACAGAGAGCTCAGCTATGGGAGGAGAAGCAGCAGCTACAAGACCACGGACCATCTGTATACCAGGTGGGTGGCAGCAGTAGCCACAGAGCCTTGCAAAAAAGTAGGGCCTAGCCTAAGTTAATTGAACTGAGGAGCTTTAATTCACACCCCCTCCCCAATCTACTCCCCTTTCCCAGCCAGAAACCATGTCCAAATTTCAACACAATCTGCTAAACACTGAGGCTGTGTCTCCAGTTGAAGGGATAAACTTACTCTCAAGTACAGCAAACACTACAAGCTACCTTGCCTTAGAAAGCAGATATTAAATGTACTCTACAGGATATTTTGTGAAAATGATCTTTTACTAAATTTCACACAACTTTCCAGGGAACGATACCAGATAGATAAATAAATCAGGAACATAAAAGCATTTAAGAAGTGGGGAGAAGTCATCTGGCCAAGAAGTTTTAACCCATTTAGAGAAACTAATTTTGCATTGCTTCCTTACATTTACACCAGCAAAAATGCCTGAGTCTCATCCATGAGAAACCTGCAGTATAAGATGTTAGGGAGACTGCATCATCCAAGCCAACTCCAGAGCCAGTAGAGTGGGCATATGTAGCAGGGAGGAAACACTGCACCTTCGCACATCAGAGCTGCTCACAATGACTTTTGTTGCTGATTGCGCATGTTTGGTTCTACTTGTTAAATCTTGTTAAACAGGAAACAGGTTTTGAGGCAAGAGGGTCCCTTGGAGTTCAAACTCCTGCTTTCAAATGTTCTTACAAGATGCACAATTGGCACAGACTTACAGGAAATATTTAATTGGAATCGGAAGGAACTGGCTCCACCAACCTTGTATTATATTCTCTGTGTGCTCCTGTTACAATGATTTTTGCCGGTAGTTTAAATTGGTGATTTGTTTATATCCATCAGTGGAGAGTTCAACAAAATCAAGGGGATGAGTTGGCTGTGATGATGCTGCGGGGGGAGAGGAGGGGAATATTCTTATGAAGTAGAAGGGCTGTGACTAAACTGAGAGTGACATATTTATGAGTCCAGTATCGGTTGCCTACACTGATAAGCCATGGTCATTAAAGGAAGGAAAAGTCACCTTTGTGTATATAAAATATACAAGATTCATAGCCTGAAAAGACTGGACAGGAAAGCATTAGGTAAATAAAGGATATCCCATAAAGCATAATGCGAATATTAAGTTACCTCATAAGGGAGGAAGGTTGTCTGTGTCTGCGGTAAGAATGAAGAAAAAATTAAATTCCTTTATTTCATCCCAAGGTTAATTGGCCTTTTGTGGTTCAGCGGGAAGGCTGGCCTTCTTGTTGTTTTTTTGAAGAATATATTCAATGTCCTATTTGAATGGAATCTCCCTGTGTCCCCTAAACTGTTCACCATAGGCTCACAGGGGAGGCTCTGAATGAGCATCCCATCCACTGTTAGAGTGGATAGAAAAAATGGAAACACAGTGTCCCAGAACTCTGACATTTCAAAGTTGTTTCTGTTTTGCAGGGTTCAGGGGAACCATTTTTTTTTTAATTCTTGCAAAACATTTTGAAATTTCATTTTTCTCCCGTCTTTCCCTTTTTGCCGCAGAGTGCAACAAAATGAATAATATTCAAGGTCTATCTGTCTGTTTCATTTTTCCTCTTGCCACTCTGTAACTTCCCCTCCCCCCCCCAAAAAAAAGGAAAGGAAAGAGAAGAAAACAAGAAAGAAAGGAAGAAAAACAGGGGGAAACCTAGACAGCATTCATTTTATTACATTCAATAGCAAAAAGGAACAAAGGAAAAAGAGAAAGAGGAGGCAAAGAAAAAAATATAAGCAATTCAACATTTTGAAAAATGTTGACAAAATCAGCTGTGACATGTCCAGATTACAAGTGGTCGAAGTTTTTCAGATGTAACCCTTTTTGCTGCAAAATGCAGATTCAGGTAGACTGAAACATTTTGTGAACTTGTGTTGATTTGGCTGAATTGTTTAAGACAAAATGAAAAAATAAAAAATGTTGTTTTGACATCAGAATGAAACACCAATTTTTTTTTTTAGCTAGACTCACAAGGTAACTTAGGCAGTATTCAGAAACTGAGGTGCCCCCTCTTAGAGATAATAACTTGGGAGGGAGAACCAGGTCAAAAGCCCCACTTTCAGCTTGAATCCAAGTCTGCCCATTGCTAGTGAGTGTCCTCATCACAAGGCTATAGATTATTCTTATGGGTTAAGTTGTTGACCTCAATATCTCCTGTTTCATGTTGTATAAATACTTAAATATTTATTGGAGCAGGGCCTGGAACCAAGCTTCCCCCCTCCCACATGGTGTCCTATCCACAGGACTACTAAGCATAAGAGATGCACCAACCAAACAATACCGCCTCTGTTTTGTGAATCTAGATCCTTCATTTCCTTTGCATTGACTAAAAAGGTTAAAAATGCCCAAAACATTTAGTTGAACCCAAAAACATTTTTCCAACTTTTTCAATTCACCAATTAATTATTAATTATTATTATTATTAAATATCAGTTTTAGTTCAGGATGAATGGAAAAATCAATTATGTGCACAGTTCTATTCCAGACTGCTAAAATAGTAAGAAGATAGTACGAGTGATGGTTTTCAATACAAAACAAGGAGCAAGGCATATTAGACCTTGCTCAGGCAAATTTTAATGGAATGACATGAATGACAGTGCATGTTACTGGGCTGGCTAGCTATTGACATTGCTTTTGCATGTTAACATGTCACAGTGAAAGAGGAGAACTATAAATAAATAATCCCCTCCCCCCAAATCACTTTATAGACTCACTGTATTGAAGAAGTATTTTCTTCTTTCAAGCACATGCATCCAAATAAATACACAGGGCTAGCTCCTCAGCTGGCATAGCTCAGCAGAGCTCCATTGACTTCAGTGGAGCTATGCCAGTTTACACCAACAGAGGATCTGGTCAACAGGAACCTCCTTTAAATTTATGGAAAGGTGCTGTTTATTTTTATCATACCTATTAAACTTTAAAGATATCCTTTAGTTCTGCAATCAGTATCAGAGTCTGTGTTTATAGCTAAGAAGCTGTGTGGTTTAAGAAACAATCAAGCAGTGATCCGTCACCTCTGGAAGTGCAGTCGAGTCCAGCATTGGACTAACTTTCCCCTTTAACCACAGCCCTTGGAGGGGGAGTTTCCTTTATTTTTTGTTGTTTGCTTTTAACATGTTGCACACAGTTCACTTTTAGATGGAATATTGTACAATTCAGAAGACGAGGGAAACAGAACGTCATTTGCACAGGGCACCTTCTAGGCAATGCAGCTTCACTTCCGTTGGATTTTTGACTCCCGCTTTCTCCCTTTGCTAGTGTCCCAGCTCTGTCTCTAATAAATAACTTGTCCACATCACTAAACTACGGCACATAACTCAGAACAATTTGTTACTGTTGGCAATGTCTGTATAGTAGAGGCCCAGGAATAGGCCAGCATGGAAGCAGCATTACCTCCCACTCTTAAGGAGCATGATTTCTGCCTGATTACGAAAGGGGTCATTGGTAGGACAGCATAGGGAAGGTCAGACACATTGACTTGCACAGTAACTGCCTGGGCTGAATTCTCCTTTCCGTGAAGAGTTACTCCAGATTTACCCTGGAGTATCTGAGAGCAGAATTCAGTTCCATCTTTTCAGCACTGCAAGTATAATTGTACATTTTAAATCTTTATATATTTTTTAAATTACTGTTTTTTTTAATGTCTTAGGCAAATACAGTCCCATGCCCAGAGGTTTATTTAAAATATATAAATCCTTCTAAAAGCAACAACAACAACAACTCTAAGCCTGCAGCCTTTCCAAAGCACTGCTCTCTGTGTGTGGTTATAAACCCAATACATCTGTATAATTTCAAAGGTAACTGGAAAGGATAACGACCTCCTGAGGTCTCTCCCAATCCTAATCTTGTATGATTCTATGATTTGCATTGATTCTTGCTTGGCTTATGTGTTCTTCAACTCTGGGGCATATCCAGTGAGTGTCACGGGAGGAGACAGTAATGCCCCTGTGGAAGACCTCTACTATACAGGTAAATACACCTCTACCTCGATATAACGCTGTCTTCGGGAGCCAAAAAATCTTACCACATTATAGGTGAAACCACGTTATATCGAACTTGCTTTGATCCACGGAGTGCGCAGCCCCACCCCTCCCCCCAGAGCACTGCTTTATCGCATTATATCAGACTTAGTGTTGTATCGGGTCGTGTTATATCCGGGTACAGGTGTATTTTCTTTGCGTTTGCCCCATGAAATAACTAATTGGGAATCAGGGATGGAAGGAAACTGGCATTTTCAGGGTTCAGCATAGAAATTTGGTGGCCATTGACCCTCCTAATAATAAAAAAAATGAAGGTTCAATTGTTTTCTGTCTAAAAGGGGAGGAGAGGGAGCAAACGGCTGCTGAAGATGGGAGTTTCCTTCCAGGAAATCTAGAAATGCATAGGGAGAAGGAGTAGCAGTTGCTGCCTCCTATTCAAAGAAGGGTCGTTTTCTTGTGAGATACTTGATCATGCTCAGAGGTGATGATCAGTCTCAGCTTTTCTTTGGTGTTTATTGGTAAACACTTGCCAAAATGTTCTTCTCATCTGCTCTTTTCCCTGTAGCCAACTTCCTTAAGACTGCTTGAGTACACAACCCTGGTAAGGTACAACATCCTCTGGATATAAAGAAAGAGTATCTTATCTACAAGCCACGTTTTTAGGAGTTGGTAAGTGACTGGTCTCATCCAGTGCCAGGATTCTTCGAGCAAGTCTGCAAAATATTGGGACCCATAGAATACAGTCAGATGGCAGATGAATCCTGATACTGTAACAAGGCAGGAGGTCAGGAGGAGCAGCAATGTGATGGACAGCCATAGCTACAAAAGCTGGCTTGTTATGGCTGTCACAAACAGAGCTCGGATGTAGTTTGTGCTCTAGAGATGGTCAAAAAAAATTATTTGAAACTGTTTTTTTGTTGACAAAAATTACTTTTTAAAATGGGAAATTTTCAGAAAAAGCTTTTTTAAAATTTTCACTGTTTTCATCAAAACCAAACATTTCTAAATGTTGCTATTTCAAAGTTTCAAAATGTTGGTTGTCCGTTTTTATGGTTTTCTCCCGTCTTTCTTCCTTTTTGCCATGGAATGCAACAGAATGAACAATATCCAGGGTTTGGTTGGTTGGGTTGTGGAGTGGAGGATGCTGGAGGGATTTTTTTAGTTTTTCCTCTCTGTAACTGCTGAAAACATCCTCAAATGTGTAAAACTTATAGACTGGCCAAGAAGAAACTTGAAAACAAAAAATGAAAAAGTGAAAAAAGACAAACAAACCAAATCCTAGATATCACCCATTCTACTGCATTTTTTGAGACAAAGGAAAAAGTGAAGTGGGGTGGGAAAAAAAAGGTGAGGGAAATTTTGGAGTTTTTCAAAAAATATGTTGTGAAAAATTTCAAGGAAACAAAAAATTGTTGCATTTTGGAACAAAGATGACTTAAAAGTTTTCATAATTTGTTTTATTTTTCTTTTGCCAAACTGTTCTTGTGTGTTGCAAACAGGATACAACAAGAAAGAACCAGTCAGGCACCCATCTGCCTTAAGCATAGAACCAAGATGATTGTGCTTGCTCTGGTACTGCGTGTAGTACAGTGAAATGTTCATTTAACAGAGAGAATCTCAAGAGCTTTGTATAAAAGCCCCCAGAATCATCCACGACATTCACCTGGGCTCAGAAAGCCTCATTCCCAGGTCGACTAGTGAGAACTGAAGAGGAGGATAACATAGTCCAAGCAGTGGGTGAGGAAATTATTTTGGCTGCTGCACTCTGGATATACTGAAAGGGACCAAGATGGGGAAAGGCAGCCATTTTGAAGGAGGCTGCAGTAGTAAAGGGGAGATAAACAAGGCAATAAGGAGAAAACCAGTGGGCAGATGCTCCCCAGACTTCTGAAGCCAGGCTGCCCAGAGAGAATAACAGACTTTACCACTCAAAAAGCCACAGCTTAACTGGAGTTCCACAATAACAATAACATAAAAGGCAAACATGCTGATGACTAAAAATGTCTACATCAGTAATCTAAGGAGGAGAACAATGGAAAGTGGCCTATTATCTTCAACACCAAGCAGGAAGATAAACTTAATAGCCTAAAGGACAAGCAAATGATAGCCTCTTTCCCCATCTCCCTTAAGACTTATCTTGGTAGGTTGATGATTAATATCAATGTGCGGGTGCCCCAAAATATTGTATAAGCCCCATACCACTCTGCTAGTTACTAATTGATTGTCTTAAGCCAACAACAATCTATTCCTAAAGGGAAACATTAAAATACATTTACTCGTTCTAATTGCATCATCCACAATAACTCCATCTTATTGGAAAAGAGAGAATACAAATCTCTTACAGCTACAATCTGAGGGTTCACTTCAGTTTGGATGTTTCAGATTTGCATATTTCACAGAAGTAAGGGACTGACTCAGCAAGGTACTGAAACGTGTTTAACATGAGCTCTAACTGTGAGTCCATGAGCAGTCCCCTTGAAGTCAATGGAGCTACTCACACGCTCGGAGTTAGACACCAGCTTATGTACCTTGCTGAATCAGGACCTAAATTTCTGACATCTCCAGAACTAGGCAAGAAATCTCTCAAGAATTTTCACATGACTTCCAGTACTTACGGTTTCTGGCTGGACTGCAAATCTTGGAAGAACATTCCTCAATACTGTAATTCTAGCCAGAACCAGGAAATGCAGTTTCATGAAAAATTAAAAATAGCTTAAATTGTCCAAATGCATTCAAAACTCAAAAAGATTCAATTTGGTTCAAGTTTTGGAGTATGGTTCAGCTCCACTTAATTATTTTTAATCTGAATTAAATTTGCCTGTTGTTAGCATCTTTTCCATTACCTCTTTCCCTGACTCAGTCTTTTCCAACACTGCCAGAACTGCTAAATTGACACCCCTACCCACTTACTTAGCTGAAGAAATAGCCCCTTATATCCCATTGTAACTAACATCCATCACTGTATCACCACCTGTCTGAACAGCAAGAGAGAAGGGTCAGTGTACTATTTCCTACTCTTCATAGGTGTTAGACCAGTGGTTCTCAAACTTTGTTATTGGTGACTCCTTTCACATAGCAAGCCTCTGAGTGAGGACCCCCTCCCATAAATTATAAACACTTTTAATATATTTAACACTATTATAAATGCTGGAGGCAAAGAGGGGTTGGGGTAGAGGCTGACAGCCCGTGAGCCCCCATGTAATAACCTTGTGACACCCTGAGAGGTCCTGACCCCCAGTTTGAGGACCTCTGTATTATAGCAACACTAAAGCATCCTAAACTTATAAAAGTTTCCATTTAAAACATTTTTAAATGTACTTTTTCTTCCTCTATTCCTTCTCCCCATGGATCCCTCAGCTCCACTGGTACGAAGGGTGAATGCCTTTTACACTTGCACAGAAGCAAAGGGAGGGACAGATTTTTCTTTAACTGTATAGAAAGACTTATTAATAAGAAACAGCAAATCTGTGCAGTCAGTTGCACAATTGTATGAACTGTACACCACACTAAAAACAGGAACTGCCACTCCTAACATCAGTGGCTGCCTAACACACTGTGATGGGAAATCTGCTGCTTAGTATGATCAGATTCAGACAAACTGTAGCACTAGCTAACCAAAATAATCCCTCATATAGAAAACACATAAATATAGGTATGAAACCAAACAGATATTAACACTTTATAAATGTTATTTATTATTTATATTGTAGAAGGTATAAGAACCCCAATCAAGAATCAGGGCCCAATTGTGCTAAACTTGGTAAAGATATGTTCCTTATCCCAGAGATTTTAAGATGTAGATGTCTGCGAGGATGCAGCAGTTGGACAAAACAGACAAACAGGATAGAGGTGTTTGGGAAGGAGAAGATAAACAGTTTTAGAGGAGAAGTAGAAGTGTGTATATAACACATAAAACACTGATATATTGTTAGATTCCTGTTTTTCCTCTGCATTTCTCAGTTTTCATTTTTGCTCCCTGTACATATGTTTGAGTGTGCATATGTATATACACAAAAGCACACACATGTATACACACACAAATATTTGCTATACTTCCATTATCATGCTACATTCTCTCTTTACCATGCTGTTGTTTTGTTCTGCATTTTATTTTGCAGTTTGTGATTTGTCATTTTATTGAGAAGAGTCAAATAGTGGTTTTTTTAAAAGGACAGGTGGAACCTTTGTAGCTAGGTTGGAGTAACATCCAGAGTGTGAAAAGTTTAAAAACAAAACTCACTGCCTGTGCCAAACAATGTGAGAGAAGTGATAATATATGGTAGACTGGGGACTAGCTTATTCTCACACTGTTGAAAGATGTCTATTTTCACCCCACACATTTCTCATTTGTTAGACATTCATCAGACGATGCAACTAGTGTCTCATCCAAGGAAAAAGTCAAGGGCTTGGAGAGTTTGGCTTTTGGGACTCACAGCTCTGATTGTTCTAGACATCCTCTCCCTGCTGGGCCTAAGTTCATGCTAGTCAGCAAAGTGCCACAGAAAACAACAGTTTCCTGAACTCAAATGTAATAACTGTATTCTTCCCTGTGGCACTCCAGGAAATGTGAAGGGATTTGTATATCTAGATAATTGGGGAAGCTGGTGGGTTATTGTTATGGTTGTTGGTATGTATTTACAGCATCTCCCCTTCCCCCCCACAAGGGAACATCCACCATTCTAAAATTTCATCCCCAGAAAGTGCTCCTCCGGAGGAATAAGCATGACATGTGACTTTCACTTCACTGTTGAGAAGTCACAAGTTTACTGCCTCAGAAGTATTTGACTAGGAGAAGGTTCACTGGATGATTTCAAAGGTGGGTTTAAGAAACCTTTACATCTCTCCCCATCCTGAGGAATCCAGATCATAGCATTAAGCAGAGCAGGCTCAAGGCTACTTCTACTTTACAGTGGCTGCTCACAAGATTGGGAAGCACCACTATGGTGGCTCTGTGCCATCCAAGGAATCCTCACAGGGCTAGCTTACCACCTAATAAATGATTTAATATATCTAATTAGAGGATAAATAATAATCAGTGCTAAAGTATTTATTCACCAAAACCACACAACTTCTGGACTAACATAACTGACCCAGAAGCTTTTAAATCATTTGCAAAAGCATATTCAAACTGTAGTGCTCTGAAGTCCAGAAAAAGAAACTGCAAAAACAAATGAGGGTAATAACATAAAACACTATGTAAAGGATAAAGAAAAGGTTACAGTCAGCATTTTATCTGATAGGTCTTCTTCAGGAAATGCCTGTGAAAACAGCTTTGGAAAGTAATAATTTGCTTTACGGATTCCTCTGCAGATATTCCTTGAAGCAAATAAGTCACAAAGTTCTAGTGCTTTTTTTAAAAATTGATAACAAAATAGCTTTCAGTGGAAGCAGAGAGGCATCTGTCACTGCTTGTAAGAGGCAGGCTGGGTTATTAAAAGTCAAAAATTAGAAGATACCAAACTGCTAGGAGACAGATTCAAATTTCTGAGATCAGAGCAAAAGAAAATGCTGAAAAGAAACAAACAGAAAGTGATGGCCAAACACAAGGAGAGATCTGTGAGGTGATTTCAAGTAGTTACCTAGCTAATTTCTCTCCAAGTCTGTGGGTGTTATCATCTTGCCTCTCCTGGAATGTTTGATGTTATTTTTATTGACAGACAGTTATACAAGTGAAAACCATGACATTTTCTAATTCACAGCACACATTTCCTTTAATCACAAGAGACATATTCTTCCAGGAGAAAAGATAGATGAGAAAGATGATAGGGGCCATGTTACTATCAAAAATTACATAATACAATAAGGAAGACACTTGCATTATTATAACAGCATCTTTGCCAAAAAAGCACTATAACTATCACATCTAAAAACCAGTGTATCACTACTGATTTCACTGGAATTACACCTGGTTTACATTGGTGTAAATGAAGCAGAATATGGCTCATTCTCTCACTTGCTTCAAAATCTTTTCCTAATAGCAGAACTTCATCAACACTCAAGAGCTCATCCATAAGCCAAATTGTATCTTGAACATACCACAGGAAAGTTCATTTGGCATATGTCTGATCCACCCAGATCTTTCTTGGAAATACCATCCTAAAATGCAATAGTTCTGTGAATATTACTGGACAACAGTAACTGGACATCTCTAGGTTATCTCTGGAAGTATAGTCTTTGGGAGGTGATGTTTTGGGAGCATAACAAAATATGCTGGCCACCTCCAGACTGAGGCATAAGTGGACATATGTCTATATCTTATACTCTCCGTTTCAAAAAGACGATCATCTTCTTTGAGGGTATTGGCCTACATGTAACTGGAGACTTTTGGGACTGGAGCATGTGACTGCCCACAGCTCCAGCAGAGTTGATGAGACAGACCTTAGTCTTTTCATGGTGCCACATGTTCTGGTCTATTTGGCTAACGTGAGGGACAGGGCCCAAATGTCTTCTTCAGTTCTGGTATGTAGTTTGTGGAGAGGGACAGAGCTGACACTATAGAACAGGGAAAGGGCAAAAGCCTGTTCTATTTACATGCTACAGAACTGACAGAATCAGAGTCCCAGCTGTTACTTGAATGAGAACGGAAAAGCAACAGCACCAAACAATGGCAGCTATATGGATTTGTGTTTGGAAATTGCTTCAGCAAACTACAGCACAACAACCTAATCCATTTTTAAAAACATGATGCCCCAGCAACAGCAGCATATGGAAGACAATAACTATTCTTTTATGCTAGCTGTAGTCCGCCAGGACTGGAGAGAAAAAAGCAAGTGAAGGATCAAATGGATTCCAAGTCAAGTAAAGCACTGTGCAGACTGAAGATGTTTGAAGCCAAACCACCGGACACATTTGTCAAACGCTTAAAAAAATAGAATGTGGGATCAAAGCAGAAACACTTGACAAATATCAACATTTGTCACCTACTTTTACTTTTGATGTACTTCATTTTAAAGCCTTTTTTAAAAAAAAAACAGGACAGTCTAATCTTTCAGCACACATAGTTGGCTCCTTCAAAAAGAAATGCAAAGACAATATTGCTGAAACATGGAAGTTTTTAATGAGGGCAGATTAAAAGAATCAGTGCATGAAAAACAACTAAGCCATGAAACTGTGTTAAGCAACAATGAAGAGCCCATTTCTTGGTGATGTCATCAAGATGTATACGTGTTTGGGTTGCTCTCCCCGAAAAAACCAAACATGAAACCATAACACATTGTCTTATTTCAAATTTAAGTAAGGGGCCTTGGAGCACTTGAGTCAACAAAAATAGAGAGCTATTTTATACCTGGACAGTGGGAGAGAGCCATCCTTGATATAAATCCATTCACTTCAGGGCAGTTGTGGCAGTGATGAATCCAGATCAATAAATTTACTCTCTGGTCCAATATATGGACAGAAAATTAAAAAGAGTTAGAAACCTTTGTCCGGACCACATTCACTTGTGTGTTTTTCTCAGGCTTTGTGAACTGTGCCGTCCATATTCTTCAGACAGAAAGAGAGACAGAAAGTAAGTCAAGTCCTTGGGTCAGTCATGCTGACATTTCTACAGGCCTGGGCGCCAGTTCTGTTTTCCTCACCCCTTCCATCAGATGCTTTTCATGTCTGCGCTGACATCTAGAGCAGCAAAATTCCAATTAGAATCTGAGGACCTTTAACTTGTTTTATGAGTGACCTTCTCCATGCTGAAAGATTTACAGTTCTATGGTCAAGGTATTTCTCTGCATAATGTGAGATACATAATAACAACAATAGCTCAGACTTCATTTAGGAAATTCAGTAATTGTCAAGTGTGGTAAATCATCTTTAAAGCAAACACTCTTAAAGTCTTAGAGATAAAGTTCATTCCCCCATGAAGAGGCGATAGCATGGAATGCCATGAGGTTCTGGGCAGGATTTCAAAGCAGTTAAGTCACATTAGGTGAGATATAGTTGCCTATTGCTGCTGGGATTTCTGGGAATGCTGGCACCTGGATGACATGCCGGATAATCTTTAACAGGGGAAGTCTGTCTGGTGCCTGTCTTGTGTTCCAACTTCACTTTCATATTTGAGAACCCTTATGATAGACTTGCTATTCACAGCAACGCTTTAGCCTGTAACAAGTGTGGCCCTGGTGATTATAGTTAGGCAAATACAGAGAGAACCCACACATGTTTAAGTCCTTCAAAGTATCTTTTTTGTTCAGTTTCCATTTGTTAATATTTGACCGAGTCTGTGGTTTGATCAAGTACTTCCCAAATATATTTCAGCTTTTTTGAAAAAAAAATGATTATACGGTGCTAAGAGCATTTATGGCTAGAACTAGTTTTGCAGGTTTAGCCATCTGTCCCTTCCTTGCACAGTGCTACTCTTGTAAAACTGTCTGTCATATAACTCATGAACTCGTTATGCCCCCATGGCATTACATTCATTTCCTGGATGTCTAATCAAGATAATTTCTTAGAGATTGTAAAAGCAGGAGATCTAGGAAGATGTGGCTCAAAATACTTATCGCTGTGATGGGGAAAGCTGGCATTTGAATGTTGAAGGAAATATTTGCAACTTTGCTTCACTTTGAAAATGATGTTGTCATCAAAACATCTTAGAAAGGTGCTCATGACCCTGGTTACACTAAAACAAACTGTTACCATAATGAAAATTATGAATGGAGCAAAATGATTATCACTCAGGTTATTAGTTACCTGGGGGCTAGACTAGATGATCCTTGCGGTCCCTTCTGACCCTATGATTCTGTGATTACAGTAGAACCTCAGAGTTACGAACACCAGAGTTATGAACCGACCAGTCAACCACACACCTCATTTGGAACCGGAAATACACACGCACACACACACACACAAAGCAAACACAGTACAGTACCGTGTTAAACGTAAACTACTGAATATAATAAAGAGAACGTTTAAAGAAAAGATTTGACAAGGTAAAGAAACTGTTTCTGTGCTTGTTTCATTTAAATTAAGATGGTTAAAAGCAACATTTTTCTTCTGTTTCAAAGCTGTTTTAAGTCAATGTTCAGTTGTAAACTTTTGAAAGAACAACCATAAAGTTTTGTTCAGAGTTACGAACATTTCAGAGTTACTAACAACCTCCATTCCCGAGCTATTCATAACTCTGGCTTGTACTGTATACCTGAATTCCACTTGTGTTATGCATACAAGGAATTTCAAATATTTGTTCCATACATGTGGGCCACACTCTGTCCTGTCACTAAGGTTGCATGTATAAACGAGGGCAGAAACGTCTTAACATTGAGAAGCTTTCTGCTCCCTCACTTTTTTGGTAAAGAATACTCAGTTTTGGCTTTTGTGTATTGATATTATTGAATATTTATACTATGGTAGTGCCCAGAGTCCCTATCATTACTATTTATCATTAGCGCACCGACGGTGCATGATGCTTTACAAAAGTTGGAATAGGTGAGGTCCTATCCGTAAAGAGCTAGGAGCTGCGATTCCAACTATTTATTAGTGGGATGGGTATTTGTAAAGATGTAATCACAGTACGGGCAGCCTGATTCTCATTTACACTAAGTCCCCTTCACCCCACTTCTGGCATGGTTTAAAGCCTCAAAGTGGGTGTAGATTATATCAATTATCTAGTATTTATGTAAATTACATATTTATACTCCCTTTAACTCCCCTATACGCTGCCCAAGGAATACAATGGAGTGTTACTGTAATGAGAATCAGGCCCAGAATTTTTTCCTACAGAGCATGTATGAGATTTCTGGTGTGTATTTTTGCAAGCACCAAAACTTTGTCTCCACACTCTATAAAGTGAAGAAAGGGGAGGCTGTAATGTTAACCAATGAAGGAACCCACTATATTTGAAAAAGAAATGTTAATGTGTCAGTTTAGGGTCTCATGATGGACTTCAACACAGGGACAATGATGTCGTCATGAAAAACAGTGGCATTTTCCTAAGATTTTTATCGGATTGTACTGCATTATCATAATAAAGTAAACATTAATAATGGATATGCCTCAAAGGTTGGCTTTGGACAGTGCTTAACACAATGGGGCTCCATTCTTGGTTAGCCCTTCGCTGCCCCCAAAATAAACATGATTATTAATAATAAGACTTGTTCCCTGCCTAGCTCTCCTCCTATTTCCCCACTGGAAGACACTGGATAAACCAAATTTCTTCTAATTACTCACAATCTCCTACTAGCCCTAGTGGGAAAATAGACAACCTGCATGTTCTTGTTTGCAGAAGTTCAGAGCGCTGTTGAACAACTCCCCTTTAGCTTTGTAAACTAAGCCACTGAATAGTTCATGTTTTCAAAGCATAAATCAGGCTCGTATCTTGGATGCAACTGGTACAGTTACAACGGGGTCTGTTTAAATCAGCTCAGAAAGTGAAAACCAAATAATGAATGAGCACAGAATATTAGGTTGGCAAAACTCCATCACGATGATTTGTTTTAGAAGTTGGAGCTAATTTACAGGTTTGGCTGGTGCTCTGTAGGTTTAAGGCAAAATAGTTCAATAAAAATTATTGCTAACCACAATTCTGCTGATCCAGGAAATATTCTAAAGACGACAGTATATGACAGAGATATGTGAAACAGCATTATATTCTAGCCAGTACCATTATACTTTTGAACAATATATTTTACTGGAATTCCTAAAGTTTATTAACATTCTGAGACATATTCTTAGCCCCACTACAGGCCCTCTGCAATGCTATAGTAGCACAAAGGGGTCCTAAAGCAGGTTTAGCATGATTTTTATGGATTCCCTGGTGGAATCCATAGAGGGGCAATCTCTGGGTGGTGTCGAGCTGGAGTAGTGGCTTTACATCCCACCAGTCCCTGAAAGAAAGGAAGCGTGGCCAGGTCATCTCTACTTCCCAGCTACTCCCGACCACTGGAGTGGACCTTGGTGACCAGACTTTATGCTGCTTTAAGTTGTGCAGGGTGCAAAAATGTCCACCCCTCCAGCCCCAGGAATAAGGGGACTTTAAGCTGGTACAAAATCACCTTTCTGGCACACACCCTGGTCTTGTACCAGCACAATTTAGGCCAGACCAGAAAATCTGAGCTTCTGATTTTAAACTGACCTCTCTTACCAATGATTTTCCTTGGTGCTTCACCCCTTCCACATCAAAGAGAACATAAAGAGCCTTGAAAAGATAACAGTGCAGAGAACATAGCCTTTGAAAAGTTGTTTTCTTGGGTCTAGTGTAATTTTTCTTTCATTGGTAATGAGAGGATCACTGCTTTCCCCTGCAATGTAATTGTAATATGTTTTATTTTTGTAGTATCACCTTTTAACATCAAACCCTTATCCTTCAGAAAGAGCTCCCATCCTCACCCCGACATGAAGGACAGACCATTTTCATCTGATTAGAGGGACACAACCAAAGTATTTTTCAGCATTAGTAAAACCTTTCCCCCTCAGTGCTGATTATAATAAACTGGAATCTGTTTCTTATCCTTTTGTTAGAGGATGGCTGGGATAGAAGTGATTCATACACCCAAATTCATCAGTTTCTTCTGTAGGGACACTGTCTACATGCATTAACAGGTTATATTATATAAAGCAAATTTTTCTATTGTACCTTGCTGTGAGACAATGGAAATAGACATTTAAGCTATGTTAAGGCAAGACAATATGCCAAATTCAGAGCTGCTATAAGCAGGTTGCAACTCCACTAAGTTCAGTGCTGGGAAGCAGCAGGGCTGGTGCAACCATTTAGGCAACCTAGGCAGTTGGCTAGGGTGCTAGGATTTGGGGGGCACCATTTTCTTCAGCAGCGACCGCGGTGGCAGGATCTTCGGCCGCCCCAGTCACCGCCAGCATTTAGGTCGAGGGAGCTGGGGCAGGGGAGCACAGGGAGGGCCGCCTGCAGCAAGTAAGGGAGGGGGGCGGCATGCAGGGAAACTCCCTGCCCCAGCTCACCCCTGCCCTGCCTCCTCCCTGAGCACGCCGTGGCCGCTTCACTTCTCCCGTCTCCCAGGCTTGCAGCGCCTAAGCTGATTGGCGCTGCAAGCCTGGGAGGCGGGAGAAATGAAGCGGCGACAGTGTGTTCGGGGAGGAGGTGGGGCAGGAGTGAGCTGCTTCACTTCTCCCGCCTTCCAGGCTTGCGGCGCCAATCAGCTTAGGCGCCGCAAGCCTGGGAGGCGGGAGAAGTGAAGCAGTGACTGTGTGCTCGGGGTGGAGACGGAGCAGGGGTGAGCTGGGGCAGGAGGGGTGCCTCAGGGTGGAGGGTGGGGAGCTGCCGCAGGGGTGGGGGAGTCACCTCAGGGTGGAGGGGGGGAGCGACTCAGGGCGGGGGAGGGAGAGGGCGCAAGGTGGAAGTTTCGCCTAGGGCACGAAACATCCTTGCACTGGCCCTGGGAAGCAGGACTGATTTTAGCCCCTCCAATTTTTTGTTTTTTAATTAAAACAAATACTAACTCAAGGGGCTAAATTTTGCCCTCAGTTAATCCGATACTACAAAGCTCAAAATCAACTGGGCTTTATGGATGTGACTAAGAGCATAATCTGGCCTACAAAGAACAAAATGTAATGGCCAGGAAGCCAATGCGGAGCTTTGGCTAGGGCTGTCCCAGAGATTCTCTTGTAAAATCAAACAAAAAGAGGTCTCATTAGGCCTGGCAGATCAAAAAGAGGCAACAATAGAATATTATTTCAACTATGACGTGAGAAACAAAGAAAGGGAGGATTTCAAAAGATCCAGGATAAAGGCTGATCTAGTTTTCCCAACCACTGGAAACGAAACACATGAAACAATAAGCTATAGGCAATAACATTTCAAGACTATTCTTCTCCCTTGGTGATCTGAAAACTGAAAATAAAATGCTCTCTCAAAATATGCTCATTTTAGAAATACTATCAGCAAACAAATTATCCTATAATGAAGGGATAGAGCTCCTGTGCCAATGGCTGTCTGATTAAAATTAGGAGAGTAGATACACTTGACCCAAATGGGGAACATGTATGGAGTTAATCATACAAGGATATGGAGTGTCAAAGTAGTAATGTGTTTAATCTGCAGCAAGGGAGTTAGGTTAGATATTATGAAAAACTTTCTAACTAGAAGGGTAGTTGAACTCTGGAACAGGCTTGCAAGGGAGGTTGTGGAATCCCCATCATTGGAGGTTTTTAAGAGCAGTTAACACCTGTCAGGGATGGCCTAGTTTACTTGGTCCTGCCTTAGCATAGGGGGGCTGGACTTGACCTCTCAAGGTCCCTTCCAGCCCTACATTTCTACAACTCTATGAAATTATAGGCAACTACTGAATTTGCAGAAAAATATCCTAGTTTGATATGAAAGCCTCTTAAGACTTGAGTAAGTTTTAATAAATGTTACAGAGCTTCATAAATTGGTACTGGAGGACTCCAGATTTTGTTAGTATTGCTTGATGTAGGTCCTGGATATTGTATGTCTGGCTTGGTCTAATGGGAAAATACCTCTGCATGCATGGGGCCCAATCATTCAACAGCATCTCCTGTGATGCCCCATTGATTTCAAAGGAGACTATGGGTCCAGAGATCCATGCACCAGATCCAACCACAGGATCAGAGTAGAGCAGGTCATACTGTGCTTGATCCTTTAATGTACCCTGCATTTGGGCCCCAATCCAACAAGTATTTAAGGAATGATTTTTCATTAGTTCAACATTTCATTAGTTTCAACATCTTGAAAGTTTTTATTGAAAATTTTTTGTTTTGAACATTGTCATTTAATTTTTTTTTTTGGTGTTTTCCTTTTTCCTTCACCACTCTCTCCGTTTTCCCTTATTATACCCCTTTTCCATTCTGCCACCGAAAATGGAGGGGAGGAGAAAAAAGATGGAGAGAAAAGGAAAAGGAAAAACAATAAATCAGAAAGCCAAAACATCAGACTAGTTTTTTGTTGGGGTTTTTTTTTTTTTTTTACTTTCTGGTTCTATTTTTAAAAAATTGAAAAACAGGAAGATTTTTTCAAGAAAACTTTGTATTTTGAAATATAGCACATTTTTTATAAAAACATTTTCATACAAAAAATGTTAACCAGCTCTACTCAATTTCTAAAACTGTAAAGTGGTTCTAATTAGGGCTGTCAAGCGATTAAAAAATTAATTGTGATTAATCGTGATTAATCACACTGTTAAACAATAATAGAATACCATTTATTTAAATATTGTGGATGTTTTCTACATTTTTAAATATATTGATTTCAATTACAACACAGAATACAAAGTGTAGAGCACTCACTTAATATTTATTTTTTATTTCATGTATTTGCACTGTAAAAAAACAAAATAGTAGTTTTCAATACACCTAATACGAGTACTGTAGTGCAATCTCTTTATCATGAAAGTTGAACTTGCAAATGTAGAATTATGTACAACCCCCCCATTCAAAAATAAAGCAATATAAAACTTTAAAGCCTGCAAGTCCACTCAGTCCTACTTCTTGTTCAGCCAATCGCTCAAACAAGTTTGTTTAAATTTGCAGGAGATAATGCTGCCCACTTCTTGTTTACAATGTCACCTGAAAGTGAGAACAGGTGTTCACATGGCACTGTTGTAGTCAGCATCACAAGATATTTATGTGCCAGATGCACTAAAGATTCATATGTCCCTTCATGCTTCAACCACTATGCCACGGGACATGCGTCCATGTTGATGATGGGTTCTGCTCGATAACCATCCAAAGAAGTGTGGACTGAAGCATGTTGATTTTCATTAACTGAGTCAGATGCCACCAACAGAAGGTTGATTTTCTTTTTTGGAGGTTCAGGCTCTGTAGTTTCCGCATTGGAGTGTTACTCTTTTAAGACTTCTGAAAGCATGCTCCATGCCTCGTCCCTCTCGGATTTTGGAAGGCACTTCAGATTCTTAAACCTTGGATCAAGTGCTCTAGCTATCTTTAGAAATAGCACACTGGTATCTTCTTTGCATTTTGTGAAATCTGCAGTGAAAGTGTCCTTAAAATGAACAACGTGCTGGGTCATGGTCCAAGACTGCTATAAATGAAATATATGGCAGAATGCCGGTAAAACAGAGCAGGGTACATACAATTCTTCCCCAAGAAGTTCAGTCACAAATTTAATTTATGCATTATTTTTTTAATGAGCATCATCAGCATGGAAGCATGTCCTCTGGAATGGTGGCCAAAGCATGAAAGGGCATACAAATGTTTAACGTATCTGGCATGTGAATACCTTGCAATGCTAGCCACAAAAGTGCCACGCAAATGCCTGTTCTCATTTTCTGGTGACATTATAAATAAGAAGCAGGAAGCATTATCTCCTGTATATGTAAACAAACTTGTCTTAGCAATTGGCTGAACAAGATGTGGGACGAAGTGGACTTGTAGGCTCTGAAGCTTTACATGGTTTTGTTTTTGAGTGCAGTTATGTAAGTTGCATTTTCACAACAAAGAAATTGCTCTACTACAGTACTTGTATGAGGTGAAATTAAAAATACTATTTATTTTATCATTTTTACAGTGCAAATATTTGTAATAAAAAATAATATATACTTTGATTTCAGTTACAACACAGAATACAATATATATAAAAATGTAGAATAACATCCAAAATATTTAATACATTTCAATTGGTATTCTATTGTTTAACAGTGCGATCAAAACAGCGATTAATCACGATTAATTTTTTTAATCGCTATTAATTTTTTGAGTTAATCACATGAGTTAACTGCTATTAATCAACAACCCTAGTTGTAATAAAATTTACCTACCTCACAGTGGGTTTGAGAATAAATTCATTGATGTTCTTCATGTACTTTGAGATCCTCAGACAGAAGGCGTTAAGAAATGCGAAGTATTATTGCTTCCTCTTATTCAGACATAGTCATCCAACTGAAAATTCGTCTGATTCAGAGTGCAGCAGCTAGAAAAGAAGACAACTGGGAGCTAAACTCGAAGCTGAATTCATGCTGGCTACCAGAGAAAAATGGTAATATTGCCCTTCTGTCTGCTATATAAGCTATTTTTAAGATAGATATATATATATATATTGCTAGTATATATTAAAGGACAATTCAGTTTTACAATATGTCATTCTTGTAGAGTGGAAATGATGTTGGCAGCTGCAGGATATTTTTCTGCACATGTTTCACATTTTTCCAAGAAATATGGGACAAAGTTTTGTGTAATTTTCAAAGTGACCTTGATTATGCAATTCAGTAAAACTACAACTCCAGACTACCTCAAAGCCTCCAGTAATTTTGTCAGGCACTAAGGAGCAACTGAGAAGAAACATTCAGCGTGTATGTGGCTATATACCATGTGCCTTGCTTCCCTAATCAATGGTCATATAAGAATGAGTGAACACAGAGTAAGGAAAGATCTAAAGCTTCCACAGTCTGGGCTCCTTCCGGCGGTAGACCCGAAGAAACAGCATGTAGAAGTTGATCTATTGCAAAGAATCCTAGCATACATTTATTTTTGTTAGAAAGATCAATATAGAGAGGTCCCAGTTCAACAAAGCACTTTAGTATGTACTTAATTTTAAGCAGAGGCTTAAGTTCTATTAAAGGCAAAGGGTGAAATCCTGGCCCCATTGGAGTAAATGGCAAAGCAGTGCTTTAATATAAAACTAAACTGCTAAATCTTGTCTTTCTTAGAGAACCTTTCATGCAGTCAGTGGCTTTACATTTTGTAATGCTTTCAAGTTCGAACCCAGTACAGGGTAGGGGCCAGGCATGCTTACTCACATGAATAGTCATAGAAATGAATGGGGAATCTTCCACGGGTAAAGCCGTGTAAGGTCACAACCCTGCTCCCCTCATCAAACTTGGTCAGTCATCATAACATTTCATGTCACTGACCCATGCTGAGGAGACCAGCAAAAGGAACTAGAAATAATTTTTCACAAAGTGCCTCTTTGCCATCAGCGTAACTGATGTAGCTTAATAAAACTGCTCTCCTATCCTGTTACCACTGTATGTGAGCAACTCCCACAAATGTCAGTGGGAGATGTGCATGCAACAGAGCCAGATTAGGGTACCTGGTGCCATTTTTGCATTGAAAATATCTAACAAGTTATCAGAAATGACAACTGGTTTATCTTTAGATTAGATCATAATTGAAACATACAAAGATGTAAGCCGTCGACCCTCAACATCACAATGTCCCAACCTTCTCGGCTTGGTGAGGCAAAGAAGGCTAGAAGAAAGATTTTCCATTAAGCACTGTTTTCCTAAAGACTGGTAGCGCCATGTTTCTTGCTAAATTGGACAAGAGTTTCCCAGTTATTGCAGGTCCCTTCCTAAAGCATCTCCAAAAAGATCAACTCTGGTCAATCAATCCCCAGTTTTCTTGTCTCTAGCTTGTGATGTGTTTTATGATCTGAGACACAACAGATTGCTAGCCTGCAATGTTTGGAAATAGTAGATGATTAAACACTCTGGCCAGGTGTAAATGCAACCTTTGTCTTCTGAATGCTGTGTGAGAATTACCTTCCCCCTCAAAGTCCTCAGCTGGCACTGCTTGCATTCAGTATTATAAATGTTCCCTATTGCAGTTACAGCCAAGATGACCTCCCACTTTCTAATCTATGAATGAAGCAATGAAATATGTATCACTAGATTTTCCTGAGTTACTGCAAAAATGCTGAGCAAGCTACAAAAAATTTGAAAGAATGTGGTCTGGGAGTTGTGTGGGGTTTTTTTCCCCCTCCCTTCCCCTGGGGGATTTTGTACCAGGTAAATAATAAAAAATGTGTAATGATTTACTAGGCTTTTAAACCTGAACTGAAGGTAAGTTTGCATTGCTGTTCCAGATAAATATTCTCACTGGCTCCTTTTTTTCCTTTTCCATGATTGTCACACCACAGAGTCCCCCAAGCCTGATTTATCCTTTATTCTTCAGCGGTTTGGACAACATTCAGATCTGCCCTTTAGAGTCATAAACTGTTTTGCAATGAAATAACAAGAAACAATATTGAATAGCTAAGTTTCCATTGGGTTTCTGCTGAAAGGAAAAGATACCACAGTATAGCGAGAGAAAGAAAGCATGCAAATAATATGGATGTTCCGCTGTGCAATTAAATTGCTAAACTGAGGGGCAAACGGCCCTGTGTCCACACTAACCAGCATCAGCAGAGTAAGCCCTTTGAGAATCAATCTCAGAAGCCCTTTTATTTACTTTTTAAGGTAGAGCTCTCATGAAGAGGCATATGCTGTAGCAAGATTATTACTGAACAGATACCAGGCAGAAAGAGCACTCTGTATTTTCTCAGTACACTGGGTCTGGCTACTGTTCAAGGTGAAATTGAAGGTAGCTAAATCAGTCTCCAAGTATCTTTATTTAACTAAAATCATTCCCCCCCATGCTTTTTGTTTATTTGAACTTTGCCTGCCTATAGTCCACACCTCCCCACACAGAAAAACCCACCTCTGTTTTTGGTCCTGTTGACATGCCTTGAGGGGCAGGACTGTGTCACCTGCTATTGACTCCCCTGAACTGATCTTTGGAAGTGGAGTGACTATACCAGAATCAAGTCACTTTTATTCTGGCATAGTGTCCACATGGGGTGGTAAACCACCATAGTTATAACGACGTAATTATACGACCATAGTTCTGACAGCCAATATCCCTGTGTAGACAAGCCCTTTTGAGAAAGATGCTGAGATTTACTACAGAAAATTGGAATGTAAAGACTTTGGGTCAGATGCCCAGCCCTGATAAGGTTGCTCAATGTCTTTAAAGCCATGGTGAAATAACCACATGGGGATTCCTGGAATAGGGGAATCACCAGATAGCATAGAGTAATCTCTAGCTGCCACAACAGGCCATTGGTGGCTAAAAGTTAGATCCCTAAAGTAAAGTTACCTTTGCCTTCAAGTTCTTCTCAAGTCCTGCTTGGGCAGATCAGAGGATTGGGGCCATTGTTCAACTACCACCACCACCTTATCCTATCAAGGCTATGTAAAAGCAGAACCCACAGTTCAGCTCATAAAATATGAACTCTCCCTCATTACATGGGAATCCTCCGATTTTATATCCAAATTTCACTCCTGCTAATTACAAACCTCTTTATATTTTGTAAATGTTCAGTTTTGAAACTTGTAAATAAAAGTTCCACACAAAGGAAACAAAATGGTGAAAACACCATGCTTTGCTTCTGACATGGAGTACAGTTAACCACATGTGGAATGCAGGGTCAGCAGAAACACATTTGCAGATAAAAATGTGCAACTGCATGTATATCTGCCCATTTGTACAGGCAACTGTCCATTTCATGTGTACTAAAACACACCAGCGCACAAAAATATGCTGATTTGCAGGTGTAACTGTTGTGTGCACATTTTTGCAGATCTGTCAGTGTTCATCTTTGGGAAATTTGGTCCCATACATTGTTCTTATTAAAAATGCAAGTGTCATGTAATAGTTTGAGAAATATTTGAAGGTCAAACTCAGTGAATTTTTATGTGAGAAGGACACGATTAATATATATGTATAAGATAGATGCAGGGCCTGATTTTCACACAGGTTAGGCATGCAATTGTGAGCACACTAACATGTCTAATTTGTTTGCGCAGTTATTGTGACGGGGTACACAAAGCAGGTAATTGCAAGCACAATGCATCTAATTACCCATTTGCTCATGCAATTCACAATTACATAAAGTCTAGGTTGCAAATTACAAACATTTGCCTGCTTAAATTAATTCAATTTTTAAATGAAAATCAGGCCTATAATCTAAACTTGTTTTATTTCTGTAAATCTTTTTACGTCAGAAATATGAAGCTATGAATCTTTCTAATTTTTTATACTACATTAATGACCATGGTATCCTAGCACCTTAAAAATCCATACATATGTATATACTGTAGAATCCATTACTTACCTATACCCTGTACTGTTTAAAAACAGAAACACACATCATTAAATCCTTCTCCTTGACTAATTTTTGTTGTGCACTTTGGAATATCATTCCATATTTTAAACATCAATCAGATGTACCCCTTTCTCCCCCACTTACCTGTAACATCTTGGCTGTCCTACCTTCAGTGTAAATTCCACCAGTTTACCTCTGAACTTTGCAAGACATCATTGAGCTTAACGGGATTCGAAATCGGATTGGACATTTACATGCTTGATGTGAACATACAGAGTTACTGTAGCAATGATTAAAATACCAAAATTTACTATTGGGAATAAGGAAGCAAAGTTTTATTTTTAGCAGATTATTCCATAATTTTCCACTCTCGGGCTTTCATAGAATCATAGAACCATAGGGTTAGAAGGGAGCGCAAGGGTCAGCTAGTCTAACCCCCTGCCAAGATGCAGGATTTGTTGTGTCTAAATTATCCAAGACAGATGGCAACCCGGCCTCCTTTTGAAAGACTCCTGTGAAGGTGTCATGGTACAATTCCCAATCTGAACCTTAGCGTCCAAAAGATGGAGTACCAGCATGAATTCCTCTAAGCTTAATTACCAGCTTAGAACCTGTAGCGCTGCCACCAACCAGGAATTCCAGGGCCTGGTACACTCTGGTCCCCCCAAAACCTTGCCTGGGGACCCCCAAGACCCAGACCCTCTGGATCTTAACCCAAGGAAAGCAAACCCTTTCCCTCACCACTGCCTCTCCCAGGCTTCCCCTCCCTGGGTTACCCTGGAAGATCACTGTGATTCAAACTCCTTGAATCTTAAAACAGAGAGGAAAATCCACCTTCCCCCCTCCTTCTCTCTCTCCCTCCCAGACTCTCCCTGAGAGAGAAAGTAATCCTGACACAGAGAGAAATTAACCTCTCTCTCCCTCTTCCCTCCTTTCTCCCCACCAATTCCCTGGTGAATCCAGACCCAGTCCCTTGGGGTCTCACCAGAATAAAAAAACAATCAGGTTCTTAAACAAGAAAAGCTTTTAATTAAAGAGAGAAAAACAGTAAAAATTATCTTTGTAAATTTAAAATGTAATAGATACAGGGTCTTTCAGCTATAGACACTGGGAATACCCTCCCAGCCTAAGTATACAAGTACAAATTAAAATCCTTTCAGCAAAATACAAATTTGAACTCCTTCCAACCAAATACACATTTGCAAATAAAGAAAACAAACATAAGCCTAACTCGCTTTATCTACCTCGTACTCACTATTCTGGATCTATAAAAACCTGTATCAGGGAGATTGGAGAGAAACCTGGTTGCACATCTGATCCCTCTGAGCCCCCAGAGTGAACAACAACCAAAATCTAACAGCACACACAAAAACTTCCCTCCCTCAAGATTTGAAAGTATCCTGTTCTCTGATTGGTCCTCTGGTCAGGTGACCGCCAGGCTCACTGTTCCTGTTAACCCTTTCCGGGCAAAGAGATATGAAACACTTCTGTTCTATTAACTCTTACTTATCTGTTTATGACAGAAGGGGATTCCACAACTGCCAAAGGCAGTCTGTTCCATCGTCCTACTATTCTTACAGTTAGGAAGTTTCTGCAGCTTCCTATAAAGCATTTGTACAGCCTGAGGTTGGAGACACGATACTGGACTACATGAACCTCAGATCCAATGTGGCAGCTTCTAAATTCTGATAGCTCTGCTGGATTAGAACAATTCCTATTCCTATCTGTATGCTCATCTGAACAGTGTAGCTTAAACCACAGAGTTTTAGTGTAGGGGAGATGATAGTGCCAGAAAATGACAGTAGCAGAAGTCCTCACAGCATCAGTAGGGACTAGAGGAGTGTGATAAAATTCTAATCACTGGAAAACAATGGCCTCAAATGATGTTTTTTCACTATTTGTGAAAAATAATAATTTTGTGACTTTTTGAGGGGGAGGGAGCACTTATATGTAGCAAAAGCAATTCTCACAAGTAAAAACATTCTTCTGCTGAGGATCTTCTACCTTATTCTGTGCAGAAAGATTGCTGAGGCGGCAAACAAAACTGGTGGCGATAGGAGATCTGGTGCATTTAGATTAACAATATAAGTAAATAGACAGGGTTTATTCTCCCCATCAGAGTCCTTTTTCCCTTGATGTACACTGCCTGTCCTGAACCCTCCTTAAACCTTCATTATAGCCACTGACCTCATGGCCAGACACAGCTAAACAGGATTCCCTTGAGCATGCATCAGCACTACACCTCACTTCCCTGGCCCTCTCTTCCATCCTACAGAGCCAGAGAAAACTACCAAGACTTTAATCATGGGCTCATTCATGGCAGCACAAGTTAGATTACTACTACTAGGCCCCTGAGCTAGCCTGAGTGTAACCATTTTACATTTCAGAGCGGTAGCCTTGTTAGTCTGTATCAGCAAAAACAACAAGGAGTCCTTGTGGCACAGTAGAGACTAAAATGTATTTGGGCATAAGCTTTCATGGGCTAGAACCCACTTCATCGGATGCATGAAGTGAAAAATACAGGAGTAGGTATAACTGATTTATCTCGTTAGACCGACCTCGCACTTGATAAAGCAACCCCCATCCTTTCATGTATTTATACCTGCTCCTGTATTTTTCACTTTAGGCAGCTGATGAAGTGGTTCTAGCCCATGAAAGCTTATGCCCAAATAAATTTTAGTCTGTCAGGTGCCACAAGGACTCCTTGTTGTTTTTTCCATTTTACATTGTTTCTTTCTTGCATCTGCTTCTTAGCTAATAAAATGTACGTTCAACCGCACAGGGGAACATTCTCCTGCATCTATGCCAGACTTGGGTTTGCCATACCCGGTATTGAGCTGGCTTCCACAGTGAAGCCTGCCCACATGAAGTGGCATTACCACACCTTTCTATCCAACTTGCTCATCATGGCCTCCTGTAAGCCCCTACCCAGCATAAGAGCAATTACAAGGATATTTCTCTCTTCTTACCAGCAAGAATCAGGCTTGAATTTTGATTTGGTTTATTAATATTTATGCTTTTGTTTTGTTTTCTGAGCACCTCAGATGGCTTTGCTGCCATTTGTTATATCAGGAAACGTGGTCAAAGCCTTTTGGGAGGCATTAATGTTACTGCAGGATGGGAGTTATGAATGATAATCTGGTCCAGGAGTTCTGAGGCCAGAGACATCAGAGATGATTGAAACTAGTAGAGGGCTGAGGATGGGAAGCAGAGGCTGTAAGGAAAGGGATTTGTGATCTCTGTCTGTGAAGGTAAAATGATCCTATGGGATGAAGTAGCATTGGGAATAGAGATTGGGAATAGATTACTTGTTTCAGGTGCATTCTCACGCTTACAAATGAATCACTGCTGGAAAATTTCCTCCTGTATATAATGGAAACTCTGATTACTATGACACAGCCTCATAAGCTGTTTTATCTGCCTTCTCTTACTCCTGATGTCTTCCCCGGGTCTTCAGAAATTACTGCCAGATTATGCCTTCTTGCACTGTTAATTTCTTTTCCAAGGTGAAAATTCTTCCCAGATCAGCCTACACACACACACACACACTTTTAAAAAAGTGTTTACTTATGTGGGGGCAATAGTTTAAAAGATAAATGGAAAAGAGGATGTAACCTGGAATGGCTTAGCAACACAAACAGTGCCAGAGGGGAAAGAACCTGTGCCTGTTCTCTCCCAGCCCAGAATTGTTCTAACATGACACCCCTTATAATTAATTGTACAGCACATGATTAGTCTCTATTGACAGACCTAGAGCCAATTGACTTTTTTATCTGGCTGAGGAGAAAATATGAAGTGTCTGCAGCCATGCATACAATATGCCTTCTCATGATTATACCAGATAGCTGAGCAATTAGAATCAGTTGTACCAGCTCATGTTAGAGGCAGGAGTAGCAGGATCACTGTCTAACTTTTGCCTTTAATATGAAAATGAAGAAGGTAGCAACAAATTCAATAAACCATAAAAGCCAAACAAAGCCAACTGGAAGTCCACTAGTCGATAATCTGAAAGGCTCAGAGGAAAAATGCAGTTAATGAAGGTGCTCGTGGTTCTTTAGTGGCTGATAGGGTCAAATACTCAAGAGAAAACAGAAACCAATGGGGGGAAACAAAAAAAATTGCAGAAAAATGTGTCCCATTCATTTTCAGGAGAAGAAAGTTGAAATGGATTTGCTTATACTGTAGCACCTTTTCCATTCCAGGCATCCAGAAGTGCTTTGCAAAGCAAATGAGTGTGCTGGTTGTCCAGTGACTAGACGGGCTGTTTTCCACACAGAGAGAGAAGAACAGGGGCTTTCAGTCTAGAGTGTTTTATTTTAGATTAAGGAAAACAATAAAGACAGACAACTAATACAAACTCTTCATGACAGAGAAAGCAGAGTGTCCCTCTCTCCCTGCAAGATTCTCCACCTTGAAACCCTAAGCAATTTGGCCCTTCAGCAGACAGAGGGGGCTGACCTCTTAGGCCTCATCTGCACAAGAAAATTGTACTAATTTAACTACATCATTTTGGTGGTTAAATTGGTGCAACCCACTTGTGTAGACGCTCTCATTTCAGTTTAAATCAGCGTGCCTTATAGCCACTTAGCTAATATCTACACACAGAAGCTGCACCAGTTTCATTTCAATTGATTTTAAAACAATGTTAAAAGAAACGGGTTAAACCCCCTGTATGGGTACCCTTAAACTTGTTTAAATCAGGCTGATATCAGCTTAGCTTACACTTGAAGGTACAAAGCCAGGTTTAAACCAATATAAAAGTGTTCACATAAAGGCTTGCACCTATTTCAATAGATCAGGTTTTTTTTTAAATCAAATCTTTAGCTAAAGCAGCGCAACTTGTGTGTAGGCCAAGCCTTAGGAACTGATCTAAGCTAAGTCAATGTAAGACACACTTAAACCAAGGTAAGGTCCTCCGTGCAGTAGAGCTGCACTAGTTTAACTTAATCAGTTTAGAAGATGATTATGTTGAATTAGTATAATTTTCTCAGTATAGGTAAGGCTTTATCTTAGCAGGAGAAGTATGTGGGAAAAAGGAATCATAGCTCCATACACGTTATGAGTCCCGTTCTGTCTTCCACTCAATAGCTGCAGCATCCCATTGAAATCACCGGGACTTGTACCCTCCTCATCTGAAAGCAGAACTGAGGTCTTCATGTCCAGCAGTTGCTCACATGCAGCCTTGGATATTTGGCTCTGTTTTACTGAGCAAAGGTATGTTGCCAGGGCCTTTGAAGAAATTAAATGAGGCCTCTCCCAAAACTCAAACCAAAACTTGGTTTTAAAACCTAAAACCATATTCATTGTAATGATTATGTTGTACTGTACTCAGAAGCATGCTAGGTGCTTTATGCGACGTAGAGAAACAGGCTCTACACAAAGAGCTTACTATTTAAAGCCCAGTTCTTCCAAGAAATCCGGTATGGGAGTAACTTTTTGCAGGTGATTAGCGCCACTGAATTCACATCCCTGAGTACTTGCCTATACAGCGAGTTAATGTGCAGCAAGCTGAGGTGTAAATCAACAGCGCTCCACTGTGCGACACACTAACTGTCCACATGGCCCCTTGCTGATGAATGCTAAAAGTTCCGTAATGCACTTTGACCAAGTAGGCAAAGAACACTAAGGAACTGTAAGTGGACAGCAGCAGGCACCACACGGACAGGTAGAGTATGGCACTCCGGAGAGCGGTAGGTTTACAATCCCACTTGCCACACACTAACTTTCTGTATAGACGTGCCCTAAGCGTTTGCACTCCTGTATAATTTCAAAACCCTTGTAATATATTGCCTAGCAATTTTCCTTCACTATTTCTTCAGAGAAATGTAACTTAACACTCAAATGTTAACCTTCTGGCTTGAAACTAGTTCCCTGGCCATAGCCAAACTTCTTTTCCTCCTCCCTCACCCTTTTCCAGCGGCTTTTCTGTCAGACTCAAACAGCTGCTTCTCTTTTACAAGACCTGTCTTCCCACAGCTGCACTAATAAGCCTTTCAGGATTCTGCCCAGTCTCCAAGGTTTTCTTTTTGGCTCTCCATCTGAGCTGTGTCGGTAGGTTAGTCCCAGCACACAAAGCAAGCAGCTCTCATGAAACGTCTTGATAGCCGCCTTAACAGTATTTCATTCAGTCCTGGGCTTATGTATTGCTAGAGGAAGTGCAAGAATCTCTTAGGAAAGATCCAGTTTCTTCAGTGTCCTGCTGACCTCCCCTCAGGAGGGACTCACTGCTGAACCCTGTTCTCATAAGATTCCTGATGCTCCCCGCTCCCAGTGAGTCTTCTCGTTCTTCTCACCTCTTCCACCTCCTTTCTACTGGAAAATGAACACTGCACTTTATGGCCACAGTTCCAACTCCAAGAACTTTGGTTGCCGAGGGGGCAACAACTGCAAGGGAAAGCTCCTGGGTTCTAGTTCTAGTTCTACGCTGCCGTACCTTGAGCTGCTGTTTCCCCATCCCTAAATAGGGACAATGAAGTTTGTGCACCTTAGAGACATGTGACACAGATGAAAAGTGTGAGATCAAGGGTTAAGCATTATTCCAAAAGGGATGCCAAATGTAGCCATGTTGTTTGCCCATCCCCAGAACTGGCTCCCGTTTCACTGGACTGAAGAATTAAGGATATTTTACTATCAGATACAGAACTATGACTAAGAATCATAGCATACAAGTAATTAGAGATGGAAAGACCTAGAAACCATCCTATCCATTCCCCTACAGGATTCCACCGATCTCCACCCTCAATCATATTTAAAGAGAATAAGGAATTAATAATTTCTTGGAGAGTGCACTCAGCAATTGCTGCATATCTTTTATAATCATTGATGATTGCTCCACAGCTTGGTCCTGTGCTTTCATAATATGGACCAAACCCTGTTCTCAGTGCCCTGCTCAAGTAATTAGTTTATGCACAAAGAAACTTCATATGGGCTGGTGGGGACAGACTCATCCTCCTCTGCCTGGGAAGCAGCAGTTCCTGTAATCTCAGAGCTGTAGTAAACTCGACAGTCACTACACCCCCTTACCAAGGGGGTAATGAACTACATAATCAACAATATTTCTTAGCATGCAAAAATGTTTAGGAGTTTACACACTAAATAATAATGTGCAGATTATGTGATGGCTATTATAGCTGGAAAAGACCTGTGAGGGCAAATTTCTAGCTATTTTGCTTTGCTTTGTGGGGGATATGTGGGTAATGGGGTTCAAATGAAGGTTGTGAAGTTAATGGAGTGAGAAAGGAAGGGAGACTGAAAGATGGGGGAGGTGGGACAATGGAGAGAAGCAGAGATGGAAAAGGACACTAGCGGTTGTGACTGTTGGAAGGAGAGGTCCAGCTGTAGATGTCTAGGATGATGTTGGGAGGTTGAGGGTCTGAAAGCTGCTGCTGCTGGAGGAGGAAACTACCAAGATCAGGTCTAAAACTTCTCCCATTGGTCCAGGCGATAAGGATGGGGTATGGAGGTCAGCTGGGGGACTAGTGAAGTCTCTGATGGTAGGAGAGGCAGTTTGATCCAGAAGGCAGTGGCACTAGGAGTCTGGACATTTGGGCTTTGTTACCAGCTCTGCTGTGTGACTTGGTGAGTCACTTCACCTCTGCCATGTCTATTTAGGTAGCAAGCATCTGTGAGGGATTGTCTCTCATTCTCTGTGCAAGAAGCACTCAGAACAATGGGGCACCAAATCACAACTAGCACCTGTAGGCAACACTGCAATGCAAATAATAAATAATAACAACAACAAGAAAAGTAGTGACAGAGGCTGTGAAGCACTGGGCATAGCTGTGATCTATTACAGACAGATGATGAGGTTGATAATTTTTGGTTACGCTAGAAAAATGTGCGGAGGGCAGTGGATTCAGGCTGACAACTTTCAGCCAAATGCTGTTGGAAATGGCTGAGGCAAATGAGAAACACTGGCAAACTCCAATGCTGCTATGAAAGGACAGGGAGCACCATTTAAAAACTCCATCACAACCCTACCTCTATTCATCAGGAAAGACCCAACAGTAAGTTTGTAAGCATGAGCTCGTTTTCACTTTATCCACTTTCATGGTTTCCTTTAGAATGTATTTTTCAGATTTTTGAATTAAGTGCCCTTGGATAAGAATTACCGAGCTACACAACTCAAAAGTAACGTTTTCCTGTCCTATTCAGAATACTTCACAGACAGCAATTAGCTATCCTGGAGGTATTTGCAGCACATCTCTTGCTTCACTTGCAAACTTACACTGGTAACTTTCCTGTTACTGTTATAAAACAACAATCATTTCTCTCCTTAACTGTCTATGCGCCTGATCCTGCAACTCTTACAGAAATACTCCCAATGGGGTTACAGGGATTCTCAAACTGGGTGTCATGATCGTTCAAGGGGACATGATGATATTACTGGAGGTTGCAAGCTTTCACCCTCCACCCCCAAACTCCACTTTGCCTCCAGCATTTATAATACTGTTAAATGTTTTTTAAAAATATGTTTTTAATTTTTAAGAGGGGGCACTCAGAGGCTTGCTGTGTGAAAGGGGTCACCAATACAAATGTTTGAGAACCATTAGGTTACTCACCTGACAAGAACTGCACAGTCTTCCCCCAGGGATGTCAGCAAGAATCCTGTGCATAGAGGGCCTGTAGGATTGGACTCTTCGTTTGTAGAAAGTGTGTAAGTGTTTGGCACACTTACGGTTTATCACTCAGTTATGTATTTGACCTACAGGTAAGCAGTTGATATTCTTAGCATAAAACATCTGACAGAGTTGAATGACTCTTCACAGTTGGTCTGAAAATGGAATTTCCATTCTGAGGAAAACTGTGACATATTAAAATGTGTTTGCAAAAAGGAACGAAGAACAAAAAAACTGAAACTTCTCACAGAACAGAACTTTCGACACATTTCGTTTAGCTAAGGTTGAAACCCTTCATTTTGATAATGTCAAACCATTATATTTATATTTATATATATATATATATATATATATATATATATATATATATATATATACACACATTTATATTTTAATATAATATAAAAGGCTAAATGAAATTAATCAAAATGATAAAGCAGACATTATGAAAATGAAACAAGACATTGAAACAATTCCATTTTTTTTTCCAGTGACGATTTCATCAAAATCAGCATGGTCCCATGAAAAATTTTGATTTCATCAAAACACTGCATTTTCCAATGGAAAACAGTATGGGGGGAAAAAAGTTTTGACCAGCTATAGTAGGTAACAATGAGGTTATTACATGTTGCTAGGTTGCATATTTCTTAATTTGTTTTCTAATTGTCCCTCTACAGGTGAGAGTCAGGTCACACAGTTATTATTGATCAAGAAATGCCTCATGGAAAGTGATTTCAAAGACTCAGCAATATGGGGGGAAAATATATATGGGTGGCTCCCCAAGAAAAAACTTAAGTTTTGCCATAAAGGATCAGGCTCTACCTGGGGAGATCCTGCAAAAACAGTGTTCCCAAGCATTCTTTCAGATTCTAAATGACCATTCAGTTAACCATTTTTGTACTTATTAGTCATTATTCATGTGAATAGGTTTTTGTTCACATGGGTGTTTAGAGAACAGATGTTCTTCATGTGAATATTCATATTTGCATATAGCCAAGAGTGTTTGCTATTCATAATTTGCATTTCCTTATTCTCCTATTTAAAAGTTTGAGGCACTAAATTAAGCCATAGGGACAGTACCAGGTGATTTTAGGCGGACTGTCAGATACCACAAACAGCATGATTTATGATGAATATTTCACAAAATAATTAATATGCTGTACATTACTTGTCACAAATACTTGGTAAATATTTCAAAAGAAAAGACAGACATCAGGATTGGTTCACAAACAGAAAACACAACTAATTTCTACTGAATAATTTGACTAGCTTTAGATCAGCCATTAGTTCATAAATTCTGGCATTCTGCCTCCTCCAGCAGTGAGCAATAGTTGATGTTCAATAGAAAGGTTTAAAAAAACCATACTGTACCGGAGTAGTTGTGCTATCTTTCCACAATGAGCAAGATATATATTTACTTGCTCCCTGTTAGTTATAGATCAGCTGTGTGGTTGCATAAAACAGGGAGTAGTGTCTAGGAAGGTGATTTTTACCTCCGTATATAATTCTGACAGTACCAATACTAGAATACTAGTGTCCCCATAACATTTAAAGAAGGATGCTGAAAATTGGAGCCCATGCGGGAAAAGAGCCACAAAAATGATCTGAGGGCTGGAGAAAATACTTTGCAGTGTTTAACTTATGAAAAAGATGATTGAGAGGTGACAACTATGGTGCGAGTACCTTCACAAGGAGAAGATACCGGGTACTAAATGGCACTTTAAAATAGCGGAGAATGGCATCACTAGAACCAATGGCTGAAAGTTAAAGCCCGACAAATTAAAGTTAGGAATAAGACCCAACTTTTTAACAGTGAAAGCGATTAGCCATTGGAACAAATTACCAGGGGAAGCAATGGATTCGCCATCCCTTGAGGTCTTCATATCAAGACTGGATGCCTTTCTAGAAGCTCTGCTTTAGTCAAACACAAGTTATTGGGATCAATTCGGGATAACTGGGGGAAATTCTGTGGCCTGTGCTATATGGGAGGTCAGACTAGCTGATCTAGTACTCTCTTCTGGCCTTAAAAATCAATGAATTTATGATTAATGTGGGCAATCAGAGGAGGCTTATCTTTACCAATAGTGACATTTAGTAAGGTTCCACATTTAGTAGCTCTGTCAGTGGTTGTCAGTTAAACTATTTCTCCTGCTG
Organism: Gopherus flavomarginatus; assembly: GCF_025201925.1. Taxonomy (NCBI): domain Eukaryota; kingdom Metazoa; phylum Chordata; order Testudines; family Testudinidae; genus Gopherus; species Gopherus flavomarginatus. The sequence goes on along the minus strand of NC_066618.1, from coordinate 216,278,712 downwards.
ATTCTCGTCTTTTGAACTAATTAAAATTCCTGGTTGACTCTTCTGTAGGAAGAACTCATGAAATTGTTAAACAGCTTTACCCATTTTTAATACACTAATTTTCATGTAATTTGTCACTGCCCAGCCCATGGCCATATATTTGTTATCGCACCAGCTTTCCCAACTGTTGTATTTCTAGATGCAATGAATTAGTCACCAAGCAGATAGGAATATCCAACAGAAAGAAATCATACATATAGGTTATTTCATGACCATATCAAATATTTTCAAGACAAATCTGGTGATAGGCACAGGTATATTTTTCAGAAATTCAATATCAGCTGTTTAGGATATCACAAAGTTGACCTGCCAACTGCCATTTACAAAGATACTTGCTGCAGTGGCCAGAACTGGGGAATAATGCTTCTACTTGTGGTCCCTGTAGAACATGAAATGTGGCCAGCTGTAAGGCTCTGAGGGCTGAGGATTGCAGTATGCTGGCATCCTATTGACAAACCTGTGATATATAGTGTAAAAAGGGCTGCTAGTTGGGGACACTTTTTAATCCATCCCCTCCATTAAAAAAAAAATCATCCTCAACCTACAACATTGTTTTCAGCTTATTTCTCCACAGCACTCCCAGTTTGCACGAAGGAGGGGAAGGTAAAAGAGTTGCCCCCAGCTTTTTGAGTTTAGCCCAGCCTGGAGGTATCAGTCAACTGAAAAATTCAGATGCAAATCTCGGCTCAGATTCCAATCCCTGCACCCAAATCTGCTATTTTCTTTCTGGCCCATCTCCATTATTAACAGAGTGAATGTTAAGTGTAGTCTACGCTGATGAGCACTTTAGACATTTGTTTTTTATATTATTTGTATGTTCATATTATTGTCTTGGTTGTGGGCCTGTGGAAGTTCTGTGGAGAGGGATGGAATTGCACCTCTAGCCCAGCTGCATTCAGTAGCATAAATTTGTGTTCACCAGTCTCTCCTCTCAGGAAATTAATCCTTATTGAATGCTTTGCAGTTTGTTAGCCCAAGCCATACTGACAGCAATAGAGTACCTGTTGCATTTACACAAAGCACTTCATTTCTGCTTCCCTCCACTCAATCTGGTTAGAGAACATCTTCCCTATCAAGAAGACCTATGTTATGACTAAGGCAGAAGGCCACAGATTTAGTCAGTTTGTATCATTTGCACGGATTCAACTGTTTTAATGAATAGAAAGGCCTTGACGCTTGTGATGTCACAGATAAGAAAGTGTGGAAAGCAGCAGATGTGTGACCTTGCCTCTCTCATTACTGCTTTTTCCTTTGTACAGTACATTGTTACTTTTCAAGGTTTTCATACCAGGAGAGGAGGAGAAGGAAAGAGACAATTATTAGCATAATTAAAAAATCCAAACTATGGAAAATGCTCCTTTGGTACAAGCCATTAGTGTTAACAAAACTTAAAACTTTAGCTAGAGAAAACAGAATGTCCATCCTGTGGGAAATTCCAATCTTATGAGATTTGTTTTTGTGCAAATTGGGAAGAAAAGTCTCAACACTGAAACAGAAAAAACAACAGACCAGAAAAGTTCAGAAAAATTTCCATTCAAAAATATTGAAATGTTTCATTTTGACATTTTCACTCAAAACAGCATTTAGACATTCCTGTATGAAAATGTTTGTGCTCCCCTGAGCTGCCTCAGAGAAGTTAGGTTCCATCCTGCACCATAGCCAAGAACTCCCATGGTGCACCAGGGGAAGAGACCATTGCATCATGAGAGATGTAGTCCAGCCCCTAAGCCCAGCCCACAGCAGAAATGGTCCATATGAGGCACCAAAACTATCTCCCATGAGGCATGGTGGCAGCTGAGGCAAACATGAATTAATGTGAAATTGACCCAAAATTAAATGTTTCAATTCAGTTTGACAAACTGAACTGTTTGATTTGGGTTATCCTGACCTGAAATGAAATAATTTGTTTAGATTTTTCCCACTGTAAAATCAATGACATTTTCCCACAAAAAATTAAATGTTGTGGACACTGTATTTGCTATTGAAATAATTTTCTTGACCAGCTCTACTTAAAAGTGAACTTCACCTTCATACCTGGAAGGAAAGCAAGGGTCAGGAATAGTTAGATACAATAGGGCCACATAAGCATTTTACAGGGAAATATTGAAAGGCCCCTTTCTGAATGCGGCTTCACCATTTGGCAACTTGCCCATATGGCGTAAATGAGTTAGAATCCACTAGATGCTATGGATTATTTTGGATTGCATGGCCCCTGGCACACTGGTCCACAGATCCTTTTCAACAAGTTTGTGTGACAGTTGGCTGATTCTTCTCTGCTATAAATTAAAAGTTACAAAACTATTACATATTTTAATTACATTAGTCTGTGAAATGATACATGAAACTCCAGACTCCCAAATTTATTATAGCATGTTATTACTTTCATGTATTTTATATCAGTTCTGATAGGCTCATATCACCTCCTTGTTTGTAGGTATATGTATTTGTACATGTATTTTTAACTGTTTGATTTTATTATATTTTTATTAAATGTTTTTGTATTTTTTGTTTATGTGCATCAAAAATTAATATGAAGACTTGGGGGGGAAAATGAGACATTTTCTCTTTGATAAGCCTGGGAACTTTTATTACATAGAGTTTTGCATATCCTAGTCTGTTCTGCAAGGAATCGAAATTACCTTGGAAAGTTGCTCTTCACTGCAATTAATTTACATGGTATTGAAAACTGTCACAATGTTATCACTAATCTTGCTATATTTGGTGTTTTTCTTAAAGCTCCCATCTTCTGGAGTCATGTGATAATCTCAGCTTCCATTTATAAAAACAGCAAGACTCGAGATCTCATGGCTGCAGAGAAAAATTTGAAAACATGGCCTGAGTATACCCAAATGGTTCAAAAACTGACAAAGAAAAAGAACCCAAAACATATTCTTTTGATAAAATCCCATGATTGCTTGGGACTTGACTTCTGAACTGAAGGTTCTATATTTTCATAGAAATTTTAGGGAAAAATATATATTCAAAAAAATTCAGCCTGACCGTGATGTATATTTTGAATGTTTTATTCCTAGGATAGTGTCTTATTGATCTCAGCTGGAAATGAACATGGCATGTTGTCCCTAGTTGAAAGTGTTTTTCAGTGGCCAACAGCTCTAAGCAACCTTTGCCAGTTAGCAAAGCTCTCCCATGCCCTGTATATGTGATGTTCACCACACCTCAGCAGCAGTGTCTCCCTCTGGGACTATTCTAGTGCACAAGCTGAGCTACGAGGAGTTGCACTTGCCTTTGTCTTACCTAGAAGTAATTACAGACATCACAATGATTGCTGGGACCAGTCAGTGCTTTTTAATTCATACAGTGCTCAGGAATATTATCAAGCACAGTAAAAAAATCAGTAAACTTTCTCTGAAGATGTTCTCTATTTTTGTGGGTTCCCTGTGATTTGGGATTCACAGACTCCCCTTCGTATATCAATGATCATACAGAAGGGCACGCAGGATGGAGATGTGTTGATCAACCTGTTCTTTAAAAGTTTTTTTACAGTGAATTTAGTGTTGGTGAAAGGTACTGGACTGACAGCACACTCTCTTTATCCAGAGCCCAGGTACCACATGGCAGTAGCTGCTTGAGTGTCCCAGTCACAGTCCCAGAAAGAAACACATTGTAATTCTTATCAGGGTGATGCACATTTTTTGTTCAAGGTGGCAAAATGCCCAGCGGCCACCCTGCTGCCAAGATTTTGACTAAAAATAAAAATACTTAAGGACAGATCTAAGCCTCGGTCAATTTGAAAAAAAAAAGAGAGAGAGCGAGAGAGAGAGAAGATAGCTCCAGCCACAATAATAATAAAGTGATCCAGGGACAGCAAACAAGAGAGACAGAATGAGATTGGGCAAAGGGAACAGGCTAGAGAGCTGAAATAGGCAAACATGAGTAGTCACCTTGGCTCAGGCTGAAAGCCTGGCCCAACTCGCAGTCCTGGCTCCAATGACTGTGAGCCAAGGACAAAATGAACTGAAGAGAATGTTCAGGCAGTTGGGTATATAGCCAGGACATGGATTGTAACACAGTCCTGCAGAGTTAGTGCTATAATGTTTGAATCCTCCTGTCACTTGGTTCACATGGCCAAATTGGGTACTTTCATTCTGCTTGGTGTAGCTTTGTCAGCAAAGAAAGGAAGACACCAGTGCTAGACTGTTTAGAGGACTGAGGTAGAGTCCCCGATTAAACTGTCATTTTCTCTCCTCTCTCCTAGTCTGAAAAATGTTTATTTTTATAAACCCCTTACAAGTTCGCTGCTACCCCCACCAATCATTTTAAAAATGCAAAGGGAACTCTGTGACCCTGTCTCCTCTGAAATTTCATCTTCTACTACCAGCACGACTCTTGGAATGGACAATGGACAGAGACCTGGACTGAGTAAGAGAAAGGGGAAACTTAAGTGAAGACAAGAGAGATAGCAAGATAGATCAAAGGGAGCCTGGAAAGGGTCAGAAGTAAAAAGGCCTGGCAAGGAAACAAATGAGGCTTGAAAAAGGAGGTCAAGACAGGGACAGAAGCACACACATAACCATGGGTGCAGAGCACAGTCAGGAGAGGAGGGCTATTTTAGGAGGACGAGAGATAGAGGCATGAGAGAAAGTTAAAAGAGAGACAGGAGCTAAGCAAACAAAAAGGATAATAGGGAAAGGTGGGAAAGAAAAGCAAAAACAAAAAAGCAAAGCAAACACCACAGGTAATTTGTATCTTCATTTGAAAATTATTATATGCAGTGTTGTTGTAGCCATGTTAGTCCCAGGATATTAAAAGAACCAAAGTAGGTGACATGAAGAAGAGCGTTGCATAAGCTCAAAAGCTTGTATCTCTCTCACCAACAGAAGTTGGACTAGTAAAAAATATTACCTCATCCACCTTATCCCTCATGAAAATTATAGCAGTGTTCTCTTGCACCAGTATCAGTAAGGCTGTATCTCAACTGCTCCCAGGAGAGAACCCAATTTGGAGAGAGCTATAGTTTGGAATATATTTTGGAAGCCAAGAGGGATGCCAGCCTGCACTTTGAATTCCTTGGCTTTTGTCAGTCAGTGCCCCAAGGTTAACATTAATTAGGTGTAGCCTGTTTTGTGTTAGTAACGTACCAAACTTCAGGAGCAATCTTGAGGGATTTCAGGCTGGAACTAGTCCATCTTTCAGAACTGACTAGACCATGTGTTTGTTTTTTTCACATTCTGGCTTTGTCTTAAGAACTAATGAGAACTTCAGAACCTTCACTGATACAGACTGTACTACTTTTTGACCTTGCAGATAACCATGAGCCAAACCATGCAGCTTTTAATTGTTGTCTCTGATGTGCATTCTCATCATCATTAAATGAGACAGAAGATGATGCTGAAACCCTTTTCCAAATATTTGTTTACTTACTACAGATACAGGTACAACAAGGGTCAGGGTATACCTTGAACCAAAGGCAGTGAATGGGCAGAAGATCTCAGGGGCTTTAAGATTGCATTTTATTGTACAGAGGTATTCCAGTCTGAGATTTCAGTTTGCGCACATGCACGCACACACATGCAAACTGAAATGCAGCATGTCTTTCATATTTCTTTGTAGACATTATCCATATCTAATTTTCTGAATTTACAGTGCAGACTTACCAGTAACTATTTGTACATGCTGGAAAAGCATGAATTGTGTTCAGATTCCCTTCCTTATCACCAGGATGCTTCTCGTGGAACCACTCCTACTATAACAATTCTAGCAGCATTTTTTACACTTATATCTAAAGGATCCCAAAATGCTTCATAAGCTACATATACATGCCAGAGTAGCTTTTACCTGCTGTCAAAGTGAAACCACCTCTAAGATGGCTCACAGCAGCTGCTAAACAATGCACAGAGAGCCAGGACAAATCAGAACTGGAGGCAAAGAAGAGTGTCAGTCAAATGAAACGGCAGAAAATTTAGGGTGGCACTTTTACATCTGACCCAGAAGATGTAAAATCAACTCAAAGCCAGTAGTATATTAAATGGTGGCTGAAGCATGGACCATGCTAAAAGAATGTGACACAAAATAAAAGCTGGAATAAGTCAGAAAGATTGTGTTTAGACATACAGTTAATACATAAAGGCAACCGTCACAGATGTAGTTTGGTGAAGTAGATGAGGCAACTGGACTGGGAGTCAGAAGTGACCTGGAGTCTATTCCCAGCTCTGCCCTTTATCTGTCTTGTCTATTTAGGTTGCTAGCTCTTCAGAGTAGGAACTGTTTCTCCCTTTTTTTGTGTGTAGTTCCTAGCACAATGTGGCCCCATCTTGGTTGGGACCACTCGGTGCTACCATAATACAAACCAGAACAAAAATTGAACCTTTTACTAACACCTAGCTCATATTCAGCATTTTTCATCAGCAGATCTCAATGTGCTTTACCAAGGAGGTCAGTATCATGATCGTTAGGCAAAGCAAGTGTTGAAAAGTAAGGTTTCTAGCTGCATGGGGGGAGAGAGGAGTTAGTGCTGTGCTAAAAAAACAGGCTGTTGTGTCTTTCTGAATTGCATTTTATTGTTTGGCTTTGTTAAAAGGAGAAATACAGGACTACAAGGACAGAGCACATGCCTACATCCCCTTTACATATTTCAAAAAACAAAGGGAACCATCTCTTAACAAAGGAGGAAGACACAGTGTATGCAGTATTGAAGGGAACATATTATATTAATGCAGCTAAGCTATGGTGAGGAAAAGTAGAGAAAAAGAACAGCAGCACAGAGAGAGGTGGTGTAAAAAGCTACTGTTGATAAATTACCAGAGAACAACATGCGCAGCAACCTATCCATTTCTGAGTTCAAAAATACTTTCCGCACAGCAGCTGGATCTTTAAAAAGTCAAATGCTCCAGTCAGATATTAGGAAGGAGACAGGGAAACAGGGATTTCTAAAGTACAAAAGAACCACATTTTTCATGAAGTGTTTTCCAAAGTGTGTGGGGAGAGCCCCTCCAGGAAGTGTGAAGACTAGCTGAGGGAAGAGTCATGGAAGATGTATAAATTCATGTGGGAAGGTCTGTAATACCACACGGTAAGATTGCAATCAATTTCCTTTTCCTGAAGAGGGGCTCATCTTTTAAAAGTTTAGGAAATGTTGACTTAGGCATATTAACAAACACCAAAGCATCTTCATATAAAATTTAAAAAATGGATTGTTAGCATTTAGGGTAAGTTTAGTGGGCTGAATGACATTTTCTCAACTGCTTTGACCCGGTGCAAGACAATCCTATTTGTAACAGAAACTACTGTAGGAGTGTGCCTAATATTTTATCACACTTCTATTAAAGTCTGGAATCCCACACACACGCAGGGCTTGTCTACATCACAAAGTTGCAGCGCTGGTGAGGGGGTTACAGCGCTGCAACTTAGGAGGTGTACACATCTGCAGGGCATCACCAGCGCTGCAACTCCCTGTTTGCAGCGCTGGCCGTACTCCCGTTTTGTCTCGGGTGTAGAGGATCCAGCGCTGGTGATCCAGCGCTGGTAATCAAGTGTAGACACTTACCAGCGCTTTTCTTGACCTCCGTGGAATAAGCAGGTATCCCAGCATACCTGAGGAAGCCTCTGGTAATCAAGCTGGTCTCCTTCCCCGGTTTGCTCTCGCGTTCCCCGAACCCCGAGCAAGCAGGTCTCCTTCCCTGCGGTTTGCAGGGTGGTTCGGGGAACGCGAGAGCAAACTGCGGCGAAGCTGGTCTCCTTCCCCGGTTTACTCTCGCGTTCCCCGAACCCCCCTTGAAGCCGCCCAACAGCGCTGCAGTGTGGCCACATCTAACACCACTTGCAGCGCTGGTTGCTGTAAGTGTGGCCACTCTGCAGCGCTGGCCCTATACAGCTGTACTAATACAGCTGTAACAACCAGCGCTGCAAAATTGTAGATGTAGACATACCCTCAGTAGTCATTCAGATCAGAAGGCTTGTCTACACAATGCAGCAAAGCGCGCCAGAGAGGTGTGATTTGTAAAGCACTCTTATGCGTTGCACTCTAACGGCTCCTGGTAGACTGCTGGTGTGCTCCTCAAAGCACCTAGTTTGCAGCATTGACAAGACAATATTAACGTGAACTGGGTACCTTTTAGAACTCACCAGCAGGATCTACATGGGGCAATTAGAGCACAATACCTTGGAGTGCTTTACAAATCAAACTCCCTGAGGGCACTTTGCAGGAGCTGGGTAGATAAGCCCTGAGTGAGCTGTACTCTGAATCAAATGTATTAGCTCTTTGAAGCAGGGTCCCTCTTTTTGTTATGTGTTTGTACAGTACTCCACCTAATGGACCATGTTTGGGACTCCTAGACCCTACCACGAAACAATAAATACAAATAAATAATATTTTAGGGAATAATATTGCACTGAGCATCAAAATGAATGGGTCTTTTCCATCTCTAATGTCTATGATTCTGTAAGATGAAGTTTATAATAAGTGGGGAATCTCTTGGAATTTGTCTGTCTATTGGCTTAAGTTAGTTACAATTTCTGTCACTGCTGGAATTCAGGTTGCTACCCTGGGTGTCTGTGCTGAAAGGTAGCTACAACAGGGTATAACTAAATCAAAGACTTTTACACTAGAAAATACAATTAAATACCTACATCAGTTGATCCCCTACTTAGTGTTGTCTGTGCCAATTCCTTTCCCTCCAACTCTCAGCCCTAAATTAACAGCAACTAAGATTAAAATAATAATAAATCAACTGCAAATGACACTGATTCATACCAGGAATCAGTTGGTTAATCATAATCTTTACATTTTTCTAACTGTACTGTTCCTTGGGACTTGAGTTAACAATTCAACAAGCGTGTCCACATCTTAGCTTTGAGTGACTGCATTGAAACTAACACAAACTCAAACAGAAGCCTATACAAAGACAAAGACTTATCATGTTTGGTGGTGGCAGAGAAAAAGAAAGAGAGGGAAGGAAACAATACACATCTGAGTGGAATGAGTGTTTATCTGCTTGCCATCAGAACAGGCTAGTCATGCTGTTTTTCTTTCTGTTCAACATGTGAGCAAGTTACGGTGTACAGTACCAGGCTGTGCAAAAGCCCGTGGTTGTGTCCTTCTGTTTGTACGGTTTGTTGACATAAGGTGGAGTTCAGGTTATTGTGATGTAGGCAGTTTCCTGCCCCTGTTTCTGATAGCCATAAATCAGAACAGGATTACAGCCTCTTTGTCTAGAGGTCCTGAGTTTTCACTATGTGTATTTTGTTAAAAATTGTATGCCCAACTTGGAGGCAGAGGCACTTTCATCCACATTTCCTGATATGTTTTATTATATAGTAAACATCTCCTCCCTCAGGCCTAGATGCTGGAGACCCTTCCTCACGTGGGTGACACACAGTCCCATTGAATTCCTTACCCTCACGAGCAAGGGTTTTCAGGATCTGATGCTTAAATGTTACCTGTGGAGAACAATTGTTGACAAGAGACGCACCTTCTACGAGAGAGGAGACGGAACGGAGGCAGACAGAAACCAGTAGAGTTCCCTTGACTTCAACAGTGCTATGCTCATTTATTCCAGCTGAAGATCTGGCCCTCACAATGAAAATAGTAATAAGTAATAAATCACACACCACACCAACCCTCTGCTCAGATGCATGCTCTCCGTGAGGAAGACTTCAGACTGAGCCACAGCTAGGACTCCATATTCCCAGGCCTATTTTTTCAGTCTGCCTGTCACAGCAACCTGCACACAAATACAGTGAAACATAGCTCCATGCTTCAGTGTGTGGCTCCTACAAGGATCTCACAAAGCAGAGTGGGCACACCACAGGACATGACTTCATAAGGAGGCACTGTGAGCGTGTGTAGGGGCAGGCAGGCAGGAGAGGGATGAGGTGGAGTAGCTAACAGTAGGAACGAAGAGCTGATCAACAACTCCACACACGGCTGTAGGCAGCACAGAGGTGCTTTGGAAAGGGCTAAAGCAGAGTGAAGTGGGGCAGGCTGTTTCAGAAAGCTAGCGCAGCTGAAAAGGGCTGACCTGGGACACACAGAGGCCTGAGAAGAGAAGCACGAAAAGCCCCTACGTGAAAATGGGAAACACGTAGAGGCCTTGCTGATATTAGGCCAAAAAGGTGAGCACTAATTTCATTCCCAGTTCACTGTGAACTGCAGAAGAGCTTATGTCCACATGCAACATGCTTTCAGAAGCAGCTGGAAGCAAGATTGATCCAGATATTGAGACTTGTTTAGTGGTGGTAAGTGTGTGTACTGGCCGAGGCCAAGAAATGAGTCTCAATATTGGATGAGACCAGAATAGGTCTCTCTAGCTTGCTCTCTCCATAGTGTGGATAGAAGAGTTTGCTCTCACCAGCTGAAGTGGTTTTGCTGGTTCCATGTGGTCTGGCAATCACATAATACAGCAAACCAACTGTTACAAAGAATACTCCTTGTCTCCTGCACTCACAGCCCCTTGTGTTATGTCTCCCATGATGCATGTGTAACCCACACACTTCCTGGGTGTGGTGTTCTGTCCCATCTAGTGGCACTGAGATCACTTAGAGAGAGATTAATGAGTCTGCTCTATAACCTTAGCTAACAGGCATATGGCTTTTGGATCATGCAGTAGAGGTTCATGCATTTAGCTTCAGAGATCCCAGGTTCGATCCTGCCTGCTGACAACTGGGGTCTGTTGGTGTTACCAGAAGTCCAGTACTGGTATTTATATCCCAGCATGTAGCTTTAGCACACACCTCATTCCTAGTATCTAGATCTGATCAGTTGGATCACGGAACTCTCATGCTAGCCATGTCAGTGGGGATTTATCAACCACTTGGGCAGAGGCTGATGTGAGAATGATCTGAAGTGAACCTCAATTCAGGTCAAGCTCAGCACCTTTGAGCCAAATTTTTAAGAGGATTTTGGGCACATTTGCTAAATTGGGATTCCCAAGAAGTGCCGGGCAATGCTGGGAGAACACCAGGACACCAACTGTTCAGAGTGAAGACAGAGATGGGGACAACAGTCGAGGTTCTTTTATATGTAGGGTTGTCACATATTGCTGAAAACTGGGACCGTTCCTTCTTTCAGGATCTGTCCTAGTGCCCCAGTTTATTTTACAGAAAAAACAGAATGTTGTCCTGTTTTGTGTAAACTCCCGCAGATAGACTGGCCGCCTGAATGAACCAGCGGCCAACTAAGCTGGTCAAACTGATGACAGATTGTTTGAAGGCATGTGAGCTTCAAGGACCACCCTGTTGATATCCTGTTCTCCCTGCTCCAGCACTTCTAGTGAGCTTCTCCCCTCCACTTAAAGCCATGAACCAGCCCTCTTCTACACACAGGCAAATTCATAAGGTGACAGTCAAGACGACAGCAGAAGTTGCTGCACTGAGGAGGGAGAGAAGTGGGTCCTGCTTGCTCTGTCACCCTCCCACACACATTCTCATTCCCCTCTTCCTCCCGCCTGCCCCCCCAGCATTCTGGTTTTTCACTTGGTCACCCTATTGCTTTATTCTGGAGCCATAAAATGACAGAGACAGTCACTGACCTGCAAGCAGAGTGATTAAGGGACGAGGGTCCTTAACACAAGAAGCTGTGCCATTTCTTTTTCAAGTCAGTGTGTACCTTTGGTGGGGCAGGCAGTATTTAACTCAGAGCTTGAGTGTCACCATTATAAGTATTGTCCTGGCCATTGACCCCATAAAGGCTGTGAAATATTAAACCCCCACCCCCTAGTTGCCATTGCTTTTGTGAAGGCAGAAGTGACTTCCAGTGAGTGCAGCAATTACCTTACTCCCACAATTAGGCAAAATGGTGGTAGGAGTACAGGACATAGAGGCACTCCTGGTTTATTTAATATCAGTGCTTCTCCCTGCTCCCCTCCAGCCCCTCAAAGACCTGGTAAAGCAGCAAAAACAAAAGCCCCTTTGTCAACTCAAAAGCTGCTGTCTCTCTAATAGAGTCTCTGCCTCCCTCAGAAACTTGGGCAAGGGGTACCCCACCATTGCTACAGCTATGATGCCAGAAAGCTAGAAGGTCCTTGATTACCCCAGCAAATTCAAATGTGAGAAAAGTCTAAATTTTTCATCTGTTATCATCTACATACAGGCAGAGGTCTACGCGCTCACAAAATTGACCTGTTCATAGAAGGTACCCCAGCTAGCAAGTGTGATTGAACCAGATATTTAACGCAACTATGAATTTATCTTGGATTTCATCTCTCCACTATTACTTGAACAATTTTATGGAAAACCCACTCCGCCAGTTTTGCAGATGAGTGCTTTCCACATTCATTCGATGAAACTTCACTCTTTTTTTCCATGGGGTAAAAGCATCAAGCCACGATAATCCACCATTTAACAGTCTGCAAATATAACTGGATGGCCTTGGATTTGACCTTAAACATTAAACAGAAAGTGCGAGGTTAACATTCACAAGTGAAATGTCCACTATTGCTGTGTGCCCATATGCAACGGCATGGTTACAAGATGACCTGCAAAAAGATATACAGGGTAAAATTTAGAAGGTATAAACCGGCACAAAAACAGAATTAAATTTGGAACTATGAATTAAATGTAATGTTTATTCTAAAGGACACTGCAAAGCATGTGGCAGCTAAGAAAGAATGGAATTAGTTGGTACTTTAATTTAACTGCTTCCTCCCTTTAATTGTATCACTATAACCTTGTGCTTCCCCATCCATCTGTGGTATCCACCAGCACACTCCTCTTTGACTATAAGTTTTTTGGGACAGGGACTCTCTACACTGTGTATGCGCCATCATGCCTCGCAGCACAATGGGGGCCTGGATCCCTGAATGGGCCATTTCAGCACAACCACCATATAAATAATAAACAGCAACAACATATTAAACAGATCTCCAAAACTATCAGAGCAAGCTGGGGAAGGAAGCTCTAACTCATGGGGAACCAGGGAATTCACCATCTAGTTATGGGATTCACTGAGCTCCCAGAGCAATTCACTAGAATTCTGCCAGTTCTTCTTAGGCATGGAGAGTAAAATATAAGAAGAGAGATGGTAAAGAAGGGAGGAGATGGGGAGAAAGCACAGACTGAGGTAATAAGAAGCCATTCAAGAATACACTCCTCAAATCCTAAAGCCAACCCTACGAACTGAGGCATACATTTTCAAGGGACTAGTGATTTCGGGTGCCCAACTTGGCACCTTAAAGGGTCCTGATCTTTAAGCAGTGTTGCGCACCCACCTTTTGAAAATCAGGCTCCTTTAAGGTATCTCAAGTTGGGCACTTAAAAATGGAGGCACCCAAAAATCACAAATCACTTTGGAAAGTTTATGCCTGATAAAACTTGTATCATATACCGCAATATTATGCGTATTCCATTATATTAAAGACAAAAATGTTTATGACTGTCCTTCAGAGTGACATTCCAATCAAGGAGACAAACTAATCTTTCTTACTCTTCAAATCATTACTGGGAACGCTTTCATTGCATTAACGCCCTTCTCCCACTTTCCAAACCTCTCCTGACTCAACTCCCGGATAATCGCAATTATATTCAAGTTGTTTAAACTAACAGCAGCACCATTCACAGTTAGAGGCTTCAGCTACTTTGGATTCATTTGCTTGATCAACACTCAGCCCAGGATAAGTAACTTTCAGAGAAAACTGTCACTAGGTAGACAATGGGCTTGCAGTTAACATCAGTAGATTTGTGTGTCTAAATGTTTGCAGACACTTGGTAAAATGTCTCAGCCCAAGCTTCTAAAGGACAATCCTCCTGCAGGGCTGTATGTGTTTAAAGGAGGCAATCTCTGAGATAAGCAGAAGGAGAGCCACCTCTTATGTGCCAAGAATGTCAGAGGGGAACAGAGCCAGGAGACAATTTTTGGGAATTATATTTCAACAGATATAGGATCTCCTGTCTCTCTCTCTCTCTCTCCTGTCCACCCAACACACACACACACACACACACACACACACACACACACACACACACACACACACACACACACACACACACACACACACACACACACACACAAGTGATGTGGAGCTCTCTGTATAGAGGACCTAGCCTGCCTTGCATCCCCTATATTGCTACAACAGTAGTAAAATATATGCTCCGTGATCTCCTGTGCTGGCAAGCCCTTGGGACTAGGCTGCAAATCCCTGAATATCATGAAAATAATTTGCCCTACTCTTTGTGGGTCAATTAAAACATTTCTTTGAGTACATAAATATTCTTCCAAGAACAGATAACATCCAGGTCATTACAAAATAAACCCTGCCAATTTATTTTTCTTGTAACTCCATTGTACTCCTCTCATTGTTGGAGATACCAGGAAGCGATGTAATGTCTTGTTGACATAAAAAAAGTTGTACTAATTTATAAACCACATTAGTTAGCAACACCCTTGTGAGGAGGCCTCTCTCTTTGGTTAAAAAGTAATGTCTTTCAGAACTGATTTAAACTAAATTAATGTATCACAGTCTAAATTGGTACAACTCCCTCACATAGATACAGCCTAATGCTAATGGTACCTTCCAGTTTTGGTGATAATCCCATCATGTTACATGTGCATTTATTTACAGATGAAGCTCCCTTTACACTCTTGCACAAACAGCTAAAATATAAAACATTATACAAAACATGTTATGAAAACTGTACGCCACACCATAAATCCAAATCTAAAATAGGAGGCAAATTCATTTCTGTGCATACTAATTTTTAGGCCATTATTGAACACTGGACTGTAAGCCTTTCTGCAGTAGTAGTATTTTTGCTTTATTGAGAATAAAATTCATTAGTCAAAAATATGATGATTTTCTTGTTACAAAAAGGGTCAGGGTGAAACCTTGGTAGCACCAGGGCTGGTGCCAGGATGTTTCGCGCCCTGGGCGAAACTTCCATCTTGCGCCCTCTCCACCCCTGCCCTGAGGTGCTCTGCCCCAGGGGCAGCTCCCTCCCCACCTTGAGGCAGCCCCCTTGCAGCAGCTCCCCACCCCCCACACCAGCTCACCCCTGCTCTGCACACGAGCATGAGCACCCCGAGCACGCCATGGCTACTTCACTTCTCCCCCCTCCCAGGCTTGCAGTGCCTAAGCTGACTGGCGCCGCAAGCCTGGGAGGCAGGAGAAGTGAAGCAGCCACAGCATGCTCGGGGAGGAGGCGGGACAGGGTGAGCTGGAGCGGAGAGTTCCCCTGCATGCCGCCCCCCCTTACTTGCTGCAGGTGGCCCTCCCCGCGCTCCCCTGCTCAGCTCCCTCTGCCTAAATGCCAGCAGCGACCGGGGTGGCCGAAGATCTGGCTGCCGCGGTCGCTGCCGAAGAAAATGGCGCCCCCCAAATGCCTGTGCCAGTCGCCTAAATGGTTGCACCGGCCCTGGGTAGCACAGAATGTATATAACAGCTCTAATGCCACACATTCTTGCCTCAGGCTAGCAGGCAAAGAGACGCATGGTTGTCCAGGCCAGCCCTATGCTACAATGATTCTCAACAATTTTTTCAGCCCCCTGCAGCCGTTAGGCAGCTATAACACAATCTGGGACAACTGGCCACCCTTAGAGCATCAACAAAAGT
This sequence comes from Gopherus flavomarginatus, assembly GCF_025201925.1. Taxonomy (NCBI): domain Eukaryota; kingdom Metazoa; phylum Chordata; order Testudines; family Testudinidae; genus Gopherus; species Gopherus flavomarginatus. Next base: position 216,263,173 of record NC_066618.1, on the reverse strand, counting down.
AGAGCACTGGTATACTGGGGAGGGACAGTGGATAGGGCAATGGACTAGGAGCCAGGAGATCTGGGTCCTAGTCTCTACTCTGTCACTGACCTGCTGTGTGAACCTGGGTGAGTTACTTCATCTCTGTTTCCCCTCTTATCTATTTGGATTGCAAGATTTTCAAGGCAGGGGCTGTCTCATCCTACATTTTTGCACAATGGGGGCCTCTCCATGCTACCATACTAGGAACAAATAAAACAATAATAATGGCAATACAAAAGAGTGAGTAGGCCACCTTAATACAAGTCTAAGGGGTGCTCTGCAGTGTCAGCTTAGCTATAACCAAAATCTCACCGTCTCCCTTTTTTGGTTTGCTCACAAGGAAGCTTCGCATTCCCCAATGTCTAAATACATTAATCATCAAAAAGTCAGATTTAAGACACAACTCTCCTCTTTGCGTCTTGGTCTTTCAGAGTGTCTAGACACAGTTCTTTGCTGGGTTACACATTCACTCTTACTTCTATTATAGATGGGGCCTACAAATACTATTGTGTTTCTGTAACCAGACTTTCAATCTAATCAGAATGGGGGGTGGGAGAGGAATACAGTTGAAAACGTTCTGCTTCTGTCTCATATCAGAATTTAATTTTTGGTGAAATTCTCCAATCTTCTTTCCCAGATTGCAACTCTGCTCTAATTACAAGTAGAGTTTGGTAGTATCCATATGACAGCCTCTCTTTTTTCAAACATACCCAGGTTTGTGCACCCACATTTACTACACCCGGAGATCCACAGGTGGATCCTTTCCTCTTCCTGTCTCCATATCAGCATTCACTTCTCCCCCTCTTTTCCTAGGACCCTGTGGGGAGGGGACGGGGCATTGTCTATGGTCTGGGATCCATACAAGATGACATATCCTTGGCTGCCTCAGTTACCAGCAATATATTCACCATGTTATGTAGCAGCAGCAAATGTCTAGAGCAACCATGTCACTAAATAGCTGATTAAAAGCGATAGTGTAGACGGGGACCTATAGTTTAGACATTGGTACAGTAACGCTCCTAATTCACTAGAGAGTATAATTATCCTAGATGCAGTCTGAGGTCCATGGACTAATGCACTGTTACAAAGACTTTAAAGACAAACAAGAGACACCAGAAGGTAATGGAATAATGAATGCTGTGACATGCTGTTACGGACGTTTTGGATTTGGGTAATAATGTAGTTGAAAAACAAATTTAGAATGTCAGGTATCAGAGGGGTAGCCATGTTAGTCTGGATCTGTAAAAAGCAACGGAGTCCTGTGGCACCTTATAGACTAACAGACGTATTGGAGCATGAGCTTTCGTGGGTGAATACCCACTTCGTCAGACACATGTGGTGGAAATTTCCAGAGGCAATTTCCTCCACGTGCGTCTGACGAAGTGGTAGTCTGACAAAGGGGGTATTCACCCATGAAAGCTTATGCTCCAATACATCTGTAAATTTAGATTGGAGTTCTATTATCAGCCTGTAGGGGCGATTCTTCACCAAAAACACCAATGAGGAAAAAATGTTCTATATTTGTCCTGCACATTTCCCTCAAATAAAGGCCATAATTAGATAAATTCTGGGTTAGAGCTGATGTGTTTGTCTGTAGCTATCACATGTCTGCAGCCCACCATAGACCAGGCTCATCAACACCATCACCTCCATAATTCAAAATGCTTCAGTTCAGATGCCTAACCATTTGCAGTGTTGCTAACTCTCACACTTTATTTGCAAATCTCAAGATAATTGTTGCTTTTCTTAAAGTTCTAGCTCTTGGCTTCTTTAGATTACTGAGTGACTATCGCAGTGGGTTTTGTTTGTTTTTTAAGTTCCTAGAACTTCTTTCAGAGAAAAGTTGAAAACGCAAACCCCTAAAGGCTCAAAAAAAATAGACAGGAAAATAAAAAGAACCCAAAATTAATTGTTGTTCAAAATCTCATTATTTTTAAGCCAATCTCATCATTTTTGAGTGTTTGGTTTTGGCAATACCACGAAAGGGACAAATGAGGTAAACCAGCTCTCACATACCCTGAGAGTTGCACACCAAACCCTGTGTTTGTTTTTTAATATTAATCATTCCTACTGTGAATGTTTTAAGCATACAACTAAAATAGACTTACAGAATTGACTTTAAGCCACCTTCTACTTATTCATCCCTTCAGATCGTTCTGTGGAACTCGTCACCACAGCATGCAAGCCCTTTCTATTCCTTAATGGATGACACAGTTTTCTCTTCCCTCCCCTGCCACCAAGAACTTTGCTCCTCTCGATCTGTCGGAGAGTTTTCCCATGACATTTCTTCCGCTGGGCTGCTTGAAAGACAGTTTCAAATTCCCTGAACTGGATCCGGGAGTGTTCCAGCACCCCCTACTTTTTTCAGGGGGTAAACACACAACCAAAATATCCAGCTCCAGGACAGCTTGACCTTTCGGTGACCCTTACCCTGACCTAACACTGGTCACTCTCACCAGCAGATTTGTTTATCTTGGGACCTCAAGGCTCCGAACCCTAAGGCATCAGCTTTTGTCTCCAAACTCCAAGGCCTACTGGAGCTAGTTGCCAGCCACAATCTGAATGCAGATTAGTCAGCTGTGTGAAAAGCTTGGGTTTTATTTTCCAGTCCCCGACTTGATACTATGCTGACTGGTGACATGGAGAGTCCACAGACAGCTGATTTTAGCAACCTCCCCCAAAAAACCCTCCAGCCCTCCAGGAAAGAGATTCAATCTTAACGACAATGCTCTGTTATCAGTCTGCCTCTGATTAGGAGTCTCTTCCCTGCTCGCTCAGTAAATTAAATATACACCCTACTTGCAGCACTCCATATGCAAGCATTTGCCTCTGCAGCCTCCTAAAGAAGAGTTTCAGAAGGCTCTTCCCTAACTGTGTGATTAATATACAGTTGTATGGTTAATATGCAAACACTAAATCCCTAGTTGCAGACCACGCAGAGGAACCCAGGATTAAAAAAATCCCATCCATGTATTTTCAAATAAATCGCAATTTTTAAAAAATTATCTTTATGTTGATCTGCAAGGCCTCACTTCTGGTAACAGTGACCTTGACCCTGCAAACACTTATACACATGCATAGCTTGGTTCAGGTGAGCAGTCCCATTGAATGAGAATACTTACATGAGTAGGCTTAAGTATGTGCCTATGTGGTTGCAGGATCAGAATTTGGATATTTCAGGGGTGAGCATAGCTTTTATAGCAGTGGATTTATTACTGGGCTTTATTAGTTGATTCAGTCAGTTTAACTAGAAATGCGAAAAAAACAGACCAGTTTTGATATTGCAAAAACTCATCAGGTTTGGGCTTTGCAAACAAGTCAGGTTTGGGCTTTGCAAAATTAAACACAGGGAAAGTTCTGCTCTGGATTCTATTTTATCCAAGCACTCCCAGATAAATAATTCTGGGTTTGAGCCATCGCTCGTTTTAACAGGAGTGATGAACACAGACATAAGCAGATTCCTGAGCAGCTTCTTTTTCTTTAAACAAAACTGGGGGGGAAGTGTCTCAGACTTCCCCCTCCCCCTTTTTAAATAGAGAACTGCATTGGAAGAGGCAAAGTAGTTGTGACAGCAGATGCAGAAATGCAGAGCAATTTTTCTCTTATCATACGGCTATGCATAAAGGGGGAGGGGGGAAACTGCAGCTGGATGCATCATTCCGGGAATGTCTGTTATCCCAGAAGTGACTGGAAACAACACATCTCAAATATGCAGAGCCATTATCAGGCCTGAGCTTAAATAAACTTTACTGTCCATTCAGTGATCAACCTCCCTCAGAGTTGCTGGCTCCATTCATCACTGTCACCTTTTCAAAGTGACTGCGATGACAGTTCATGATCATTAACTAGTAATGGTGTGCTTTGCATTAAAGGGAAGGCACATCAAACAGATGGACCCACAATTCAAAAGTTAACTAAATTATATAAGAGACATTCTCTGGCTAACCACATACAGATGGTGGCAAAAGGTAGAACAAAATGGTAGGTATGGAAAACGAGAGGGAGTTTCAGAGTAGCAGCCATATTAGTCTGTATCCGCAAAAAACAGGAGTACTTGTGGCACCTTAGAGACTAACAAATTTATTTGAGAACAAGCTTTCGCAGGCTACAGCCCACTTCATTGGATGCAAAGAATAGAACATACAGTAAGGAGGGCAACCCCCACCTTTTCATGTTCTCTGTATGTATGTATATATGTTCCAGTCTATGCATCCGATGAAGTGGGTTCTAGCCCACGAAAGCTCATGCTCAAATAAATTTGTTAGTCTCTAAGGTGCCACAAATACTCCTGTTCTTTTTAAGAGGGAGTTTGCATTTTATGGAGTATCTACTGATTTCCCAATTGCCTTCTAAGATGGGACTATTACTACTACTATCAAAAAGAAGCTGTTATAAAAATGGCTTTCTATAACTGATATAAGCAGAAACACTGGCTGTAGTGGTAAGCATGGTGTCAACAAATTTGTGAGCATCAAAATGCCTTTGATTTTGAAGATTTGCTGTATTTGGGATTTGTTTTTTCCCTGCAGTGTATCCCACTATGATATTCATTTTGATCAGGGCTGTGTAGCTAGGAGGACCATTGAATAAGGGAGATTTAAAAACAAACAAGGAAGGTTTAAAATCTCTCATTGAAACACAATAAAATCCTTCATCCACCAGAATCTAAGCCTAGCTCATTGTCACTTCCTTTACTCCTATAGGCAACGGGCATTCTCCCAACAGCTCTGCACACCAATACTCCACACTTGCAGGCAAAAACATTCACAGACAAGTTAAAAAGCATGGTCTTGGTGTTAAGAAACTAAATGGAATTCAGGAGATCTGGAGTCAATTCCCAGCTCACTCAGGGAAAGAGAACAATCCCTTGTGACTTACACAGACAATGTGAATTACAAATATCTTCATCACTGCTGGAGCACTCTGCTGCCCAAGAATCACTTACAGAAGAAATCTGTGAATTTCAAATAGCTAATAAGTCTGAATTCCACAGGCTGTTCATGAACAAATAAAAGCAATGATTGCTAGTATCTAGTTTATTACGGGCCAGGGTCTTTTTAGTTGACATTGATCAATCTCATATATTTGGGCCAAGTTTTTCAAAGAAAACTGGGCACTTAGTGTTAGCTTTTTAAGCACATAGTTAGACACCTAAGTAAACAGCCTGATTTTAAAATATACTGATTATGAAGTCAGTGGGAGCTGCTGGGTGCTCAGGAGTTTTGTGAATCACGTCATTGAGGGTCTGATTCAAACCCATCAAAAACAATAGGCATCTTTGCACTGACTTAGTGAACTTTTTATGTCACAACCTAACTCTAGACTGGGGAGCCTATCTTTAGGCACCCATTTTTAAAAATCTTGGTCTTCACTTTCTGAAATATTGCACAATAGCTTATGCCAAGAGACCTTTGTATTCAGTGCACTTTATACATTAAAAAAAAAATCAAAGAACAAACAGACACACCTCACACCAGTTCATCTTAGCCCCACCTCCTCACACCATAGCTCTTCAGTTGCCTGTCAGATTACAATACTTTGTTCCTTTACTATGTGTTTATTAAAAAGGTTAATACAAGCATGTCCCAGGAAGGGGAACATTGCTTAGGAGTCTACACACATTCATACTGTAGGCTTTTCAGGGCTGGGACTATCTTACGACCAGTGTGTGTTTGTATAGCACCTAACACAATGGTGCTCTGGTCTTCACTGGGGCCTTCAGGAGCTACTGTACAGATAAATAAGTAGTGGACGATTTTTAGAGACACAGTTTGGAGTTGGCACCCAGCTCCCATGGATTTGCAATTTGGGTATCTAAACGCCCTTTGTGCCTTTGAAAATCTCCCTTTAAATGTCAAGAGAACTGAGGTCATTTCCCAGGTTTACTACTGACCTGCTGTGACTCTGGACAAGTCATTGGACCTAGATTTTCAGAGTGGCTTCTAATTTTGGCTGATCTAGTATTTGGGTGCCCAACTTTAGACTCATTATAAGACCGGATTTTCTGAGCGCACGCAGCTCCCAGTGGCCTCTGTTTTCATGTGTTAAATAGGGACAATACTTACCTCCCATGGAGGGGTGTTGTGAGAATTAAATCATAAGTGTTTGCTAAGATCGTAGAAATCCTCAGGTATAAAGTGCTACAGATGTAAGGATCTGCTCATCTAGAGCTTGGATCTCCCAGTCCCTGAGTGACTGCTATAGCCGCACCACCGGACAACTCTGGCAGAGCAGCAATTGACAGGCTGTCAGCCTTGTGGACCCAAGCAGGACAGGATGTGCCCCCCCACAGAGGGCCTGATTGGCAGTGCTGCCAGGGTCCCTGCTTGGTCAGGAGTACTACTTAAGCCTGGAGGGGATACCAGGAAGCTGTCTGTGCAAGGCAGACCCCCATCTGGATGCTAGGACAAGCCTTGTTCCCAGCCCCGCTCCAGCCTGGTTCTTTTTCTGGTTCCTGGGTTCTGCTCTGACCCCTGACCCTCAGCTCTGGTTCCCGACTCTGACTCCACCCGCTAGTTCTGGCTGCTCATGCCCAGGCCTTTACAATAGAAGTGCAAAGTATTGTTGTTGTTCTCGGAATACTGACTGGACTGAACGGGAAGAAAGGAATGCATTACCCCTCTTTACTCCTTCTCAGTTCAGCCTAGTCCTCCTGCAACTAGCTTGTACTGTGAGCTATTGAGGTCCAAGACTGTATGTCCTTTGTGTCTTGTACAGTGCGGAGCGCTTTGTCGGTGGTATACAATATTACTAATAAAGGAAGAAAGCTGAAAATAATTGTTGGTTAACACTGACGTGGCACAGATGCTGAATTCAGCAATTAAAAATAAGAACCAGGACTGCTGGTACAGTACACGCTTCAGCTGGTTAGAAAAAGTGGGAAATATCTAACTTTCCATTCAGTCTCATTTGTCTGTTTTACATAGTTTATATTGTAGTGAAATAAATGTAGTGGCAGGATGATTCTAAGCCATACAGGACACCTCTGTATATCCTCGTCCTCTCCCCCACCCTCAGGTTATGTCTATACTACAAGCACTACAGTAGCACAGCTGCAGCTACACCATTGTAGTGATGTAGTATAGTGTTTCCTACATTGACAGAAGGGGGTTTTCTGTTGCTGTAGTAAATCCACCTCTCCAAGAGGCAGTAACTAGGTTGACAGAATTCTATCATTGACCTAGGTGTGTGGGTCTAGGTCAAACTAACTGTGGCACTGAAAGTACACAATTTTTCACAGCCAGCCCTGAATGACATAGCTAGATGGATCTAACATTTAAGTGCAGACCAGGCCTTAATGTACCTGTCAGGACCACAACCCCAGGCTACTGCTATCCTCCCCAACATTGCTGCCTTTTAAGCATCTCTTCTTGGGAAATGTATTGCAGCATCAGGAATGGTGACTGGAGGGGGAGGTGGCTGGAGTGTGAGGAGGGTGACTGGAGAGTGAGGGTTCCAGGAAGGTGGCCCTTACAGGAACAACAACATACTATATTTTGTTGAGGTAGTCACAGTCATGTAATTATTTTGTCTGGAGATACATGTTAGTAATGGGGAATTTGCTTAACAGATCTCTGAAGTTAATGTACTTTAATATCTATCCACACCTCAGCTCCTAGACTTTGCCCACCGCCGAGTGGAAGGGCTAAGAACTGGTTGGGATGTAACAAGTTATTTTTAACATTCAGATTAAGAATTCACCCAAACATTTAAAATGACAACCACCAGCTAGGGATATAAGTGCTTCAGGCAGCATTGTCTAGTAAATAGGGCACTGGGCTAGGGTTTTGGAGAGCTGGGTTCTATACCTGGCTTTGCCATTAAGCTGCTATGTGATCTCAGACAACTCACTTCACTTGTCACTCTATGCCTCTATTTCCCCACCCTTTTCCTGTCTTGCCTATTTAGGTTTTGCGCTCTTTGAGTCAGGGACAGTCTCTTCCTATATTTGCACAGCGTCAGCATAATGGGTAACCAGCCAGAGTCGGTGCCTCTAGGTGCTACTGTCTGACAAATTAATAATAAATAATAACCACCATGATATGTTAGAACACAATACAATTCCTTAGCCAACCAAAAGCTGATCAACACATGAAAGAGATGAGCAATTCAAATGCACTTGTAAATGAGACAGTGTAATATTAACCACATGTCCTGTGCAGGATTGACACAGATTCTGCCCTTCTTACGGAAGGCTCATGACTGAGCTCAGGGTTGCTCTATGCTTTAAGAGTGCTTCACTCACCAGTGACTGGCCATGGAAGCTGAGCACTTTAAGTGACTATACACTCAGACCTGCTTAATCCATGGTTTTGATATCTACACGCCAAAAAATGCAACACAATGGTAACCTGGCCAATTATGTAATTCTTTATCAAGGGGAAATATAGGTAAACCAAGAAATTGGTTTAAGATCTGAAGTAATCAGAATTGTCATCCCTGACAGCATTTTTTACTTTACTTGCTAGATGAACACAGTTGCCTATGTCAGACAGTACTTACGTGTGTGCATATGAAGTCTCCTTTTAAATCTTTCTGTACAGTGTGCATCTCAGTGATTTCCCATTGCAATGAATGGCATAGTTTGCTTAAGGAAGAGTTTCAAGTATACCAAGTTAATTTATCAAGCAACTTAATGCACTTATGTTATAGGACTGGCTGAAATGGACTAGATCAATTTAATATCCATTAGTGTGTAAAACTTTATCACAACCCCCTGCCATCTCCTCCACCTGGCAAACTACATCCGACCACATTTTAAAAGGATCTCCTCAAAGGGATGCTTCTTACCAGTTTTGTTGTTTTTCCCTGGACCATTACACATTTCTTAGAGTTGTGTCATGCAGGGTGAACCCTTAGGATGGGAGCATATTACAGGAACAGGCATTAAAATACCAGTTCTGTTATTCCAGAAATGGAGACAATGTGGACGGGAAATGAGGGACTTCCCTACCAACTGAAAGATGACTTCAGCTTTGCAGCTCACAGAGCTGGGGAATAAAACAAATGAATTAGAACGAGAGAAAAATTGGGAGGAATGTACAAACTTCTAACAATCTGTATCTGGTACATTACCCTCCAGTTAGAAGCTGCCTATTCTTTATGTAACTAAAGAAAGAAAAAAGAGTCAAACAGATATTAAAATATTCCCAAGTGTTTAAATATATTTAAATTCTTGCAAGCACCTTAAAAATATCAAAACTCTCCCGTACTCTCTATCTCTGACTTCCTTCTCAGTGAAGTTCCAATTTGGGGTGATGATCCAGAGGGGTTTCTTACTGCATGTGATCAAAGCATTTGCTTAACAACTCCTTCTCCCCCTTCCATCCCCAGTTCAAAGGTTTATATAGCCTTAGTCCCAAGAACACTGAGATACTAATCTACTTAACTGTGTGTCCAAGTCAGGTAAATATAATACCCGTTGTCTCCCTTCAAGTATGGTTAGCAAAGACTGTGTTACCAGAAGCCTCAAGACTCTTAGGACTTTGATAACCCGAGAGAAACATGAGCTGAACATTTTCAAATGATTCTAGTTAGCTAGTTTTCATAAAAGAGCAGTAGGGTCTGCTGGTTCCTGGTGCTCCCATAGAAACCAAAGATCAGTTGACAGATTCTAATGGAGTCTCACTAGACTTTCAACAAGGGAACCACAAGGAAAGCGTGACTTGGTCTCTTTAGAGGCAAAAACATTTTGGGCTGAAGAGGAAACCCCAGGAAACTCCGTACACACTTTATGTTAATATTATTTTCCCTATTAGCATCCAATATTAGTTTTGAATCAAGATGGTTAATTGGTTAGTTCAAATATATCCCTGGTATTCCTGCAGCATGGGCTATAAATAAATAAGGCCCTTCTGTAATGCCTTCTACCTTAAAGCATTTTACAAACACTAATGAATGAAGCCTCATCACCTCTGAGATAGAGTATTATTATCCTTGGTTTACAGATAGGGAAAACAATGCACAGAGAAATTAAGAACTTAGCTAGCACAAAACTGTTCCAGTCAAGCAAGTACTAAGTCACACATACAAACCGTGTGGACGTGATTCTTGGTGAGTGTCAAGCCGTTCACAACTGGCTACCACTGAATGAGTTTATGCCCTCCTAGGGCATTCATATGAATTATGGACCAATTTAGCAAGCTTTTTAGTCCTGAATCAAATGCCAGCTTTCTGGGTCATTACACTAATGACATAAATGAGTCAATGCAATATTTGCTGCTGCAGAAAGTTCTCTTCAGGTGCCATAGAACTTTTGCTCCATACATTCTTCAAATTGTATTGCCAGGATTTTCTCTTGCAGCCAGATAAATACAGTAGCTCTGCTGCCCTGAGAGCTAATATGGTCTAGCAGCTAGGGCACTGGACTGGGAGTCTGGGGTGCTCTTCCTCCGACTCTGACCTGCTGTGTGACCTTTCCAAGTCACTTCACCTCTCTGGGTCTGGCCTCCTTTGTCTATCTGGTCTATTTAGACTACGGACTCTTTGGGACCGGGACTGTCTCTCACTATGTGTTTCTATCCTGCTTAGCACAATGGGGCCCCAATGGAGCCTCTAAGTACCACTTCAATATAAATAATTAACAACTCCACTCTGTCATCCAGGATTGATTTCATCTTTTTCTCTCCAACCAACTTCTATTGGCATAAGATTTTCTGAGTTAATAGAGCTAGCTCAGAGTGTCTGGATTTAGATTTAAAATTCAATTAATTCTCTATTTCTCGGGAAACACTCTTCCCGGGATTGTTCCCATAGATAAGGAGTTTATTTCTTGTTCAGTTTTTGCTGGTTTTGGCCTTTTTTCAGTTCCTCTTTTAGTGAGAGGCTTGTGGATTTCAGATGGGACTTCCAAACTGCCCTAATCCATATAGGTGACCTTGCTAATCACCTGGATAGCTAGCTTCAGAGCTATTGGCATAGAGACAGCAAAACAAAAAAAACACTCCCCAGCCTCAAGCAGGCTTCTTGGTCAGCAAACCTCCTGCTCTCTGGGGAGGAGCACACCTCCCAAACACACTGCAGTGACTTTGCAGAAGTGCATTCTGCAGCTTGGGAGCTCATCTGTGCTGATTTGGTGGGCTTACCTTACTGCATCACTGCAAGAAGTGATGGCTTTATGGAAAACTGTGTTCTTCACATATTAAAGCAGGGTTTCCCCCCTTGCCTCTCCTGCAGCCCTGCTTGTTAAAGGCTTACACTTCATAATTCACATGTTGACTCGGCAGCCCAACCTCCAGTGCCTCATCACCACTTTGGGAAACACACAAGTGTACATTTTGACAGTATGATATTTCCCTCTCCTTTCTTACATGAGCAGTGACATAGTTCACAATGTTGACATTTAAACTTTCATCACTGGCATTTCAGTTAGTATCTCTTGAAATCACGCCTCAGAGATATTGTTTCAGTATCTCTGCAAATTGAGGCAGACATTTCTGCATTGGTTATATTCACATTTGGAAGGTTTTCTTTTCTTCTCAACCATAGCAACTGGAGATTTCCTCAAAAAGCTGAGATGACAGAGAATGATTGAGAAGTCTGTCCAGGCTTGCAGCCTAGTCCTACACACTCAACACTTTGGAAAATTACATAAAGGATTTAGGTTGAGGGAAACAAATATACAGGAGTTTAAATGCTGCTAAGGGATATTATCTCCTCAGAACAGAGATTGTTTTAATTTGTGCCTAGAACAAGAACTAGTTACCTAAACTCTTGCTTGATTGATAACAAGACCCCTTTTGTAATAGTGACACTCATGCATACTTTGGACAATGACAAGCTTCCTGGGTAACCTTCTGGTTCTGTGGAGTAACAAACAGTCATCTGGAGCTCTCAGAGAAAAGTCCTAACAGCTGTGCTGGGTGTTTGGTGAGTGAAGTTGCCATAACTGTTTGCTCAAGACCAGGACTGAATCATCCTAGCAATGAGCATCCAAGCCCTCACAGCTTGGCACCCCTACAAAAGGGGACTCCAAACAACATACTTGCTGCTGCAAGCAATGAGAGATTCAGGTTTAAGAAACCCAATTTCTGACCTACACCCCTTTATTACCAAAAAAATAAAATAAACCAAAACTACTGTAGTAAGCAAGGAACTGAATTCAAAAGGGGAAATTAATTAAAAACCCATTCTTGAAAACTTCTGCAGAAACATCTGGCAATTTAAACTAAAATGCTCTTTAACTACTGATAAGTGTCCTTGATAAATTGTTTTTTAAAGACACTTGCAGTTAAAGGGACATGAACTATGCTAATCATTTTTAAAGTGCAGTTCTACTCTGACATTGTGGAGTTCAAGGTTTATTACATTGCATTGATTCCAGATCAAATTCTCTCCATTTGCAGGTAAGAAGGGAAGGAGGATGGTCTTGTGCTTAAGGTACTGGACTTTATCACTGGGGTGGGGGTTCAGTTCTGAGTTTGGCCACAGATTTCCTGTGTTTTCTTGGATTAGTGCTTCATCTCCCTGTGTCTCAGTTCCTCCTCGATAAACTGGAGATAATTCTTAAGAAAAAGTGTCCTTAATTCGACTTAGCTAACACAAGTTAATTCAAGGTAATATCCTTGTGAAAACAAGGCAGTGTGTAGTTTTCACACAAGTTAGCAGGTAAAGATAATACTTATATTCCCCTTTAGCCTGTAACTTGACCTGATAACTCATGTGAAAACTACATGCCGCCTTGTCTTCACCAGGATTTTATCTCAGGTTAGCTAACTTGAGTTAAGAATACACGGGGTTTTGTAGTGAAAACAAGGCGAGAGCAAGATGTTTTGGGTAGGGGCTGTCCCTTACTCAGTATGTACACAGCACCTAGCATGCCCTTAGATTTTATTTTTTTTAAACTACAAGTATTTTGCAAGTTACACATTTCATTTTAGCATTTCAGTCAGCTTGGACAATAAAAACATACTAGTCATCTTTGCTTATGATTTTAGTCAGCTTCCCTTTCTGGTTCTCATGCATTAAAATAATTCAAAATTGAATAAGCTGCAGCCATTGCAGGGGACCCGTTATCACCACAGCCATCAGCTATTTTGAGTGAGCACCATCCCTCTACCAGTCTCTCCTTTCTCCCAGATGTGTCTTTACATGGATTATTGTGCTCTCTCACCCACCCCCAATAAGCCGCTAGGAATCTAGTCCCTCCTCCAATTGCATTGTGTAATTTCAGGAGAAAGAGAGAATTTTTCTCTGCCACATTGGTTTACAAGAAAATGGTGGCTGTTTGAAGGTACTCAGAGGTTTGGAATGTTAGAATTAGTGCAAGAGATTTAGTAAGTACAGGGCAAATGAGCTGGTCAAAATACATACAGAACAATGTGATAAATATTATTTATCACATGCATCTGCCAATTTTCACATGGATATCACCACTGCATATGGTATATACATATTTATACACTAGAGAGGGTCAAACATTTCCCATCAAAGAGTGGTTTTCTTTTAAGAAAGTCAATCACTTTTTTGTGTAAACTGACATTTTCATAATAAATTCCCATATTCAGTAATTTTACAGATTTTTGTTAAAAAGCTGAAAATCCAAAACCTAAAAATGCTTTCCCAAATAAAAACCTGAAAAATGTCCAGAAAATGAACAAAAATGTTTTGGTTTTGTCCATTTTTTTTTGCAGAAATACACATTTTCCAACCAGTTCTAACACACACACACACACACACACCTAAAAGCATTTGAGAATGTTGCAGTTTCTTTTCTTCAATTCTGCACGCCTTCCACCACTTGTTTTACAGAAAATATAGATGAAATAACTATTGTCACATCAGAAACATGTGAAACACATGAATGTATATATTTTCAATGCAAAGTCATTCTCACTGCCCGCATGACAGATATTTGTAAAGAATATATTTTTCTTCATTATATTTATTGAATATCATGAATGTCCAATACCATGTTCCTCAAAAGGTATGAAAAGATCAGGATTGTTAAGTGGGTTTGCATCTCAACGGATCAGATAAATGAAACAGCGAGGGGGGAACGAAGCCCTAGCCCAGATTGGCTCTAAGTATCAAATATAGTCTTAATAAAGATCCAAAAGCACTGTACAGATTAGAAAATCCTTCCAAACAAATCAAATCCATTATGTCGAAGTTATGTAATTCATCTGTAGTTTGAAAAATGCATAGTCACCCTCACTGTAACTGCACACTGACCTAATGCCCAGCTTTGGGGTTGTGGGGAAGGGGAGGAGAGAGAGAAAACTATTTTATTTTCCACCTGGTGGGCCGGAATATATATTTTTAAGAACTATCCTTTACCTGATTTACACACTTCCTGTTCATGAAGGAGGAGTATGTCTTTTATACCTGGCAATGGGTCCCTGTTCAGTGTGCAGTGCTGTGACTTCTCTAATACCAACAGCATCCTTCAGCCCTTCACCTACTTCATCACCCTCAGGCACTTGTATGATGTGAATATTATTCTGTGCCTCATCATCATCGTAACAAGTCCCAGTACTTTCTGAGCAGTATTCTATAGGCTGACAGATTTGTGGAGTGCAAGACTCAGCCGCACTCACTGGCACTTGAGAAACAGAATATCCAGAATCTAAATCTGAAAAGGGAGTGAATGATGTCAGGAGGCTAAGAAACAGACTCCCTCTGAGTCTGGGGAGGTAGCAGGACAGGGCTTAAATATCCTGACTTTCCCCTCCCACCTGCAGCCTCACATATAACTGATGTTGGCTGCTTTGAAGAGTTTGGGGCATTGCAAAGTTCACCCTCCACAAGACTGGTGAAGGATTTTTGTGATAGGATTTATAATTAGACACTTCATTTTAACACTCCCCTTGTTCATTTCTGAAATTGCCCTCATGTAAAATGTCCCTACCTGGAGAGTCCTGCAGTTGTTCTCCCCGTATTTAAGTTATTACTGGCAGGCACTTTGGGAAGCCTGGAGCAAGAGGTGCTATCCACAACCAGGTTTCAGAATAGCAGCCATGTTAGTCTGTATCCGCAAAAAGAACAGGAGTACTTGTGGCACCATAGAGACTAACAAATTTATTTCAGCATAAGCTTTCGTGGGCTGTAGCAAAACTCCAACCCAGGATTTACCCAGGATTTACCCAAGATTTCCACCAGCTAACAAAACCTCCATGTGTCAGACAAGTCAAAGACTCCCACAGTCTGTCAATTAATTAGTCAACACTAATTCACCTGTATGACAGCCCTGTGTAAAACCCAGACTCTAGTTTCCTAGCTCTCCATGAGCAATGATGCTCAGACCCCTTAACACCCCTGCTGAGCTTTAACAATGAAGCTGCCACCTGGGAATAAGCAGTTACAGATGCACTCTGGCATAGCTTTCCAGCTGACAATATGCATCACAAAGGGCACATCACACTTTCAGAGGCAGAAAGAGAGGGGAGAGAGGGTACTGAAGCCAGCGGAAGCTTTGGGTGCTCAGCACCTCTGCAAATCAGGCCCTGGGTGCAGCGTATAAATTATGATATTGAATAGATCTCTCTCCTCCTCTCTTTTTACCAAAAATACTGGCTACGTTGTTAAAGCCCCACCTGAGTTAACTTTAACATGGCCACAATTTGGCAAAACAGCATGGGCCCTCTCCTCAGTGTGATCAGATGGCAGTATTGCTCATTGAATGTTCAGAGAATGAAAGGATTAGCAGCTCTCCCCCCATGAGGCAGGTGAGCCTAAACCCATTCAGACTCTCTTGCATGTCAGTTTACAAGTAAAACATAAGGTATAAATGCAGCTATTGTTTACATGAAGCAGCCATTGTGGCTGGGGAGTTAGATTAGCAATTTGCCCTTTGTAAAAGGATTAGCCGAGCCCTATTGTTTCAATGTTTATTTATCAATTTGCATTTTAAAAAGGGCGCATATCTGACTAGGGTCCATGTTCCCCATGTAATCTAGGCTGCTCCATTTACTTCCAGGCCCCAGTGCCAAAGATCTGCCAGAGTGCCTGTAACAGACCAGAAATCAAGCTGAACTAAATCCTTCCCATGACTACTTCTGCTTGCACTCTAATATTTTATACTAAACAAATGTGCTGTTTTGTTGCTGTGATGTATGCGTGAGAGACTTCCATCCGAGAGAAACCCTCCCATCACTGCGGGCTGGACCAGAGAAATGCTAGCACTAGCTTTCTTTGTTGTACATTTTGGGGCAGGGGAGGGGGGGATTTCTTCTATCTTTTTCTCCCCATACTATCTTTTCTAATAATTATTTAATTTACTTATAATTATTTCTATTGTACTCATTATAGTTTGAAAAACTGGGCCATGGCATATAGTCCATGTCTTCTATTTGCAATATTTGAACAACAAATGCCAAAACAATAAGTCAAAAACCTTAGATAAGATATTATAATTAGCACTTCTATCATATGTGTCATCTTCAAAGCAGTTTACAAACACTGACTAATGATGACGACCACAGTGCCCACAGGACTTAGGTTATTACTGTTCCCAGTTCACCAATGAGAAACCAAAAGAAGAGGAATTAAGTGATTTGCCCAAAGCAGATGCCAGGGTCAGCATTGACAGTGCCAGGATTCCAATGTAACCATTTCTGCCTTTCGATCCTGCACTTAGGCTCTTTGATCACTCTTCAGGTTAAACTGTGTCAGTGGTCAAAGGCCTTTGGGAGCCTTATAAACAAATATTTATTATTATAGCTACCAATTCACTACCTGCACATCACAGGGATCCTATGTAGAAGGGAAAGATTTCACACGGAGCAATTTCAAGTCTGGGGAGATGGAGAACTCCATTACCAAGCTAACTCCAGTAGGAGTGCAGTGTGGCCATTTGGCAGACAACAGCTGTGAAGTTTGTTCAGGTGAAAAATCCTTCATAAGACAGAGCAAGGACTTACTGAGGGCCAGTGGGAAAGAAGGTTTAATTAAAGCGACACCAGCTTGCACACATGACGGTATGATCACATACAGCCTGTGTCATACAATAGCGACCTAGGAAGTTATCATCTTCAATGAGAGAGTTTAAAAGATGAACATAGACTCACTCATCTGTGCTGTTAGGATAGTCAGTTAAAGTACTGGCTAGCTCTCAGGAGGCACACCAGAAAAATCTGGCATATATTGTATGAAGGGATAACTGCTTATTTATACAGAGCCACTGACAGGTATTGGTTTTGTCTTATAAAGCCCTAGAGGGCATGGGGCCTGCAGAGCAGACAGATGCCTCGCTGCCTGTGCCACACTGCCACAGCTGTGCTCAGTGGAGGTACCTGAGCAGAAGCCTCACTCATAAGAGGGTGCGGGAGCAGCAGGGAGGGTGTTCTCTGTGAGGGCTTCCCAGTTTTGCAACTGACTGCTCCGACCCCCTTGGTCTGTAAAAGCCTAGCTTGTTGACTTTCAGGCATGTTGCAAAGCCTATTTGTTTTCCCTGGCCATGTGGGAATGGGAAGGTTCTGGTGGGAGACTGTAAAGATCTTAAACTATGTTCTTTGCTGCTGGGTTATTGTGGCCATGAATACACTGATTAATGGTCAAAGGAGGAGTTAGATAAATGGTTTGTATAAAGACTGTGAATTGAAGAATTACCAAGAAGTGCTTAGAGCCAGGGTTAGGTGTTCCTTTTTGATGGATGTGTGTTCATGTAATAAAATAAGTAATAAAAAGCAAGGGGCATGGTGTTTCACAGACAAGAGAGACAGACGCAGTCCCACAGAGCTTACTATTTACATGTAGACATAGTACCATGAGTGACAACCGCAATGTGAGGAAGAGAGGACATGGATAACAACAGTAAACCTCGTGGCTGTTCTGCACAGTATGCATTACACAATTTGGCTTTTTAAAACAATTACACGTTTTTGGGTTATAAATTAGTTGTGCTGTTGTAATTCGAGTATGTTTGACTATGAAAGAGTTCGAGTTATGGAATCAATCACAAAAATTAATATAGGAAGAGTAAATTATACACACACAAAAACATCTGTGATCAGCCATAGAAAGTGTTCTGTATATACTCAATAGAGACAAAAGTTCAGGCCACTCTATTCTGGGCCAGAGTCTGGCAACACTGAGAATCTAACAGAGCATTAACCGCCATACAATTCAGCTCAACAAGGATTGGTAGTTTGGAGGCTCAGGGTTGATGAGGTTGGCTGGTGGCAAACCAAGGGCACCCATAATTGCCCTTCTATTCCTCAATGCAACAAGCTTACATCCCACGATACAGAGATAGTTCCTCTCAGGACAGGCACAGGACAGCCTCATCTGCTTTGTTTTTCATCACACAGTATGATCAACCACTCATGGTAAATATGTCTCTAATCATCCCTTAACACAGCAGTTCTGTCTACTCATTTTCCAACATCCCCAGCCTTTGCTGCTACGATGCAAGACAGGTTCATGAGAACAACCTATTTCTGTACTCTTGTACATACTCCATTATGTCCCAAGCTGTCCTGTTTAATGGTGGTGAGGGTGGTGTATAGCATTGGTTCTCAACCTTTTCCATATCAGGCATCTCTCCCACCGAGCCAGAACTCCTCTCCCATTTGCCAACATGGAAAAGGCAGGACGGTCATTACATCCCCAACACGTTTGTAGTTACCCCAAGGGCCTCACCGTGTACAACGCTGCCCAGACTAGCTAGAGTAGCACAGTTCAGTTTAAATATAACTGAAAATGCGCAGTTTAATAACGGTGGTGGGAGAGGCTGTAACAGGTATTGATTGTTAAAATAAGGACAGACTGAACTGGTTACAAATATCACCTGTTCTAAAGCAGGGAAAGAATGGAGGCGGGGGGAGTCAGTTATTCAGAGTTCAGGATTTGTGGCCTTTTTTCATAACGCTGGCTAGAAATAGTCTTGTGACTCTAGAGCATGTTAATGTTTAAGCTCATTTATTTCCCTGTACTGTATTAGCACTAGATTTTAGCCTAACAATACTTTGCTCACAGAACCTCTCTCTCTGGATTTAAATGAGAAAACAGAAGTTAATCCACGCTCAATAAAGCCACATTAGCTACAGACAGTGGTCATGGGTCATGTTCCAGCAAGTTAACAATGTTCCCTGCCTTGCACAAGCACACGGGTCTGCACTGTGACTACTATACCAAAACTAGAAATTATTCTGACAGAGTCACTTACCACCATACTTCAGATTGGCTTTATGCAGCCTCTCCTCATGGCTTGTTTCTTCAAACCTGGCATTTTGCGCCCAGTGAGAGGCCAGAGTCAGGAAACTTTTTATTTTGCATTCCAGAAATATCCACAGGTAAACCAGTAATGGTTAAACAAACAAACAAAAACCAGCGCACCACCAAAGCAGACAACAGTATGAACAAGAAGCCATTTTAAAAGCATATTAAAGGGAAGCAGAGGGGACCTCCCAAAACCAACCCAAGGAAACTATTCACTGACACCATGAGCAAAGCTTAGGAGCTGAGTAAAGTTCTCTTAGAACCATTCATATCAGAGGATGATGGAGAGGCCCCAAATAAATATGCCATAATAATGCATGGACGTAGGGAACCATGCTGAGTGTGCTCTTTGGAGAAGGGACTGTATGTGTTATTTGTTTGTACAATGGAACTCTATAATCGCTGTTTGGGGTCCTTAGATGCTATAGCAATAGCGATAAATAATAGCAGAGCACATCAAAACATAGCATTGTACTCACAAAACTAAAAAGCTTAGCTCCAATAGATGGTTTATATTCCACAATATAAAGGGAGCTCTGTCACATTCTAGAAATCCTGTTAGCATAATAGCAGCTTTAGGTCCACCTCTGGACCTGTACTGTAGAAGTACCAGAGGACTAGACAGTGGAACATATGATGGACTAGGTGGGTACTAGGTAGGGTGACCAGACAGCAACTGTGAAAAATTGGGACTGGGTTTGGGGGTAATAGGTGCCTATATAAGAAATAGTCCCAAATATCGGGACTGTCCCTCTAAAATCGACACAGCTGGTCACCCTAGTACTAGGAAGTCAGACCCTGCGAGGTGGGAGGGTCCCAGAGCTCAAGCTGCAGCCTAAGGCTGGAAGTCTACACTGCCATTAAACAGCCCCACAGCCCAAGTCAGCTGGCATGGGCCATCCACAGGATTTTAATTGCAATGTAGACATACCCTTAGTCTAGCTTCAATGCAGGATAAAATTCTGGAGACTGTGATAGGAAGACAGACAGTTTGATGATAAAAGTTTTCCCAAAATTGGAACCCATATAACATAGCTTAACAAAAACAAATCAGTCCAGACCATTCTACAGTAACTTTTAAGAGGTCAGTAAGCCAGTAGGGTTATTGACAAGGGAATTGTATCGTGTCTATTTAAACCATAGCAACATGTTTCACAGAATACTGCATAAATGATTCATTCAGAGAGTGGCCGAAGTGAAGAAAAAATAGAAGCATACAACAAATCAGTTCATAGGGGTTATAATAATAAGCATGAAGTCATTGTAAATGGCAGTGGGTCATAATGGGTAGAAATCATTATCAGGATTATTTCTGAGGCTTCTTCTTTTCATGTTATTAATGACCTAACAGCAATCCTGGCTGTTCTCAGAGTGGCAAATTTGATTATGAAACCAACATTTATAACATTAACACCTTCAGTGGCACATTAGAACGTTATCACAAAACTGTAAACAGACTGGAGAAGTCATTTCAAAACTTGCTGATGGATTCTAATACTAGGAAAGTGTATAGAATACATGTATAGAAATTTATATCCTGCAGGTAAAGAACAGGAATTTAATTCTAGTGGTTAAGGAAAGGGACTTGAAAAATCAAGTCAGCACTAGCATGAAGCTGAAACATGAAGCTTCTTTGAGGCAAGACAGCCTAACAGGATCTTACAGGCTGCACGAAAGAGAAAGGAGATGACGCCATGGACAAACCCCACGTGGAGAGCTGCATCCAGTTTTGGAGACTTACCTCAATGAGAACATATGAACTCTGCAGAAAGTCCAGAGTAGAGCTGCTAAACTGATCAGAGATATGGAGGGTCTTAGCTATTATGATAGATTCAAATGTTTAAATCTAAACATTATGGAAAATGGGAGGCTTGGGGGGAAATGAAAGAATCTTCTTGCAGTATGTGAATATGAAACAGGATCATAGACTTAAGTAAAAATCTACTCCAATTAAGTATGAGAAGGAATATAGACATGCTGAAAAACTCAGAAACAAAATGTAAATTTTAGACCCTACATATAGTCTAAACAGAGGCGCCTTTTTTATTTTTTGGGGGGCCTTTGGAGAATAATCATCAAGGTGTAGGGGAGGACAATTATTTAGATATCAAAGGTATATCAGGGTGCAAAATGGTATCAGATGCTCAACTATGGTGATTGTTGCAAGGGATTCACAAGTGATCACATCATTTGAACTTGGGCAGGATTTTTTCTTCAGCTCATGTTGGCAGGGACCAGGGGTTACCCAACACTCAAGGTTTGAGCAGCAATCATCTGTTAGCCTCAAACTTTTATGACTAAGGTAGAAATTTTATGTCCATTATTTCATATTTTTGCAATTAAATCTAGGTAGGTTGTTAACACAGGCAACAATAAGCAGAGAAGCAGAATTTACTACATTAACATGTACATGCCCATCAAAGCACAAATAACAGCTAAGAGGGCAGAGCTGGCTGAAAATTTGTGCTTATAATAGGTATTGTGAATTTTGGCAATTTTTAAAGTTCACGAATACACTTTTTCATTGCCATGCTCTGTTAATGGACACAAATCACAAATAAATATTTGTTATGAATGTTGGCTCTTTTTTTCAATCAAATAATTACCTATGAATAAACCTTAGCATTATTTGATCAGCTCAAAGAAGTTTTATTCCACTGTTGCTGGATATCTCTTATGTAATCTTTCACTGTATCATATGCTGCCTGTGTAGACAGACATCATTGTTTGCTTGATTTTTTTTTTTTTTAAAAAGTCGGCTGAAAGGTTGCTGGGATACCTAGCAAAATTCTAACTCTAATAAGTTTGCTCTTTGAGGATTCTAGTTTTGTTGTTTCTTAACACTGTCTGTCTGGTTTGTTGTTTGTTTGGGGGGATTGTTGTTTTTTGTTTTACTAAAAATTGTCTTCGGTTTGGCTTCCCTCACTCCTGATCTGTCTCCATTATATTATGACTTATGCCACGTGCAGTCTGTCCTTTATTTTAGAGTTTGACTATGATAAGGTTAGGGTTAACGAGTCAAATTTTCAAAAGCACCAAGCCACTTAAGAGTAAGTCTTACTGATTTTCAGTGGGTAAGTCAGCACCCACGTCAGTTAGAGTTTTCAGCTGCCTGACTCAGCTGGGTGCTTTTGAAAATTTAATAATAGCTTGCTTGGTTTCCCTCTTTTGCCAATATGCCATATACCTGCAATTATTATTTATTCCTCATGTTCTTGTATATCTACTTTGCCTTCCATGCAGTAAGGCTTAATTAAAAAACAGGTAATATTTCCATTCAATGGAAGTGTGGGTCTTTCTGAAGAAGAGTAGATCTGGAAGCAGAACACATCAGCTGCCCTAACATTCTTAACTGCAGCCAAGAGAAGGAGATAGGTAAGAAAAAGTTCTGAAACTGAGGGTACTTACAGAAGACAAGACAAGACTTTGGCCTCCTCCTCATAAATTTCATTTTTCATAACAGCTCCTTACAACCAGAAAACATTGGCCACATTGTAAATTGGGGTTCCAGTTTAAACAGTTTATAAAGGGCTCATACATGATCCATAGCTATTTTAATAAATCCTTAATAAATTTTTAGATTGTTATAGATTTTTAAATGTCAATAGATTGCTTATAATCATAACTTGTAACCACATAACACTTTTTACAAATGTCTTTATAAGCCTCTATAACACATACTGATGTCTGCAAGATTGTAACATCTTTTATCACTTATGAACCCTTTACAAACCAGTTATAAACAGAATCGTAAAGTGTGATCAAAATCATAATAAGGCAAACATAGCCATGTGGTTCAATCTGAGTATATTGGAACAAGGAAGACAGGAACTCTATCCAATATATTTGGATAGGTACATCTTATCCCAAGCAGAAGTAGCAGCAAAATTTTCCTAAGGCCGTGTCAGTGATGGAACAGTACCTTAGATTAAAACTGCATACAGACCATTTTACTACCATGCAAGCTAAATGTAGGGAGGTTTACTGAATAAATTAAATAAGCAATTGTGATTACCTGTGATATTAAAGACAGATAAGGTTGTGTCAACTAAGCTGGAATGTCCTGGTTTTATTTTTTTCAGCAGTTTGGAGGACTATGAAAGTAAAAGTGTGACATCTCTCCGACACTAGGGATACATTTCCCCCATACAAGAGCTAAAGATATATGTAGAAAGAAAGAAAAAGAAGAAGAATATATCTATGTCCTACTGGGGAATAGAGTTTTAATGAACACACAAAGCAAGTAGGTGACATCTTTATCAGCCCTCATAAACCTTGATTGAACACACAGTGATAAGGCCTGTTTAAACTGTCATCCTCATGATAACATAGACAGAGTAAGCTTGGGCCTTAGCAACAGACCTGGGTAAGGGAGGCCTTTCCAAAAGTGCAGGCACCCTTAGGTAATGTATATCCTGTAAACAGTTCAAGCTTCTGCAGCTGGTTTATTTGTGCGATTGTGGGTGGGGGTAGATTAGCATGTAGATGCATAATTTCTTGTGGCACCAGCTTTAAGGGCATTTTCTTCAGAGCAAATCTGTCTTTGGCGATGGTGAATAGTCTGGGATGGATGGGTGCTTTGAGCCGGGATGACCTTTAGCACTTAGATCTGCAAATACAGAGAACTTCATATGAGTGGTTTTAAAGGATTTAAGAGAAGCCTGCTCTGGTTTTCTACCAACATCATAAATGAGGTGAGTAAAACAAAGCACTTAGAAGCTGTGTTTAAACTGGATGGACTTGTGGGACCAGAGTCTCCGTTGCAGTCAGTGGAGGTATAACGATTTACAACAGCTGAGCTTCTGGCCTGGAATATCTGGAATGATGAAATGCCTTAATAGTTGTAATTTTCTTCAGCATCTTCTCTTGTACAGTTTTCAAACATCTTCTAGAAATGCCATGGCAAAATATGTGGCTAGTAAGATTTTAATTCTTTATCCTTTCTTTCCTTTTTCTTTATTTGCTGCTTTTGACCAGTCTTGAACTTTTATCCTTTCCTCAAATGTTTTTCCTTCACTCTCATGCCCACAGTGACACCCACAGGCTGAGTTTCACAGAAAAAAGTTACTATAGCACTCTAGCACTTTGCAATGAGTCACCATAAACCCGACACAAAGTACTGGCCTACTGTCAGCTAAGGTGGGAGACGAGATGGCACAAAGGATCAGGCTTTCACCTCTGAAGATTTATTTTGACCGAGATCAGAAAGGAGTATGTGGCCTCACTCCAGTGTACGGCACACAGCAACATCTACCACACAAATTAAAACAACGTTGAGACTCCCAGTACTAAAATAGTGCATTGCTGCAGGACAAGGAGGGAAGACTATCAGAGGAGAGCAAGCTAAGAAAGCTCACACGCCCATGCAAGGGAACCCAGGCATCCTTTCAACATTTCTACATTCTGCCTGGCATTAGCCAGGGTTCCGAGTAGAGCTGGCTAATTATATAATTTATTAGATTTGTAGAAATGTTGAAAGGATGCCTGGGTTCCCTTGACGGAACTAGAAAATACATCCTAAGTGTAACAGTAGAGTTTAAGATAACCCGTCACCGATAGATAAATCAGGCAATTTAACTCTATTTTCAAATTCTTGGGGAAACAAAGATGACGTATACAGCACTCTCTGAAAGTCATCAGATTTGGCTATTTCAAACCAATGTGGGGGAGTATATTCCAAAACTGCTGGCTTGGCATTCTCTGTGAGAGCTCACAGCTCTTTTATATTTATACCAGTGAAACCTTGGCTTGAGCACCTCTGCTGGTCACTCCAGTATGGCACAAGGAATGAGGTGGTCTCTCAGGTAGGTAGGTCTTTGGCCGTTTAGGGCTTTAGAAGTCAAAACCAAAATTTAAACCAGAAGTGCTCTGGCAGCAAAATCCAATACAAAATTCTGCACGTGGCCATCTATGGATTTTTGTTAAAGTATCCAATGTTTCTGTTAGAGCTTCAGAATTGTTCACACAAGTTCCTGAAGGGTCAAAGTAACATAACTCAACATTGCACACCCATATGTGACCAAACCTTCAAAGATTCTCAAAGTCTCAGATGCTCAAGACCACAAATACAATCAAACCAAAATATTTACTGCTCCCAAGACTTGAACAGCTCTAGTCTAAGCTAAAATTTGAGTCTTAGTTATTGCATGGTTCACACCAACTGAGGGCCTGATCTGAGTCTTTCCATTGACGTCAATGAGCTTTAGATCAGGCCCTGGAACTTTACAAACTGTGGGGAAGATTTTTAAAGGCACAGGCCTTGGCACCTAAATCCCTCTGAAAGTCAATGGCAGTTAAGCACTTAATTGCCATTTGTGCCTTTGAAAACATCCATCAGCCCCAAATTTATAGGGACTAAATACATTTACTATCTGTTCCCCAGCCCTATGGGTGAATATCATTATTTGTTTCCTTTAATGCATTAATGAATGAAGCAGCCATCTTTGCCAACAACCCTTTACAATCATTTGTCCACAGGAATTTCTCAGCGCTTTGCCACGTTGTATAATAACTTGCTTTAGTGGAAGATAGTGTAATTTGGTGGATTATTATTTTTTTACCTCAGTATTTAACTCAGCTACTAAAAACATGAAAATACAAACTAGTTGTTCCTGCATAATTCTAACAGGTGCATTCTTGTATTGTTACTACATTCAATTTCACACTTAGCTAATGCCCCCCACCCCAATTGGTTAAAAATCTGCAAGAATAAGTGAATTTAATGTCCACCAAATTGAGAGGCTACAAAAGGAAATCCTCTACTGGATCTGATCCAATACTCCTTGAAGTCAATGGGAGACTTTCCACTGACATTTGACTGAACCGTTTTATCCACAGAACACAACAGAACAGCACTGGCAGCAGCAAGTACAAGCTTCCCTATAAAGCTCTGTGAATACAGCTCATCCTTCCTTTGGAATGAGATGACAGTAGTTAACGCTCCATGTCCATTCAGTTGTTGGACTCTCTGCTGAGATCAGTGCCAACTGTGGCAGTAGTTTCTGTGACAGGGAATTCTTTTGTTTTATTTAGGAAGGGGCTAGAGCCCACTAAGCTCATTTCACGTATGCCCCTTAACAGCTGCCAAGATGGTTGCAAATTTCAATAATTATTGACAGTGTTTATTCTAGTTGTAGACTCTAATATGACACTCTCACCTCCCGTATACTAACAGACCTATTCTCCCTTCCCTCCGGTGATGTATTATTTTGATGTGCCTCCCCCAAGCAAGGGCGGCTCCAGGCACCAGCGCAGCCAGCGCAGCCAGCGCGTGCTTGGGGCAGCAAGCCGTGGGGGGCAGCCTGCCGGTCGCTGTGAGGGCAGCAGGCAGGTGGCTTTGGGTGGCACACCTGCAGGAGATCTGCCAGTCCCGCTGCTTCAGTGGCAATTCAGTGGTGGGGATGCCAATGGCGCAGCACCGGTGGACCTCCCACAGGCATTCCGCCAAATCCAGGATTCAGGGGGCCTGGGGTCTTCGGGGCACTTCGGCGGCGGGTCCCAAAGCAAGTGAAGGACCCACTGCCAAATTGCCCCCAAGGTCTCACAGGAAATCTGTGGAACAGCTGAGAACAGAATCCAGATCTCCTGGGTCCCAGTCCAGTGGTGTTACCCCAAAACCATCCTTCCTTGAGCTTGATAGGAAATGATGACTTTGATGGGAAAGGCTGTATATCCCAAGTTAGCTAAGGAAAAAAAATGTGACATACATGGCTATTCACACTTGGATTTAAACTAGTACAAACAAAAACAGAATTTGTTCTATTATCCATAAAATGTCCTTAACAAAATAAAAAAGTGTTAGTTTGATTTTATTTTGAACGCAGCATGTTGGTTTGAAAGAGTGCAGTAAAGACTTAAGACATGCAAAGCATATGAAATTGGGGGAAAAAACTGGATCGTGTCCACACTTGTGGGATAAAGTAAAAAGCGAATGTATCCTGTCCATGAACAGACAAGGTACCTTTGCTGATTCTTTTATACAAAGGCATTTTAGGCAACTTTGTATTATTTCCCACACTTAGCAGCATTAATATTCTTTCTGGAAGAGGGAGCAAAGATTATATATTCATGGAAAACTCTTATTTACACAGGACTTTCCTTAGAGCTGAAAAAACTTACCCAGTGTGCTCCTAGCCAAACTCCCTAGTGAAGTGAAAAATTCTTCCATCTGATAAGAAACTTGTTTTGGGGCAGGGTTTGCTTTTGTTCCTAACAAAGGAATCACTCTCCTTTGCAATGGAGAGGTTTCACTCCCTGAGTTTGCTTTGATTTCGACAGCTCTGCTCAGCAGAGACCCACTTTAACCTGATGGCTGATATTCACAGCACAGAAGGAGTGCCATCAACCCATATTCTCCCAAATCTGATCCGTTCTCTTTCCCCATACCTTGCTACCTAAGATGACTGGATGTTCCACCTTTGAAACTTTATTAAAATAAAAACCATAATTGCATTGGTAAGTAATCCCTGAATAATGTTACCAGGGGATATGTGAATTCTCCATGTTGTTGGAAATGTCACCAAGAATCTAATTAGGGGTCATTAGGGACCTCATTTTTTACACAAAGTCTAGCTCACCAATTTCTGTGGGTGCCTCTGATGCATCTGAAATGAAGTTAAGTCTCCAGCTCTGTACTGTACAGCAGGATAAGCCATACTGCCAGGGCACCCCACAGACATTTTCTCTTTTCTGGTGTTAAAAAAAAAAAAAGAAGTTTCCCCTTATTCTTGAATGGCAAGATTTTCTCTTGATACACCCCATGTAGTTGCATCAGGGGATAAGCAATACAATAATGTGTACACTTGGGTTTGGAATCTTGTCATTATTCCAGTGAAGTCTTTGTTATGTCTTAATTTAGTATTTAAGGAGCCACCCTGTTTGATTATTAGGATTGGTGGGTGGAGCCAATTGACAGCACTGGAGAAGGAAGTCCCCTGAAGATATACACCACTCCCATTACCCTGCTAGCGGGCCTCAACCCTGACCTGGAGGAAACCCCTGTGGGAGGGTAGGAGTTTGGTATCTTTAATTTATCTGCCAATCCAGGGCTAACTGTGATAGTGGTTTTGTGATGTAGAAATCAGGCAGTTGGAAACTTGACTGAGTCTACCAAATTTACCAAAGCTAAATAATCTCCTTTTGTTAATTTCCCATTTTTATTCGATCATCGCCTGGAAGTGTGACTATCCCCTGCAAAATAAAGCTGAGGAGCTACAACTCCATGTTCAATTCAGATTGTGCCATTTGGCTCATTCTATTGGTGTCCACGGTATTTCATTTATGTTCCTTGCAGATATATTTCTAATATTAAAATTCATTTTCATGCTGTGACATTCTATACCTTGGGGGAGCATGCTGTAACCCCCACATTCCTCATTTTCATAAAATCGTGATCTTACATATAAAGCATGCCTTGTAAGGTATCAGGGGAAAGGTTCTGATCTGCTGGAAGTCATTTCTCTGTCCATATATGTAGATCATTAGTGCATACGAATTTATGAAAATTGTGTAGTATGGTTGTCACTAAAACATGCTGTAAGTTGGGGGAATCAGCCAGATATTAGCTCCCCAGAGGCAACAGCAAGGAAAGTAACCAGCGCCTGGGCAGGGTGTCAAACAATCCATCAACAGCCATTGTCCAACAAGGGAGCTACAATGCAATGACTCACCTGCATGAGGCCACACCAGGGGAATTGTTCAACTTTGCTTGAAGGGACTCAGTAATGCTCACCTGGCTCTGAAGCAGGGCCGCCCAGAGGATTCAGGGGGCCTGGGGTCTTCGGTGGCAGGGGTCCTTCTGCTCTGGGTCTTCGGGGCACTTTGGCGGCTGGTCCCGGAGCAAGTTAAGGACCCACCGCCGAATTGCAGCCGAAGACCCCGAGCGGGAGAAGCTCTCGCCACCAAATTGCCGCCGAAGACCCAGAGAGGGAGAAGCCCTCGCTGCTGAATTGCCACTGAAGACCCGGAGTGGAAGAAGCGCTGGGTCTTCGGCAGTGGGTCCTTCACTTGCTCCAGGTGTGTTCAGCGGCACTGAAGGACCCGCCGAAAACTCTCATGGGAGCCTCTGTGGGGCCCAAGGCAAATTGCCCCACTTGCCTCCCCCCTCTGGCCGCCCCCTGTTCTGAAGTGGGGGGGGGGGCAATGCCAAGAGGGAAGAAAGGACATGAGAAAAGAGATTTTGCCATGTTCTCTCTCTTCCACCTACATCTACAGACACCACCACCACCACCAAGCGACTGAAGTGCTGATCAAAGGGGAGAGCCTGGCTGAAGAGCAGCCAGCATGTGGAAAGAAGCATCTAAGTTTGTAAGGGCATTGAAAGTGTTAAGATCAGCTTAGAATGTGTTTTGCTTTTATTTCATTTGACCAAATCTGACATGTTATGCTTTGATTTATAATCACTTAAAATCTATCTTTATAGTTAATAAATCTGTTTATTATTCTACCTGAAGCAGTGCATTTGGTTTGAAGCATGTCAGAGACTCACCTTGGTATAGTAAGACTGGTACATATCAATTTCTTTGTTAAACTGACAAACTCATATAAGCCTGCAGCATCCAGCGGACATAACTGGATGCTACCAGAGACATTAGCTAGTGTCATTCACTTGCAAGTAGCTGGGACCAGCTTACATGCCAGAGGCTGTACGTGAACAACCCAGGAGTGGGGGTTCTCACAGCAGAGCAGGGTAAGGCTGGCTCCCAGAGTCAAGGACTGGAGTGGTCCAGCACATCATCGGTCGAGATAACACCAGAGGGGAACGTCACACATATCCCTCCAGTGCAAAGGATGTCACTATACAACAGGTGATAGACTGCATTTTCTCTCCCATCATTGCCAATGCTGGTGGTGTTTCACCGGCACTAGAGTAAGAAAAGAATTTCAGACAGTCTTAAGTGCAGATAAACCCCCTTTGCACTATGCTTTCACCTGCGCAGGGTCACTGAACACCATTCCAATATGAACATGTAACCACATGTGTTGCGCACACACTTTTGCAGCCAGTCTTCCCAGCTAAGTCTCGCAATGCTTTACCCCACTTTTCAGTGACCATACTGCCTATTAATCACCGCTCTCCTCAGTCCCATGGCATATTGAATTCTGCTGGTCCAAGACCACTGAGGTGATTTCAGGTCTCCTCATTATCCCCCCCATTCCATTATGCTTATGCAACACACACACATGCTGGGTGTGGTGTTCTGTCCCATCTAGCGGCACTGAGACCACTTAAAAAGAAAGCAATAAAATGAATTTGCTTGACAGCCATGGCCAGGGCCGGCTCTAGCAATTTTGCCGCTCCAAGCACGGCGGCACGCCGGGGGGGGGGAGGGGGCGTTCTGCCTCTCGCCAGTCCTGCGGCTCCGGTGAACCAGCCGCAGGCGTTTCTGCGGAGGGTCCAATGGTCCTGTGGCTCTTGTAGAGCTGCCGCAGGTGTGTCTGCGGGAGGTCCACCGGAGCCGCGGGACCAGCTGACCATCCGCAGAAATGCCTGCGGGAGGTCCACCGGAACCGCCTGCCGCCCTCCCAGCAACCGGCAGAGCACCCCCCGCGGCATGCTGCCCCAAGCACACGTTTGGCGTGCTGTGGCCTGAAGCCAGCCCTGGCCATAGCTAAGAGCCAATTTGCTTTTAACTCATGTGGCAGAGGCTCATGCACTAAGCTCCAGAGGTCCCAGGTTCGATCCCGCCCGCCAACAACCAGGGTCTGTCGGTGTTACAAGTGAGGGCTTGTCTGGGATTTCAGCTGGGAAGACTGATGCTTGGGTTGCACTTCCGCAGCTAGGGGAAGTATGTAACCCCCACACCTCCTCGGTGTAGTGTTCTGTCCAATCTAGTGGCACTGAAACCAGAGGGGGAGCGAGAGAGAGTTAGAGATAAAATGAGTCTGCTCTACAGCCTAAGCTAAGAGCCAGTTGGCTTTTAGCTCATGCTGTAGAGGCTCAGGCACTAAGCTCCAGAGGTCCTCAGTTTGATCCTGCCTGCTGATGACCGAGGTCTGTCGGAGTTACACTAGCACACCTATTTATCATAAATACTTATATGGCCTCACAATCCTTAATGCATCTATTCTCCTAATATCCCTATGAGGAAGGGAAATGCGATTATACCCATTTTACAAGAAGATGGGAAACATAGAATTTAAGTGACTTGCCCAAGGTCAGACAGCAAACCTAGGGTTATCAGAGAACTGAACCCAGATCTCCCAAGTCCTGGGCTAGCACCCTAACCTCTGGACCTTCCTTCACCTCCTGATAGAAACTGATGCAGATTTTGGGTGATCTCCACTAGGTCCCCACCTAAGTGAAATATGCAATCAATGACATGTTATTACGAGGAATACAACTAAAATATTGCAGGGGGGGGTTGCATTAAAAGTTTTATTAAAATATACATTTTTCTATTTACAGCATAATTATCTTTAAAATAGGATGTTTAAAACGGTGGCAGCTATAATTTATCAATATTTTTATTTTAGAGATATAATTCTTAAATTTGGCTTATGTGTTCTCTTGCCTTCTATATTTAAAAACAAAAAAAGAGAAAGAGAGAACATTAGTATAACATTTAAAGAGTCAGGAGATAAATGCATTTATATTTACCCTTACTGCAGCTCACAATCTAGGCACTGCCAGAACAGTATCTCTAGACACCTTGAAAGGAAAAAACAGAACAAAGAATATTAGTATAAATTACACATTCAGGGTCTAAGCCAAAATCCACTGATGTTAGTGAAAATACTCCATCAACTTCTATGGGAGATGGACCCGGCTCTTGGTCACTATGCAGCCTAACCTCCTGCAAACAAAACTATCAAATTGGTCTGAGCTACCATTTCTCTCCCCCTATCTCCCAAAAGGACCTATATAAACCCCAGAGGGACCACAGCCAATAGGTGGTCTGTGGTGGGCAGAACATGATATGGCAGATCTCTTTCCCCTTGCCCCTAGCCTGAACAATGTCCATCTCTGGATCTTGGAGAAGAAATAGGAAGAGAGAAAATAGTTAATACATCTTGAAAAAAACAGAAAAAATTCACTATCAGACATCCGAAGAGTTACGCAAAAATGTTACAAACAATCAGCTTCCCTCCAGCCACATGAGCCAGTGCTCATTACAGTAGACCCTTAGTATAAAGAAGACAAAAGCAGCATCCTCTTCCCCATCTGCCATTTCATCTGGCTGGAACAGCGTGAGAGCCTAGCTTCTCAGAACACATCAGCCATAAGAGAATCAGTCACTGGACTGAACCAAGAGTAATATGGAACAAGTACTACAGTTTCCTGTGCAATGGACTGGGCAAATTCCGTGTCGGAATACTTTTAATTAGTTCTGTAGAGTGGATATTTCCAACCAGTGCAAGGCCGTGCTAGTGACACTTAGCCAAGCCCTTTGTGCTTGGAACAGCACATTGTCTAAATAGGCAAATGGATCAGAGATGTTTTTATTTTAGTTGTCACATCACAGAGAGGTGAGAGAAAGGGAAGAGTGATGGTTTTATTGTGCCAAGGAGCCAGCACACAGTTTAGCATGCACATTAGGAAATGCACTCAGTATAATTACTATTTATTTTATACAGCTTTCACACAGACTATCACAAAACACCTTACAATCATTGACATTGTAAGGATTATGAAAGATTAGTGGGGAGAGTATTACAGGGAAAGCAGTTTCAAATGTACTTCCATACAAAGAGCCAGCACACTACACTGCGAAAGGGGTGGAGGCCAAATCCCACCACCCTTAACCATGCAAACAATGCTTGCTCACACGAATAGTCCCATTGAACTAAATGGGATTACTCTAAGAACTACTCATGTAAGTAACGTTTGCAGGACTGGGGCCAGAATTCACTTCTATACAATGCAACCCTTTCATAGTAAAGTTCCTCGGGTTATCACCAAGGGAATGTTGTTATAAGAGGAGGTACAGTGGGAAGTGAGAACTGCAGCCAGCCTATGGAAAGCCAGTCATTCCAGCTGATCCTCTTCACGTCCCTCTGGGAGCAGCTGTAGCAAGACTCAGTGGGATCTAGGTTAAGCCCTCCCTCACAGGGCAGTCTTAACTTCTCTTCTCCATACCACTGCCATTGAGATGGAGGAGTCGATGACAATCGCCATATTCTCAGGGGACTAACAAGGTAGAATGAGTTCATAGTGGCAGAGAAATTTCACTATATTTAATTCAGGAATTTCACACTTCACTATATGCAGTTTTAGAGTGAACTTATGTGTAGAAAGAGGGTCCTACTCAAGACACCCGGTCAGTCACACTTCGAGGCAGCTGGAAGCTGAAGATGCAACGAAATGACTTTGAGAGGGAAGGAGTGAAAGGTTCTGCTACCCACTGTGAACAGGCTGACAGGAGGAGGCAGAAATTGAGGAGTCTGGAGAAGGAGTTTAGAAGAACTGAAATGGGAGGATGGAGAGAAGGCGAGGAAGAAAGGAAAGAAAATGGTGCAGCTCCCAGAGTTCTCAGGATACTGAGACCCTCTCTCAACTCACTGCACACAAGGAAGAATCTCAAGTGGATGCCTGTACCAAACTGAAAAACTCTCACGATTAAACAGACTCAAGCACTTTTTTGAGAAATGATTTTGGTGTAAATTTTGGGAAATTCTCCTGCTAGCCTTGTCGTCTGGTCTGCTTGACCTCTTTCTATGGGGTAGAGTGGTGCAAATGATAAAAGCATTCACTTGAAACAACTGTTTCCAGGTGCCTTGCATGCCCAAAGAGACCTTGAGAATTTGGACATTCCCTTCCACTGACTAGGCTGATATGGTTCAAATCATGTTTAACCATTAGTGGTGTCACTATAGAGTTAGAGGGGTGGAGGGAAATATCAATAAAGTCTAGGCCTCTATGAAGTTTTGGGATACTCTGAGACATATAGGAGACTAATGCAGGAGAAGCAGAAATGAAGTGTTCCCTTCTCCTATCCACTGGACAGTCTCATTTGAATCTTATCTGCTATTACTTCTTGCTTCTGAAAAAAAATCTGCAAGACTAAATGAATATTTTAAGCTACAGCTAAACGTAAACACTCTATTGGAACTTTGCCCTAATCAATAGTAGCAATGTGCATGTCACATGGGAATTAGAGGATAGACTATGGCTGCTTACTAGTCAGCAAATAAGTTAATTATACTTGCTCCTGCTTGGAGAATGGGACAAGTGAAGGTCCAGTCTGCCCAGATTAATGCAATCATCATTATCCTTATATTTTGTTTGCTTTGTGATTATGACACAAAGAGCTAAGGTTCTTGTCACAGTGGAGTGGTGTTACTGACCCCTGGTGGAAGAAACGTATTAGTACAGCCCAAATGTATGCAATTTCCACCTAGAAAATAGGTTCAGGTTTTAATTCAAGTTCACAGTTATTTCTTGCAGAATATTGCGCTTTTATTAAAAAGGAAATCCTCCAAAACAGGCAATTTCCACACACAATGCTGTGATGTCCAAGGAGATGGTACATCCTCGTAAGTGGATTTTCCCAGTCTTGGATAGATTAGCACAAATAGATTAGCACAAATTAAATGTCTCACTTATCTGTGTATGGCAGAAGCAGCAAATTCAGTTTAAATGAATTCACATCACTATAAGAAGTAGTTGCATTAAGTATACAATGGTAGAACAGTGAAAATGCTTGTAGCAATTCTGAACTGTTACTTTCTCAGCTAGCATTGCTCTTAATTTTTAAAGTACCTTAAAATATTTAAGTAAACGACAGCGGTTTCAGAACTAAAAAAAGTGCTTTTCTAAAAATTAAAAACAAATTAAGGATTAAAGACAGATTATTTCAAAGCCACTTGGAACCTTTGGACACATACTGCATCTAAATCCCCTACACAGCTTTGAAAATCTCAAAAATCTTTTAACAATAGCAAAACTACAAAGATGCTTTATTCTTAGAACAAACAAGACTCCCCAAGTCTAAGCTACCTCATTGGCTTGAACAAGAGTGTAATGACAAGATTCTCTCTCCATCACCCATGTATTCTTCAGAACCTGTTGATTCTTGATTTTAAGTAAGATCTTTCAGATTATGCCCAGGTATGACTGTGAACGGAGTGACTATGATCTTTTTCTCAAAAAGATTTCAAAAAGCCCTTCAATCCCCAACAGTTACCAAAATATGTATCACATCTTCCATTCTAATACAAAACTTTAACTTGACCTCACATGCTTTTATATCAGTTATATCAACAGTTTAGTACATCTGACTGTCACATACTCCATGACACTCCTGAGGTCACTGTCAAAGTTGTCCATTAGAGTGCAAATTTGAGATACATATTGCTTTTTGTATCTGTTGACAGCAAAAACCTTCAGGAATGTGTTAACAGTGTTGTACACAATATGAGGGTGAATTGTCATGACAAATCCCAAGGGACCTAGACTCTTTGTGGATGGAGCACCTTCAAGATTGATCTCACAGGATACCAGAATAGCCTTTTGCAAGGTTTCATTGGTCTTTTTCACCTCAGCAGCTGAGAAACTCTTGATCATTTTGGCTATAAGGACAACTGATCAGATCGTCACAGTGGTCCGTTAATACAAAGGTGAAAAGGAATGCACAAATCTTTTCCCTGATTTCCATTCTTTTAAGGTTTTTAGTGCACGGGTGTGTAGTGTCACAACTTTAACTGCCACTAAACTGGTTTTTGGTTGCTAATTACCTAGGGTTTTGTTTTGTTTTCTAATATGGCTTTGGTGTACCTCAATGAATAGCTTCCTAGAGTCAGAAAGAGGAGCTATACTTGCCTGTGAATCAGAGGGAGAAACTATGTTGCTGATGCTGATCCTATTTTAACCTTCATGAAGAACACAATGCAATGACATGTCACTGTAAACTCTGTATAAATTTAAAACAGGGATAAAATGTTATTGAAAGTATACCAAGATCAACCTTTCATGTTTGCTAACCTGTCAGCTGGAAGCAACCACCATGAAGGAGTTTGTCTCATTATTTACCTCCCAAAATACCGGGTAGCCTCTCATAAACTTCCAGAAATTTGATATAGCCAGGAGTGTCTGCATTATATAGGCAGGTCTATAACATGGGCATAGGTCTGAGTTGATCATTTGCCAGGAGTATGAATGTGACCACCCTTAAAAGTGCTAACACTGTGCAAGCTCATCTATGATAATCAAATGGGAGAATATATGCAAATTCTACTACCTCTGTGCAGTAAGTGTGCAAAGATCTACAAAAATTTGCATTTACACAGAGATTTAAAATATCAAGAACAGATCAAGCCTTTTATTCCTCATGTATATGGCACATGCTAAAGAAACTCAGGATGATATACCAAACCAAATAGTTACTTATTTGAATATGTTATTCTAGAGCATTCCAAGTCAATTTCAGTCACTCTGGATGTTTTTCATGTTGCTGTAAATGCATTGTTCAATGGTATATTTAAACAATTCTGGTTCTTTAACACACAAAATTTGGACAAGGAGCTTTCTTCCTATTATAGAGCCATAGTGCCTAGCCTGCTTTATGATGTGAAATTCTAAAACCCAGAAAAGATACCAAACATTTGCTCAGATTACAGTCTCAAAGTATTTTACATTTTTAACTCTTTGTTGAGATATAATGCCATTAATATTTCTGATTTTCAAGAAAGCTGTAATTAAATGAGCAGAAATGAGCTGCCTCTCCCTTTCTAATAACCTCTAATAGAAGTTAGTTCAGTGCAGTAAGTTTAAGTCAAACCTTGTTTAAAAAAAAAAGTCAGAATGAGACTCATTATATAATAAGTTTTATTAACAATACGGTACATTAGTATTTGTTTTGAAAAGCTTAGGCCTTGCTAAGCAGTTTTAATCAATGCAATTATGTAAAGCTATTTGCAGTACAGAAATCAACTACATTCACACACAACTTGAATTTAATCCAGTCAACAGTCAGGTCAAATCTACAATTTACCAAAAATGCAAAGTTGATTTTCTAACAAAAGCAAAAAATGTTGTGGTTCAGTAAAACCCATTTTCTACTACAGAGCAAGTTGCACCCATAACTAAGCGTGGGACAAGAAAATACTTTCCTAGAAGCCCAGAGTAAGACTTACTTTCGTAACTATGAAATGCCATGCAGACTTCTTGTTTATAGAAAGATTTGCTAGGTCCAAATTATGAAGCTAATTTTTGCTAGAAGCTGGTTTATAAAATGATTCTCCTTTCCTACTAAAAATGTCATTATGTAGAATTTTCTATCCATCTTCTCTCCCAAAAGCTATTTGTCTGATTTGGAATACCGTCCTCAGGCTCCTATAATTGCTCCATTGGTGTAGTTATCATAAACAAGACTTACCAAAAGCCTAACAAAAGTTAAATCTGCTAACTTTCCTTTACAGAAAGACAAATAAGTGGTTTAAATGCAACACATATACTACATATACATTTATGCTGCACAAACCCAGTTTGTAGATTCATATGTACTTCTATTCTGTAAAGGATCTATGGCTGCTGCCAATTCAATTGTTCTATCAAGGCACTACACAACCATTAAACCTCTAATATTCTCCAAGATGCACTGAAGAACATTTATGAATGTGTTTAAGTTGTTAAAAAAGCCCTGAGTCAGAACTTTCATACTTACTGCAGCTATAACTATAAAAACGGCACACAATAAAACTTTATAGACAACATTATTTTACTCTATGAACAAAACACATTCTGTATTGTAAAAGGAAAATAGTATATGAATTCCAGCAACTTAGGGAAGGGAAACAGGAATGTACAGTACTATGGGGAATGATACATTCCTCCTGTAGGTCATTTATACAGTCAGCAATAATCCTTTATGTCACACCTAGTCAGGCACCAAAACTGATGTATCAGAACTAAATTGTAGTGTTTAAGAAAACTCCCGCTCCTTTCCAAAGGTAAAGAACGATTACTGTAGAACTGAACACTTGGACAGAAAAAAGGCAGAGTTACTAAAAGTAACACTGTAGTGGTCTGTAAGAACTTCCGTCTGTGATCTATTCAACACAAGTTATGATCCAAGCTCTACACAATTCACCAGCAACTATTAAAAGAGCTAAATATAACTTTTGACATTTGCAATATTGTCGAGAAGCTCAGAGAGATCGAATAACTCAAAGCAACTTTCTCAAACAATTTAGTGTTTACACTAGCCACAAATTGTAAGTAATACTGCTATAAATAAGTAGGCATACTTTAGTAAAACTCCATCTCTAGATAATATCGACACAGTATCAGTGAATATTCTTATCACAATATAAAGGCAAGATCAAATCAGATTCTTTTTAAAAAACTAGTTTCACAAGTCTGTAAAACTAGACTGAAAACATGTTTAAGACTATGTTAACAAGGCACTCAAAACCTTTCTATATTCCAATTTGGCTCAAGTTTTTGGTTAAACTAGTTTTTGAAGGAATTTTCACGTTTACAAAGTAACTTGTGTTTATTACCTTTCCAGTTTATTTTTTTTATTTTTTCTTAAATGGGAATATGTCCTAAATTAATCTAGAACCACTTAACTAGTATTTTAACAAAAAAAGGAAAGCACACAGCTGTGACTCAAATCCTGCAATGTGCCAAATGCCTTGAATGTAGAGCAGGAGATATTGAATATCTTTAAGTAATGGGTCTGAAAAGTCATGGTACATTATTGGGGGAAAAAAACAGCTGAAAAATTAAGTGATTAATTTCTGACATCTTTAAGCTATTTAGCTTACTGTACAGATCCCTCAAATTTAAAATTAAGGTCTCTTCATAGTTCCTTTACAATACTATTGCAGCCATCTCTAATTTAATCTTACTGATTACCATACAGAAAGGAAAGATGTTCAAGCAAACTTTTGAGCATACTTTGTACCCAAATAATAAACTATAATGTCGATATCTTCTTGACTGTATTTCAAGAAATAAGTCATTGAAGAAGCTCCTCTAACCAATTCTATTCCCAACAACTTTTAATATTGGGGAATTGTTCTAAGAATAACA
The DNA here is from genome assembly GCF_025201925.1 of Gopherus flavomarginatus. NCBI lineage: Eukaryota > Metazoa > Chordata > Testudines > Testudinidae > Gopherus > Gopherus flavomarginatus. The sequence continues at coordinate 216,224,019 of NC_066618.1, read as the reverse complement.
AAAGTGATATCTCAAACATGTGTATTAAATCTAATTGTCTATTTACTGATTCTTTATCAAGTATTTGTTCTGTTTCAGTAGAATCTGTAGTGATTCACTCACAGACATACACTGACCCATCCTCATCTTTCCCTACTTGCTATGATCCCCACTTATCTTCTGAGCCTAGGATCCACTTCCCCCCACCTCCTCGTTTTAAAACAAAGGTCTCCCATAGAAGTATGCAAGCCTTTCAGACAGTATCAGGTTACAGACATACTATTGCTAAGTGATGTGAATATACTGTATAAATATGGTCTGATACAGCTGGTTTCTTCAAAGCTACCTAAATCTTTAGCTTTAACATACATTCCAATCTGAAGAGATAGTGTACAGGTCTAAACATCTATTTACATATGCAACAATGTTCTGGCAAACATTTCTTAAAATCAATTAAAAGTCATTTTGAAAGTACTATATCTGACTTCATAATATCAACTGGGATAAACTCTCACCTGTAAACAGAATGCCAATATTAGCACCGTAAACAATAAGCGCTACAAAGTTAAACTGCTTAATTACGATTTTTAAAAAGCAGTTGTCTAATTAAACTATTTGGCTTGAATTTGTGATATCATCATTACATTTTTGACATGGAATCATGCATGCAACACTGCTCAATCAAGCTGAACACAAAAACAGAAACATAATGAGAGGTCTGTATGTGTTGATGGGGGCAAATGAAGGACCATGGTGTGGAAAGGACAGCTCTTGGAGGGGGGGGAGAGAGAGAGAGAGAGAGAGAGAGTGTGTGTAAATGGTTTATAAAGCGGTAATACATAAATAGATTTTTAAGAAATACACCGCTACCACACACAATCTATGGCTATCTTACAGCAGCTATAGTTTTGTAGCTGAGGAACTGTTGAAAAACATAAAGCAAACAGTGAACTGAACTCCTCTAATTAACACACCTGACATCTGACAGAACTCCTCTATCACCTGACATCTGTGCTCACCACAGATGAAGTATGCTCAGCATTGCTACCCTGGATGCCTTGATTTAGTCCTTTAGGAAAATACTTAAATGCCCTGTTAAATTTGGTTCAAGTATTGGTTACATCATCAGATGGCAACATTTGATCAAATTAATTCAGACAACCTGAAAAGATCAGGCACATAAGACACGATAGAGGGTGAAATCCCAGTCCCACTGAAATGAGAACACCCACTGACTTTAGTAGAGACAAGATTTAATTCAGACTATTTAAACAGTTGAAAATTGCATGAAAAAATAGCATCTTACCACTGGCTTGTTCCAATGCTGAATGCTAACAAAACCCTATCACAATTTACTTAAAGGTTATAGAAATATCGACTGCTATGCAGTAAGTAGTGCATTGAGCTACCATAATGGGGTTTTGAGTTAGAACTGAATTTACCAAGAGATAGTGCAGGAGTGATGATCAACTGTTAATCAGGTACTTTGGACTGAGACTTTATGGAGAGGTCTTTCTGAATAATTTAAGTATGAAATAGTGCTCAAAAATGAGTCTGATCTGGCTTAAAGAGAACCATGTCACAGACCTGATACAAGAGAATGAAATTCATAGCGAGGGGTCCAGTGTTGTGCCATATTAGAGAGAACTAGTTCTTCTGGAGAATCGTTGACGGGGGACATGAAGCCAAAGGGTCCTGCTGTGCAATACTAGCCACAGAAGCCAAGTGACCCTTATGTCAAGCGGAATGGGCTACCAAATCATTTTCCCAAAAACATTGGAAAATCCTACCAGAACTATTCTGATTATATAAGAACACAGAATGTAAGAATTCTCCCAATTCTCTCAGACTGGAATTCTAAAACCTCAGTTAACCAGGCTGCAACTCCAAAAGTATATAAAATTCCTAGAGCTAAAGCAATTAAATCAGCTGTGGGACTGCTAAACTGAGGATGAGATTTACTGACAATCAAAGATTTTGTATAGAAGATACTGAGATCTGCCTCTTTTAGAATAGGGACTCAAAGCCCCAGGCAAAGCAGAAAGCTATGTAAACGACCAAACACAGAGTGAGATTTATGGTGTATATATACGACTGCTGGAACATCAGAACAAAGACTACTGGATTGGATTGTTCAAACCCGAGTTTAAAAGAGCAAGGAACATTTACATGTTGGAACAGAAATTTTGGGGCATAGATTGTTTTGTCAGCTAATGCATTATGTATTGATTTTCTAAGAAACCACTGTAGAGTTTCCTTCTACCATACAGGTATTCTAACTGCATGATCAATACTTTAAAAGCACTGGTAAATTCTTCTGAGATTTTGGCTGAAGTCTGCAGAATTCCAAAGATCAACACAAGCTTATCACGCACTTCAGAAGACTGTGCATTGTGTAAGCATGTGATTTTCCAAGTGAAGAATGCAGACTATGAATCACTTCATTCTCATCTTGATCTTCCCCAGACCAATTCCCACTTTCATGTCCCTGCCACGTGTAACAGGAGTTAAATGAAGGAGACTAATGTTAGCTGCAAGTAAGGCACCTAACTGAATCCACTGTATAGTTCATAATCTTTGAAAGAAATTGTCCAAATCAGGACTAAAAGACAAAAAGCACTGATTTCATATTCTATACAATCAGTAATTCAGGTAACTGCTGAACGGCTTTTATATGCCATCATCATTTGGCTGTAATAGCTTCGAATTTAACTTCTGTCCTGAAATCCTGATTACGGTCCCACCACCAAAGCCTGAAGAACATTTGGATTGTGCTCTTACTCATGTTTTAGAGCTGCTGGTAGTAGTCAAAGAGCCATCTGTAAGTGCAATACAAATCCTAGCTAACTCTGACCAACCAGTTTCTAGTTGCCTATCCATGTGTCAGGAAACCCCCAGACTTATCACCACTGTCTTGCTTAATATTAGCTATTAAATGGTCTCTGCTGGGCTCTGAAATTAATACCCCATTGAGATGAATGGACAATATATAGTTTACCTCCTTTGCTGTTGCTACGGTTTCCCTACAGATAATTCTTCTGTAAGAAGGGCTTAATAGAACACCACACTGATTTATGTAAGAAATGCAGTCTGCAACAGAAAAGATGGATTTAAAGAACAGCTGATTTCTACAAAATTCAAAGGAAAAATATACCACCCAGTTTCCTTAGATCATGAGACCCATAATTTCCTTACTCTCTGATTATACACTTGTTCCTCAAAGATTTTAATCAACTACACTCTTTAGGTGTGAAACTGATAACTCATCTACACTTTATTTTTCAAATACCTCGTAAAGAAAAGAAATCAGCACTCTCCTTTCGCAATTCTATATATTAGTTTTTTTTGTCGACAGGATTAAGAAGTTCCTTATTTAGTTTAATTTGATCCTGTCAGATTGAAGTACAGTTTTGGTGGCATAACATTCCTAAAGCAAATTTGTGTTTCTTTCCACTGACATTGTCCTCTAAATCCACACTGAGTATATAGGGCACATTACAGTCAGTTATCCATATGGTTATATTTTGATGTCATCTTATAGGAACTGTATGGTACTGAATACTACTTGGATATATTGTGCTGATTTTGCATTACTGTACCTTTCAAGACAATAGTACTATGAGGCATAACTTTCTGTCATTTGACAATTTAGCATATGCTGAAGAGGTGTCAAACTTGGGCTAAAAAAATAAATATTTGAAAGCAACTGGCAGTACAAAATCTACATCACTTGATGGCTGAAATTAAAGTCCACACGTACATATAAAAACTTTAAAGATACCAAAATAGAAAATCATGATTGTCCCTTTACACTTGGTGCTTTAAGGGGGTGGGGGGAAAAGACTGCTTTATTAATTTAGCCTTATCTTAGCTGTCTCTTGATAGTACAACTAAAAGTTGACTGTTCAAATACTGTTTTCTTTTCTGATGTGTTTAGTCTTTAAGCACTTACAATGTAGCACATATGCACTGCAGTATTAGAAATGTTTTCATTAGAACCTTCAACTGCCTTTCAAACATAGAGATTTGATGACCAAAATGTACTGACAATTTGATAAGCTAACAGAAGACACTTTTTTTTATTAATACAAAAGGATTCTTCGTTCTATAGCCTTGCGGCATATAGGGCATTCACTCATTCGGTCTCCACAAAGCTGACATGTTCCATGGCCACAGAGAAAGATCATATTCTTCAGACGATCCAGACAAACAGGGCACATGGTCTGTAAAAGATTTTGACAAGTTAGGTAGTGGACAGCAATGGTGAGAAAAAAGTAGCATGAATGCATTCTATTAACTGTAGAAAATTTAATATATGCAACTGTTGAGTGAACAGAGATCACTGCCATAGAGAAACCAAGCCACAGAACGACAACAGATTCAATAACCTGCCTTTTGACATTAAATACAAAAATAGAAAATTCACTATTTCATTTAATCCTCAGTATAAAATATTTGTTTCATGAAGGGATAACTGATTTTTTTAAACTCCTTCTCCACAAAATAAGAAAACCAACCCCACAGTAGCTTTCTAAACAAATCTGATGGTGTTAAGTTCACAGCAGAGTAAATAAGCGATTTTCAGCTGCATCCCCCTTTATAAAATTTTAAGGAAACAGGGAACTCTAAGAAGCACAGACATTTGTGTATGTAATTCAATGAACAAATTATTTACCACTCATGCCTCAAATTTCTACCTACTCATTTACCTACCTCTCTCTCTCTCTCTCTCACACACACACACACACACACACACACACTTACCTCATGGACTCAGAAATAGTATGAATATGGTTTTGCTTTTTAAAAATTACTTAACCATCCCAGCATACATGCTAACCACCATAGATGTGAACTAACTTGCAATTTTCTTCTGGGAAGTGATTTGCTCACTGATTTGGAATCTTAAGTAAGTCAATATTTTCAGAAGCTTTACCAACAACATTTAAGATACCAGCTTTCTGAAGAAAAGTCACTGGTGTACTCCAATATATGCTTTAATTCTGTACTTTCAATGTAACTTGTAAAGGAATAATCATTACTTGCATAGGCCCATATCCTGCATGTGTTCTGTTTTTTAGAAATCCAGATAACATCTATGAAAATTTAATGTTTCAATGGAGGGCTGCTCAACTTATCTGAGCCTTTTACCCCTAACTCAGATCCACACAGCAACCCTTTAAAACCAGTTTTTACTACTGAACATAAAGTGAGACCCAATACCCAAAAGGATCTCTTACAACCGTTCACCATGAAAGTTTGTCCCTTAAGAGAACCATCCTTGACTGTGCCTGCAATGTCCTCCACCTACATCATATGCAAAAATTCATCTACAAGGCACATGTTTGTTCCTTCACCATAATCACATTAAAGTTTCATTTATAAATGGTTTATAAAGCGGTAATACATAAATAGATTTTTAAGAAATACACCGCTACCTCGATATAACGCCACTCAATATAACACAAATTTGGATGTAACGCGGTAAAGCAGTGCTCGAGGGGAGGAAGGGCTGTGCACTCCGGTGGATCAAAGCAAGTTCAATATAACACGGTTTCACCTATAAGGCGGTAAGATTTTTTGGCTCCCAAGGACAGTGTTATATCGAGGTAGAGGTGTAATCAATTGTTACAGATTGTTAGATCAACAGATTGCTTATAATCACAACTTATATCTACTGAGGAGTTTCTACGCGTTCTTAAACGGACATCTATAGTCCACCCGAGACACATACTAATGCCTGTAATATGCTTATAACTGAACAAATGTTGTAAACCTTTTATAAACCATCTATAATTGGACCCTTATTACCAGTGGCCCACATCTCAAAAACAAATTTACTTCACTATCACCTTGCACTTGTGCACTGTTTTTTCTGATCTACTTTTTAAATCACTGCAGGTTTACCAAAGCAGTGTTACACCCGGGAAAGGTATACACATCAACGGCAGTGTCCACACAATGAAATGTACAATTTTAGGCATGCCTTCTATGGAATCAATTAAATGCAGGGACAAACATTCTTTAGTGTACTCCTGGTTATCATGGCTCATGACTTCAACATGTTTACACAGAGTTTAAAATCAGAATTTGGCCAATTATCTCGTATTTCAATCTGTGAGATCAGCAAAGCTAAGGAGCTGCCAGAAGGTATCTTCTGGGTAAATCTACACTGCAGTAAGAGACCAGTGGCATAGCCATGGCTGGCCCGGGTCAGTGGATTCAGACTCGCTGGGCTAAAAATTACAGTGTAGGGTTCAGTCTGGAACCCAGGCTCTGAAACTCTTTGGTAGGTCTCAGAGCCCAGGTTCCAGCCCGAACCAAAACATCTAACTGCAGTTTTTAGCCCTGCAGCCCTAGCCTCGTGAGCTCTGAGATCTGAGATTCATGCTAGAGGTTTTTTATTGCAGAGTAGACACACCCACTGCCGGATAAGACCTTGAACTTTTTGAATGAATTTGCAAATATAAAAAAATTATACATTCTCAACAAGCATATTTTATATTAAAATGTTGTCAGGGCAAGTATGGCATCACCATTGAAAATCATGAATTGATATAACTCAAAATGTATGTAATTATCTTCCACCAAAGCACTGCAAGGGACTGATTGTAAATCAGTCCATCCAGCCCCTTCCTCACCCAAGCCAAATCCTCACCGGGTACAACTAAGTATCATCCTTGTAATTCATAGTTGTAAAGTCCTAAGTATGGGGAAATTCTTCATTAATTACTTATTAACATTAAATTGCTTTCCTGTGCTGCATGTACATAATTTAATGGTCCCAAAGTATCCCTTTTAGAAGGGATACAAGGTACAAAACCCTAAATCTCATCCTGCAACAACAGAATTCAAGTCCTCCCCACTGTATGTTCTTTACCCCTATAGTTTGCTTTGGGGTCTGCCTGTATATCTTACAATTAAAAAAAAAAATCTGTTTCTCTCCAATATACTACAGAGTAATTTGGAAATGTAAATGCACATCATAGGACACTGCAAAAGTGTATTCTGCCTAAGCAATGGAGGCAAAAATTTGTTTTATTTTATTCATTTCATTGCAGCACACAATTCGGAAGAAATTCCCTGGTGGTAGCTCAAACTCAGAAAATAGGTTTTTCTTTAATTGTATGGCAGCACGAGCAGATTGTCCAGATTCTTCCTGCTTATCATGAAAACGGTGAATATTTATTTGTAGAGACCAGTTTCATTTTTCAATGTCATACATGTTTTAGTTTATTTACCTTCACATGGCAGCAGCTTTAAGTAACTTCACAGAACAATCAACCTACCTGCCTGCTCTCCAACTGTACTCTAGTTACATGACTATCAGTGCATTACACCCTCCTTTTGTAACAACAGCAGCAGCAAACAAATGGTAGATATTTTGACTATATTTTTAATTTGGCCTTATGCTTTGATGCCAAAATTTGATGTCTATCACCTCGACCTTATATGAATAAATTAGCTGAAGATCTTTTGAGGGGAAAGAAATGAAAATTCTGTGCTTAGAGAAAGTATTTGATTTCTTTTTATATATTATGTATTCTTGCTTCTGAACCACCACCATAAAGGCACCCAGTCAGTTCTAATCAGTTGTAATCCACAGAGTTAAGATAGTATGGAAAGCATGAAATTATCACTGGGTATGATATGATATTGCAAATAAGTCAATTTTAGCAGAATATTTTGGTTTTTGTCTGATATGGGTGCCATATTAGAACCTATAACAATCTTTTATTACTGATAACAGTATGTTTCCAGGCACAAGACACAGGTGCACAGTGACATTACAACAACTTTAATTTTAAATAAAAATAAATGACATACGTATGGTGAAGGAACATATATAAGGTATTTATTACAGACAGATGTGGATGATTACGTATGAAATGTGGTGGAGGAACTGCAATCACAGTCAAAGATGGTTCAAATTCAGGGAATCCCTGAAGAATGATGTGGTCATCATGTGGGGATTTTGCTGACATCAGGCCTTGCTTCTGTTTGGCACCAGAAATGGTTTTAAAAGGTTGCTGCACTAATGTATTAGATTATCACTGAAGACATGAGTTGAAACGTAGATATACCTGCTGAAAAGAACAAATAAGTAGTTTTAAGAACACACAAATACTGAATTTCACATTAGAAGTGCAGTTTTAAAGAAGAAAATGAAAAAATATGTTTAAAATGGAACTCTGGATATAACTTCAGGCACATATTTAAGATACAACTGAAGATTTTTTTTTTAAATAAAAAATAGTCATTAACTAGAATCTGCAACTCATTAACCCCTCTCACAACAGTAAACAGAAAAGTCATCTAGAAGACAAATTAAAAGGTTCCAAATGAGACAGGTCAGCCAGTTCCCTGAGAAACAAAATAGAATTTCAGAAAAGCTAGATTTCAAGCAGAATCATTTCAACAAAATAACTACTTGACATGGCAGTCAATTAAGAGATGGTCAAAAACAAGCAGCCATATACATCCTGCTCAGAGGCAAAGAGAATAGTCAAGTGACCACATTTGAAAATCAGCCTAAAAATACTGGACAGTAACTGCACTGCAAAAATCCAGGCAATAGAGAATATTAAAAAATATTTTTTGTTAAACACTTAACTTTTTGATGACCAGAAAAACAGAAAATGAAACCAACAAAGTAGCCTCAAATGTTATAGGTGAGAAGGAACTATAGTTTTTTTTGTTTTGTTTTGTTTTGTTTTTTTAAAGTCTACCTGCCATTATACAGGCACAAATTAGGATGGAAACTGCTTTGAGTTGAACATAAAAAGATTTTCAATAATGGGGTCTCAGTCAGTTGCCGGGGTGAGGGTAACAATTATTGATAGTCAAATATCAGAGAGATAGCATGTTAGTCTGGATCTGTAAAAGCAGCGAAGAGTTCTGTGGCACCTTATAGACTAACAAACGTATTGGAGCATGCGCTTTCGTGGGTGAATACCCACTTCATCGGATGCAATCTGACGATGCATCCGACAAAGTGGGTATTCACCCATGAAAGCGCATGCTCCAATATGTTTGTCAGTCTATAAGGTGCCACAGAACTCTTTGCCAATTATTGATAGGTTTTCCTCAGAGGTTAATATCTGACAATACATCAGGTCTCAAATTTTCAAAGGCATTTACAGATGTGGCCCAGAACTAGGTGATTCAAAACCTTCTCTCTGAACTTTCAGGCAGGTCTGTAACAGAGTGCCAGGGCTGTCTGGATTAGCTCAGATAACAGCCATCTTTGAAGCACTATACACTACTCTAAGTGCACAAGAGATAAAAAGACAATTTAAATGTGAATTAAAGTTCTCATCAGTCTCTTCTATTAATCAAAACATCTCAACTCTGACAAATGTAGTACGTCTTCAAAGGTAAATCTCCACTGCAGCTGAGCATGCTTCCCAGCAAAGGTATACAGACATGTGCTAGCTACATTTGAGCTAGCATGCCAAAAATTGCAGTATAGCTGAAGGTAGCATGGCAATGGTTCAGGACAGATAATGTTGCATGATCCCAGCAGATAGGAAGAAAAACAATTTTTGGGAGGGACTTTAAAGGGAGAGAAAGAGGACAAATTTAATAATTCACCATGCAAAACATTTGTCCTCCATGTTAATAAGCATTTAATCTATTCTGTACAAAGTATTAACTCCCAGATTTGAAAGCTTTTTGGCTTTTGCATATTATATTAGATGTAAAGAGAACAGCTACTTGTATGAATCATTTCACATTAAGTAATTTAAAAAACAAGATCAGGGTTGTCTGCAGGTCACTATTTTAGCTTTATCAAGCACTTGCAAAGACATCCATATTCAATTTATCTTTTGAAAGTCTAAACCTATCTAAGATTTTGATAAATTTTCCTCCTTTTCCAAGCACAGAATTTAAAAAGCCTTATATTTAAGATATTTTAAAATCTATATAATCACAAATTTAATTACTGCATCTGAAAATTATGTATGTAATGTTTTACACCTATCAATATTTCATATTGTAGCCATATATAAATATAATTTTCATTTGAGTGCGCTAATGCATTGGGACTGTACATCCCCTCTAACTGCCAACTTGTGTTCAAAAGTGGTTTGTTACTGAATAGGCAGGCTCACAACTCCTGCATCAGCTCAGTGCATACAGTTTTGTGAAGAAAAATGCCCAGATTTAATGAAGTTCTGTGAAAAAAATCTTCCCTGTACATTGTTATGAGGTCAAAAGATAGAGTTAATATTCATTGCCTCCCTTCATCCCTATATTTATTGTTGGGTCACATAAACCCATTCACTTACACTACAATAGGTGGGCTAAGAAATGAAATGTCAAATGTGGCTACTCATGGGGAGAGGGATAGCTCAGTGGTTTGAGCATTGGCCTGCTAAACCCAGGGTTGTGAGTTCAATCCTTGACAGGGCCATCTGGGGATTGGTCCTGCTTTGAGCAGGGGGTTGGACTAGATGATCTCCTGATGTCACTTCCAACCCTAATAATCTATGATTCTGTGATTCTATGATGAAGAACACTGTGTGTATATAAAAAAAAGTCAGATAAGTCACAAAAAAACCTTTTTAGCCACACTAGAGCTCATCTTTACTTCACAGAACAAAAATGGCTTTGATTAACTAATCAAAAATTAAGAATTGAAGAGTTTAAACAGATTTCCCTTATTTTGTTTTGGTGTTCAATACAAAGGAACATGTGGCACTTTTACCTGTTCCTTTATGTCTTGTAACTGCTGCTGCAGCTTCTGTACATCTGCATTGACATTAGTGTTGTCCTTGTCTTTCTGTAAAACTGGAATGTTTCCACTTGCTATAATGCAGAGGAGAGTAATATTAAAAGCCTAGAACATGTTATGCAGCCCTTACAACATAAAGAATAATTACTTTTGTCTGCTAATCATAAAAATACTATTTCCATTTATCTGAATTATTGAAGCATTATCTCTAGCAAATATATTTTGATAATCAAATTATATTTATTATGACTCACTAAAATTCCATTCCTGAACTAAAATAATTTACTGGGAAGCTTTAACTACATCAGTTTTTGACAAATATTTCCCTCACTGTGGCTGTTAAAATGCTAGCAGCTACCTGGAGGCCTGTCTACATGAATGCCTTCATGGTTGCTACCCATCAGTGATGCTCCACTGGTGAAAATTCTTTGGCAAAAAACCAGTGTAGATACTTCAAGTTATCCACATTGCTGCATTGTTTGGTAATTCCAGACTGGGACTGAATCAATACTGCTAAAAATATGCAAATTTTGGCCAAAGTGTTGAACAAAACTTGATTTGGCTGTGTTCCCACTTATTTCATGTTCACTTTGTGAATGTTTGGGAAACAAGTTTACTGACAGAAACAGCAAGTTGACAGTGGAAAGTTTCAAAAGGCAAATTTTGAATTTTTAAACTTGCATGTTCCCATTGGAAATGTGATTCTGTTATGTTAATCCCGTCAGGGATCAAATATATCATGTCGCTATTCCAATTTAAATTAATCAACAGCTCAAATTTCAAGTACTGAATGCATACAATAAACCACACACAGATACACACTACAAAAAATTATTCACACAACTTGAAATAACTCTCAGAATAATTTAATAAATTCAAGAAAATTATAAACTGTTTAAGAACTAGTCAAACAGAAAAAGGCAGAACTCACTGAATAATTCTGACATCGCGAATTATTTGGCCAACTTTATCCTAGACAAAATGTTCTATTTCCCACTTCTTCTGGGGCTCCTCTGATTAGTCAAAGAAGCCAAGAAGTCAAGATAACATTTGTAATTTGTATGGGGCCATGTGCTTATGTTTATTTATGTATTTCAATTATATTAACTGACAATTCTTAGAGTTTGTTCCATGTGTCACATAGATATATGGCCATGAAGTTCTGGAAGCTAACAAGAAGGGTTCAAATCATCACTGACATATATACACACATGACGATTCAGCTTCTGGTATCATTCTTCTTTGATATTGAAACAGCCCTTTTCAGACAGGGTCTATGCTACAATAGCATCTACCACTATCCCATATGGCAAGTGACAAACAGTAGGTGGCAGGCTGACACTAAACTACTTTCTTTAAAACTTTCCTTCAAACGGATGATGTGAGGGATATATGGTCAACCCCCTTTTTTCAACGAAAGGAGAATGGAAGTATTAGAGAAAAAAGAAACACTCACAAATGTCATCAGTAGTATCTTCTGTACCTTTCCCTCCGCAACACAAAATGAACGGCACTCTCCGCTCAACCACTGCCCGGCACTGCACACACTTCTTCATCAGGCTTGCACAGTCTGGGAAAAGCAGAAATAATTTATTCTCAGTAGCCTGTAGTCTCTTTATTCTTGCTTCTGTGATTAATCAATTCATTTCATTCTATCCACAAACGTACTACATAAAATAGCAATGTGTATTTACACCACCAATGGCTGTATGACAGGAGGGGGGCAGTCAGGGGACAGGGAACGGTGGTGGTGGGGTTTGGATGGGACAGGGATCCCAGGGGGCCATCAGGGGTCGGATAGGAGGCAGAGGCCAGGCCACACCTGACTGTTTGGGGAGGCACAATTTAGGAAACCCGATGCAGCTCTCAGGCCAAAAAGTTTGCCCATCCCTGTTCTACAAACTACTGACCATCAGCAAAGCCTCAGCAAGATGTCCCAAAAATTCTTGAAAGTTCTGGTGACAAAATGATCACTACATCCTCATCTTATTAAACAAAGAAGGGACAGTTTCTGGAGGCTTCTTAAGTGTTTTCTATATCCTCATCAGTTGCTGTAGCATACACATCACATCAAACAGAGTGATCTGTGTTGCAGCAGATTCTCTTTGAAAACATGCCCCATTCTAAGTTTTTCAGAGAAAGACAGCTCTTGCTGGAATCTTTGTATGTGGTATTAATGGAAGGTTTAGTCATAAATGTCTTTTAAAAAATTATTTGGTTGCTATACCAACTAAAGTTTAATTATATTTACACCGCTAGATGACCTCACAAACTGTCACAAAGGAATTACATGACAGTTTGTGTCTCCACCTCAAAAAAATGTAATGCTAATTTATTTACAGAAATGTACAATAGGACTCTCAAGACTACCACAACCCAGTCAGAATAAAGTAATGCAGGTAGGTGAAATAAATGTGCTCTTTCAATTTTCTAGTTAAATAGCTACAGTTCTGTTATTTGTCCTCCAAATAATTAAACTTTATTACAGGCAGGTGGTTTTATTGCATTCCAAGTAACGTCAAAGCTCTGATTACCAGACCGAAGTCAATTTACTCAAATAGCCTGCAATTAAGTCAACATTTTAAAAGAATTTTTAGTGACTGTTTTTAACAGACATCTTTTGTTGCACAATCATTATTTTGAAAGGTATTACCTGCCAAGACTACTTACTCTCACAAGCACACATGTGACCACAAGGCTGGAAGAGTACTGCTGCTTTCTTGTCTGAACACACCACGCATTCTTCAATCTGCAGAGAAAAACAGTAAGGAATAACATGGGAAAGATTCTTCTCTTTTTTCTATCTATTCCATTTATATCTATTTGCTTACTTCCACCACTTAGCAGTGCAAAGGGAATTTAACAAGCTCTGCTTAGTGCCATGTTAGCTACAACAAAACTAGGAAGAAAAACCAGAGCTAATTCACCACCTCAAAGTGGGATTTAAATGAGAGATTATCATATCTGTATCCAGAAGTCCTTGCTGGCAATATTTACGCTCTTTGCATTATTGGTTATCTAGGAATTATAAATCACACCAGCTAGGAGAATAAGACCAAGAGGCTGGCACACACATGTATTTTTCTTGGCTGTACGGTGCTCAATTAGTTTAGAAGGACTTTCTGCTGTAATCCAACAAAGTGTTGAGGGTTTCTCAACTTTTACCAAGGGTGAACCACATCTTAGAGAAATAGTCACACGGACCACCCATCTACTGATTCATGAATGCCTGGACCACCACACTTCCCATTCAGATAACATCCTTGTGATAACGAGAGTAACTACTTATGCAGAAAAATAAAGTATTTGGTGTACTTTTTGCTTTCGTAACACAAGTTAACAACTGGAAACAAAAAGACCGCACCACCTCTCTGCAGACCAGTTTGGGAAACTGGTTTAGTACAACTAAATTATAATCTGAATTATGAAAAATGTTTATATAATAAAAAATGACTTGCTCCGTCAGAGAAGAGGGAAAGTCCTGATTTCAGAATGGGAGCCAGAGAGCAGAGTCTGGGCTACGATGGTCACCAGCTAATCACTGACCTCCTTTGATCAACTCCCACTGTGGCAAATGGTGGGGTTGTCTGGCTGATGGGGAAGAGCACCCACAGACACAGCAGGAGGCAGAAGCAGGCTTTTCTGAACCACTCTTCACCATTGTAAAACCCCTCCCAGCCTCCCTGTCCCTCCCGCCCCCAGGTTTACTAGTGGCATGTTATCAGCTTGATAGTCTGTATGCATGAGGTAGTTTGCCATATGTCATATTAAGGGGAGGGGTGGAGTTATAGCTGTCGATGGCACACCTTGGCTTTGAAGCAACTGCATGGTTTGCACTGTGCAGGCACCTTTGGATTTTGAAGCGACTGTATAAGCACTTAATATAACTGTTTTGTCTTCAGTTCACAGGACTACATATCTGGTGGCTGATCCTGGTACCCTGGGCTACATTTCTCTCAACAGAGAGAAAATCAGGAGGCCGGGGGGGAAGGCAGAAGAGATTTGGTTGGTGCTCCCAGCACCACAGAAGTCAGGCACCTTTAATGTAAATATAGTGTAAGCCACATTTGGCTGGAGAAGAAGGTTGGATTTATATGGTGGCCAAGGCATTTGTAGGAGGCCAGATGGATGCCTCAGAGAGGGGTCTGCCTGGGGTTGGGACCATGGTACAAGACAGTCTTGGTAGGCCTGGATGTTTTAGGATGCTCTGAATTTTGAGCACTGAAAAGGTGGAAGACTGCTGACTAGTTTGGGAGGCTGTTGCTCCACCCTTAACATTGCTACCTCTCAGAATTCTTATAATAAAATTGCAGCAATTTGCCTAAGACAGATAATTCTCGTTTCTGTCCTCATTAGCCCTCTGTCATTTGCAATGTGCAACAAGGAGCAATATCAGATAAATGCTGCACTTTGCTCTAACCACTGACAAACTAGACGTGAGAGAAACCATGGCAGCTGAGACAGTGTAGTTTGTCAGTACAGTCTGGCTCTTCTTTTCACAAAAAAATCACAACTGCAGGAAGAATAAAATGGGAATATTGAAAACTGTGTTAAGTACCTTTGTTCTGGACTGAACTTGCTCTTTACAGATGAGGCATTTCTTGACCCGTGGTGAGCAGAGGGAACAGGTAGCAATATGTCCACATGGGCCAAATAATGTATCTCTCTTCATGTCTGAACACACCATACATTCTTCTAAAGTTTCTGAATCATTGCTGATCATAGAAGGACTTCGAGAGCCAACCTGTCCACTAAAAAACACCTCACAGTCAGGCTTAAGTCAGCATTACAACCTTGTGAATATTCTGAAAACAATTTTTTAAATCATACTGTACATCAAGCTGAGTCATTTGCTCATGTGTATTACTCATTCTAGTTTGCGCACATATTGTGTCACCCTTTCTGTTAACTTGCAAGTAAAACTGCTGAGGCATTTGGGTGTCAGTGTCATCACTATGGAGATTACAGTTCTAATTTTACATGAGGTACAAGCAGTGCAATTTTCTGGCTGACAGAAGCATAGCTACATGCCTCGATAAACCAATCTGGAGAAAAAGTTGATGATAATAGGTTGGAGAAGCATCTAGAGAGAGCGTACGAGGAGAGAACACTTCTACTCCCATATTTATGTCAATATTTATCTTGGCCTGGGGTTCTTGAACTTCATTACACCATGACCCCCTTCTAACAACAAATATTACTACACAACCCCAGGAGGCCCAAAACCTGAGCCAAAGCCCAATCCCCACTGCATGAGGCAGAGAGGCCAGAGCCAAAGCCTGATCCCCACTGCCCCGGGCGGGCAGGCCAAAGCCAAAGCCCAAGGGCTTGAGCCCCAGCAGGGAGCCTGCAACCTGAGCTCGGGCTTCAGCTTTGGCTGCAGGTGGTGGTGGCTCGGGCTTCGGCTCTGGCCCCGGGCCCCAGCAAGTCTAAGCCAACCCTGGCAACCCCATTAATATGGGGTTGCGACCATCATTTCCTCTAATTTTTTAGATCCATGCGCGGAATGAATTTTGTTATGTGAACCAATATGGAGATGATGCGAGACACGTCACCCTTCATATTGGTGCACGTAACAAAATTCATGTGGTGGGGGTTGGCCGAGGGATTTGGAGTGTGGGAAGGGACTAAGGGCTAGGACAGAGGGTGGGAGTGCAGGGTGGGGAAGGGAGGGCTCTGGCTGGGAGTGCAGGCTCTGGGATGGGCCTGGGGCTGAGGGGTTCAGGGTGCAGGAGGTGGCTCAGGGCTGGGGATCAGTGCAGGGGGTGAAGAGTTTGGGATGCAAGCTGCCCAGGGGCTACAGTGGGAAGAGAGGACTCCCCCCAGCCCTCTCTTGCCACAGCAGCTCAGACCAGGGGAGAGGCGCCTCTCCCTGGCAGCTCTGGTGAGGGTGGGCTGGGCTGAGGGAGGGGCTCCTCTCCTCGGCAGCTCCAGTGGGCCTGGGCGAGGTGGAGGGAGGGGCCCCTTTCCCCCAGCTGCAGCAAGTCTGTGGCAGCTCGGTGCTGGGGCCGGCCCGAGAGAGGAGCACCTGTCCCCCAGCCACAACAAATCCGGAGCAGCTCGGCACTGGGACCAGCCCGAGGGAGGAGAGCCTGTCCCCCAGATGTGGCAAATCTGTGGCAGCTCAGTGCTAAGGCCGGGCCAAGGGAGTGGCCCCTTTTCCTCCACCCGGGGCTGCTTTTCCTCCACCCGGGGCTGCTCAGCACTGGGGCCAGCAGGAAGAGGCACCTCTCCCCACCAACACCTTGAGCCCTTGTGCTGGGCTTAACAGGCAGATGCGCAGCCATGCAGCTTAGAAAGAATTTAGGTTATAATCCACTTTGGGGTCTCGTCCCACAGTTTGAAAACCGCTGACTTAGAACTCTGTTTTTTTTTCTGCTGCATACCCAGCAAAGGGAGCATATGTTAAACAAAACTTTACTCCCAGAGGGCTAACTACGCCAATAAAGGTGCTTGTGCACAAACAAAATAGTCAAATGACTCATGTTCCATGCAGACAGGAAGGCTGAGAAGAAAATACCTGCCAAACACGGGCAGACAGTTGATAAGAAATTTCCTTTTCATTTTATTTAGAAATTTAAAAATCACAATACGGAGATAAAAATGTAAAAGTTAACAGAAATGGCTATATGGATCTGAGAATTAATGAAAGGAGCCTTTAACCTCTAAATCACTAACGTGAATCTAACCTGGACAAGCAGTAACTGGAAACTTACTGTTTAATGGGTGGCTGATGGCATACATAAAATATTGCAGTCAGTACTTCCTAGAGGATAACCTATTTCATAATTGCATGCCCCACTATTTTTAACTATCAGTACTTGATACCGAGAAAGAACACTGAAAGGGCATGGATATAAAATTACTCTATAAGATAAGGAGGGATGTGCTGCTCACACTTCAAGCAGAATAGGGAAGCTTGCTCTGTATTGTTGCTCATTTTGCACTTAATTTGTTGACCTCAGTTTCAACTAATAATTTTGTAAACACCACTCAAGACATATGTAGAATATATATTACTTTACTTACCTTTATCTTGATTTTCAGTAGTCTATGATTAATACTTGAAAAAGAGACTTTGTTTTATTTATTCTACTTCAACTGATCTATCCCAAGGAAATGAAGACATGCAAAACATGATGCTCAGAAATTCCATATTGTGTTTATATACAAACCTGACTTTTTCTTTGTGACATTTAGCCAATGCTTTGCAGAGACTAGGATCAGGGCAGAGGTCAAGAGGAGACTGACCCTTCTTATTACGAATACTGAGGTCAGCTCCGTTAGCTGCCAGAAAGCAGGCAATAGATGCTGCACTCTTCTTCTCTGCTCCCTGGGTACCAAGTCCCATTATTAACTGAAAGAAAGTAAATAGGCAACTGACTTGAAATTCTCTGTTTAAATACTTGAGAATATAGTCTTACTACTCAACGAAAATGGACCATTTAAGATGTGCACATATATAAGAATATATTTTCTAAATAGTATTTTGATGAGATCTGAGCATGCATTTTTAACTTATCTACAGTTCTAAGATGAAAACCATTGTACAATTACCCAATTTTCAACCAGATAAGTTCCCTGCATAGACAAATTCATTAATGGCAGTGACATCTAAGTATTCAAAATACAATGTAATTGCTGTGCACCTATATTCTGGGGTCACAGAACCAGTGCTCTCCAAATCTAACCCTAAATCTCTGTCACAAAGCTTAATGGTAGCAAATCATTCTTGTCAGTTTTCTTTATACCTGTTTTTCTAATTATCCTGCTTTGACCAAACAGTTAAGGGAAAGAATGCAAGGCCTTTTGAGTGTGGATCCATTAAGCCATCTTAAGCAAACTTCACCCTTTTAATAATAATAATTTTCTACAGATTTAAAACCTGCAGAGTAGGAACTAGAAGAACAAATGACTTAACACTGAAAATGTGTCTATCCTGGAAAACTAGACAGCTGGAGAACTAGAAGGATGACATCACAAGTACCAAGGAAGAAAAACCCAAAGAAATGAAAGAGGAAGTAATTTCCCGTTCTACTGTGACACTTATTTTGAATTGAATAAAATATCAGTAAATTGGGAACTGAGTAAAACGTGAAGGTAACTATTATAATTAATACAATAACATTATAAAACAGTCAGCTATGGTCCACTTAATTTTAGTAAAATAAACTTTTCACATTAACAACTTCCACTATGAGCAACGGGAAAAGAAATACGTGGATGTGCTCGATGAACCTCATGAGAGGACGTGGTTGTTGTTGTTGTTGTTGTTTTTTTAAGAACTTGCTAGCCAATGCCATCATGTGGGAAAAATAAACCAAGACCCTTTACCTCAAAGTGGACTTACATCATCCAGTGTAACTGGAGTCTTGCTTCTGCAATAGTTTATTCAGTTGTAATATTTTATATCCTGATTGCCATTTTAGAGACACTGAAGTCAAACTGCAGTCTCAAAGGACTGACAGCTTTAAAACTTTAATTTAACCTCAGTGATAAAATGGAGCAAGAAATCATCTTTTCATTCTAAATATTTCAAAGATCTTTTAAATCTTAGATTCACTGTGTAGTATGGGCTAGAGAAGTCTCTGCCGGCCCACCTTCAAAAAAAAGGCAGCTATAGGGTGATTTTAACAATGGAGTTATTAAAAATCAGATTTCTCAGATAAAATCAAGAAATGCAGATCTACTTTATGCAACTTAAAGTTATCTGTTAGCATTTAGTGGTCATTGTCCCAAAGTGAGAGAGAATGTAATTTTGTTGCCAACACTACTACTTAAAAGGCCAAATTCTGGGATTACAACTAATCTTCTTTCAAAAGTTTTTATCTAACTTCGGTATTCATATTACTATCCTACTTAAAGCTATAATACAAATTCTTCATCAGATGGCCTTAAAACTACAGTAAATACAATACAATAAAATTTGCATATTTTACATGCATGCACATAACTCCAACTGATTTGAATGGGAGCAGTACATGCTCATGAAGGTAGATTGTGAACCTAAAAAGGCTTGCTATTGAAACAATAATTTACAGTTAAATCTGTTTTTTTTAACAGTAGAGGAAATAAGAAACCACACCTGCCTTCTGTTGTACCTAAACTATCTAATAAAGGTGTGTTACAATATTATTGTATATTAGCCTTATTTAGTCAATAACAGATGGGCATCGAGATAGTTTCCTTAGATTTGATTTGACACATTTCTGCAGGATTAACAACAACAATATTTTGAGAGTGATTCAAGATAGTTTCCAGGCATGCATTAGCTAGACTTTTCAAATGGGTACTGCTCTCATTTGATGAAGTGGACAATTCAAGCAAGATTACAAAATCTTTGCATGTAAGCACCACTCCCCTCCACATCCTGCATGCTTTCCAAATATTTCCTTCAGTTATGCAAAAGTTCTTCTTGTGACAAAGGAAACTCATGTAAGTATAAGTGGGAAAAGTCCAGATCTATGACTGACCTCAGTGGGAGCTGCTGCTGGTTGCTCACCACTTATTTATGTGTTTAAATATGTATTTATGAGCTTAACATTCAACCAAGATTTTCAAAAAAAACTTAATCTGTTCTGACAATATATTGCTTCCAAGTGAAGTACACAACTCAAAGAAATTGGAAGACTATGGAATACAATAGTTTGGCAACCCAGCCTCTCAAGAATGACTTAATCAGGAACTCTTGAGATGAGGATGAGAAAACTGGTAGCCAAGAAAAAAATCTTCAATTTCATGTAGATGCTGCCAGTGCTGAATCTGAGAAAGAACATTCATGTGTGTCATGCTTACTGTATGCTTGCTTCAAATTTAACTTCTCAAACACAAAGCATTTTTAGTAACTTGTCACAAAGTTCATTTCAGACCACGGAACTGGAACGAAACCTTTATTGTTCTTTTAGTCCATTTATTTAAGAGGAGTTCTGTGTAATACTACTCCAATGTTTCCTTACAGAGGGATAGCTCAGTGGTTTGAGCATTGGCCTGCTAAACCCAGGGTTGCGAGTTCAATCCTTAAGGGCCACTTAGGGATCTGGGGCAAAATTAGTACTTCGTCCTGCTAGTGAAGGCAGGGGCTGGATTCAGTGACCTTTCAGGGTCCCTTCCAGTTCTATGAGATAGGTGTATCTCCATAAATGCCAATCATTTAGGAGGAACAGTAAATATTTATTAAAATAATATTTCAAATCCTTCTATAAAACACTCTGGCAAGTACATTTCAACTGAGTTAAGAATGTGTATTTTTTCCTAATATCTCTATTCATAACTTTCTGATGTTGACAGGTATGTCTGCTTGATACATCCAATTTTACTTCATTTGATTACTTGTATAGGGGTTACTATTAAAAAGTTAGTAAGTATCACACAGGTGATTTTCTGAGGTAACAGTTACGTCCCTATCTTATTTATAATAGGTTGGTACTTTAGTAAATGTTGACCTTTTTAATGCTGTACAGTGAATTTACAGTTTTGAATAGATGCCTTTTTTCCTATAAAACTTTTGTTTAAACGAAACTATCTCCAGAATATTACATGCAATTACAGTAAAAAATGACTACATAAAACTGGCACTTTGTTACTCAGCAAATCTAACCCCTTGGTATATTTTGAATCAAATATTTTAGTGACAGAAAATAGTTTTTAATTCCGTTTACATCTGTTAGTCCTGCAGAGGCAACACAGACATGAATGTGATGTATGAATTCTACTCCTGGTTTCCGTAGCAACAAAAAATTTACTTCCAATTGCAAGGTAAAATTCAATCTTATACCTACACAACCCTATTGTTTCAGCAGGGTTTACAGGAGTAATTGAGGGAGGAAATTCTGCTTTAATCAAGAGAGGGAGAGTGCAATTGGTGTATGTTTGTCCCACAGATTCTTTACTAGTAGAGGTGAAGTTGCATGATCAAGAAAGAATTCCGCCTGACTTTCAGATCCCAGGTGAGTTAGCAGAACTGGCTATGGTGAAAAAAGCCCACTATTTTTAATTTAAATTGAGCAAGTTTGATCTAGAGTCACTGAGAAAAACATTGTTTTACTATAATGTCTAGAATGCTTTTCAAAGCAAAACTGAACTGTAAGGTTATGATTTAAAACAAGAGTCAAGAATTTTGGCTGAGGCACCTTATAATTACACTATGGCATGTTTACGCATCACCCAGTGATGTATTAAGCAATAACTTTACAAATATGTGGATGTTTAGAAATATTTTATGCATCAAATGCAATAAAAGCAAAAAATCCTGAAATGTAATGTACACACAATGGCAAATATGCACACACAACAGCAAACCAATGATAACAAAATGGTTATTTTAAAATGTGATTTGTTTTTAAAATCACCAAAGCACTTAACATTCAAAAAGGACTAGTCTAGATAATTTTTCTAAAATGAGGCAATATATCAGTTAAGAGTATTTGACTTTTTAAAATATGTGTCTAAGAAATAATTTTAAAATAATTCATCTCTAAACGGAAGCATTGTGTGTCGTGTTTTAGTCAGGAAGAAGTGTTAAGTCTCTCAATCAGAAGTTTTATTCAAATAACCTCCTTTGCCTTAACTATAACAGCCCTAGTAGGGATAGTTATTATTCTTTGTACTAAGTTATGCCAGTTCAGTCTAAGGGCTTGTCTACACTGGCACTTTACAGTGCTGCAACTTTCTTGCTCAGGGGGGTGAAAACACACCCCGAGCACTGGAAAGTTTCAGCACTGTAAAGTGTCAGTGTAGACAGTGCACTAGCGCTAGGAGCTGTGCTATTCCCCTCATGGAGGTGGTTTTTTATGCTGGGACCACACAAGCCACATTAAAGTGCTGCCACGGCAGCGCTTTAATGTTGCCAGTGAAGACATGCCTTTAGAAAGATGTCTCCTGTTTCTCCATTTACGGTATATGGATTTACATCCTTGGAATAATATTTAAACTGCAATGTTGCCACAATAAGATAGTTGCCTTATTTATCTCTCTCCCCTTCTCCCCGACATCCATGACCATCCTTAGTTTTTTGGGCATTAACAATTTAACTTTGATCCTTGTTTTTCATAGTTGGTGAGACATCAGCCTCATCAGATGGACTTCTGAAATTAATTTATCAGGACACAAATATAACATACTAGGTAACATAATTAAGCTACAGCTAGATAAAATTAACCTGCATAAGTTCTCAAAGTTTTAGAGCTAAACCACAAAATACAATACAGGAAAGCTACAAACAAAGCCACGCAAGAGGTTAAATCAAAGCATATTTTATTCTTAATCTCTGTACTGTATTACTGCTTATTTGTTTCTATTTCAAGTAATTTCTTCCGAATTCCTGGCACTCATACAAGTTCACTACCAAAGACAGATTTATGATAATATTTTTGGGCACACACCTTTTTCTTTAAAACAGATGAGTTAATGAGTAAGCATAAAAAAGTGCATATGTAACAATTTGATTTTAATATGGCCCTGCAATTTGGTGAAGAATGTCTAACTAAATCTGTGCTGACAACAAGCAGTTCAACAGTACAGAATCTTCAGACTATACTACAGAAAGCTGTGCACTGGAAAGAAAGTAATAAATAAATGAATTTTATTTACTGTGTTCTTTGATGGCTCCCAAGCAGTATCTACCTTGCCCACATCTTGCATGTCTTGGAGCTGGCGAAGCTGTGACAAAGTATGATGCCTCAGGGCTTCATGCAGAGGAGTATCCCCATCTTTATCCTGAATATCCAGTTTAGCACCTGCACGGACTAAGAGCTGAATGAGAAAGAATCTTATTTAGATAACACAAGGAAAACTAGCAATATTATTTTAAGGGGAAAAATGCAATGAAAAATCAGTTATTTTAAGTACCCTAAAAGGCCTGAAAATTATAAAGAAATTCTGATTACTTATCTTACAGTAAATTGACCGAGACATGTTGTCCCTATGTGTATTCCACTCCAGGTGCAAATGTCCTCCATGCACCTGAGAACGGAAGACTTTTCATTAGTAGTGTCTGACGGTCTGTGCTGGTGCCCTCTACCTCTGAACTGAGGGCATAAGGGGCAGCAAGGACCAACAGCCTCTCCAGTTCCTTCTCTACCACAAATCACTTTAGAAAAGAATCTGAAGTAGAGGGAAAGGAGGGTGGGTAATGGAATCCACGTAGGGATCACACATCTCAAACTCCAGTTACCATCAGATTAGTAATCAGAATTTCTCCTTTGTATGATGGACCTCAGGATATACACCACTTGAGGTGACTCACAGGCAGTATTCATTGAAGAGAAGGACATAGGACCCCTGCTGTGCCACAGACTGCAGGACTGCTGTGCTGAAGGATATGTCTGCTGACGAAGCTTGTATCAGGGCACAATGTCTACTAAAGGTACACAGAGAGGCTCATATTGCCACACTACAGATCTCCAGAAGGGGAACACCCAAAAGAGAATCTACTGAGGTAGCCTGGGCTTTCACTATCAGCTCATAGCAAAAGCAAGATGCAACATTAAACCCATTCAGAACGTCTTTGTGAGGAGACTGCTTCCCATTTAATCTGTTCAATAAAGGAGATGAAAAGCTTCAGAGGTTTCCTGAAGGATTTGTACTCTACATGAGGAGCATCCAAAGAACGAGACTTCCTGTCTTCTCCAGCTGCATGAAGTTTTGGGCAGAAACCTGGTAGGCTACGATCTGATTTAAGTGGAATTTAGAAAGAGTCTTTTGAATGATCACAGGGTGCAGCCTGAAAGAAGCCTTGTCCTTACAGAAAACTGTGTAGGGTGGGTCTGTGATAAGGACCCCCAAGATCACCTAGTCTTCTAGTGAACTGCAGTCACAAAGGCCATCTTCATAGACAGATGAAGAAAGGAGCAGGAGGCTAAAGATTCCAATGGAAGATTCATGAGTGCTGACAGTATGAGATCAAGATCCCAAGTCAGCATAAAAGTTTCAGTACCCGAGGAGAGGTTCTGGCAAGGCTTTCAAGAACTTCACAGTTGTATAAGGGGGTGAATAATGAACAGTTTACTACCAGAGGATGGAAAACATTAATCACTGCCAAGTGCATTCGCAGCAACATGTGAGACAGACCCAATCATTTTAAAGAGGAGATAGTACAGAATGCTAGGGATCTGTGAGCCCTTTGGAAATACCAGATGATGCGGGCATCAGATAAAAATTTATTCCATTTTGCAGCATAACAGTTTCTTGTAGAGACTTTCTGCTATTATTGATGATGGACTGTACCGCTTCTGAACATGACCTCTCTAAGCTTGTTGTCCATCCAAATACTGGGCTCTTAGATTGAGGGATGCTGGGATTGGAATGGGAGATACATGATGTCTCCATAGAAGTGCCAACTGAGGCTATCCACAGAAGTGTATATTATTCCCGAGAGGTGCACTGCTAAAAAATGGTGATTTGGAGTTGGCTACATCTATTCCAGAGCTTGATCACTTCTATGCAAAGAGGAGCGGACTTTGCTTCTCCCTGTATGTTATATAGTATACTGTAGTCATATTGTCCAACATGACCTGAATGTATAGGGCATGGATGAAGGGCAGGAACCTTTTGCAGGCTTTGTGGAGTGCTTGCAATTTGAGGAGACTGATGTGAAGCTTAGATTTTACTGGGTCCAAGAGTCTTGAACCACGTTTGTCCAGATGCGCTCTCAATTGAATAGGAAGGCATCAATAAATTAGCTTCAATGAAGTCTATAGTTTGTGTGGGAACTAAAAGGAACTTTTCTAGTTTACCAGGAGCCCTGAGGATTGAATGAGGCTGAGAAGGGATAGGGTTGTTGATTGTATATCTTGGTATGATCGACTTGTGACCAACCGATCATCAAGGCAGGGAAATACTGGAGTGCCCTGGCAATGCAGGTAAGCTGTCACCATGGATAGCACCTTCTTGAAAACTCTAGGGCCCCTCAAGAAAACAGAAGGGAAGAACTCTGCATTGGTAATCGTCTAGGTCTCAGAATTCCACAGGGGAAGCCAATAGTACCGGATGCCTAGTAATGCCTCAAATGGCCAACAGTACTGGAGAATGACAGCCCAATGCTGTGTGTTCTGCTGAACAGAAATGGACTGCTGAATCAGCCCCTCTATGATTAAGGAGTACACCCACATGCAATTAGCAAGTGGAAAGTTTCCTTAGTGAGCATGTAGCCTAAAGCCATCCATCTCTACAGAACATAAGGTTTAGTTCAATTTTTTTCTTCACAACAGTTTTCTAGCAAAGTCATAAGCATACATGTGATACATATCAGCCTAACACACATTTCCAAAGTAAATCCAAATAAAATCTCTCTCTTAAGAAAAGAAATGATAAAAAATAATGAAGATATCCCATATCATTAGTAACTTATTCTGGCATTGTACATTATAAAACAACCAACTGCTGAAGAATTCACCATTCTATCGCCTGAAAATACTTACAAATTCTTTACTCTTAAAGAAATTAAGTTGCTAGCCATTATGCGTGTGAAGATAACTGTCAAACATGAGTTGATGCAGCATTACTTTCCCTAGTGCACAGACAGATCACAATATCAGTGTGAAAAAACAAGATGGTCAGTTTCATTGCTGCTATTAAAAAAACTGTTAGCAGTAAAAATGTCAAAATATCAACTTCAGACTTCTAAGGATTGGCAAAAGCCATGAGTAACAGCTAGGGTGACCAGACAGCAAATGTGAAAAATCAGGATGGGGGTGGGGAGGGGTAATAGGAGCCTATATAAGAGAAAGTCCCAAAAATCAGGACTGTCCCTATAAAATCGGGACATCTGGTCACCCTAGTAGCAGCAGAGGCAAAAAGACCCCAGAAAGCAGGGATATGAGGGGGAGCAAGAGAAACAAACCTTCCCTCCAGCAGCCAGAATACTCTTTGAGAGGGATAAGGTAGCAGACATTCCCCCCATCTCAAAACACAAGAGCCAAAGCCTGGAGCGATTTGGGACTTAAACTTCTTCAGGCACCTACTAGTCAGAAACTGATATGCAAGACTGCCCTTCCTACCCCCAAAGCAAGGTCCAGGGACAGGAGCCAAGTAAAAAGCCCTAGCACTCTCAGCAAATGGCATTAGACGGGCTTCTCAATGGGTTACCACTGGATCTCACAAGTGGGCCCTATTCCTTCTTTCTTTGTATTCCTTCCTAGTAGTCATGACTGGAATGTTTTTTCAAGCTATTGTTCCCACATGAGGGGGACAACCTGCAAGTTCCACTTGTAGAAGTTTCTCTTTAGTTACTGTTGGAGTCTGCTCTCTTTCCTTGCAGAATGGGTAGAAGTAAGCCCTCTATGCCACCAAACATCCCAAAAACTGCATGAATCTCGAGGCAACCATGGAAACCCAAGGTCTCTGCACAACAGCCTGAGCTACCCTTTCCCACAACAGCAGGGTTCTTAAAAGAACCATACTACCTTTAACTTCTACATCATAGATCCATAACGCTACAACTTTGGAAGGAATCCAATAGGAATTAATAATTTTGATTCATGGGAGCAAATATATTCTTTGCATGGCTGCCTAAGTTATTTTAGGGTTTTTAGTTAATCCAGCTTTGAGGTGTGGATACTCTGCTAGGGTTCCATTTCAACATTCTTGGACATAAGCACTCCAATTTGATACACCACATACTACTAGTTCTTCTACATGCCTATTCTCCTGCTCATCTGCTACATTAGCATTGTGCCCACAAGGTGGTATGCCAGCTCTAAAAGGGCACAGAGGCTCACCAAATATAAATTTAGAATAGCCTGAAGAATGCAAGTGACATTGATTCTATGAAAAATATTCTTCTGGTGGCAAGAAGTTCCAGATATAGGGCCATATCACATGCTTCACTGCAATAAGATCACATCTGTCAATACTTGTAAGAAAAAATATTTTCTAATAATGATAAGTACAAGCAGGACAGATAATATTTACCACTCGTCACAAGTTTTAAGAAAAAAAATAAAAAGAAAAGAAAGCTAGGTAGGTAGGTTGGGTTATAGGAATAATGGAGAAGCTCACATGCATCAAGTGTTCTTTGCATTGCCTGTGTCCAACTTATTGATGTACTATGGATTTTTATGGTCCAAAAATGGTGTCTTGATATCACATTTATACAGGTTAGCTACTCAATCTTCAGTTTGGTCTAGTATATCAGATGATCTGTCTAACTAAAATTTCCACTGCAGTTTCAACAACAAAAAAGTATTCTTCCTACCTGTCCTAAATTAGTTTTGCATTTCTCCCTGGAAGTGACAGCATTTCAGTAAAGTGTGAAACGTACTATATAAAACCGAAGTAAATATCCTATATGCTAAATATCAACATTCTAATTGGATTTTAATAATGACAGAAGCTCTGCATCATTCACCCTTGGAAGTAATGAAAGTTTTCCTAAACTGGTGCCATCAATTCTCAACTTTAATTTCAACAAGCAGTTTTGGGCACAAACGATTTAAAAGGTAATTTTCCAAATATGACCTGAGTCTGAATAGATACAGTATTATTTTATTAAAACAAAACAGTTGGGAATAGCTCCAGTGCTTCTGCTGCTGCTCATGGCTTTGCCCAGATGCAGAGTGAAAACTGCACCTATTCAGAACACTAAACAGCAGTGAAATTGACAAGAATCAGGGCACAGCCTTGGGGAGAAGTGGCAATACAGGTATTTTTCATCCTAGTCAATAGGGTTAGCTTTCTAGCCTAGTAGGTGTTGAGTACATTTTCAAAATCCTGGTAATTGCTATCCTGTTTTGGGAATCATGAATATTACTGTATACTGCGCCCAGGCCTGATTATCAAATTAGGTCTGTGTTCATGGTTATAATTATGTTTGCACTGCATTGTCAGAAAAAAGCATTTACAAATAGCAAGCACAAAATGGTAGATATTTACAACGCACACAAAACTGTGCCCCCAAAGGATGTTCAATATGAAAAAAATCAAGCTTTAACTTATTTCTTTGGCTATTAGGGGACAAACTTCTATCAAAGGTGTTAACCTGAATAATTTCACTACCATCTATTGGCTCTGTGAAGTCTGAACAAGCTGTGACAATAAGTATTCCAGTCTTTTTTGTTTTCATTTTATCTAACAAAGAAATGCTACCTGTGAAAAAATCACAGATTGAAAATCTGACATCTGTAGTAGTTTCTCAACACTCATCGCACTCATTTTTCCTTTCCCTCCCCTGTTCTTGCCACATTGTGGGTTTGTATCCTCCGCAAACTGCACACTATGGGTCCCCATAGAGGACATAACCACAGAACTTAAGGTCTGAAAGTGGCATTCCACCTAACAGAGGTTACTGTTTAAGAGATCAGAGACACAAACCTAGCACCTTATATATAAAATAAAGTTAAACATACTTAGTTGTTTTTCATTTTAATGGCTTTACAAAAATCATTTACAATTTATATGCACCTCTACTCCTTTATAACACCACCCATTATAACACAAATTCGGATATAACGCGGTAAAGCAGCGTTCCAGGGGGGCGGGGCTGTGCACTCTGGCGGATCAAATCAAGTTTGATATAACGCGGTTTCACCTATAACGCGGTAAGATTTTTTTGGCTCCCGAGAACAGCGTTATATCGAGGTAGATGTGTATTAGTAGCGTCAAGAGACCACAGTACGGACTGGACTCCCGCTGTGGAAGGTAGTATATAAAATGCACAAGCCCTGCACTGAAGGGCCTAGCATCTAAGACAAGGAGAGACACATGAAGAGTTGGGGAGGAGGAAGGATGTGACAAATGAGATGGTAGTGGCCTGATGGATTTGTTTAAAGCAGGCATTCTGTTTTCAAGGAACAGAATGGAAGAAAGTACTGAGACTGTTGTGGGAGAAGACCACTTTAAACAGTAAGATTACCCATTTACCCCAAAGGGTAGCAAACAGCATGATAGAGAAAACACGTGTGTTTTGTATTTTATTTAAAATTATTTCATTAATATAAAATTATTTAATAAGTTTCCAGTAGGCAGCGTGAAACTGGTGGATCTCGAGAAGAGATCTGAATGAAGAGGCAGTAATAATCTGAACACAGCTCAGGAAGAGTGTTTCAGAGGAGGATGGGGGCTTGCCAGCATGCATGCATGGAATCTGAAAGTAAAAATGGTTATGGAAAAGGTTAACAAATGGCATCTCTAGCAGAGCAGAGGTGGAGAGGACACAACCACCACCAAGTGTGAATAAGTATACACGGGCAAAATTACATAAGGCCCCAAAGGCCATCATAGTAAGCTTGAACTTGATGCAGTGAAAAAGGGGAGTCACTGGGATTCTGAGAGAGAAGGTGGTAAAAAAAACCTGTAAGAAGATATTTTTAGCAATTCCATTTTGACTGAACAGGAAAAAGATGATGCAAATGTCAGAGAGGCCAAAGAAATGGCAGTTGCCATAATCAAGGTGGGAGATAAAGACACAGATGAAAGAGTTTCAGTTGTGTGGACAGAAAGAAGAATTTGGATCTGTTATGCTAGTTATGTCAAGAAGATAATGCTTTTCTGCATCCAAGCATTCACCTCTAAACCTTAAGTGGCAGACAAGTATATGATTGATACTACATGTATTTTCAACCTTGCCTCCTCACAAAACATGTTTCTTGACTGGTTGATACCAGAAATTATTTCTTGTATAAGAAGCCCAATGAAAGAAAGATACAATTAAAGTATCTGTCACCATAAGAGCATAAGTAGATGGGGTATTTCCTTTGTCACTCGGTATGCCCAGAAGGTTTAAATGAGTTATCTAAATTCAGGATACATCTTAATTAATCTTAAAGGCTAAAACAAGTGGTTATACGAGGCTCATGAATTCTACCTTCTCTTAATAATTAAAGTCACACTGAACAGAATAAAGCTAATCCACGTGGCTTATTACAGATGGCTTACCCTAACTATTTGTGTGTGCTGTCGTTCAACGGCAAGGTGCAGTGCAGTTTGCTGGTTTACATTCTGGATATCCAGGTTAGCACTGCCCTGAAAAAGATGTGAAGAATGTCAGATTTCAACAGTAAATCTAGAAGTAAGGTAGCTAATTAGAGCAAATAATAAGATTCTGAATGTGATACCTCCCAAATCAAGGAGATTAGAAAAAATTACCAGTGTCATATTTTCTAGAGCACTAGCACTAGCTCACTGCACAATTTCCAAGTTGTTGACTCTAAAGGGTTAAATTTGTTCAGAAAAGTACCGAACAATTTAATCTCTCTGTACCTCTTACAACTAAGCCAATAAAATAATAATCCAAAGGGCAAACTTGGCACATAGCAAAGGGAATGCAGCCCAATGCTATCCCAGCTGCTTTGGCAAGGTATCTGCTTCAATAAGGTTAATCAAAGACATGAGACATTTCAATCCTCCTGAGAGAAAAGCCTTACCTGATGCACCAAGAGTTCAGCCACTTCCACGTGATTATTGAGTGCTGCCAAATGTAAGGCAGTATAGCCGTCATCCTTCTTCTCATCCACAATCCATGGCCGTGGTAGCTTGGACAGCAGTACACGCATTGCACTGAAATAATTATAAAAGAGTGTTATAGGAACATGGGCAGAAACATCTGTTGGATACCAACTGGACTACAATACAGAATCACAAATATTTTATTCGCATATCAGAACTATAAACAAGATACTAAATTCAACTAGCAAATTTTAGAAGTGTATAAAAAATATACTGAAGAGCTTTAAACATAAAAATCTCAAATTAAGCTGCTTGACTAAAAAGACAAACCCCAATAAATAGCAAGAAAATGTATTCTGTAAAACATCTGAAGAGTTATGGAGCCAGCTTAATTTTTCTTCTGAAAGATCACAGAGCAATTGCAATTACATTAAGCTAAAATACTTACTATTTTCTTTTATAGACATACATGACATATTTGGAAAGGGGAAGGTTTATGTAATTCTATTAGAAAATATCAATATCTTCTTTCACTTAATTACAAATAAGCGCGTTTCATTGCATTATGCCACTTCAAAATCTCAGATTTTAAGACCCGACTAGGCTCATTATGACTCAGAAGAGAACAATATGGCCTCTCACTGAGAAGAATCCTAATTGCTGAGGTAAAATGGGGAATGACCCAGACAAATACAAACAATTGAAATTATAGGTTGCGCATTAATGCAATATATGTACTGTCATAATAATCAGACCAGCGGTCAAACTACTCCAATATCCTATCTTACAGTAGTCAGTACTAATGTGTGAGAATGTGGTGAAGAAGCTCGTGAGAGTTTAATGAGGTTTTGATAACATTTTCAAGTTTGTGAGAATATAGCAGTTGCCTTTTAAAAATAGTTTGTATTTGACACAATTTGTGACTAGATTCCAGGCAACTCTTCAAAGTAACCCCAACCTGTATCATACATGAATACCATTACTGGATTAACTAGCTTTTGAAACATACCAGATATGTACTTTTGAAACTATATACAGATATCACAACACATTGAACTCATAGGCCTCATACTTGAAGCTAACATTTTTTACTGCGATTATTCTAACCCTAATAATAGTATTTTAAACTAACATAACAATGTTAATTATAGTAATGTTATTCCATGACACGTGTTTTTAGTGGCAATGTATCTAGAAGTGATGAAACTGAAACTGAAGCTGCATTGCTTGGGGTGGGGGTGGGGGGCAGACAATTCACCAGTATGGAATATCATTTGTTCTATCAAATTTCTATCCCATGTCAACCTCTTATAGAAACGTAGGACGGGAAGGGACCTTGAGGTCATCTAGTCCAGTCCCCTGCACTCATGGCAGGACTAAGTATTATGTATCTAGGCCATCCCTGACAGGTGCTTGTCTAACCTGGCCTTAAAAATCTCCAATGATGGAGATTCCACAACCTTCCTAAGCAATTTATTCCAGTACTTAACCACCCTGACAGTTAGGAAATTTTGCCTGATATCCAACCTAAACTGTCCTTGCTGCAATTTAAACCCATTGCTTTCTTTTCCTATCCTCAGAGGTTAAGGAGAATAATTTTTCTCCCTCCTCCTTGCAACAACCTGTTATGTACTTGAAAACTGTTATCATGTCCTTGTTATTATGGTTAGAACAGACATTCATGCTGCGCACATACCACCTGGTCTGCTCCACTCCACCAGATTGACATTGCATAGCTTTCCCCTCTGAACATGCAGGATTCAGCGGTAGCACAAAGTAATGCAGCCAAATATCAACACTTTTTGCTGACTCATTCTTTAAAATAAAGGTAGCGAGTAAAACTAATCTTGTTTTTGTTTTTGTTTTTTATTTTTAAACTTAGCTGCTTTAGGCTTCATCTAAAGGAAACCCCGCCCCTCTTCTATAGGAATAACCATTAATCCCTACTGATATTTGCTTACTTTGTCATCACCAGACAGATGGGATTAGCAGAAGACCCAAGATCTGAGACTGGGAGCTGGATGGGGTGCACATTTGCTTCTCCCTCCCTCTAGCATGGGCTAGCCAAAGGGATGTGTGTGAGAGAATCACTCCTGCCCCCCAAATAGGGTGGGGGGACTGTTCAAGAAGACCAGGTATAATTAGGGAATTATACCTGGGAATTCAGAGCCAGCAGCAATGAAGCCACATAGGTTAATGAGCTCCCTCTCTCTTCTCCCTGCACGGCTATGTATGGAAGCCTGCAGTTTCAATTCCGCTTCCACTTCTCTCCTGACCCAGGCCCAGGGGATTCATCATCCTCCACCTAAAGCAAGAAATTGGGGAGGAAGGACCACTTGGATTCCTTGTAGTGACAAATCAGACATCTACACAACAGATTAACTCAAGTTGATAGAATGGAGTATGTCAATAGAACAGGTAAAACTTGTCACACTGGACAGTTTCACTGTCACTCACTCTGAACTCAAAAGCAGCACTCTCCCCCTTGCAACACTGTACTGATTTAGTTCTAGGGTGGAGTAGGAATAAATTGCACCTAATCCTCTAGCTGTCTTGTCTTTGGGAATGGCACCTGGAGAACTGCCCCTCTAGACACCAAAAATCATCTAACAGCTGCGGCTTCTAGAAGAAGCAGTAACTGCTAGAATCTTGTGTTCAGGCAGTCTCTGCTGATGTCGCCCCATTCCCTCTCACCAGCTGTGACTGTATGTAACTCACAGCAGACACAGATCTTCTCCCTATAAGAGCTAAATTTGTATCTCAATTACAAGTGGTGCCAGTTAAAGACAACTTGTAGGCTGCCATGCAAAGTAGACATTGGTTGCCACACTCTGAAATTCAAATAGCTCTTTATTAACCATGCAAAACTGAGATCTAGAGTCTTCTAGATGTTGCATATAATGGACCCTTCCACAATGAACCTCCTGGCCTTTTGTATTTAAACAAACAGCACTCCCGTAAGAAATTTTAGTTGAGAGGCACAGAGGAAAGCAATGTTCAGACACTTAACCACATCACATACTCATGGATTTACTTTAGGTAGAAAAGAATAACAAACGTAAGTTTCTTGATGAAACTGGAAAAATGTTTTGTTTCCTTGGTAGGTTTACCTTCAGCTGGAGGCAGAGTTGGTTCCTTGCTTCCTCATTGTCCATATTATTTATTACACAGCAAAACAAGATAATGCTTAATAAAATACACATTTGTTTACAGGTCAATTGTAGTTTAGTTTTTATTCATGATACTTCGCAGTATACTAGTAAATGTACTGTACCTTTTTAAAAGTGACATTAAACAGGCCTCACTACATTATCTCTACATAACTCTTTGTAGAGATTTTTCTGCAAAATTATGAAGGATATTGTTTAGCGAAGTGCCGATTACCAAGATTTCAGTGAAACTCAGTAAAGAAGCATATGTTAGTAAATAGCGTGCATTACCTCACAGTGCTTGTTAGTCTAAACAATTAACGAATAGCAAGTTCAAGTACAAATCAACTAGCATGCCATGCACTAATCTTCCATGTAGACCCTGCTACTGTGCATTAAAAGTTCCCTAGCACACAGTAGTACAATAGGAAACTTTTAATATGCAGTAGCAGGATCTATATGTAGAGTTACTGTGTGGCATGCTAGTTGCTGTAGATTTATATCCCAACTTGTCATGTGCTAAATTCATGTAGGCAAGTCCATGGTGTGAGGATACCAGAAATTTTAAAATACAGGGATATATATATATATACACACAAATTCTCAGTTGTAGCCAGTTACAGATATCAGAACTTTTGCTATCTAGAAAGCAACTTTGGGAGTGAGGAGGCAATGAGAGGGAATGGACCTGGAGCACTGTGGATCACACCTCATCTGGACTGCAGCAATGCAATACATTGTCATGAAACCATCATGCCTAAGGAAATGCCAATTACTACAGAATGCTGCAGTCTATCTCCTCATTTTCACAGGCTACCAAAAGCACATCAAACCTGTATTCTACTTTCTACATTGACTCCACACTGAAGGAAGTACAAGGTACTCAGTGGCCTGGGCCCAGCATTATCTAAAAGCCAGACTAAAACTTCAGAAAACCATGGCTGACAACTCCTCTTCTCAGGCTCAAGGTAACTCTATAATAAGGGTAAAGTCAGTCTGTCTGGGAGACAGGTTCTCTGAGGGGCCAGTCCAAGACTGTGGAACAAACTCCCACAAGAACTTAGGATCATCACAAACCTCACTACCTTCCACTCCAAGTACTAGACACACTTCAAAGAGGCCTTCTTTAACAAACATAGTAGCATGTACTCTGAATGCCGCCAACCCCCACCCCAAACTCCTCACACAATTTTTCCCAGGGACTAGATTAGACAGACAGAACATAAACCACATGTGACAGAGTAAGTCACATCGCTTAGTGAACTACCGGAAGGTGCTCAGACACTATAGTAATGAGGATACTAAAAGAACCTATAGAGAATAGAATAAAGAGCAGATAAAATCTGTACCCTGTGTAATTTATATTATTCCTGTTTAGTTCCAAATTAGAACCTATATACGGCGTATTAAACCACTGCAGAGAAAGAGGCCTACAGGTATTTTAAACTGATTATACGCTTCTGAGGAAAAATCTGTTAAATGTGGTTCTGTGAATAATCATTTGAAAAAGTCTATCACCACAAACCATAACAGAAACTAGTTGACAATTCCTCCTCATTATAAAAGGAAAGCAATGTGAAGACTAAATGACCCACTAGAGAAACCCAGGAACTATACCTTGGCAAGAAACCCATTCCCCTTGTAGCCCCCAGATCCTGGGATTCTTATTAGGCTGCAGTCCCTGGACTGTGCCTGGGAGGCTCCTGCTTTTGTACTGACCTGTAGCTAGCAGAATACTGAAATCTGAAGTTCCACCAAAGCTATTTGCTGGGTGTATTAACTATCTCTTCCTATTATTATTATTATTATTATTATTATTTCTTCCTTACTGTCAGGGTGGTTAAGCACTGGAATAAATTGCCTAGGGAGGTTGTGGAATCTCCATCATTGGAGATATTTAGGAGCAGGTTAGACAAAAACCTGTCAGGCATTGTCTAGACAATACTTAGTCTGCCATGAATGCAGGGGACTGGACTAGATGACCTCTCAAGGTCTCTTCCAGTCCTATGATTCTATTTGTCTCTTTCAATTAACCCTCAAACCTCCACATTTTTTCCCCCTCCCCAGAGTCACCTGACTGCTGAGAAGGTCTAGTTCTTCAAGATGTGCCCCTCTATAGGTGCTCCACTGTAGCTGTGTCTGTTTCCCCGCACTGCAGATCAGAGAATTTTAGTAGCAGTGTCTGTTCAGAGCACACATGCGCTGTCCCCCCATTGTGCTCTGCCAAGAGGCTAACCGGCGTTGTGTGGGTGAATCCTCCTCAGTTCCTTCTCTGTCACAGAGCTTATGATGAGAACTCTGAAGTAGAGGGGAAGAGGGTGGGTCAAGGAGTACCCATGGGGGAAAGATATCTTGAAGAACAGTAGTTACTGCACAATGTGAGTAACAACTTCGAGTAGCATCGCTATGGGTGCTCCAACATAGGTTACTCCCAAGCAGTATCCCCCAAAGGAGGCTGGCACTTCAAAGTCAAGTCTGTTATGGATGATAATACTGCTGAGCCGAATCTAGCATCTGCAGCAGAGTCCTCCAGGAGAGCATAGTGTTCTGCAAAGTTACATGCAGATGCCCAAGTAGCTGCTCTGCAGATTTCTGGTATGGAGACCACCCTTGAACAAGGCAACCAACGAGAAAATTGATCTTACAGAGCACGCCGAGTTCGGAGAGAGCTGCTAAATTGCAAATCTGGTAACAGAGTTTGATACAGTTCCAGACTCATTTAGAAAGTCTCAGAGATGAAATTGCTGTGCCATTAGACCTATCCGCAACGGAGAGGAAGAGCATAAGACATTTCCTAAAAGCCTTTATCCTATCCAAAAAGAAAGCCCAGGCTCTCCTTACATCGAGTGTATGTAGAAAGACTTCCCTACTACCCTGGTGAGGTTTGGGATAAAAGGTGGGGAGATGAATAAGTTGATTCATGTGAACTGCAGAAGTCACTTTGGGGATAAACTTCAGGTGTGGTCTGAGTGTGAATTTGTCAGGAAAGAAGACTGTAAAAGGGAGGATGCACCATCAGAGCCACTATCTCCCCATCCCTTCTTACTGAGATAATGGTGATCAGAAATGCCGTCTTCAGTGAAAGGTGAGTTAGTAAACAAGTGGCCATGGGTTCGAAGGGCAGTATGGTCAGCCCTTTTAATACTAAATTCAGGTCTCATTGTGGGGTAGGATGTCTGGGTTGAGGAAAGAGATTCGCTATGTCTTTAAAGAACCTCTTTGTAGCTGGGTGCGACAAAACTGAGTATCCTTCTATTTGTTGGTGAAAAGTCAGCTATTGCTGCTTAGTGCACCTTTAGTGAAATAACAGAATCCTGATTTCTTAAGAGTCAACAAACAGTCTAAGACTATTGGTACAGTGGCCGTATTCGGAGTAATTCTTCTGGAATGGCACCACATCTGAAATCCTCTTCTGTAGGTAAGTACGACAGGTAGCAGTTTTCCTGCTGTGAAATAACTTGCCGTACCTCCTCAGAGCAGGATGTTTCTATGTGGTGGAACCATGAAGGAGACAGACTTTGAGCTATAATATTTGCAGGATGGGATGGAGAGTGGGTCCCTCATTCTGTGAGAGGAGGGAAGGAGTGAGTCGAAGAGTTAGGCTAAGGGTATCAAGTGTGTCTCAGACAGGTGGGAGCAATCAGTATGAAGTTTGCTCTCTCTTTATTTTCAACAGGACTCTCAGCAATAGAGGGAATGAGGAAAGGCTTAAAGAAGGCCTTTGTCCTATAAGAGAAGAGAAGAGGAGAGCACCCCCCATGGAAAGCTGGCCAATGGCTGCTCTGGACCAGTACCATTGACATTTCTTGGTCTGGTAAGTGGCAAGCAAGTCTATTATCGTTGCCCCCCATCGTCGGAATAGGTCATGGAGTATCAGAATATTTCCCATTTGTGTTATGTGGGAATTTGCAGCTGAGACTGTCCACTGTCATGTTGTGCACTCTCAGAAAGTAGGCCGCTGATATTGTAAGATTGGGGGAAATGCACCACTTTCACAGTTTTAGTGTTTCTGCACAAAGGGAGGGTGATCTGGTGTCCCCTTGACAATTTATGTAGTACATGCACAGTATATTGTCTGTGATGATCTTTGCGTGTGTGCCTCTGATCAGCAGAAGGAAATGAGCACACGTATTCCTGACTACTCTGAGTTCAAGGAGGCTGATGTGAAGACAAACCTCGTACTGTACTGCCTTGTACTGTGAGGTGGTTAAGGTGTGTGCCCTACCTTCTGAAGGATGTCGGTGATGAGAAGTAGCGATAGAGGAGTCTGTGCAAACAGGAATCCCATGAAGACTGGGTACTTCCACCAATTCAAGGATGGTTTGATCTTGGTGGGCAGAGATAGCGGTTTGTCTAGGCTGTCTTTGTTCCGTCTCTAAACTAAGCTGAACCATGACTGGAGCTATCTCCTGTGAAGACTGGCATGAGCTATCACAAATGTGTCCACAGCCACGTGCCCTAGCAGCTGAAGGCAGTGTCTGGTGACACTGCTGGTTTGCACCAGATACTCTCTCTAAACCACGGAGAGACTGAAGAATCTATGATGTGGGAGAAGTGCTCTCACTTGGAAAGAATCGAGATCGGCTCCTGTGAATTCTAGTCTCTATACCGGGGTTAATGTCGACTTTTCTAGTTTGATCTGTAAGACCAGACTTCTGAATAAATCCAAAGTCACTGAGCTTCAAAGGAGTGTTCTGAGGTGACCACTGTCCAGGTAGATTATGATGCCCTATAGGTGGGCCACCACTATAGAGAGGACCCTGGAGAATACTCTGGGAACCGATGGAGGCCAAAGGGGAATACTCCATACTGGTAGTGATCCTGTCCTAGTGTGAATCTGCAGTATCATCTGTGACACAGTATGGAAGAAATATGGAAGTAAGCAGCTTGTAGGTCAAGGACCAAGAACCAGTCTCCCTGTTCCAACACTGGAATAACTGTTGCTAAAGTAGCCATCTTGAACTTCTGAGCCTTGACAAATTTGTTGACTGCCCTGAAGTCTAGTATGGGTCTCTAATCTCCCTTTTTCTTGGTTATCAGGAAGTAACGAGAGTAAAAACCTTTGTCTCTTAGATGTTAAGGTACTGGTTCTATGGCTCATATGCTGAGGAGATGGTCTATCTCTTGTCATAACAGGCTCTATTGAGAAGGGTCCCTGAAGAGGGATGGGGAAGGATGATGAAGAGAATGGAGTACCCCATTGTGTATAATCTCTAGCATCCATTTGTCAGAAGTTACCCATTTCCAGGAGCTGTGGAACGGAGCAAGATGTCACCCATAGAGATGGAAAGGTTGGCCAGCGTTAGATGGCATTGAAGGGAGTAGTCTCACGACACCTAGACCCACCTGTCAAAACTGATGTTTTGAGGTGGATGGCTGGAAAGAAGTAGGCTGAGGGACCAAAGGTTTCCGTTTGGGGAACCTAGACTACTTCTTTTGAGGCTCATAAGAATGTTGGGCTGAATACTGTGATGAACAGGGTCTGAATGAGGGCCAAGGACTATATTTTCTCTTCTGCCCAAGTGTGTAAATTCCAAATGATCAAAGAGTAGCCCTGGAGGCTTTCAGTGTGGGGAGGGAAGCATCCATTTCGTCTGCAAACAATTTTGTGCTTTCGAAGGAACATTCAAAAGGGAATTTTGTGCCTGTGGTTGTTTGAACTTCCTTAGGAAAGCCTAATAAGAGAAACCAAGAGACTTGTCTCATCATGATGGCAGTGGACATGGAACGTACTGTCGTGTCAGGTAAGTTGAGTGCTGACTGGAGTGCCATCTTAGTCACTAGATGACCTTTGTTAATAGCAGCCTTGAATTGGTCCTTGTGAGAATCTGGGAGCTGCTCAGCAAAGGAATTGAGTTTTGAATAATTGATATAATCATATTCTGCCATTAAGGCCTGATAGTTTGCAATACGGAACTGTATGGTGGCTGATGGAGTAAGCCTTTCTCCCAAAGAGATAGAGGCACTTCCAATCCCTATAATACGGAGTGGATTTCACGTGGTGTTGTCAACCTCTAGAGTTCACTGCATCCACAATGACTGAATTAGGGAGATGGTGGGAGAAGAGAAATTCCGTGTCTTTTGCTGTTATATAATATTTCTTATCAGCCCACTTACATGTTGGTGGGACTGATGCAGGAGTCTGCCATATAATTTTTGCAAGGTCTAAGAGAGCCACGTTAATAGGAAGGGCTACTTTGGATGAGGGACAGGAGTGTAAAATGTCCAGTAACTTATGGTGTGACTCTGTCACCTCCTTTAGTCGTAATGCATCTGCCCCCTTTTGAGCCAGCTCCCGAAAAAGTTTGAAGTCATCTGCCAATGACGGTGGAGGGGGCATCACTGTTTTATCTGGTGATGAAGATGAGATGTTAGTCCGGGGGAGGAAGGGCAACCTCTTCCTCAATATCTGCCTCTTGTACCTCCCTCATTTGTTCAGGAAGCACAGATGCTCTAGCTGTGTTGACCAAAGGAGGAAGCCTCAATGGCTCCTGATAAGCCATGCTACAGCTTCGAAAGGCATGATGCCTATATGCCTGCCAAGGGTCCCAGTAAGGCCACTGTGATGGTGGGAAAGGCCCTGGTACTTGGTACCATCACTGCCCATATGAGGGAAGTTGAGGGTCAGAAGGACGGTACAGTTGAGGTCCCTACCGGTAATCAGTACCATAAGGTGCATGAGAGGAGCGACGGGAGATTATGTCCTCCTGCTCGCTGTCTGACTTCCCACTAGAGAATGAGGATGGCATGGCACGATGCCGACGGAGAAACTGGAGCTCGAGACAGACTCAGTATCAGAGACCCAGGACCGAGTAGAGGTAATTCCAGTGTGTTAAACACGGAAAGGTCTCTCAAGTACCAGAAGTTTGGCGACCTTGTAGGCATTGGCACCAGTAGTGGTTGACAGTGCTGGGATGTCTGAACGGTGCTGAGATGTCTGAATCGATGGAGTTGGAGATGTGGTCCTGGCCTAACAGTCCAACAATGATTAATACAGTAACTCCTCACTTAACGTCATCCCGGTTATTGTTGCTGATCTGTTAGAGAACATGCTCGTTTAAAGTTGCGCAATGTTCCCTTATAACGTCATTTGGCCATCTGTTTTGTCCATTACTTGCAGGGTTCTCTGGAAGAGCAGCCCACCCTCATGGGGGTTTGGAACCAGAGTGGGCTGGCAGCCCCCCTATCAGCTCCCCTAAGTTCGCTGTAAGTAGGTGTGAGGCTGGGCAGGCGCCAGCATGCTATCCATTGCCAGACAGTTCAGGTGTCCCTCTCCTAACTGCAGCATGCTGCTCCCGCCCTCTACCTTGGAGCTGCTCCCAGGAGCCTCCTGCTTGTTGTGTGGAGGGGAGAGGGACGGGGTGCTGTCAGGATGTCCCTCTCCCCCCACTGCTGTACCCCATCTCCACAGAGCTGGGGGAAGGGGAGGTGACAACATGACTGGGCTCAGGATGGAGGGAGCTTGCTGGAAGCTGCTGTTGTGTCTGAACATGCTGATCTACTTAAAAGGGCAGTGCAATTAAAGGGGCAACACATCTCTGTCACACACACACGGTGTGTGTTTTTCTGTCTCTCTCTCTCTCTCTCACACACACGCACACTCAGGCACTTTGAAGAGTTGGCGCCTATGCAGCCGTGCATATGCTGTCCAGAGGAAGGATAAGTGCACTCCAGCAGGATAGCGTGGGTTCATCATCACGTTCAGTTTCCACAGGGAAGTGTTTGCAGCCACTGTCGTGCATCTATTTATTTCCTCCCTCCTGCCTCAGTCCATGCTGCCTTGTAGAGTGTGACGCTACATTAATAACATGTTAATCCTTGAAGGCTGAGCTAAGTGCTAGTTCATCATTTAGCAGCAAGGCATTCCTGGGAAAATATCCCATCCTCTGACTGCACCACCTCAACCAAGCTTCACAATCATCATTGCTGTATACAGTATTAAATTAGTGCCTTGCATGGTATCAAGTATCAGGGGGTAGCCGTATTAGTCTGTATCCACAAGAACAAGGAGTCCAGTAGCACCTTGAAGATTAACAGATTTATTTGGGCATAAGCTTTCTGCATCTGAAGAAGTGAGGTTTTTTACCCATGAAAGCTTACACCCAAATAAATCTGTTAGTCTTTAAGGTGCCACCGCACTCTTTGTTGTTATAGAATTAAATTGTTTGTTTAAAACTGTTTAAAAAGCTTATATTGCATATGTATACATTATCTTTTTCCCTGGAACCTAACTCTCCTATTTACATTAATTCTTATGGGGAAATAGAGTTCGCTTAACATTTCGCTTAAAGTATCATTTTTCAGGAACATAACTACAACATTAAGAGAGGAGTTACTGTATACTGAAGAGGTACCAATGCCGTTCTC
The DNA here is from genome assembly GCF_025201925.1 of Gopherus flavomarginatus. Classification (NCBI taxonomy): domain Eukaryota; kingdom Metazoa; phylum Chordata; order Testudines; family Testudinidae; genus Gopherus; species Gopherus flavomarginatus. Next base: position 216,181,407 of record NC_066618.1, on the reverse strand, counting down.
TATACCGAAGGAGCCTTCCCGGGCAGAATCTCTACTTCCTCTTGTCGGTACCAACGTTACTCTGTCTGTGCTCATCAGGCAGCCCAGCGTGTTCTGTTAGGACTTTTCTGTGCGAGCTCTGGGTACGGCAAGCTCAGTGGCCGTTGGTACCAATGATACCCATCTTTTTTGGCTTGATTGGGGCTCACTGTGAGGACTCATGGCTCTTAGAAGCCTAGTGGTGGCTCATGGTTGTCTTCTCAGGGCATGTCTTCACTGGCAATGTTAAAACACTGCCGTGGCTTGTGTAGTTGCAGTACAGTGCTGGAAGAGCACTTTAAAAAAACCCACCTCCATGATGGGTATAGCTCCCACTGCTGGTGCGCTGAAACTTGCAGCGCTCAGGGGCGTGTTTTTTCCCAGCCCTAAGCAAGAAAATTGCAGCACTGTAAAGTGTCAGTGTAGACAAGCCTTAGGCTAACCTTGCTTAGGGCTTCGCTACACTTATGAGTTAGAGCGCATTAAAGCAGCCCCAGGCGCCCTAACTCATTACCCATCCACACTGACAAGGCACATAGAGCACTCTGACTCCAGGGCTAGAGCGCTCCCGGTACTCTACCTTGGTGAGAAGATTAACATTTGGTGCGCACTGGCTGAAACGCCCGGGCATTAGTGTGAATGAGATGTTGCATTACTGCGCCTTGATCAGCCTCCGGATATGTCCCATAATCCCCTTAAGTCAAATGGCCACACTTGTCATTGTTTTGGAATCACTGCAGGCATGCCGACATGCCCTCTGAAAGCTCTGTTTCTGACAGCCGGCATGCTTATCTGCTCTGAGACAAAACAACCACTACTGTGGAATGCTGTGGGGGGGCGGGGGAGAGAGGTGTCAGTTGCTGTCTGAACTTACAAGACAGCATGCTGACATGCTCTCAGACCCCCAAAAACCCACTCTCCCCCTCCATACACACAACACACTCCCTGTCACACTCCACTCCACCCCCTTCATTTGAAAAGTACGTTGAAGACACTTGCATGCTGGGAAAGCTACCACAATGCAATGCTCTCTGTGGCCATTGCAAGAGCAGCTAATGTGGCCATGCCACTGAGCTTGCAGCTGTCAGTGTGGACAGATTGCAGCACTTTCCCTACTGCACTCTACGAAGGCTGGTTTAAATCAAAGTGCTCTACATCTGCAAGTGTAGCCATGCCCTTAGACGTAGAAGGCTGTGGTGAGGATTCCCGGCATCCTGAGTCTTGGCGCAGTTCTGAAGGCAGTTAAAAAGCCACTTCTAATAGAACAGAAGACAGTTTAAATTCAAGATTTTTAAGGATAAAAGAAAGGTAACGTAAAGGAAACTAAATAATAGTTAAAAAAAGGAGAATGATTAGCAAGTCTTTTGAAAGTTAACAATCTGCTAACAGACAGCTAAAGCTCTGTCTCTAGCCAGGGGTGGTTGAGAAGGAACTGAGGAGGATTGGCTCTTGCAACACTCACTAGCTTTGCAGCAGAGCACAATAGGGGGAAAGTGCATGTCCGGGAGGAACAGATGCTGCTTACAAAATTCTCCAGTCAGCAGCACAGGGGCGCCAATACACCTACAGTGAAGCACCCACAGGGACACTACTCGAAGAATGTATGTTTCCTATAGCATTTAACTACCTATTTAATGTCCACTTAAGTGGAGGTGTCTATATACATGAGAAATTTTAGTTGTTCAAATTACACTTAAAGACTTTAATAGATTACATTTTTCAGTCTGTCAATTTATGAGATATCAATTGTTGTGGGAACTCTGGATTTGAGGGATGTGCCATTTTATTTATTCATGCATAGATATAGTACAGTTTTAAAAGAATACAAAATTAAAATAGGAATGTAGTGTGATACTCAACCATCTATTGTGGGGACTATTTCTTTTGGCTAGGTGAAACCTGGATTTCATGTCAAAGATACACATAATCCAGTGTTTTTGTAGCCGTGTTAGTCCCAGGATATTTGAGAAACTAGGAGAAGTAAAAGACAAGGTGGGTAAGGCCTGAAGAAGAGTCCTATGTAAGCTCAAAAGCTTGTCTCTCTCACCAATAGAAGTTGGTCCAATACAAGATATTACCTCATCCACCTTGTATTTAAAAGATATGCACAGCTAAAAAAATAAGCAAAAAGCAGAAATAAATTGATGAGCTTCCTCTCCTGCTAAACACATACTAAGAGAAGCCCAAGTAACTGCTATGTTAGTTTGGTCCAGATACTGGTACTAGTTACTAGCTCACTGCTGAGCATGCTTTTCAGTTTGGATGGACAATGGGCCCCACAAATACTATTCTAAAGAACTCTAATTTTTCCTCAATGTTCAGCTACACTCTAGTTCTAATTTTAACTGTTACGCTAGTTAAACTAGCAAAATAGAGACACTGAAAGAAAACGGGGGTTTTCACAAAATCAAGTTTTTCACAAAAATTAAAAATAAACGTCTCCACAGATTTTCAATTTTCAGGTTTTTGATGAAAGATTAACTTTTTTTGCTAGGAAGAAAACATTTTCTGATCAACTCTATAAGAGACTTATCTGATTTCCTGAGCTGTGGCAAATAGATACCTCTGGAAGTAGATTTTTAATATGGGAATGTTAGTGTTCAGTATTCAAGTCACAAGCTTATTTTCACAAATAGGAAGCAATGAAGGGCTTCCTATCTCCTTGTGGCTCAATCACTTTTAGGGAGCAGAAAAATGAAGGACTGCTGCAAACATATCCAGATAGGCAATCACAGTTGGAGCACCAAATACAAACAGTTTGATCAGGCAAGAAGTTATTTTTTAATTTATGCTCCATACCTCACAAACCACACAAGCACCACCTTTTCAGCTGCCAACTCTGAACTCTGGCTGTTTGGATCCCTTCCCCTCCTCTTGTCAATCAGCTCAACACACCATCTCCTTGCACAAAAGTGGCCAGTAAGGAATGTTGCAGGGATTTTTTTTCTCTCCATTTCTGAGTTCTCAGAATACCTATTTTTTTCAGTTAGAATTAACTGCCACATTCATTTCAAGGGCAATGAAAAGACAGTGTTCTTAGATTACTTGTAGAAAGTGAGTTGTACATGAAGAATTCAACTTCAAGCAGGGAATTATATTTATAAGCGCAATTCTGTATGAGAAAGCCTGGCTGAGGTGCAGACAGGAGCAAATATTGGGACATAACAATGGACAAACACACATATCAATCTTTCCTTCACATTATATTTAACAGTAGTTTCACAATTATTTAGTTTAAGAAAAAACTAAATCAGTTTAAATTTTTAGCTAATCTCTAAGTCAGGGATCGGCAACCTTTCAGAAGTGGTGTGCTGAATCTTCATTTATTCACTCTAATTTAAGGTTTCGCGTGCCGGTAATATGTTAACATTTTTAGAAGGTCTCTTTCTATAAGTCTATAATATATAACTAAACTACTGTTGTATGTAAAGTAAATAAGGCTTTTAAAATGTTTAAGGAGCTTCATTTAAAATTAAATTAAAATGCAGAGCCCCCCACACCAGTGGCCAGGACCCAGGCAATGTGAGTGCCACTGCAAATCAGCTCGCATGCCACCTTTGGCACCCGTGCCATAGGTTGCCTACCCTTGCTCTAAGTGAATTAAGGAAAAATCCAATTATTCAAATATTGTGGGTGGGCACTGAAGAATTCCAAAATCTGAAAATTCCAAGTTAGTTCTTTTTGAGAGTGCACTCCGCCCATAAATGAAATCAACTGTCACTTCACAAAGACCCTGACTATTGAGTAATGAGCAGCTCTGAATGTTTCAGAAGGGATTCTATTCCAGCCCTTTTTATCCGTAGGAATACCAAATGTAAGGTGTATTATTTGAGAGATTCAAGGGTGGGTGGATGAAAGCAGAAAAAAATTAAGGGGTACATTCTTAAACTTTAACAGGGGCACTGAGGAACCCTCAATACACCACTTTGGGAAAAGCAGGTGAAAACTTTGGAATAAAGTTATTATGCCTACAAGAAGTGAATAACACATACATTTTACATTTATTTTATTCATATAGAAAAGATTTTTATATACACCATGCTGTGCACTAGCTGTTAAGTAACAATCTTATTGTTGTTACTCCTGTCACTTCTCCTTCAGCCCATCCCTACTATTATGTTGCCCCAAACTTCCAAAGTATCATATCTGAAGTTAGATTGTAAGCTCCTTGGGGAATGGACTCTGTCTTACTATCTTGTGAACTGCCTAACACACTTGTGTGCTGTAAAATACATACTGAATAGGTTTCTATTGTGTAATGAAAATTATAGCATCCAAGGTTTACGATTAATAGCAGGCAAGCTACTTCTACTTTGCTGCTCTTAGTGAACAACTTGCAGGTGGAGGACTGTACCTGGTGGATGCCATCCCTGCAGGGACAGGTTGGAGGATAGCATCTCAGGATTTCTTTCAGCCAGCACTAAGCAGTTGGGTCAGAGGAAGAAGTTAAGAAGGATGTATGACAAAACTCCTTGAATCTTGCAAATATTTCAGCCAAAAATGGCAAATTCTATAGGATTTCCAGTGGTTTCCCTTCCTAATTACCTTGTCCCGTAAGTCCCTGCTCTGGTTTCATAATGCAACAGTCTTTCCTTTATTATCATACTGCTTTAGCTTGTAGGACTTTATACAGCTCCTACCAAAATTCTAACAAGTAGATGGTCACCATTCAGAACAGTATTAACTTGGACAGCCCTGTGTTACACTAGAAGGCAAAGTAATTTTGATGAACAAATGTTACTTTCCTTTTATGCAACATCTGTTTCAGCATTCAATTTTCAAAGTCCTAATGAAAACAGACAACTTATTACTGTATTTACCAGGAACATAATCCTGATGTATATAAAACCTTGCTTTCATCTCTCACGCTTCCAAAACATGCACAGTATTGCCCTAAATACTGTTTTATAGAGCAATAAATTAAGCAATAACCATAAACAAAGTTAGCTTGTGTAGGTTATACTGCTCATCTAAAATTTGTGAAGATTCTAGATAAGATTTTTCAATGCTTTAAGATACTAAATTCATGCCACCCTCCCTAAACTAAAATTGCATTTAAAGATTATTACAGTATTAATATAAATTAAGAACATAAGACCTGCCATACTGGGTCAAACCACAGCCCATCTTGCCCAGTATCCTGTCTTTGACAGCAGCCAGTACCAGAGCTTCAAGGGGAGTGTAGAGAACAGGCCAATAATGGAGTGATCCACCCTATTTCCACTCCAAACTTCTGGTAATCAGACACTGAGGGTCACCCCAACTATGTGGTTGCATTCCTGACCATCTTGACTAAAAACCATTGATGAACCCATTCTTCATGAATGTATGCAGTGCGGTTGTAGCTATGTTAGTCCCAGGATATGAGACACACAAAATGGGTGAGGTAATATATTTTATTGGACCAACTTCTACTTGTAAGAGAGACAAGCTGTCAAGCTACAAAGAGTTTCATGTGATTAGTTGTGCCTTGTGTGAAAAAGTACTTCCTTTTGTTTGTATTAAACTTGCTGTCTACTAATTTCATTGGGTGACCCCTATTTTTTTTTATTTTCTCTTTCATACTTCTCTACTCACTTTTTCTCACCATTCGTGATTTTATAGATCTATATCCAGGATTGGCAACCTTTGGCACACAGCTGGCCAGGCCAAGCACCCTGGCGGGCCAGGCCAGTTTGTTTACCTGCCGTGTCTGCAGGTTCGGCTGATCGCGGCTCCCACTGGCTGCGGTTTGCCGCTCCAGGCCAATGGGGGTGGCGGGAAGCTGCAGCACATCCCTCAGCCCACACCGCTTCCCTCAGCCCCCATTGGCCTGGAGTGGCGAACCACGGGCAGTGGGAGCCGCGATCAGCCGAACCTGCGGACGCGGCAGGTAAACAAACCGGCCAGGCCTGTCAGGGTGCTTAATCTGGTGAGCCGCGTGCCCAAGGTTGCCGATCCCTGATCTAGATCATATTACTCTGTCCCCAGCTGTTTCTTTTCTAAACTGAACAGTCCTATTTTTTTAGTCTGTCCTCATATGGAAGCCGTTCTATACTCTTGATTATCTTTATCACTCTTAACCTTTTCCAGGTCCACTATATCTTTTTTGAGAAGGGGTGACCAAAACTAGACACAATATTCAAGGCGTGGATGCACCACAGATTTATATAGTGGCATCAATAGTTTGTCTTATTTTCTATCCCTTTCCTAATACCTCCTAACATACTGTTAGCCTTTTTTACCCCTTTTGCACATTGAGTGGACATTTTCAGAGAACTATCCATAGTGTACAAGAGGATGTTTTTTCTACACCTCTGGGCAGCAAAAGTTTTGACAACGTGTTAGTGTAGGCATGGCCTTAGTCATTTTTCCAATTTAACCTAGTGCTATATACTAGAACTGGTTGATATTTTCTGAATTTTGGATTAAAATTCAAATGTCCAATTAAGTTTCACTGAGAGATTTTGATTTTGGAGAGAGTGAGAAAACTACAGTTTACTTTTCAGAAGGGTAAGAACCTCATGAGAACAAAAGGGAAAAGTGTGTGTGGGGGGGAGAGGGTTGTGAGGGGGTCCTCCTCCCTCAATATTTGCCATTTACCAGTGAATTTTATGTGGGCCCAGCTTTGGACCCTACTCCCCACCTGTTTAGTATGGCTCTAACAATTTCAACATATTACACTTTCTGCAATATCAATCAGCAAATAAATATTGCTTAAACGTAGTTTTTATCTATAGACTTTTTGGTGGTGTTCAACAACTGTATATGAGCATGTCACAAACAGTAATGAATTTATTATTCACAGACTCTGAGGTAAGGAAGTATCCCCACTTTATAGATGGAAAACTAAGGCAGAGAGATTAAGTGCTTACCCAGTGTCACACAAGAAGTCTGTGACAGAGTGTGCATACCCTGCACTGGGCCGGAAGGGATTAACCTCACACTATGGGTGGAGGAAGGGCCCCTCAGACTGTACTGGCATGCTTCAAATGCTGTGCTAGTATAAAAGGGAGTGGCCTGGCTCAGTCTGGTCTGACCATTGGAGAAGAAGGACTATTGGTTGAGGCTTCAGCTGAGGAGCTGTCACAGCCCTTCCCTGCTGGAGCTGGAGATCTGTAGCCATTGGAGTCCCAGGGAATTAACTCAGCCGAAGTGCCCAGAGACTCCACTGTCCCATGGACTGCAGCTTCAGGAAGCGCAGTAGGAAGTGATCCAGGAAGGCCGAGCGAGTGGTATCTTGTACCTGTGCAAGGTCAGCATGTTTCGGTGGGATTCCCTGCTGACTCAGTGGTGGACTATTCCACTACTGTTAAGGCCCTGGGCCGGGACACAGTGGAGTCAGGTGGGCCCAGGCCGCCACTCTCCTGGTGATGGCCCCCCAGGTACTGGCCACTAGACCACACTATCCTGTATCGGACGGCTGCCATATTGACTCTGGCCACTAAGACACACTGCCCTGAACACAAGGGCCGCGGTATTGACTCTAGCCACTAGGCCACACTGCTCTATGCCCAAGGGCTGCTGCTTAGACCCTGATCCTTGAATCTCATTGTGGCAAGTCCCAAGATAGTCTGGTAGGCTGTAGCCACAGTATCAGCACACACCCTGCCCACCCCGACAAGGGACAGGGCATGCATATACCACCACAAAATCTGAATGACATTGGAAGAGACCCAAGATCTCTTGATTCAAAGGCCATGGCTACACTCACACTTTACAGCGCTGCAACTTTCGCGCTCAGGGGTGTGAAAAAACACCCCCCTGAGCGCTGCAAGATACAGCGCTGTAAAGCGTCAGTGTAATCAGGGCGGCAGCGCTGGGAGCACGGCTCCCAGCGCTGCACGCTACACCCGTAAGGGATGTGGTTTACATGCAGCGCTGGGAGAGCTCTCTCCCAGCGCTGCCGCTCTGACTACACTCACACTTCAAAGCGCTGCTGCAGCAGCGCTCCCGCAGCGCTGCCGGGGCAGCGCTTTGAAATTCCAAATGTAGCCATACCCAAAATCACATACTTTACCAACGACATCCTTCCTCTCTGGTTAAGGTTCCAAAATAAGACTGAGAATAGGAGAATATTCTCTTTCAGCAATGACAAAACAGCCCAATAATTTAATTACATTTTGAGGTCTATCATTAAGGAAAAGGACTAAAGACTTGTATGAAAGAAAGATTAGGTCTCCAATCAGTCATTTTACACTCCATATTAAACTTGCCAGAATGATGAGTCACAGCAATTTTCCTATTTAAAAAGGTTAATAACTTTTCAAGTTTGACTAATCAAGTAACCATTGATGATATTCACTGGATCTCAGCTAGCTGAAAACTAAAATCTAGGTTCTCTTTTTTAGTTCTGTGAAAGTTTTTTTTTAAAAATTAGGATACACTTGTTTATGGTGTTATCTTTCAAGAACCCCTTGTACAATTTAGCTCAAATTTGATAGAAATATACATTCGCCCTAGGCCTAATCCACTAATTTTAAGGCCACTGTGTCATGTGGATTTTGAAACATGTGAGGGGAAAGCCACTGAGTTTATAATGAAAAGCTCAGATGAAGCCTCGGCTACAGAATAGGATGTTGCTGCACAATGTGATTAATTCAAGTTACACTCAAAGGAGCAAAAAAAGGGGAGAGCCTCAGAAAATACTGGTCTCTTCCAGTCAATCTTTTGCATTTCAACCCTTCTATCCTGAAAATACTGTAACTCAATGTATTAAAAGCAACACTTGCTTATGTCAGGATGGGGTAATGATGCAGTGATTTCTTATATTTATGGGGCTTATATTTAATCCTAAACATTGAATTGCTTGGTTATATTTGGCATTTACTCTTTTCTCTCTGCAGGCAAAAATATTTATGATGCACCTGAGTGCATATAACTGTTTCCCAAAGAACCACAAAGCATATTCTTCCAAAGGGATTTTTGTCTAGAAAGACACAGGAAGTCTTAACTGAGTTATTTTGGTTTTACTTACTACTGTCTGTGGTACTTAAATGAAGATGATCAGCAGTTACTCCTAGCTACTCTCTTCTGAAGCAAATAACTGTCCTATATTAAAATTCAAAAATTAGTTTTGAAAGTATAGCTACTGTATTTGTTAGAAGACAGTTTACATGAATGGAAATGAAATCTGCAGAATGAATATTTGTACAATTTCTTCACCAGGAAACATTTTAAGTTTTTCTAAAATACTGGCACTCTGCTTGTTAGTAGTTTTTAAAAAAGCAAATTTATGCAGATAGTATTATAAAGACACTACATAATGATCGTTTGTTTGTTAATAAAGCACAAATGTTTTCCATTTGCCAAATCGTTTCTGATTTTGCATAGAACAGGCAAACAGCACAAAACTTATCGGTTAAATAAAATGTAAGTTTTCTAAAAAAAACCTTAAAACTAGTTATATAATTAAACTACAGGCCACTTAGTCCTCAGGCTAAAAAGCCTATTATTCTTCACAGCACTTTTCACTGATCAAGAAATCAGGTTACACAATCTGTTGTGGCAGCAGAAGGATATTTATTGTTTCATATCTGCCTAAAGATCCTATCTTACTACTACCAAAGCTTTTTCTTTTTTTTTTTTTTTTTAAAAACTCCGCAGCGTTTCTAAGTATGGTGACAGCCGTATTAGACTTTACTAGTAGCAGTGCAAGCTCAGTGAAAATCTGGGAAATATCAGTGGCAACATGAGAGACGGCTTTATTTGGCAGTGCTAAAAAAATATCAGGACAAATGGTTAAACAGTGTTAGGACAGCAGGATGAATAATCAATGAGCAGAGAGCAAGATAGAGGCTCTCTCAGATTCTGGATCGACAATCGACAGCTGAGAGATTATTTTTTGCAATGGTTGACTAAATATGGTCAGGGAAGAGAGAGGCACAAGAGAGCCTGTTTGCCTGGGAGTGCATGTTTCAAATGCTTAGCTGCCTATAAAGCTGTAACAGTTTTGCTCATGCCCTCTGAGTGGGAAATACAGTTAGTTTCTTCTGTAGTGTGCATGTGGGAGCCCTGACCTCACTAACAGACTTGACCTCTGGAGATGGAAAGTAGCTTCAACACAGATCTGCCTACAGTTAAGCCTGGAAACTTAACCTCAAGCATGAACAGATGCGGTGCAATATTTAAGGAGCTGGATGATTTTTTTTTTCCTCTCGTCACTCCAACTTTTTATCTGATTATTTTCATCTGCCAATGGGCTGAGTTCACCATCCCAGGGCTTTCTAGCATCTTTCCTTGGACACTTAATTCTTAGCCCAGCAGCCACAAGGCATTAATTTCTACGCAACATCATCCATATTTTATCAATCCAAGAAAGGTAGCAACACCAAGTAAGCTTCACTATTCACACTATTTTGCTTTGAAGTTTTATCTATTTAAGGTGGTAAGGTACTGTATTCACTGACACTTCCCCCCTACTCCCCCTCGCATATAATGAAGAGCTGAATCAGACGAACACTCAGGATGAGATGGCTGCTGCTGATGTATCTCTCTAGGTCATTACCTCTCTTCCAACTGCAAATGCTGCATGATACTAAGCTTACAGGTAATAGAACACCAGGAGGCCTGTGTTATTCTGCACATTTAAAGGATACCTATGACTTTCTGCATGTTTAACTATTATTTACTAGATTGTTTTTATTGTTATATTCGTACCTCTATTCTGGGCACAGCTTAATTTCAGTGTATTAAAGTATCAAGCATTTGTAGTGTAAAGAGCAGGCTTAGCGACAACTCTAATCCAAATTTCACAGCAGATATTTGACAGATCTTTCATGAGATATGCTCTGGTAGTGTATTGCCATGCAATGATTTCTAAAAATCAAAATGATTTAATTTTAGTGAAAAGCATCACCATACCTTACAAATCACAACTAACTCAAACATTTTAAAACTATTTTTTAAAGACGTCAATAGTACAGTAATTCACTGCTTAGCTCCAGACATTTGGTAGATTTTTAGTTATCTACCTTAGATGTACAAGAAAACAACCCATTTGAAACCTAGAATGTGCATGCTGTAATTCTAATGCTGCATTGCTGTTTCTCCTTGTAGTACTGTGCTAGCTACTGCCACACTCTGATTTGCTCTCTGTCAGCTGCACTAGCTTTTTGTCATGGGCTGCAGAAATTTTTACTTCCACTGCTCTCCCCTTTTCTCTGGACTATTAAATTTACTAATTTTTAAGCTTATTTCAAATTAGCGTTTCTAACACTGGAAAGGCAAAGTCTACTATAACTGACACCAACTTTTTTAATTTTTTTTAAACATCTACTAACTATAAATTAGACAGTCAATCTACTTCTGTCAGCTCTTTAAAAGTCACATCCTGCCAGCACACTGAATGTTTACTGGTAACTAAAAGCTGATTGTGTACCTCGGAACCACATAACAAAATGGGAAGAAAGGGGATAAAATTCAATTTAAACAGATGAACATTTATCATTTTTGTAAACTGGCACAGATATTGCAAGCCTGAAAAAGATTCTGCGACTGAAGCAGGTGAGCGACTACTCAAACTCAAAAAACCTATTTTAGAAGTGCTGAATAAGCATTGGCTCTCACATATGTACGACCTATGGCCCGCTAAAAGCCCAATCCTGCCACAATCATTTTTTTTAAAATTCAATTTCATCATCTTTTCAATTAGCAGGATCATCAGCATTGTGGGAGTTTGGTTTTTCTCTGTTTTGTTTTTTGTTCTAAGTCTGGATCTGCAGTAAAAAGAGATATTAGACCTGGGGGGAAGTGGACAGGATTTTCTGAGTCGGGGAAGGGGGTGAAGGTTATTTCCTTCCATCATATTAGATGAGTTTATACTTCCCTTCAGGATACTAAATGCAATCTGTATACCAGCATGGAAATCTGGCAGAAGACTCAAAGAAAACTGAAGTTCTTATGGTGGACTACAATTATCCATTCCAGGAAAGTACTTTGCAAAGCCACCCATCAATGACATCTCTACCTTCAAAACTGGCCAGCCAGAATGAACACCAAGAAACAACAAAAATCTGGATACGTGCTTCAAATGTCCGTGTCATCACGGAACATGGAACCGTAATACACTTTAAGTCACTTTGCAGGTAAATTGCATTGTAAAAGTTCAGTCTTAGAGAAAAAGGTTAGCTTATTACAAGTTTATTATAAGATTGTTCTTTCAAAGAAATGACAACATGCATTCTGCATCTTCTAACAAGGAAAGGAACGAAAAAGCAAAATACTTTCAGATTCACTTGACAGATAGCTGAGCAACTATATGTATTCCTGCCCAGAGTACATACTTCTTTATGTACCCATATGAACATACAATGCTATGGAATGTAAAGAAGTATGTATTTTTGGCAGGCACTGAACGACCAGTAAGAGGAAACTAAACTGCAGCTGGAAGAAACAGGTCTCCTATTGTTTGAATGACTTTCATGTGGCAAATTAACAAATTAACTTGGTAAGGGTCAGATGACGCTACTGCCAAAGTAAAATCACTTATTGCTTATGAATCTTGAAAAATTATCCCAAGTCACTTATTCAGAGGGTGGGTAGAGAAAGTTCTGTTATTTGTTGTAGATAAGTTATGAACAAAACTTCAGGGTTTTTGTTTATAAATTCAAAATTAGTTTGGAAATGCAAATAGTCACACTAGAACGCTCTGGATGAAATATATAGCCTATTTACAAAACTGATTATCAGTCCTATTCAGAATAATTTTTCACCCTAACTTTATTCAACTAAAGTAGACTTTTTTTTTTTAAAGATTATCTAAAGAAATGAAGAATATGATTTAAAAAAATCTTAAACCTGCAGACCATGCTTTGATTCCAAAATTAAGTTTGCCTAATAATCCGTAGACACTGAGTCTAGTAATAATTAACACTGTTGTAAGAAACTGCTTGTCAGTTGGTCTTTGATTTAGCAAACAGAAGAGAAAAATGTTTTCAAAATAATTTTAAATTACCATATACAAATTCTAATATTTTAGAGACATAAGTTTGGGGTTTCTCCAAATCAACCATTATTAAACTCACAGAGCTTGGATGGAATAAACTGCAGTGTCAAGTTCATGCATGTAAAGTGACAATGCAGAGATTTCTAGGCCACAGCTACCAGTCAGAGGATTAAGGCTAGTGACAGATTCCAAAATAAAAACACAGGAATGACAGAACACAGGATTCCTACATTATTCTGAAAAAATTAGTCTAATTTGAACAAAACTGGCTAAGCAATTCTGAATTACATATGAAATTATCAAATTTATACTGCTGCTCCTTCAATTCTTCACCTAAAATTTCAGTTTTAAATTATGAAACCCCTAGTTTGGTAAGCTGTAATTATAAAAACTATATGGAAAACAAGAGAAAGGTGAAGCTGTCAACAGAAGCATGACATTTATTTCTAAAATTAATGTTAACTAAAACACATCAACATAATCACTCAACACAAAGAAATTTTTAAGTAACGAATGACTTGCGCTGCACTTACTCATCTATGTATAGATATTACGGGAGACACCGAACAGCAATGCCTGCATATTATAAATGCTTGTCGTAAAAGGCACAATTGGCCCAGATTAAAGAATAAAGATTCTGAGTCCGCTCACTTTTTTATTTTAATATTTTTAAATTCTGGGATCATTTTTTGTGTCAGGAAAAGAAAATCACAAATGTAAGAGACCCAAAGGATAATTATGCCTTCAAAAATATTAGTTTATTGGATGTGTGCCATTTTTCAAAGGAGACGTATTTTAACCACTACAAAATACCAAAAATTATTAGATATCACCAGCTATTTCTTTTTAAAAAGGATTTAGCCAGAACTATAGAATTACACTTATATAAAAAGGAATCAAACTAACGTAACTGTATTCATAAGGTAATTTTTAATAAATTGGTCTGAGTTATTTTCCACATGATAAAATACCTTGGAATGCAGTCTGTATAGAATACTAACCTCCAAATTACAGGCTGTTTTATAATGGAAAAAAGCTAAACTATTAGCAACTCTACTGGGTTTCATAATGCTGTTTAGCTTTTAGGTTCGTAACTGACAGATTTGCAGACTGAGAGCCCAATTCACTATGGGAGTAAGTGGACACAACTTCATTTACTTCTCTGAAGCTTTCCTTATTGTGCCAGCACTTGATATGTAGGTTTCAATCTACATACCTGACTATCTTTACTAAAGATCAAACTTATTGTGACAGGTTCTTTATAACAAGCCACTGATGCTGAATCCTCTCTTGCTATGCCATAATAAGACAGCAATTCTACTATGAAACAAAATGACAGTTCTCAGAGAGATATAAAAGTTAAAATTACATATTGACATTGCTTCTTGCTAGCTCATGTTGACATATCTCTAAGAATATACTCAGTCACTCTAAAATGTCACATCCATCACTTAGATCAGCTGTTCAATTTTAACTGAGCACATGCTGAACTCTGGGCATCTGCTGACACTGTTGTAACTCAAATATTTCAACTGTGTGACTGACAGGGATAACAGATGCTGACATTATCAAATGCTACACTGCTGTTTTCCATGGCCACTATTTTTGCCCCGATATGGCCAGTACATGAAACTGTATTGCCATCCAAAAGCATACTTGAGCAGCTGGATCTGTAAAACAGCTCCTGTATAACTGGTAAAAATAGAAGCCACTTTTATAGCTGTCTTTAATGCTTAAGTTCAAATGACACACCTGCTATGTTTCTATTAGGATAGATGGTGTAAAGAACATATTTACATAAATTTCATCACTAGATCTCACAACAAACAGATGAAGACTACACTTGACAGGAGCATTATTAGTGCATGGTTTGAACTAATGTCTCCCTGGCAAAGCTTAAAACCCCCCCACAGGTTTTCAAATGCAGTATGTGCCTGTTTAGTGTATCTACTGCAGTTTACCAGCACAAATTACCTTTAAGAAAATGCATGAAATATAGCACGTTTAACTCTACTTATAAAAGATATGTAATGTGTTAAGGAACCTTTCATCTAAAAGGGCTTTAGATAAAGAAAATTCCAGATTGATAACATCAGGTGTTTGTACAGAAAGAGAAAGCATGTGTAAACAGAAAAAAATTCCTTTGTAAAGCAGCAGAAAGGTGGGGGGGGGGAGTGTTGCTTTCTCTAGTGCACTTTAATTTAATGAGCAAAAGGAATAAATGTAAGTGGCCCTAAACATAAATCCAAACATTACTCCAGAATTAAACAATCAAAAGGAAAAAGGTTTAATACTGCAATTGTACTTTGACATGAGACTAGTTTATAGTTACAAATTGTGCCTACAAAGATGCTAAGAGAGAGAACAAACTGGTATACTGTATAAGCATTCTAGGATAAATGTTTCCTTCCTGCCCTCCCTCCAAAAATGAATTAAGTTACATCTTCAATTACTTTAAAAATTAAAAGCGAAGTGTCAATAAGTGTAACATTTATAGCTGAAAAAATGTGTGTACTTTTAAAATTGCACTTGTACAGTAAAAAAAAACAATTCAGCTGTTTTGTTATAAAAAGTTACAGCCTTCCTGCACTCCAATGCTTTGCTAAAGCTGGTAAAATGGAACCAAATCACCTCTTCAATGGATTTGGTCCCCTTCAACCAGCTGTAGCTATGCATTGATCACTACAGGACATCAAATATTTTCAATAATGGATTTAACACTTGTATAATGGCAACTTTGAACATGCTTCAACTATTCTGGACAGATTAAATGCACACTGTCAACAGAAGGAAACAAATGTGAAAGTATGGTATTCAGTTATACTTCAGGATGTCCTAAAGGCTGTATTTCTAGATAAACAATTACTTGTGGAATTACTTGTTTCACTTTCTGTTCTTATTTAGTAAAAAAATGGTCCAATGTTAATTTCTATAACAAAAAAAATTAGGCATTCAAATAAATGAATTGTTCAGTCATGTACTGCTTCCTGTTTTTTCTTAAGGTTTCTCCCCCCTGCTTTAAAAACACACAAAAAGGGAGGGGGGAGAGGGAAATGTACTCTACTATCATATTTATTCTGCTTCACAGGTATTCTTTTTCTAACCATATTGTACTAGAGAGGAAATTCCTCAGGGGAGCAACTGTATTTGTATCTTGTACATGTTGAGATTATTATTTACAATTAACAGCTAATACATTTGTGCCTGACCTTGATGCTACTCTCTAATTCACCACCTAATTGCAGGTCTAACCCTCATTTCTCTATTCCATCACTACCAAACAGTTCAGTACCTCACCCATTTATAACATGGATTCACCCAATACAAATACCAAAACAGATAATAGCAAAAGGATTTCCAACTCCGTTTTAAAGACATGTAAAATCTCCCAAATTAATTACTAGTTTATGAACAAATTAGTCTCTGCAGCAAAATATATGCCATATGCTATTAAAGAAAAGTATCTGAAAAGTGCATCTTACCGTCAGACATTCAGCTTCTGTTCCCAGTTAACGCTAAACTATACTAAAATTATAAAACTTTGAATTATTCCTTTGATGAACTGGTAATATGGATGCCCAACAAAGGATGGTAGTCTGTATGGCCATTACTTAAGTCCTTTTGTGCAAAAAGGTGATTCAATTTAAGATGTTAATTGCACTATTCTTTAAGTTTTATTCCCAAGACAGAACACAGAATCAAGATGTTTGCGGCTATAGGGACACGTGCACTCACTCACTCTTCACAGCTACATTCTTTAGCTCAAAATATTTGAAGCAACAGAAGATTTCTGGACAAGTTAAATATAACCATGGTTATGGTAATTTGGAAAATATATGATTGACCCGTAATATATACTCAATTTCTATTTTTGTTTCTATTTGGTGCTTGTAAAATTTGGTTAAGTAGTAAGAAAGGGACATATCTCAAAATTAGGGAAAATGTCTTTACAACTTTCAACAATGGGGTTGATAATCTTTAGGGGGAAAAGGCTGAAGCTAATGAGTTTGTAACAATGTGGTCTATTTAGGTGGACTCAAACATTTTAACAAGGTTCTCTGTTAAATAAAAATGAAATTTCTACACAGTTCCTCCATCTATCTTGAACATAATAGTTTCTTCTTACTCAGGAATTCCTTAAAGCAAGAAGTATATCTATGGCATATATAGAATCAGGTATCCTGTATCGTATAAATTTCACATACTACTACAAAAGCCAAGAAAACTCTTATTCTGTACTGATTGTTCTTTCATATGTGTACACACACAAAGGTAAAATATCTACTTGTTACAATAATTAAAACTCAAACATTAGGATGTTGATTACTGGCTGTAATCAACATACGATCATTAAGACACTTACTATGTCCGCACAAGCACACTTTCACAGAAGGATAAATGCAGAGAAAAAAATTCTGAATGATCTAAAACTATAGTAACTATTTATTGTCTTACTTTAATTAAATATTTTCTACTAAATATCCAAAATCAATTAAACATTTAGTGATTTTTCAGATTAATTAAAACAAAACATTAGAAAGAAAGCATTAGGAAATAAGCAAAGATCAAATTAAAAATCAGTGAAATTAAAACCTTGCAATTCAACATAATTCAGTGTGCTAGATATAATAGGCTAATAATATCAACAAAGTTGAACCACATTTACCTCAATGACCTACAGACATGTAAAGCTATCAGTATAAAAGCTAAACTGTAATTTTACAATAGTATGCCTCTATCTCCTGTGACCAAATGATGTTGGTACTCAAAATTGACAAATTTGCACAAGGTTTTCTGAGAGTGAGGCTAAAGGTGAAGGATATGGTAGTGTACTGCTCTGTTAACTTAATGGTCTGTAGAGTGGTAGCACAAACAGCTTGTTGGTTGATCTTTTTTTTTTGTGGGGAGAGCGGTTATGTTTGCTTGAGTTTCAGCCATAATGTTCACTGTCACTCTTGCGATGCTAGAATGTATGAGCCACAATGTGCATCAGTTCCAGGCCCCTACTTGCAGGTGAATGCCAAACGAGAGGTGGCGGAGGCCACTGCTGGAGACCAACTTTTAAAAAAGGTTGTTAAACCTTTATTCAAACAAATAACATTGCTTTACTGACACATCAACTATCAAATCTATTTCTGGGAGGCCTGGGGGTGGGGGAGACTAAGTCATGACAGAACTCTTCCAGAAACTTCTAAGAGTCCTTAGTATGACCCCATCACCATACTATCCTGGCGTCTCCCCACATGAGGGAAAAACACAATAGTTGTGGTGGGGAACAATCTGGGAGTCAAATGTCTATGGCAAGTCTTTTAGAACAACTGCCTTCAATACTACTGACAAGGTGTTGACAGACTTGAAGATTCTAGTTAGGTTTACACAGTTGCTCTTAAAGAGGTCTGCCTGCTCTTTATTAGTAGGACTAGCAACCTGTCATAAAGTGGAATGTAGGGGTGTAGCAGACACACAGCTGCTTCTGGATGCCCACTTGGCAAGTGTCAAGGAATCTTTTGCCATCATTCATCTAACCTTTTAATAGTAAGCGTTGCTGTATAATCCAAGCACTTCTGAAGTAAATTAAACCTATCTAAATTTGGCAAGAGGTTTGGGTCCTTTTGTGATGTGGTCTTCACACTCATGTCTGTCTTCTTAAGACTAGATTACTACAATATTCTGCACGCAAGTATATAGCTTCAAGCTATGTGAAAATGATAGTTAATCTAGTAAAACACCAAGATTTCACATGACACCATGGCAATTCATGAGGTGCAAAGACAGCACTAGCTTTACATTTATTTCCAGATGAAGTTAATGTTCTTGTTTTGACTCATAAAGACTTAAATAGTTTATGTCCCTTCTATTCAACACACTGCCACGCTATATGTGATACAACACAACAGTTAAGAACAAAGTACCTGAGCTAATAGTTCCCTAGTTTTAACTGGGAAGAGGCTGGCAGGAGGGTAATGAAACGGACAACCGATAGTAGAAGTTTGTGAGTGCTGCATACAAAACTGCACCTGGGACTACATAAGCCACTCTGGCAAGAGACGAGGGGCCATGAAAATTTCAGAACAAAATGCAAACCTCATGAGATTTTCTCTTAATTTCTTCCCATATCAATGTGGAAAATACTCATCTACTCATACAAAAAATGTATGAAATAATCGAACTATTTCTTCTATTGGTTAGGAAAGAAGAAAAGGAGATTAAAAGAAAAACCACTTAGATTTATGTAGGTGCTTGTATGGCTCAAGCACCTACATAAATCTACCCTTTCCTCTTCAGTCACAATAGTATCCAGGTATCACTGTAGGGTTCAATCAATCACTTATACCTGGAATATTTTCCCACCTCTCAATCACTGTTCTTAAGCTTGTTACTGCAGGAATGCTTCTATGAAATGTAGGTTTGCACCCAGGGCCGGCGCTACCATTTAGGCAGCCTAGGCAATCACCTAGGGCACCAGAATAATTGGTGGGCACCATTTTGCCGGAGGGGGTGGCAGGTGGCTCCGGTGGAGCTGCCGCAGTGGTGCCTGAGGAGGGTCCGCTGGTCCGCGGCTCCGGTGGAGCTGCCGCAGTGGTGCTTGCGGATGGTCGGCTGCTCGCACGGCTCCGGTGGACCGCCCACAGGCATGACTGTGGCAGCTCCACCGGAGCCACGGACCAGCGGACCCTCTGCAGGCACCACTGCGGCAGCTCTACTGGAGCTGCGGGACCAGCGCGAGGGGCGCCGAAATTGCCGTCTGCCTAGGGCGCTCAAACCCCTTGCGCCGGTCCTGTTTGCACCACACTCTGCGAACTGTCAGAGTAGAGCTCATTCGTCACACTGGGTTCCATCATGAAGAAAAGGATTCTAACTCCCAAAATTCCCCCCCCCCTCGGATCAGACAGCGTCAGTGGGCCAATAAGCAGTTGTCTCAATGAGTAAGAGTGGTCTTTGACCCCAAATACAGGAAATCTGATCTTGCGGTGAAGAACATATGGATCACAGTCACTAGGCAGGGTCCTCAGAGCAATAGCCACTGAATCCTGGCAAGCTGGAGACAGAAGATGGTATTTTTGGCTACTGCTTTAATTTTAATAATTAATGGAGATATCCTATCTCCTAGAACTGGAAGGGACCTTGAAATGTCATTGAGTCCAGCCCCCTGCCTTCACGAGCAGGACCAAGTACTGAGTTTGCCCCAGATCCCTAAGTGGCCCCCTCAAGGATTGAACTCACAACCCTGGGTTTAGCAGGCCAATGCTCAAACCACTGAGCTATCCCTCCCGCCAGATATCAAGGAGCTACCTAGATATCAAGGAGCACTGACAAATCTAGTAAAATGGTAGTCAGAAAGGCAAGTGCATTTTACTAGCACACTGATTCTGGTAGTCAGAAAGGCAAGTGCCTTCAAATGAGTGCAGCTAGTCATGTTCAGTGTCTTCATTAGCTCCTTGAAGTGTTTCCTATCTTAGATACTATGGCAATGAGTGCTGTAGAAAAATTTGAGTGCAATTTTTCCTATTCTTTATAACATTTCCACTGGATTAAAGTGCAGTTCCATTCAAAACAACTAACACTGTTACTATTTGGTTCTGTGTTTATATGTGCATCTGATTCCATATGGACATTGCAATTTACAAGTAAATATTTTCCTAACTGCCAGTCATGATAATGTAAGAGTTAAAAGTCAATCGTGGTTCTCTTCCTATGTATTACCCAAAAAATTAGTAAAGATTCTACAGGCCAAGCAATACCCACAGTTACACCTCCAACTCCATTAGTTTTTCTGTTACTAAACAATTCCATTACCTTTCAGCTCAAACAAGCAATGAAATAAAAATATTAACACTTCATTTATTCATAAAATGCTGATTTAGTTGCATGCAAATGACATCACATTTTCCATTATATTTGCACTTAATACTAATGAAAGTGCTGGACTGAAACTCCATTTATCCATAAATAGCTCTTCACAAGCAGTGACAGAGAAAGCTTTCCAAACAGCTTAAATCATGCAAAAAAGCCAACCACTAGAATTATTATATACAAATGAAGATTTTGAACCCAACAAAACATGCTTACAGATCAACAATTAAAGAATGAGCTGTTGCGCACAGGTGAAAAATGGCAAATCTATTTCAATAAATATGCTATTATAAATACATAGTGTTGATGTTTTAAATTATTGTACCATCAGGGTCAAACTTAGCATGACAAACTTAAACATGCTCACTTTACTCTGTACAGGGCTTTAGAGGAATATTCTTGTAACTATGCTTTGTAAATCAGTTTGTACTATTCTAAACAGAAGAGATTAAGACATTATGGTTACATGGTTAACCACTCAAATCACATAATGCCATTGGAGCATGCATCCGACAAAGTGGGTATTCACCCACGAAAGCTCATGCTCCAGAACACCTGTTAGTCTATATGGTGCCACAGGATTCTTTGCTGCTTTTACAGATCCAGACTAACACGGCTACCCCTCTGATACATAATGCCATTGTTACAGTTGTATGTGCAACCCAAAACTGCCTATTTATGAGTGTGAATAATACAATCTTTAACTAAATGACCACATATTTTTTAAATATTACACAATGTTTCTATAAGCTTACACATGCAACTTCATCTACTGATGTATAATAGTCTACATATGGCAGACAGAAAAACTCATTACTATGCTAAGGAATCCACACTCACGTAGGCCATGTCTACATCTAAAATTTTGCAGCGCTGGTTGTTACAGCTGTATTAGTACAGCTGTATAGGGCCAGCGCTGCAGAGTGGCCACACTTACAGCAACCAGCGCTGCAAGTGGTGTTAGATGTGGCCACACTGCAGCGCTGTTGGGCGGCTTCAAGGGGTTTTGGGGAAGGCGAGAGCAAACCGGGGAAGGAGACCAGCTTCGCCGCGGTTTGCTCTCGCGTTCCGCGAACCACCCTGCAAACCGCAGGGAAGGAGACCTGCTTGTTCGGGGAACGCGAGAGCAAACCGCGGCGAAGCTGGTCTCCTTCCCCGGTTTGCTCTCGCGTTCCGCGAACCACCCTGCAAACCGCAGGGAAGGAGACCTGCTTGCTCGGGGGTTCGGCGAACGCGAGAGCAAACCGGGGAAGGAGACCAGCTTCGCCGCGGTTTGCTCTCGCGTTCCCCGAGCAAGCAGGTCTCCTTCCCTGCGGTTTGCAGGGTGGTTCGCGGAACGCGAGAGCAAACCGCGGCGAAGCTGGTCTCCTTCCCCGGTTTGCTCTCGCGTTCCCCGAACCCCCGAGCAAGCAGGTCTCCTTCCCTGCGGTTTGCAGGGTGGTTTGCGGAACGCGAGAGCAAACCGCGGCAAAGCTGGTCTCCTTCCCCGGTTTGCTCTCGCGTTCGCCGAACCCCCGAGCAAGCAGGTCTCCTTCCCTGCGGTTTGCAGGGTGGTTCGCGGAACGCGAGAGCAAACCGCGGCGAAGCTGGTCTCCTTCCCCGGTTTGCTCTCGCCTTCCCGGAACCACCCAGCAAACCTCAGGGAAGGAGACCTGCTTGCTCGGGGTTCGGGGAACGCGAGAGCAAGCCGGGGAAGGAGACCAGCTTGATTACCAGAGGCTTCCTCAGGTATGCTGGGATACCTGCTTATTCCACGGAGGTCAAGAAAAGCGCTGGTAAGTGACTATACTTGATTACCAGCGCTGGATCACCAGCGCTGGATCCTCTACACCCGAGACAAAACGGGAGTACGGCCAGCGCTGCAAACAGGGAGTTGCAGCGCTGGTGGTGCCCTGCAGATGTGTACACCTCCTAAGTTGCAGCGCTGTAACTCCCTCACCAGCGCTGCAACTTTCTGATGTAGACAAGCCCTCAGCAACTTACAGTACTCATAGCGCATTACATGAAGACTCCTGCAAATCTGTGCCTCATTCACTGACGTTTATAAACATATATTACATTGTTACTTGAAAAATAGTAACTTAAGATCAGATGACTCAAGACATGAATGTTATAATCACACAAGGGGACAGAGGTAAGGATACATATGGAACCATAACCATGGCATTCTGTATCAGAGGGGTAGCCGTGTTAGTCTGGATCTGAAAAAGCAGCAAAGAATCCTGTGGCACCTTATAGACTAACAGACGTTTTGGAGCATGAGCTTTCGTGGGTGATCTATAAGGTGCCACAGGATTCTTTGCTGCTTTTACATGGCATTCTCATATCTGAACGTCTACTATTCCCCCACAGTACTTTTTATGAAAAGTCCTAGGCTAATATTTTTTAATTAATTAATTAGGCCAGGACAGCCTTTGCTTCATTCGGAGCATACGTTGCACTATTAGACGCTCATGTGAGAATACAATTAACCATGCAAACCACTGTGCTCCTATGGAGCCCTTGCTCACTGCACAATTTCTTAAATACCCACATTCCCAAGTATATGTATCTACCATACATGCATGCACAACCCAACCAACCTTCCTTCCATTGGTAGAAAGTTGTTAAAAATATCTCTATTTCAGTTATTGTGCATGTGCAAAATACTGTTTTCAAAGCCTCCTAACTCTCAAATCTCAAATTTTCACTGAAATACTCAATGGCTCTTCTTAATATTCATTCCATTCAAAATTTCAACTTTTTACCCTCAGTTGTTCCAGCTATAGAACAGTTTAATGGATGTATACAAAAATGTTTTTTAAAATGATTGGGAGAGCATCTCCTTCCCCTCACCACATAGCCAACCATCTCACCCTTCCTTCTCATACTCAATAGCTGAACCATTTTTACATAAAGTCTCTCTCCAAAATTTCATTTTTGGGTAAAAATCTGGCTTGCTACATTTCAGCATAATAAATCTACTATAAAAGTTACAGAAATACCAGAATGTTTTCTCATTTTTCCTCCTTTAATCAAACATCATGAACTAAACACTAATGACAACAAGACTTTACCTGGGATTCCCTCTTAGCGCAGCATGATGGAGAGCATTAAATCCATTGTTGTTTGTAATAGTAACATCTGCCCCAGCTTCTAACAGTACAGCCAGGATGTCATCACGCTTTTTACTTATCGCATCATGGAGCGGAGTATCACCTTCAGAATCCTAAAAACAGAAATGATTTTCTTCAGCTTCCCCATTTACCTATTTAAAAAGGAAATTTATGGGAAAAGAAGGTCTCACATGTCACTATAGGAACTAATGAGATGCAAATACAAGATAACTTTAATACCGTTTTCCAGCACTTAAAAAGTATAACTTCAGTCCAGTCTGCACACTTAACACTGGTTTTTGGTCAAAATAGTTTTTGTGAAGTTTAATCACAGAACGAGGACAGTCTGAAGGAGAAGTTAATATTTATTTATTTATTAATTGCATTACTATAGCATCTAGGACCAGGACACCATACAACTAGGTACCACATAAATACAAAACAAAACAAAATACAAAACAGACTGTCACTGCCCCAATGAGCTTACAATCTAAATGTAAGACAGAAAGGGAAGTAGAAGGGAACAATGATACAATATTAATCAGCATGATAGGTAATTGTCTCAGAACGCCAGTGGCCCACTTATCAAGCTTTATGTAGGTTTCACGGCAGAAGACGGTTTTACAGAGGAATTTGGAGGAGGTAACTTTGCAGTTGTTTATGGGGAGCTCTTGCCACAATAGTGAGGGAAAGCACGTAAGAAAGCATAAAGGTGCTTTTTTTAAAAGTTAACAAGTGAGTGACGAGGCTGGAATTATTGGCCTAGCAGAGGCGGGAGCTGACATCTCGATAAAGATGATAAGTAGGATGAGGATAGGGCATCAAGGCCCTCGAAAATGAAGACATGTTGTTTATGTTTGATACAATAGAGAAGAGGTAGCCAGTGCAGGGATGCAAAGACAGACAACATGTCAAAGCAACACATTAGGAGAAAGATTTGTAGCAGCATTCTGAGTAGATGATTGGGGCAAGAATGCAACATTAACACCAGGGAAAATAATGTTGCAGTGACTGAGACATGAGTTCATCAGATCCTGGTCAAAAGTTTTAACTGTGTGGATGGGTAGGAAAGGCTGTATCCGAGACGTTATACAGAAAAAAATTAACAAGATTTACACATAGCCTGAATGTGAGGAGCTAGAGAAAGGTCTGAATCAAAGAGGTTACAGGCCTGAGCAATAGATGGTTGTGCTGTTCACAGTGAGTGAGAGTAAGAAGCAGGGAGAAGGAAAATTAAGAGCTTTGTTATAGTCAGGTTGAGCTTTAGCTGTCTGCTGAATATCCATGAGGAGATGTCAGAGACAGACAGACAGACTCAGGTCTTGAGCAGAGGTAGATCTGTGTGATCTGCACACAATGAAGAGCTATGCACATTTTTCAGGTATGTAGGCAATTTGTAGTTCAGTATCACCTACAAAAGTCATTAACTGCCATGTTTTCTGCATGTATTTGCTATAAAAAGTGTCACGCATCACAAAAAAGGTAGACATTAAAACAATTCTTTAAGTTCACGATTTATAAAAATTTAAATGTCTACTAGCATGAATTTCAAATATATATTTAATAAATTTAAACAACTGTCATACAAAAATTCAAGCTAAAACCTCCTCTAATAAAAATAATATGAACAAAGCAGACTAATGAAAAATGTGCACCCCCTCAGGATAGTTAAACTTTGTGCAAGGCTGTATTTTAAATGAAGCAAAAGGGAAGCTTTCATGGGGCAACATTAAATTTTATAAATAATTTAGGGCTTGTACCAACAAGACAATACATGGTTTAAAGGTGCCAGAAATTTTTCAGCACACACCTGACCAAAGAATTTATATTCATTTTTAGCTTTCCGGGGTTTTCGTTTTGAAAAGCCCAAATTAAAGAAAAAAATACACCATTACTCCAAAAGCAAAACACCTTGTGCATAATTTGTTCCAAAAGCCAACAATTTAAATTAAAAATAAGCTTCCTATAACGTCTACAGTAGGAAAATGTGTTTAGTTGAGTTCATTGTACTGCTGCAGAGATGCATATTCTCAGGATTTATGTTTCTGGGTGAAATCCTGGCCCTACTGAAGTCAACAGGAGTTTTGCAATTGACTTCAGTGGGGCCAGTATTTCACCACTAGTGTTTCTCAATTAGCAGGACACTGCAGCAGAGTGTAAAAATGATCCCTTAGAACTTTTACTGTGGGAATAGCAGTCACCAAAACTGCAATATCTGCCAAATTTGGCAAACATCCTGCACTGGCCCACCAAAATGAAATGATATAGTTTACTCATTCCAACCAATCAGATTTCTTGAGCTTATTGTATGTAGACTACACTGTTTTCCTTTGTACAGTGGGTTGGCTTGAGAGCTAAAGAACATGCCAGTTAGCTACAGCCAAGTCCCAACCCCAAATGCCTCCTGTATTCTCGTCTATCTCAGTGAAATCAATTGCTTAACTGCATGTGCATTGGACTTCTCTGCACATGTGCAGAATATGAAAATGTTTTATTGTCGTATGGATTTTCATTGCCTGCAGATGGTGTAGTTTCATAGATTCATTGAGTTTATGGACCAAAGGGAGCAACAGATATAGCCCAGCCTCCTTTATGTCACAGGCCATTTGAATTTCATCCAATTGCCCCTATTATTGAGCCAAATAGAACAGGCTGGTTGTTATATCCAATACTTAACAGAAACTGGGGTCTGGATTAAAGTTCACTAGCTGAGACTCTACTTCAGCAAGATGGAAGTAATACTTGTAAATAATACCTCAGCCCTAGTAAGATGGAAGTAGTAGGCCAGGAGGAAATAAACTGAGTAAATAGCAATTACTACATTAATTGCTTTAAGAAAGTTCTCATCTCTTCTTTCCAAGCTGCACAAACAGGAAACACTGGTGGAGTCTGAAGCACAAGGATATCCAGATGGCAACAGTAGGAATGTGTTGTATCATTCACATTTGCCTAGGGCTTTACAACCTTTTCTTTCAGATGCTGACCTCAGCACATTTATCCATCCTTTTTCATCTTCAGATTTACACATGCAATGCACTGTGCATGCAGCTATGTTGAAGCTTCAGCTCATGCAGAATGTAACTGTCTGCTTATTTAGAAGTGGGGTTTTGTTTGTTCATTTTTGAGGCAGTATTCCTCCCTTTTGCAGTACCATTTGCACTAGTTTCCAATTAGTTTAGTTTAGTTTTTCCTCACTATGTAATACCATCGCAGCAGAGGCTCTCAATAACAGACTTCATGTTTGAATGGAAGTCTTGTGGCAGACATACCTGATGGGTTCAACTCTGGAAGTTGTTTTCTCCCTTTTTCTAACAGATTCTAAATTTGCTGGCCTTTAGGTCATGCTGCAAAGCCTCTCTCACCAGATTACATATGTGGGGAGGATAAGGGGTGCTGACTGGATGAAGAGAGTTAATCTGCATGTTAAACATATTTGTACATTGACCCAATCTATATAGGCTTAAAATATTGTACACGTCTAGAGCAAGGTGCATTTTAAATTTCAATATGAAATAAAAAAAACAATTCAATGTAACAGCCTTAAGAGGAAGATTTATACATCTACATGCAGCATCCATATACTATATTTGCATAAAACTTAGTTTGAAGACAAAAAATGAAAGTCAAAATTTGTTTTACCTGGAGACTAGGATGACAGCCAAAGTCCAGTAAAGTCTTCACAACTTGTAAATGACCTTTGTTAACAGCAATATGAAGTGGAGTCTGTCTTCGTTTGTTGCGAGCATTCAAATCTGCACTGCCTCTGTGCAAAACCTCTATCACAGCACCTTCATCTCCAAAAGCTGCGTGGTGAACAGCCCTGTCTCCATCTTTGTCCTGAAGTGTAAACATTGATTTGAAACAAATTCCATTTGTACTACACTATTATAAAAAGCTTACTTCAAAATGATCAATTAAGGGATCTTTACTGTATTTTCACAATTAGAGAAAAAGCTGTCCAGGGCACCACTCAAACAGTCAGCTAATCTGTATGAAATTAGTTCAAAACCGATCAAGCCCCAGCAACAGAAGCTGAACACACATCTATGTGCAATATGCAATGATCAAGGATGAAAACTGAAACACTACCTACATCTCACAACGAGTGGACTGTTACTTATCTACAACAGTAAAAGCTTTGTTAACCGGCATGTTGAGGGAATATGGGGGAGCTGGTTAGTGAAAAATTCAGCTTAACTAAGAGTATATATCTGGGAGGAAATTTGGGTGCGGGATGAGGCTCAGCACAGGGCGCTGAGGCACAGGAGGGTTTCGGGGTGCCGGATCTGGGCAGAGCTCACCTCTGGTGGCCATCTGCAAGCAGTGACATGTCCCTACTGCTCCCAGGAGAAGGCACGGCCAGGCAACTATGTGCACTACTTCTGCCCCAGGCGCTGCCCCTGCTACTCTCATTGGCCGCAGTTCCCAGCCAATGGAAGATCCAGAGCCAGAGCTTGAGGTGGGCAGGGGCAGCGCACGGAGCCCCTGTGGCCGTTCCTCCACCTAGGAGCAGCAGAGACGTATCGCTGCTTCCAGGGAGCTACACGGAGTCACGTAGAGAGCCTGCCGGCCCTGCGCCAACCGGACTTTTAATGGATATCAAAAACGCCGGTTTCTAGAGCTTTCTGGTTGGTAAAGTGCTGGATAACACAGCTTTTACTGTAGCTATTAAAGTCTTCCAAGAAGAGTCAGGATAAACTTTTTGTCAAGTTAATAAAATTAAAAAAAAAAAATTCTATAGGATGAGCATAGAATTAGAGAGAAGCTGAAAAAAAAACGATAGATGAATACAGAACTAAAAGGATGTTTTAAGATAGTCTTTTAAAGAAGAGTTAAATTGACAAACAAGAGTTAAAGGATTGCAATGTCACATCTATGCAAAAAAGGGATTAAATGAGCCCTTTGATGGGCATATAAATATAAACTCTTTACAATTAGTAACAATTATATATGAAGATCATTAATATTCTAATATTCAAAACTGGATGCTATACAAATGAGCAATAGCTAAATAAAATTAACAGAATTGTTGGATTTTTTTTAATGTCAAGATGTGCGCAAAGTGCAATATTTCAATATGTTACCATACACTAGCTTACTAACATTTGGAAAATATCAAGGATGATAAATAGTAAATATTTTTGTTCATAAAAGGTTCCTCTGGATTCCACTACAGCTGTCTTCAGAACAGTTTGATTTATAAAACCAAATATTATTTCCCACAATCAATCTGTGGCTTTAAAAAGTTTAAAATTATGTAGATTACATAAAACATTTAAATAGTTCACATATTAAAACATGTCTATGTGCAAAGGGACAGAAAGTAAGTTGGTATGATCAGACTAGTTACCAATAGGATATGAAAAGTCAAATACAGGTTTTTGTATATTGCCATTCCTAATAATAATAATGGACGCAAATCAGATATTAGGAATGGCAATATATGAAAACCTGTAGGAGAACACTTCAACCTCCCTGGCCACACAATAGCAGATCTTAAGGTGGCCATCCTGCAGCAAAAAAACTTCAGGACCAGATTTCAAAGAGAAACTACTGAGCTACAGTTCATCTGCAAATTTGACACCATCAGCTCAGGATTAAACAAAGACTGTGAATGGCTAGCCAATTACAAAACCAGTTTCTCCTCCCTTGGTTTTCACACCTCAGTTGCTAGAACAGGGCCTCATCCTCCCTGACTGAACTAACCTCGTTATCTCTAGCTTGCTTCTTGCTTGCATATATATACCTGCTCCTAGAAATTTCCACTACATGCATCTGACGAAGTGGGTATTCACCCACGAAAGCTCATGCTCCAACACGTCTGGTAGTCTATATGGTGCCACAGGATTCTTTGAAGCTAATTTTAAGTACTTTTAAATACTATGTTAATGAGCTAAGCTATTAATTTTTTCCCCCATTTAATTTCCATAACCAAAAGACTGAACTTAAAGACTACTGAATCATTAAAATAAATGCAGGTGCTTTTATTTTAAAAGTGTGGAGTTCCAGATATATATGAGCACTATTTCTAGAACTAACTTCAGTAAGTTGTTACTCTAAGGAAAAAATACCAAACCGCATATTTTCTATACAGCAGAATCTTAACTGTACTACCCAGAGCTGCCAAACAGCTAGCTAAGAAGTTGTCCCAAATAAAAGGGGCCTTTAAAAAAAAATCCAAACATTAAAATGAAAAAAAAAAATTATTGAACAAACATTTATAATATTTTATCTACTTTTTATATACTTATTCAATAACTTCTGCAGAAAGACTAGAATGCTAACACTAAGGTGATCAGATGTCCCAATTTTATAGACAGTCCCGATTTTGAGGGCTTTTTCTTATATAGGCATCTATTACCCCTCACCTCTGCCCTGATGTTTTACACTTGCTATCTGGTCACCCTAGCTAACACCTAGATAAGCATTTGAGCCCTATGCCACTAACCAAATGCATCCTGATTAAGTGGCATTGTTACATATTGTCCTGATTAAGCAGAAGTCATCACTGTTCAGTATCAGGTTAAATCAGTTCCCAGGGGAGACAACACAATGAAGCAGCCAGCTCAAGTGAGCATGTCCTAAGTGTAATCCTATTTGTGTTCCTTATAATTCACATACTCCTCATCCCATGTCTCAAGTCAGTTTTTTAACACTCCCGTTCTCTATTCAATCTACGGTTGCCAATTTTCTAATCACAGAAAACTGAACACCCTTGCCCAGCCCCCTACCCACTCCTCGAGACCCTGCCCCTGCTCACTCCATCCGCTCTCCCTCCACCTTCTCTCACTCATTTTCACTGAGCTGGGGCAAGGGGTTGGGGTGTGGGAGCGGTTGAGGACACAGCTGTGGGTGCGGACTCCCAGGTAGGGCCAGAAATGAGGGATTTGGGGTGCAGGAAGGGGGCTCTAGGCTGGGGCCAAAGGATTCGGAATACAGGAGGGGACTCCGGGCTGAGGCAGGGGGTTGGGGTGTTGGAGGGGGTACGGGCTCTGGGCTGGGGTGAAGGCTCTGAGGTGGGGCCAGAAATGAGGGGTTCAGGGTGCAGGAGAGGGGTCTGGGCTGGGGCAGAAGGTTGGGGGTGCAGGCTCCCTGCAGCTCCCAGGAAGTGGCTGGCATGTCCCTGCACCTCCTAGGGGGAAGGGCAGCTACAGGGGTTCTGCGCCCTGCCCCTCCCATTGGCCGCAGTTCCCTGGGTCTGGCTGAACTCTAGCTTCCCACTCAGCCGCTCCCTGATCCTTGCTGCAATTCTCTTTTTAGGAGTTTCCCCACCAGTCTTCCTCTTTGCACCTCTCCCGATACACAGTTATAGCCAGCTATAGCAGCAACCTCCAGCACCCATCCACCCATCCCCTCCGCCCCAGCAGCTCCTCTTCTGGAACAGTCCCAGTGGAGAGCATATCAAAGCTCCATCTCTGACCCCACAGTTCACTTATTTTGAAGTCTAATCCAGCTCTCAAGTGGAGTATGATGTATATGATTTTCAGACAACTGTTTTTCAGTGAAGTAATATGATTCAGAAAGTCAGATCATGGTAAGCAAGTACTGCCTTTTTAAAAGGCAAGCCATTTGTCCCATTCAACAAGCCAATATTTCCAAAGAAAATTCAAATTTGGGAATATAAATGAGAAATTTCAGTTGTCTTCTCTCACCCCTCCACAGACTTTTAGTACAGATCTGTGGCACTTTTGTACAATTTTACAAGTATTTAATACATATGAATTAAATAAGACAAACTGTTTAAACACCTGAATATACTTTAAGATAAATTTCTTCTATACCCAAAGATGAACAGGACTGAAAATGATTTCAGAGCATTTTGCATAGTATTAAATAACTAAGCAGGTATTTAACTTTAGTTCTCATGAACAATCATTCTGAAAAACATGAAAAAATTCCTTCATCTTGCATGAAAAAAAATAAAACGGAAGCAAAGCTGTTCTAGAGCAATTCTTGCCAAATTACTACGTCTCCTTCAACTCAAACCTATTTTACTTTCAGTATGTGAAACCCTCTCTATACTGTATAATGTATGCATAATAAGAAAAGTATCTACTTTGGAGAATGCACTACCAGCTGCCTGTTTTGTCTACATGCCACATGCAAAGGGCTGGCTTTGTGCTGCTTCCCATTCACATGAATGGAAGGAAGTTAGGAAGCGCCTCATCCAGCACATTCACACAAGATGGTGTATCATATACAATTTTACAATTAGTCTTTATGCTGCCAGAATCAGTTATGTAATTCTGGTGCAAAACAATTCATACTGCTTAAGGAATTAGGTCCTAAGAAATTCAACATTTAGGCTGGGCTTCCTTCCTACTACAGTTTTATGATTTGTATTACCATAAAGTCTAGGAGCTTTAGTCACGGACCAGGACCCCACTGAGCTAGGTAATCAATTTTTTTACTTTGAATTGTAACAAACTTGGAACCTCAAATGATCCTGCATTCAGGAAATGTAGTTTCAATTATCATCCCCTGAATAACAGTGAAAAAACTTAGAGAAAAAGGCAATCCTGTGCTCAGTATGTAAAAACACTTGCCTGTGCTAAAAGAAATACACAATGAACACTATTGTAGGGGAGTTCAACTACCGCTTTATAAAGACTTCACTCCCATAGGCAGAAAGATTCTACAAAGAATTTAAGAATTTAATATATTTTATCCCTCAGAGATTTTTCCCCTGTAGATGAGGGAGATGGTGTGTGGAGAAAAAGTAGAAACCTTTCTCACATATTTGTGCATAATAATCCTACACATAGTAACAAATGGCATAATGTTTATTAAAACATACATCCCTGGATTTTATTAGCCAACCAATATGATTCAGCCAAGCTACATTCTGTGTAATTATGTAGAAGTAACATAGTACTAAAGACTCCAGTGAAAACACTCAATAAATGACACTAGCTAAACTGCTAACCTCAAGAGAAGGACTATTTTCCCTTACAAAACAGATCATGACAGAATTAGCTGAGGAGCCATCTTGGTCACTCAGACCAACAGGAAAACAAAACTACTTTCTCTCTTTTCAGAAGATCTCAAAATGCTTTACAAATATTAATTGATGGCATGAAATGCAATTAAGGTAAGAAAACCATATTTTAACAAAAGAGAATGCTACTGCAGAGAAATGGAGAAGTCAGACAGACAGCAAAGATTAGAACCCAGATCTCATGACCCCCAGCCTTAATCACAATATGATCCTCCCTCACACACAGCAAGAGAGACATGTTGCCATGAAAAATTTTCAATTTAATTTTCTTTGAAAGCTCACAAAAAATATCACTGCACATAAATTTACTGCTGCTGTCCATCCACCACTAACTTTTTTATATTTTAAGTCCACAGATCCTAAACAAAGAGCACTCCACTAGAAAGAGTGGCCACCCTCACCCCATACCTGATCCTGCTACCAATGCAGACCAGTGGTTATGAAAAGATAGGTGACACAGAACCTCCTGAGACTACTGATGGTTTGGTATCAGTATCCCTCTCAAACAAGTATTACTTTATACAAAATTACTTTTACATCTCTGGTGTAGTTGAGATTGCAATAATCATCCTGACAGGTAAAGGAGTAAAAAAAGAAAGGCAAAAGTTATACTTAAAATGCTTCAGCGACATTGCTGCACCACTACAGCAGCAGGCATAGGTAATTCACCTCCCCAAGAGGCAATATAATTCTTCTGTCAATGTAGCACTGTCTACATGAGGACTTAGGTCAGCTTAACTACACCACTCAGGGATGTGGATTTTTCACACACCTGACTGATGCAGTTAAACTGACCTAATTTTATCATGTAGACAAGGCCTAAGAATGTAATATTGCCTTGGGACACAAAAAGCATGCAGATGTTAAGTGCAGGAGTGCAGTGCAGAAGATAAAATGCATCTGACCCCCCCAAAATATGGAAGTGATTAATAGATGTAGTGGTATAGAATCATAGAATATTAGGATTGGAAGGGACCTCAGGAGGTCACTAGTCCAACCCTCTGCTCAAAGCAGGACCAATCCCCAAGCAGATTTTGCCCCAGATCCCTAAATGGCCCCCTCAAGTATTGAACTCACAATCCTGGGTTTAGCAGGCAAATGCTCAAACCTCTGAACTTAGTAGTTAACAAAACACAGTCATATTTTAAATTAAATTACCTCTGCTTCCACATCCACATTCTGTTTCAGAAGTAATTTCAAAATGTCAACATGTCCATTCTGACTGGCTGCTTGCATAGCTGTGTGTCCAGCACACTGCCCATTCACCTGAAAGTATATTAAGAATAAAAGTTGACTTACAGTGTACATTAATATATACACATACATATCAGATATTTAATACCAATAATATCAGCAAATATCCATGCTCTAAAAACCGTTTACTGTGAAACTTTCATTTTACCTGCACTCTGCCTACTAAATCATCTCCATCAGGGCTAACACACCAAACATCTGAGCAGCTTTCAAATAGAGAAAGAAAGAGAGGGGACCATATCTGGGGACAGTACAATCTATTAGGTCTTTTCCAAGTTTAATTTTAAATTGCTAGCTTGAAGATTTTAGTCAGGCTGCTGCAAAGGCGGACTTTTGAAGAGAATCAGGTTTCTTGGAAGGGAATCAGCTGTGTTCTGCAGAATTTATTTTCCCCCTAATTTATGGTAGGGGACTTACAGCCATGATGTACACTCCTTTTTATTGTTTGTATAAATCTGAATTAATTTAAAATTCAAATTAACGTTTAAGGCCAGTGATGTCCAACCTTTGGACCTCAAAAGCAAATGTATTAAAAAGAAAATATGTATTTGATTGGGAACTGAAACACATTCTGAACCAAGCTGAGCCCTATGATTCTGAAGTGTTTTGACTATAGGGAGGAGGAAGAAGCTTCTCCACTGTGCTGCAAGAACATCAGGAAGAACAAGCTAGCAGCTCGATTGGCTCAGCAGCCTAGGGAAGTGCCTAGATGAGGATGGTTCTCCCTATCCCACAAAGCCACCCAGATGATAAAAGAAGTTAAGGACTGCCTCCATTTATGACTACTCAATTCTCTACCTCAGCCCTACTTAGAATAGCTTGAAGGCTGCTCTAATTCATGCCATATGGCATATGGTACAAAAAAATATGTTCACTGTGAATGGCTGCAATACAGTGGCTTCTAGCCCCTCCCCTACCTCCAGAGGCTGTGGAAGAGAGGCACAGGTGCCAGCTATGCCAGCTCTCTGCACACAGAGGATTCATCCATGTAAGGGGAATCCCTAGCAGAGGATTTGGGACTTCTTGTATTTCCTGTGCGTTAGAAGTCACACAAAGAGAGACACTCACATCCACATCCGGTCTCTTTAGCAAATCTTCCACTTTAGCTACATCTCCATTAGCAGCAGCTTTAACAAGTTCTTCATTGAGGTCCCCAGATTCTTGTGTTTCGAACAGTTTCTTCAAAAGTTGGGACAATCTCTCTACAGATATCAAACAAAGCACATAAGATCACAACTCCAAACAGAGAACAACAAATTTGGCTGTTTTTCCTATCTGAAGAGACTTACACAAGTAGCCATTCAGTTTATCACTTAGTATACCACCTCAACACTACAAAGCTCTAACTCACTGACATCAGTTTCTCATCAGTTCAGAAACTTCAAATCTACTCAAAGATGATTAGTTTCACTCTACAGTTAGGATTCCTGCCTGAGTGGTTTTGACAAGACTGAGGGGAAAAACAACTGAGGAGAGTTGGCAGTATTTCAAAGGGACACTATTAAGGGCCCAAAAGCAAGCTATTCCGCTGGGTAGGAAAGATAGAAAATGTGGCAAAAGACCAGCTTGGCTTAACCATGAGATCTTGCATGATCTAAAAAATAAAAAAGAGTCATAAAAAAATGGAAACTAGGGCAAATTACAAAAGATGACTATAGGCAAACACAGGAATGCAGGGGCAAGATTGGAAAGGCAAAAGCACAAAATGAGCTCAAACTAGCTACAGGAATAAAGGGAAACAAGATTTTTTATCAATATATTAGAAGAAAGAGGAAGACCAAGGACAGGGCAGGCCCACTGCTCAGTGAGGAGGGAGAAACAGTAACAGGGAACTTGGAAATGACAGAGATGCTCATTGACTTCTTTGTTTCGGTCTTCACCGAGAAGCCTGAAGGAATGCCTAACATAGTGAATGCTAATGGGAAGGGGGCAGGTTTGGAAGATCAAATAAAAAAAGAACAAGTTAAAAATCACTTAGAAAAGTTAGATGCCTGCAAGTCACCAGGGCCTGATGAAATGCATCCTAGAATACTCAAGGAGCTAATAGAGGAGGTATCTGAGCCTCTAGCTATTATCTTTGGAAAATAATGGGAGACGGGAGAGATTCCAGAAGACTGGAAAAGGGCAAATATAGTGCCCATCTATAAAAAGGGAAATAAAAACAACCCAGGGAACTACAGACCAGTTAGTTTAACTTCTGTGCCCGGGAAGATAATGGAGCAAGTAATAAAGGAAATCATCTGTAAACATTTGGAAGGTGGTAAGGTGATAGGGAATAGCCAGCATGCATTTGTAAAGAACAAATCATGTCAAACCAATCTGATAGCTTTCTTGGATAGGATAACGAGTCTTGTGGATAAAGCAAAAGTGGTGGATGTGATATACCTAGACTTTAGTATGGCATTTTATACGGTCTCGCACGATATTTTTATCAATAAACTAGGCAAATACAACTTAGATGGGGCTACTGTAAGGTGGATGCATAACTGGTTGGATAACCGTACTCAGAGAGTAGTTATTAATGGTTCCCAATCCTGCTGGAAAGGTATAACAAGTGGGGTTCCGCAGGGATCTGTTTTGGGACCGGCTCTGTTCAATATCTTCATCTACGACTTAGATATCGGCATAGAAAGTACGCTTATTAAGTCTGCAGATGATACCAAACTGGGAGGGATTACAACTGATTTGGAGGATAGGGTCATAATTCAAAATGATCTGGACAAATTGGAGAAATGGTCTGAGGTAAACAGGATGAAGTTTAATAAAGACATATGCAAAGCGCTCCACTTAGGAAGGAACAATCATATTCACACATACAGAATGGGAAGAGACTGTCTAGAAAAGAGTATGGCAGAAAGGAATCTAGGGGTTATAGTGGACCACAATCTAAATATGAGTCAGTGTGATGTTGTTGCAAAAAAAGCAAACATGATTCTGGGATGCATTAACAGGTGTGTTGTGAGCAAGACACGAGAAATCATTCTTCTGCTCTACTCTGCGCTGGTTAGGCCTCAACCAGAATATTGTGTCCAGTTCTGGGCACCACATTTCAAGAAAGATGTGGGAAATTGGAGAGGGTTCAGACAAGAGCAACAAGAATGTTTAAAGGTATTGAGAACATGACCTATGAACCTATGGGTTTGTTTAGTTTGGAAAAGAGAAGACAGAGGGGACATGATAGCAGTTTTCAGGTATCTAAAAGGGTGTCATAAGGAGGAGGGAGAAAACTTGTTCATCTTAGCCTCTAAAGATAAAACAAGAAGCAATGGGCTTAAACTGCAGCAAGGGAGGTTTAGGTTGGATATTAGGAAAAACTTCCTAACTGTCAGGGTGGTTAAATACTGGAATAAACTGCCTAGGGAGGTTGCGGGATCTCCATCTCTAGAGATATTTAAGAGTAGGTTAGATAAATGTCTATCAGGGATGTTCTAGACAGTATTTGGTCCTGCCATGAGGGCAGGAGACTGGACTTGATGACCTCTTGAGGTCCCTTCCAGCCCTACAATCTATGAATCTATAAATAGATGGGACTGAAACAGGAAAAATGTTACAGATTTACAGGCTGGTATATTGGTTTTCTGCTTTTTCAGAGGAAGTTAATTAAAAATACAGACTTTCCTCCAGGGCTTTACACACAAAGTGACATGCCAGTCGCATAGTTCATCTTACAGCTACTGCAGCATAACTGTATCTCTCACAGGAAATTCATATGCATTAGGGAAATGTAACTTAGCATTCAACAATAGGAGACAATGGGAAAAAGTATGAGAGCTACCCAGAATGTTTTTGTGGCATCAAAGCCAAATATGACGAGCAAAGGAGACTCAAGGCATGCCCAAAGAGGAAAGCACAAGTTTAATAAAAAAAAAGTTTCTCAGGAGTCCACCTCAAAATAAAGAACAGTATGAAGAAGACAGTTTGGGTATGTCTATTCTTCCTGCCTCATAATTGAGGTTATAATTGTGTCACGGTTATTTTTAGTAAAAGTCACAGACAGGTCATGGGAAATAAACAAAAATTCACAGACCTGTCTGACTTTTACTTTAAAAAAAAAGGGGGGGAACGTAACTGTGGGGGAAAGGGGACTAACAGCTCCAGCCCCCTTCCAGGTACCGGGCTGAAGCTGAAAATGTCATGGAGGTCTCTGAAAGTCACAGAATCCATTTTACATCTTTACCTCGCTCCCACCTATCGCCTCTTGATTGTAAGCTTTGGGAGCAGAGAATATTATACATGTTTGCAGTGCCTAGCACGATGGGACTCTAATCCTGACTCTGGGTCTTTAGGAACTATTTCTTTGTATTCTGATAAACAGTGCTTTAGATTTTTAGCAAATAGAGGTGAAGATTACACTTTTTTTGAGAAGCAGATTATCCCACATCTGCCTACTATAGGATTCCTTGTACTTTCCTCTGAAGCAAGATACTGGACTAGATGGACAACAGGTACGATCCAGCATGGAAATTCTTTTGCAATAGGCGTTTTCCCCAGCATCAGTAGGAACTACATTCCTAGAGATTATTATTCTTGCTTCATATAGGCATCATACCAATATTTATTAACAATTTTTTAAGTTTACACAATTTTATTTACCAAACCACACATTCCTAAATAGTACACACACTTACCACCAGATGCATTGCTTATAGCTGATCCTGCTGATGCCACCTTTGAGACAGCTGCTGGATTGTATGTCCAAGAGGTCCCACAAACCTCTACTTTTAAGTCACTGTCTGAATAAATCTGTTGGACCCGGCCAACTTTACCTAAAGTCTGTATCGAGGACAAGGAAAAGACCAAGTAAAGATATTTAGATGTTAACATATTACAGCATATGAGCAGTTTTATAAAGTAAAAGGGTTTTTGAAACCCCACTTTAATATCAGTAACACCTTCACCTTAATTCTAACAGGCTGAGTTATAGCCTAGGCAGATTGTTAAACTGAGTCTATGCTGCAGTTAAGCAGGGCTTTCCACAGAATTATACCAGCTCAACTTAGCTAATTCAGCTGAAAAGTATTTTTTTCCCTAGTCTAGACAAGGCCTAAATGTCACCTCAATTCCAATAATTTGAAGGTTCAACCATTTCCAAGTGTAATTAAAAATACCATAGCAACATACCATTGTGTACACACACATACTTACGGGGAGCATTGCTTCAGCCCATTCTCCATGACCTCTTTGAAGAAGCTTGATTCGTTCTAAATCATAACAAACTTGAACAAGGTCACCCACTTGAAACTGTGAGGTACCTCCTTCTGCACCTTGAGCAGCATCTCCACTTCGGACAACATTGGCTTTGGTGAGAACAGCTGGATTAAATGTCCACCTAGAAAATAATGTATTTCAAACTAATGATCTTTTTTTTTTCTTTTTTAATATAAAAAGTGGGGGCTATACTTTAAAAGGTTACTTGTTGCCTTAAGTTGTGCTTTTGTGCCCAGAAATGTGTGTGATTGGACACTATGGCTTAGCTGCTGTTAATCACTTTCCCCATAAATTTCCACTTAGTTTACCAGCAGGTGGCTGCAAGGGTAATCTTCTGAGAAGTGCACCTGAAGCAGTCAGAACGTTCCCATGGTTTGTTCTTGCAGCCTGAGGGGAAAAGCTGCCAGCCATATAATGGCAGCTGTGTAGTGACTGGGTTTTGGTTTGTTTGCTTGTGGGGAGGATGGACTCATCACTTAGATGTAGGGATTACTGGCCTGAGAGTCTGGCATTCCTCTCAAAATACAGTAAGGAAAGGGAAGAACCCAGGATAACTGATAAGGATGGATTGCTCTGGCAAGAATTGATAGGGAAAGGAGAGGGCTTGGAATCTAAATATAGGGTTTTCTTCTTTCCTCAGAGATGGGGTTCGACAGATAGGAAAATGCTATTTCAAGTAGATGTATGGCCTGCAGCCAGACATTTGGTTAAACTATTTTGATTTGTACCATGCAACGTATTCGTTTGTGTGCACTTAGGGTTTTTTATGCTAATTTATATTCACTTAAAAAAACAGCACATGACTAAGGGCATGGCTACACTTGTGAGTTTGAGAGCATTAAAGCAGCCCAGTGCACTCTAACTCACAACCCATCCACACTGGCAAGGCACGTAGAGCGCTCTGACTCCATAGCTAGAGTGCTCCTGGTAATCCACCTCGGCAAGTGGAATGTCTGATGCGCCCCCGCTGGAGCGCTGCGGCGCCAGTGTGGATGCCCTAGTCTGTTAATGCGCTCTGATTGGCCTCCAGAAGTGTCTCACAATGCCTGTTCTACCCACTCTGGTCATCAGTTTGAACTCCACTGCCTTGCCCTCAGCTGACCAACCATCAGACCTGCCCTTTAAATTCTCTGGGAATTTTGGAAATCCCCTTCCTGTTTGCTCAGCCAGGCGTGGAGTGCTCTCAGCAAATCTTTTCAGGTGACTATGCCCCCACGCACCAAGCGATCCCCAGTATGGAGCAATGGCGAGTGCTAGACCTCAGTGTTTGGGAGGAGGAAGCTGTCCAGACCCAGCTGCACTACAGCCGTAGGAATTACAATACCGTAGGGCAGATATCAAGGGACATGATGGAAAGGGGCCATGACCAGGACACGCAGCAATGCAGGGTTAAAGTGAAGGA
This sequence comes from Gopherus flavomarginatus, assembly GCF_025201925.1. Taxonomy (NCBI): domain Eukaryota; kingdom Metazoa; phylum Chordata; order Testudines; family Testudinidae; genus Gopherus; species Gopherus flavomarginatus. The sequence goes on along the minus strand of NC_066618.1, from coordinate 216,140,653 downwards.
GCTGCGGAATGCCTACGACAAAGCCTGCAAGGCAAACAGCTGCTCCGGTGCTGCGCCTGTGACCTGCCATTTTTACAAAGAACGGAACGCGATACTTGGGGGGTAACCCCATCTCCACTCTGAGTACCACCATGGACACTTCAGAGCCCAGTCCAACAAGGCACGAGGAGGAGGAGCAGCAGCAAAGTGGGAGCAAGGGTGCTGACGAGGAGGAAGACACCCCAGCATCCCTAGATACATGCACCCAGGAGCTGTTCTCAAGCCAGGAGGAAGGTAGCCAGTCGCAGCGGCCGGTGCTTGGGGAAGGACAAACACCAGAGGAGGTTCCCGGTAAGCGGCTTTTATTTAGGGAAGGAAGTTATTCAGTGCGGGCTCTTGGGGCGAGGAGGGTTAGGACTGCATGCCTGCCTAGATGCGGAATAGGGCGTTGATGTGCTCTCTCACATCGCGGTAATCTGCCTTAGTGATCTCTTCAAAGGTATCAGCCAGAACTTGGGCAATGAACTTGCGCAGGTTTCGTGGGAGAGCCACTGTGGTCCTTGTCCCAGTCAGGCTAACATGTCTGCGCCATTGTGCCGTGAGGGGCAGGGGGACCATTGCTGCACACAGGCAAACCGCGTATGGGCCAGGGCGGAAGCCGCATTGCAGTAGAAGACCCTCCCTTGCTTCCCAGGTCACCCTCAGCAGTGAGATTTCTTCCAGGACGAACTCCTATGGAAAATGTGGGGACAGTGTTCAGTATGGGTGGCCCTGCAGCTATTGGCTCTCCCCAAGGCACAGAAACCCAGAGGACAGTACAGCCATGAAAGAATCAGTCTCCCTTGACTCTGCTTACTCACCATTTTGGGGCTCCAAGGGTTATGTGCTTTGGGATGGGCAACTTATGTTATTGTGTAGGCTGTGCTTGCCCTCCTTAAGTAAGGGGGAATCATCACTCTGTCTGGTGTGAACAGTGCTGCCTCTGTTAAGTGTTGCATTTTGCCTTTACAGATGCAACCTTGAGATCTCAGCCATCCGTGTTATCACCGGTCAAGAGGCTGCAAAGAATCAGGAAGAGGCCACGTAGAAGCAAAGAGGACATGCTGCAATGAAAATCAAAAAATTCCAGAAGTGGCAGGAGAACGAAAGGAGGATCTGCCAGCAGAATGCGGGTCGCCAGCACCAGAGCACGGAGCGGCTGATAAGCATCATGGAATGCCAAGTGGACTCAATCTAGGCGCTCGTAGCTATGCAGGCAGAACACTACTGCACTCACCCTCCACCTACAGCCTTGTCCCAAAACTCTTTCCCTTGTGCCCCCACGTCACCTCCAACCCACTTTCCCCAACATCCGGGTTCTTATCACCACCAGCTGCCTCCAACACCAGCTGCTTCACCACCCAGCCCTGAAAACTACAACCCTTACACACTGCACTCAACCCCCATTACCACGCAGTATAACCATCCTGAAGTGCAGCACCCATTGCACAGCACTCCAAACAGGAAGGCTGAGTATGATAACAGGACATATGTAAATCTGTGATTGTACCATTCCCCACCTCACTACTTTGCCCCTTCTGTTTCCCAAGCAGTTGTGTTTCTTTTCAATAAATGGATTTTTTTGCTTTGAAAACATTCTTTATTATTTTATGAAGTAAAAGATGCTTTAGCCCAGGAAAGCAACAGGCACTGCAAGTCAGTGTATCATATGTAGCAAACACAGATTCCTACTAACATTGGAACCACTGCACTTCACTCCCATTCAGGGCACCAGACATTACTGGTGGCTTTCAGCCTCAAATTGCTCCCTCATGGCATCCCTAATCCTTGCAGCCCCGCGCTGGGCCCCTCTAACAGCCCTGCTCTCTGTTCAAATTCAGCCTCCAGGTGTTGTACCTCTGAGTTCCATGCCTGAGTCAATCTTTCACCTTTCTCTTCACAAAATGTTATGGAGGGTACAGCACATGGATATGAACGCAGGGATGCTGTTATTGGCCAGGTCCAGCTTCCCACACAGAGCATGTCAGCGGCTCTTTAAACGGCCAAAAGCACACTCCACAGTCATTCTGCACCGGCTCAGCCTGTTGAACTGCTCCTTGCGGCTGTCAAGGCTCCCTGTGTAGGGTTTCATGAGCCACAGCATTAAAGGGTAAGTAGGGTCTCCAAGGATCAAAACGGGCATTTTGACTTCCCCTATGGTGATCTTCTGATCTGGGAAAAAAAGTCCTGGCTTGCAGCTTTCTTAACAGGCCAGTGTTCCAAAAGATGCATGCGTCATGCACTTTTCAGGGCCAGCCTGAGTTAATATCAATGAAACGCTCACTGTGATCCACAAGCACCTGGAGAACCACGGAGAAATAGCCCTTCTGATTAACATACTCAGAGGCTAGGTGGCTGGTGGCAGAATTGGAATGTGTGTCCCATCTATCGCCCCTCCACAGTTAGGGAAACCCATTTGTGCAAAGTCTGCCGCAATATCATGCACGTTACCCAGAGTCACGATTCTTCTGAGCAGGATGTGATTAATGGCCCTGCAAACTTGCATCAACATGATTCCAACGGTCGACTTCCCCACTCCAAACTGGTTAGTGACCGATCAGTAGCTGTCTGGAGTTGTCAGCTTCCAAACTGCAAAAGCCAACAGCTTCTCCACCGTCAAGGCAGCTTTCAATCTCCTGTCCTTGCGCTGCAGGGTGGGCGCGAGCTCATCACAGTCTCATGAAAGTGGCTTTTCTCATCCGAACGTTCTGCAGCCACCGCTCGTCATCCCAGACTTGCACGACAATGTGATCCCACCACTCAGTGCTTGTTTCCCGAGCCCCAAAGCGCAGTTCCACGGTGGTGAGCAAGTCTGTGAATGCCACAAGCAATCCCGTGTTGTATGTGTTACTCAAGTCAATATCAAAGGAGTCCTCACTGTCACTTTGGATCTTAAGGAATAACGACTGCCAAACGTGATGTGCTGGCAAGACTCATCAGCATATTCCTCACAGTTCGGGCGCAGAGCGCGCAGTACAAAAAACATTGAAAGATGGTGCCAATTGTGGATAGAAGCAGAGGGATTGCTGGGATGCAAACCAATGCATCAAAGGGCATTGGGACAGGACCCAGAATGCCCCACACCCTCCCCACAAGCCACAGCACCAGAATGGGAAGAGGTGCTCTGTGGGATAGGTGCCCACAATGCATCGATCCCAATGCCACTGCAAGTGCCGCAAATGTAGCCACGCCAGTGTGCTTGCAGCTGTCAGCGTGGACAGACTGCAGTGCTTTCCCTACTGCGCTCTATGAAGACTGGTTTAACTCAAAGAGCTCAACATTTGCAAGTGCAGCCATGCCTTAAGAAAACATGTGCATCCAGAGCTATTTTTCTGCAGATATTCTGTATGTGTCTAGTACCACAGCCCCAGTAAACCAAAAGCAGATTTTGTAATCAAACTGTTACTTACAAGGTTACTATGGTAGAGAAGGAATTTGTTCTCAATCAAGTGCCTGACACAGGGGTCAGCAACCTTTCAGAAGTGGTGTGCCGAGTCTTCATTTACTCACTCTAATTTAAGGTTTTGCGTGCCACTAATACATTTTAACGTTTTTAGAAGGTCTCTTTCTAGAAGTCTATAATATGTAACTAAACTATTGTTGTATGTCAAGTAAATAAGGTTTTTAAAATGTTTAAGAAGCTTCATTTAAAATTAAATTAAAATGCAGAGCCCCCTGGACCAGTGGGTAGGACCTCGGCAGTGTGAGTGCCGCAGAAAATCAGCTTGTGTGACGCCTTTGGCAAGTGTGTCATAGGTTGCCTACCCCTGGCCTAACACTTTTGAGAGCACTATACAATTCTCTTTCCAGTCACTTTTGTTTTAGAAATATGGAGCTCTCTTATTTTGGAGAAATACAAAGATTACAAATATATGTGTTTGTGTAAGAAGCCTCTATATTTCAATGAACAAGTTACAGGCTCCCTTTTAATATCATCACACAAAGTATATGATGGGATGTTATATGGGATGGGATCTGAGTTAGTGCAGAGAATTCTTTCCTGGGTGCTGGCTGGTGAGTCTTGCCCACATGCTCAGGGTTTAGCTGATCGCCATATTTGGGGTCGGGAAGAAATTTTCCTCCGGGGCAGATTGGCAGAGGCCCTGGAGGTTTTTTGCTTTCCTCTGCAGCGTTGGGCATGGGTCACTTGCTGGAGGATTCTCTGCAGCTTGAGGTCTTCAAACCAAAATTTGAAGACTTCAATAACTCAGACATAGGTTAGAGGTTGGTTATAGAAATGGATGGGTAGGATTCTGTGGCCTGCTTTGTGCAGGAGGTCAGACTAGATGATCATAATGGTCCCTTCTGACCTTAAAGTCTATGAGTCTATGAGTATATCTTCTAAGAAATCATGAGACTGGAGGACTTACATCATTTCTCCCTACAACTAAATGGTTTGCTGAAAGACAGCTGCCTAGAAGTTAAGATAACTTATTAAAAACAAAATCCAAATAGCTATTGTAACTTAATGTTGTGACATTGCATTCTATACGATTTTATGAAAATATGCTGATGAATGTGAATATAATGTAACTAAAATATGTTCATGCAAAAGGTCTCTTTTAAGGTACCATTATCTTACAAGAGGCCTATTATAATCTACTGAGTGTGGTTATCCTATTTACATAAATGTATCACTCTTGTATCTTGTATCTGAAACTAGAAATATGAAATATAACTTTGAGGGCCTATTCTAATTATGGAAAGTGTGGGCCATTAATGGTGGTTTGGAATCTTGATGGCTCCCATTAACCAAGACAATTGTCTGTAGATGTCTCTGTTTACTTGTAAGTCTTCCTGTATACCTGTGTGCTGGCAAGTGGGTAATGAAGTCTTATAGTGACGTGATCATGGCACCTGAACTGGAATCCATCTTTAACCTGGTGCTTTTCCATTGGTGGGGGGGGGAGGGGACCCAGAGAGACAAAAGATTCCCCCCTTGTGCCAAAGCTATGTAAGTGGGTGGAACAGAACAAATGGAGCAGCCATCATGAGAACTCTCTTAGCTACCACCTAAGCTGGAACAAGGGCTGAAGTGGGGAAAGGATTGTGCCCAGACTAGGAAGGTGTCCAGTCTGTGAAAAACTTATTGAAATATCTCTGAGGGTGAGGTTTTATCTGTATTCAGTTTTATTACTGTACTAGTCATAGGCTTGCATGTTTTATTTTATTTCATTTTGCTTGGTAATTCACTCTGTTCTGGAACCACTTAAATCCTACTTTCAGTACTTAATAAAACCACATTTTACTTATTAATTAACCCAGAGTATGTATTAATACTTGGGGGAGGAGGGGAAAACAGCTGCGCATACCTCTCTATCAGTGTTATAGAGGATGAACAATTTATAAGCTTTATACAGGGTAAAACGGATTTATTTAGGGTTTGGACCCCATTGGGAGTTGGGCATCTGAGTGTTAAAGACAGGAACACTTCTTAAGCTGCTTTCAGTTTAAGCCTATAGCTGTTAGGGGATGTGGTTCAGACCTGGGTCTGGGTCTGCAGCAGACTAGCAGGTCTGGCTCAAACCAGGCAGGGCACTGAAATCCCAAGCTGGGAGGGCAGGGAAAGCAGGGGCAGAAGTAGTCTTGGCACATCAGTTGGCAGCTCCCAGGGGGTTTCTGTGATCCAACCCGTCACAAATGTAACGGAACAAACATATTTAGGTTGAGAAAAGTAAGTGATCCCTTTTAGCTACACATGATTTTCCTTCTGCTTTTTACTACATTAGCAAACTGGGAAGGCAATGCATGCTCACATATCAGAAAAGCAATATCCTCTAGAGCTTAGCCATTCGTGATCAGAAGCACTTACGCCTCACTCTCCTGTGTAAGAGCAGCATCTTCAGAAAGCAAGAACCTGTTCAAACCCAAGAGGTGATAAATTTGCAGCTTGGATTAACAATTTGGAAGAGAAACAAGGATACGAAGTACAAAGTAATACACTGAGCAGATGGACTCTGCTGTGAAATCGCTTAATAAATCTAAGCATCTCAGAGTATATTTATTGTGCAAGGCTATATTTATCTTTACGATTTTGTTCCAAATATAAAACTGAGTAAGTATAGAATATAGTATAGATATGTTGAAATTACTGGAAGTCTTAATTTGTTCTCCAGTGGTCACATCTGGCAATACGTATTATATATGAATTAAGGGATTGTCTGCCTTCATGCTGGACGTAAGTATCACATTAACCTCTACTGCATGGTAGTACACTAGTTCTCAAAAAATGCTCCCTAAGGACACAGACAAAAGAAATAAACAGATACACTACTGAGAGCTATATGCGATCATGGCTTGATGCTTAGTGCATGGAGCTGTGAAACATTCATACTGTGAAATTTTTGGAAGTAACCATTTTAATTAATTCTCTAAGTAATAACTTTAATAAATACCTTTATCTGATAGACAACATACATTAAAATAAAACGTAAAGGGTATTTTAGAAAAAAAAGACATCATAAACACCACAAATATTAAACTAAAGGCAATTTAAAGGTGAGAATATGGCAAATAATCTCTTTCCCATCAAAACCTCTTACACATGCTAGAAAAGTTTTTATCATTGGGCTCTAGTAGATGGGAACCCTTTATTACACAAGCCAAGAAGAAGACAGAAACTCTTATTTGGATGGTGGGATGTGGTGAGAAACAAAGCAGGGTAAAAAAAAATTTCAGGCCCTGCAACTTGTGAAGTTAAAGGAAGTCTGTCAGAGGAAAGGTTTGAGAATATATAACAAACCTGTTGCCGCTTGGATACTGTACTACTATGTCATGATCTTCATCAATGCCACAAACTGTGCCAGTGGTGGTTAAGGTCTCAAACATGCCATCAGTCCATCCCCCATGACCATGCTGCAAAGACTGTACAATTTCTAAATCGAGGTCAATGTTTACCAGATCACCAATCTGCAACCCACCAGGATTCCTGTTACCATTTTGCTCACCTGAAATTGAATCAAAGAAACAAGAACACTCAATATCCAAATCAACATCTGTAAGTGTAATAAAGGTAACTTCAAGATAGCTAACACCTGCCAAGTGCACAGTTTTAAAGATGTGCTACTTCGCACATTCCTTTCCCTCTTAAGTCAAGGTCTACTATATATACTATAATACATTCTGCACCAAACCTCCCTGGACCTTATCTCTTAACTCACCTACACTTCAAAAACCAGATAGCCTGCAACTACTTTTGTAATAAAGTACACCTATATACCACCACACAGCTTAGATACTAGAGTGGTGAGTGTAGTGTACAGATTGTATATAGAACCTGCCGTATATACTAGTTCATTAGCCCATTTGTTTATAAGTCGACTCCCCAAGATGGTTAGGTAAAAATAGCAAAAATGTACTACCCTTTCATAAGTCGACCCTATTATTTCAGGAGTTGGCAAACTTTGGCTCCTGGCCATCAGGGTAAGCTGCTGGCGGGTCGGGATGTTTTGTTTACTTGGAACGTCTGCAAGTATGGAGCCCCTCAGGTCCCTGTGGCCACGGTTCGCCGTTCCCAGCCAATGGGAGTTGCGGGACGTGACGCATCACTTCCCACAGCTCCCATTGGCTGGGTATGGCGAACCACAGCCACAGAGAGCTGAGGGGCTCCATGTCTGCAGATGCTCTAGGTAAACAAAACAATGTATTAGATATTCAATTCAATGATTCCATAGAGTTTAAAATCATCAAATTTTGGTGTAGACCCATTTATAAGCCGACTCCCGCTCTTTGATGCATCATTTTTTTACCCAAAATATTCGGCTTATGAACAAGCATATACTGTATATAGAATAGCTCACAACCTATGTAACAAAATGAGCCACTATGACTAATTATAGATATTTAGTTAGAAATGTGAATGCTGATTACTTCCTGTTTATGATCAAATTTGCAATATTGCATTAAAATGATGTTTAAACCATTCTACAATATTGTGCCGTTATCTTTTGATATTAAGAGAAAAATGTGAATGCTGAACACATGCAAGCCAGAAACATTAACTAGACAGCCAACTTTAACAACTTACCAGCTACATATTTGGTATACTGTTTGACATCAAACATCTCTACAGTTAAAACATATCAATTAAGATACCAATTATCATTGCAGCATTTAAACATGATAATGCACAGAAATGCCACCATTCAAATCTCAATTATTTTGTGCATCCCGCTAAGGAACATTGATTTACTTTGGTTCAGTTCTCAAACAAACACTGACTTGGGACACTAAAGTGTTTCTATTTTCTTAAAACCATTTCTTTCCTTCTCCAACTCACCTAGCACAGGACAGTGGTCCCTGTAGAAAGAGCCTCCTTTGGCATCCTGAACACATTTCAGGTCAGACTAAAGAAAGATATTTAGACAACTTTAGTTTTAACAGAGTGAACTTGCAGGTTGACATAAACCAGTGAAATCAGAACAGAAATACACAAACATCAGAGGCTGAAAAGCTCATGCATACAAAAATAAATGGATTACGCCAATTCTGAATGCAAAGAAAATTTCAAATATTTTCCAAAACTGTAACCCATTTATTTCTACTACCTATTTCTTTAAGACAGGCCTGGGCATTGATAGGATTTGATAAATTTTACCCAGTATTGTTAAATGCTTTAAATTTAATGCTCAAATTAATGCTTTTAAGATCTGATAAACTACAGTGACCAAGAGACATCAATTCATAATTGCTATTAGAATTGCAAAGAGAAGCTTTACACTGTTTCACAATGTTACGTTTCTTTTTTCAAGAAAATCAGTACAAGTAGAGGAAGAACACAAAATTAACACTACAGAAATCAGGAATGTCTGAATACCTTACTGGACATGATAGCCTTGCCCGTGCAGCATCAGCTTGGGTAAGGATTTGTCAGTGTTACCATTATAAAGCTTATACATTTTTTGTGTAAGATGTTTATGACATTCATTTTAACTTATTATAGAGGAGTAAAACTTGACTTCTAACTTCTGGGCCCTGGAGAATATCAGAAAAAGCAGAATAAAAGGTATTTTGTTTGCTTTCAGAATTCTATGTTTAACTAACATCAGATTTTTTTTATTTAAAAAGTTCTACTGGCTATTTCTCCAAAAGGGCCTGTCCCATAATATGAAAAAAAATTAAATGTGAAGAACAGCTACTGTATAAACCCAATTAAAAGTTCTCATAATTTCCCCTTCATTTAGCTTCTGCATATCCTCTAATCCCAGTTGCTGCCATCTGGTGTTACTCTTTATGGAACACAATTCCCATCAGGCAAAGGTCAATCTATGTTTGAAGGGATGGGAAGAGAAAACTGATTGGGCAATGCAATTCAGACTATAGTAATGGGGGAGAGAGAACAAAAGAACAGGTGGTGGAAGATATACAAGCCAAACGTGCTTTCATAAAGGCCTTATCTCATTCTCCCACTTCCCCAGGTCTCTTGCAAAGAGAGATGAACTGAAATACATTCATGCCTCTCCTGATCCTTAAGATAGTGACAAATATAATGCTTACATCCCTTTAAACACAGAAAACCACCTCCTAGCTACTACTATCTCTAGGCACTAGAAACAATATGATTTGAATCCTTCTCTCAAATAAATTCTCAGCTTCTTAAAGATATATGCCACTATTTAATTATGATATTATATATACATGCATGAGAACAGATGCCAGTATAAATATATATACATTTTTAAAACTGTGCACCAAATTTTATACTCCTACAGCTCTTCTGATACAGTACCAGTATAGATGAAGTATATTGTCAGTACAGACTATTTGTACTATACTGAGTCCATAAAAAGACTTGATTTCAAGATTTCATCTACTTTACTAGGATTTTATATGGTAAATACACATAGTAGTCTGTTTCAAACACTTGTGTTCACAGCAAACTACAGTGTGTAACACAGCGGTTCTCAAACTTTTGTACTGGTGACCCCTTTCACATAGCAAGCCTCTGAGTGTGACCCCCTCCCCTTATAAATTAAAAAACACTTTTTTATATATTTAACACCATTATAAATGCTGGGGGCAAAGTGGGGTTTTCGTTGGAGGTGGACAGCTCACGACCCCCATGTCATAACCTTGCTACCCCTTGAGGGGTCCCGACCCCCAGTTTGAGAACCCCTGGATATCGGTCAGTCTCTTAGAGAATCTGGTATTGTACCTGCAGAAGCATAGCCAGCTTTCCAATATGTATGGGTTACTCTTGGATAGACAAAAACCTTTAATATATACGTATTCTAAGTAAGCAAAATCTCAGATTGTATCAGTTTACAGCAATTCTCTCCATGTTCTGTCAACATAACAAGGGATATACAAGTCAAAACCAAAGGAACTATCATCTTCACTCTTCTTTATATTATGCTTAACCAACGCTTTTCAAAATTCCACCCCTCCTTTTGCTCAAGAATTTTTCCTGATTACCATAATAAAAATATTGATACTTCATGCACCAAAGGGCAGTTAATAGATTTTTTCTTGAGGTAGTAACTTTAACAATTTTGTACCACTGATTTAAAGGACAGCCTTTATTTACTTATTCTATTTTTTTATTCTAACTTATTCTATTTTTAACTTAATCCTAAAGGACACACATAACTTGAATGAAGCAGTAACAATGGTCAACCCACCAGTACCTCACTATAGTTGTTCATGCCACAGAATCATGCCAAAAATTAGTATCGACACTAAACTTTAGAAATATGGCTATTTAAAAACAAAAAATGAGACTGATCTCCCCATGTCAAAAATGACAGCAGAAACAAGTGTTCAGAGATAACTGTCAAAAATAATTAGAAACAGTAAATGTCTGCTGTATCAGGAAAGATTGAAAATAGTGGGACTGTTTAGCAAAAACATGGAGGTACACCAAGTAATGAATGATATGGAGAAGATGTATCAGACACTCCAAGCTACCCTCTTCTCTCTCTACAAGAACAAGGAGCTTTTCAATGAAACTGAAAGACAGCAAATTTAAAATGGGTAAAAGGAAATATTTACCAGAACACATAATTAGTATTTAAGGCCAAGAGTTTAGCAGATTTCAAAAAAGGATTTACATGGCAAAAGAGGCCAAGAACATTAGATAGGATTAAAACCCTTACGCTTCAGGCCATATGCCAACGGCAAACTGAGTTAAAATGAAAACATCCCTATGAAAAGTTTCCATAATTGCCCACTGCATGGTTTCTTGCAATTTCTTTTTAAAGCATCAGGTCTGAGCAGTGCCAGAGACAAGATACTGGAGTAGATAGGCCACTGGTCTGTGCCATGAGGCAGTTTCCTCTACTGTAGTGTACTACCCTAATTCTGGGTATGAAATTCCCCAGCAATATCCTAGGTAATGACAGATTTCTCTCACTTATTCAAAAAATTAAACTGTGTGTCAATAAGCTTTGTTTTTAATCCACTCAGAGAATTTTGATGTACCACTTTAAGGTAACTCACAATGTGTGTGGATGAACAGCCTTCAGATGGCAGTCAGGAAGAGAAAAAGTTGAAAATAATGCCAAAAGGAAAACAAGGGCAATGGATCCTTTCAGTTTCCTTCACCCTCTCAGCACTGTAGCTATTCAAACCTTGCTGGCAAATATCCACACACAGAGATAACTTACAGAGAACTCTGACATTAATGGATGATAAACCCAAGTTATTTCTTCCAAACTCTCCACAATTGAGGGAAAGGTCCTTCGTAATGAAAAGAAGGAAAAGGTTGAGGCTAGAATGAACATTAAAAATTGTTTGCATTTCTACAAAGTTATTAAGCAAAGGAAATTTGGTAGCTGAGTGAATAAATGAATTCCCAGGGAATAAGATCTACTTTAGAAACGTGTAGGTTTAAGGCACCCCGTAGTGGTGACATGTTTGTAACATGTTACTGGCTCTAACTTGTTTTTGGATCCAAACAAAACGTTTAAAGTCTTTTAGCAACCATGGTCAGTTAACCACATTTCACCTCTGTGATATAAGATAGCAGATGGCTGTGTTCCTCTAACCAGCACCGTTCTGTTTGAGTGCAGGCCTTCTTCCTCCCAGTTCCATGCAGTAGAGTCCACCACACAGTACTGCCTCAAGTGCTGTTGATGCTTCTCTGAACACGTCCTTTTAGCAGTGAATCAATTCCCTAGGCACCATGAGATAGCTGCCCTAATTTCCTCAAATTAACATATAAATATGGTGTAGCTGTAGGTGTGGATGCACAAAGGTGGTTGTGATGGCAGCACTAAACCATATTTCTTGGTATCTTTAGTGATCATGTCCACTTTCTGGTCACAGAATTGTAGCTAAAACTTGTGTGGACAGTGCCCGTTTGCTACAGACAATGCTGAAGCTCAGTTCTGTTTCCATCCACAGTTATAACTGATAAACATAAACACTTTGAAACAAATAGTAAGTTACTGAAGAAACTGATTTATAGCAAGATAAGTTTTAAATGTACAATGTGAAAAATAAACTGTCAATATAGAAAATTAAAGCACATTTGATACAAAAATGGCAATGCAGTTTTTTTTAATTGAAACTTCTTTTTAAAAATGGGTTACTATTCTTTATTAAATGGCCGATCATCTCTGATTTGTACAAAGTAGTATCTATCAAAGAGGCTTTCACATACTAAACCATTCTATTTATGGTTGGGGTATTAAGAGCTCTAATATCTATTTAGCTGATATTGTAAGAATATTGATAATTCCCCCAATTATAAATATTCCTCTTTGAGAATATGAACCTGTTCAGTCAATTATGAGGTATAATCAGATTAAAATCGGATGGAGAAGTAACAAATGCTGTATTTTGATTTTGTCTTAAATTAAACTAAACTTGATCCTATAAGTGCTGATACGGTGCAAAATTTACTATTTTTACAAAAGCTGCTTTGTCATTCTGTTAAATTTAATTCTTGTTGCAGGAATATGACAGAAGGACATTCTAATGTAAGTCAGTATATCTCCCTTCTGCAATATATAACCAAGAAAAAAAAACTAACAGAAATGATGCAATGATAATGCTCATTAATATGTTTTAGCAGTTGACAATCAAGGAAACTTTCGTTGGTCCACACTAGAGTAAGAGCATATAAAAAGGAAACAAAGATATCAACAGAAGTCTCATGACCAAACCTGACCCACTTTTTGTGCTCTTGTTATACTCTAAAAGTTGTGAAATCAAAATGAGAAACCTAGTGCTAAAGTCTGAAGTACAATAGCTCCAAAGTAGGAAAAAAATACTCTAAAACTATCTGAAAATGTTTGGACTGTTCTTCACAGTGAAAATTAAATGACAGCTGTAAGACTTGCAGTGCTCTAATCTAGACACCTGGCATTTGTGGAGATTTTCAAAAACCAAATTCTGAGGCATTAAAGAAAAAGTTAGGGCCTTTTAAGGAACTTCACAAATAAATAGTTCTATTTTTTACCAATTCTAATTAAAGTAAAACATTAATGCCAGGAGGAAAATTGCATTTGTAAATGTAAATATCTGTTATATTCAGGCAGAAGCTAGCTCTAAAGTTTAAATGATTTGCACCGATGTTTAATAAACTCTCAGATCAGACTTCCTTCATAATACATATTCATGATCCATCCAGCTGTATTCACAATGAACTGATTAACAGCATGCAAACGGACAGAAGGATATCACAAAAGGAGAATAAAAGCACAGCGTAAGCTATTCTTACTACCCTCCCCCCCAAGTATTTTACCCTTTGTGTTGCTTTACTCCTTACCATGCCCTCGAAGCCAACTCTGTAAAGATTTTTAGCGCCATTGTCCCATAAAACATATGCTGCACTGTGTGGGCTTGATGCACTCCAGTCCTGGATTTCAGTTACCTATTGAATTTAAAAACAGAAAAATGGGTTACAAAAGTTTAGCAACATATTTTGAACTTTAAACTTCCTCCACCACTTCTACCTATAGTTAAAAGCATGATACAGAAGGGTTTACTGAAGCCTTTTTTTTTTAAACCAGAACTCCAGTTCCCCAATGCCATTTTATCATTTTCTACCAAAAACGTTCATACACCTTAATTAATGCTATCCCTAGGAAATAAACATCCAGATTGCCACTTTCATAAGATACATATTTTTCAAGTAAACTGGTTTAAAAATGGTAGAGAAGTACAAAATGAAATTTACTGGTTTACAATGCTTTTACAAGTCCTTACTAGAAAAAAAACTCACTAAAAATACCAAAAATGGCAACAATTTATTCTCAGCACTTGTTTTTGTTTTAAGCTAGTTTGGTTACATCAGGCTGGTAGCCTGCAGATAGTAGTCTGTATTATATAACCCAATTTTAAGTCTAATCCCAGTTTTTAAATATCAGGACAGAAGCGGAGTGAAGATGAAAAGATTGGGGGTCTCTATTTTTTCTTTGCATTTCTGAAATACTGATGCTATGTAACAAATGCAACCCTGAAGACGCATCCATAACACACAAGCATCTTTCTGAATGTACTGTCTTCATTGTCTTTCTCCCAACACTTATCCAAAAGCCTCTCTCACTATTTGCTGTCTCCCTCTTTTCTTAACGTAGACCCCATCCTGAAAATATTTGTTTTTGTGCTTTACTTTAAGCATGAAAATAGTCCCACTGGTTAAAGTTAAGCAAACAAGTGTTTGCAGGAGAAGGACCTAAAGTGCGTGAGCTCTTCAGAGCAGTAATGCCACCTTTGCTTTGTAACATGGCATAGTAATATATGGAGCTATGTGATTAAGTCACTCATCTACAACACCCATGATTACTACCACTGAAAAAAAGAAATATTTATATTTTTCAGGTTTCATGGGGGAAATGGTGAAAATGACTATTCCGTAATTAATTAAATTCCCATTTATTGCTTGTAAGTTCCTCTGTGTAGATTTCTCATATCAATCACAGATTTATTGTAAATTGTTTTAATAAATAGGAAAAGGTAATAGAAAAAATACAGAAATTGTCAGGGAGATATAGTCTCAAGGTGCAGTATCTGAAATTCCTTTTAACTTATGTTTTAAAAATTGGATTTCAAGTTTGTTGTTCCCCTTTAGTAATCATCAGATCCCAAAATGGCTAACTCCAGATTGTATATAGATTTTTCATAATACCAGAATACACAGTAACTATGTTTGCACAGCAAAATATTTTATTTAAATTATGTTTAGACCACAAAATAAATTTGATTCAATGCATCAATTCACTAAAACAATAAAAGTTATTCTCATTTTCTAGAATCTCTCTTTTATGTATGTTAAAGAAATTATACTAAGCTTTACTTTGTTTAAAATCCATATTTAGATCAAGTTCTTCTGGGCACATAATTAATTCTCCTGCATGTTTTCTACAGTTTGTTTCCTAGAGCAGGGTGGGCAAACTTTTTGGCCCAAGGGCCACATCTGGGTGGGGAAATTGCATGCAGGGCCATGAATGTAGGGCTGGGGCAGGGGGTTGGGGTGCGGCAGGGAGTGCGGGGTGTGTGCAGGAAGGGGCTCAGGGCAAGGGGTTGGGGCAGAGGAGAGGTGTGGGGTGTACAAGGGGGCTCGGCAGGGGGTTGAGGTGCAGGAGGGGTGCAGTGGGGGTTGGGGTGCAGGATGGGTGTAGCAAGGGGCTCAGGACAGGGAGTTGGGGTGCAGACTCTGGCCCTGCACCACTTACCTGGAGCAGCTCTAGGGTGGCAGAGGCGCACACCGGAGCCAGGGCAAGCAACCTGCCTGCCTGCCCTGGTCCCATACCACTCCCAGAAGTGGCTGGCACCACGTCCCTGAGGCCCATGGAGGAAGGGGCGGGGGGGGACACAGAGGGCTCCATGCGCTGTCCTCGCCTGCGGGTACCTCCTCCAAAGCTCCCATTGGCCACGGTTCCCTGTTCCCGGTCAATGGGAGCTGCAGGGGGTAGTGCGCATAGCCCTTTGCCCATAGCTCCCTGGGGAGCCACAGGGACATGGTGCCGGCCACTTCCAGGAACGGCGTGGGACCCGTAGAGCCATAGGGGTGGCAATCCTGCAGGCTGTACCTTGCCCACCCCTGTCCTAGAGTCATGATTTGTCAATTAACAGAACTGCATCTGATTTTATATTAAGTTTTAACATGCTGAAGAGATCTTTATTCCAAAACATCAGGCTAGCACATAAAACTTTCATGAACAAGTCAGTAATGTAGTACCTCCAACTAAAGAACTTCCAGAATTGTCTAAACTCCTAAAAAACCCCAAATCTAATACAACTGGAAGAGCCTCAAAATAATAGATTATAAAATAGAAACCTGTTAAGTAAGCACTTACATTTTAAAATAACCTGCTGAGCCAGTGATATACAGAGCAACTTGGTTTGTCTGACAGCAGTGAAGAGAAAGCAAAATCCCCTGTTGTGAAGGTTGATTGAGTGGGTATGTCTGAGAATGTTAGCTTTTACATGAACTCCTGAATGGTCCTAAAGCTCACCCAAAATATTTTCATGAACATTCCAAAAACAGGGAATTGAGATAATCTGCAAGTCTCATATTTTCAATTTTGATCATTTAAGCTCAAGACTACATTCTGTAAGAGTGGTCCTCAAACTTTTGTACGGGTGACCCCTTTCACACAGGACGCCTCTGAGCGCAACATCCTCCACCCCCTTATAAATTAAAACACTTTTGAAAATATTTAACACTATTATAAATGCTGGAGATGAAGCAGGGTTTGAGATGGAGGCTGTAGCTCACAACCCCCCATGTAATAACCTGATGACCCCTTCAGGAGTCATGACCCCCAGTTTGAGAATGCTTGTCCTATAATAACTTACAGCAGCATAAGTGGTACCCATTTTAAAACAAACGCTTTAATGGTAAACAACATTATGTTTCAGAAATTTAGAGAGACATAATCTAAGCACTTGTTACCCATAAGTAATATGTGATGTATTTTCTTATTTAAGCCATTTTCATTTTTACCTTCCCCCTACGTCCATTGCCACCATCTTGATCTTCCCACTGCCAATCAACTCCTCGTACCACCCTGGCACCTGCAAAGATTCCTCTTGCTGTAATTTTCTTGGATTTACGACGAGACTCTAACAGCACCCTGAAGTTAAAAATCAAATGACAAGTTAATAAAAGCAACACACAAGAGGTCCTGAAATGGAGCATTTAACCAACACTTAACATTACTGAACATTAAAAGATCCCACAAAATTAAAAGAACTAGGAAATGCAGGGTTAAGTGAGTAAGTTCATCTTTATGAGAAAGCTCAGCACATTGTACTGAAAATTCAGCATTCTGAAAAGTCACATGGTGAAAAGCTCTTCTTTCCATGTCTAAATTTTACTTTTTTGCAATTAATATTTTAAGTAATATTAAGATTATTGGATTTGTATCTCCTGATAATACATTTTATTGTTTTGGCAGTACGATGCTAACACCTACATACGGGTATTATCAGATATTGTTAAGATCAGTAAAGCAGCATTTATAAACAATGTATTTTTGCTCCTGTCAGGGCTCACTCTAAGCAAATTTCAAGATCTACGTAAATCTGTATTTTCCTCGAATTCTGTATCCTCTTTTTATTCTTGCAGTTATTGTGACACCCTGGCATCGCCATTTTCATCACTGACATATAATTTTGGTATGTTTTGTACAAAGTATGCCTTGTGAGGTATCATTCTAAAAGTCTTGATCTGCTGAATGTTAATATCCTGTTGGATAGTATGTGCTATCACGTGAAGTTATGAAGTTTTGCTGTGTGTGAGTTACTGAAAGATGTTGTGAAGTTGGAAGCACCCACAACAAGCCTTTCAGGTACAATAATGAAGAAGCTAGCCAGAGCTAATGGCACATCAGCAAAGACAACGGCCATGCAAAAGGCTTGTCCTCACCAGGGGATGCTTCAGACAGGCTATGGCTAATGGCTGCCATGACTCATCAAGCATGCATGGGCATGTGACCAGACCACATGATACTCAACTCCATTTTGATACCTGTATTTTTGCACAAACTGGGCTGGGAACTTGGCTTGGAACAAAAGGGGTTCCCACCTTACGGAAGAAACTATAAAAGGAGGAAGTGACATCACCAAGAGGCCTCACTCCCTCTATAACTCAATACCTGGAAACACTTGAGAAACAAAGACTGAAGTGGGGGAAGTGCTAGACCCAGGCTAGAAAAGAGGATTCCTGCCTGTGTATAAAACATCTACAAACTGCTTGTACTATCTAACAAGATGAGACACTGTTTGTCAAAACCTGTGTATTGTATAAGATTTAGATTGCGTTTCTGTTTATTTGCTAGGTAATCTACTTTGATCTGCTTGCTGTCACTTATCACTCAAAATCTGTATTTCTGTAGTTAATAAATCTATTTTATAATTTTTACCTAAAATAGTATGATGTGAGTGAAGTGTGAGGGGAAAAAATTGCAGCTCAGTTAACAAAGATTTTGTGCATATTCCTCTCCACATCGATGGACTGGACAGACTGGGTAATAACTTTCATATACTGGTCACATTTTTGACCAAGACAGGAAGATATAGCTCTGGCATCCTAGGCTGGGGAGCTTGGCGTATTTTGGCTGAAGCCTCTCTATCGTTGGTGCATGCATTCATGAACACAGCTGGGTGTGGCTCCTGCCCGTGGATGATGGTTTGAGTGCAAGCTTGGAAGGCTTTGCACAGTGTGAGGAGGGAGCCCAGATTAGTAAAACAGAGGGCTCAGTTGTACTCCAGTACCAGGTGGCACCCCAGGTGGCAGGACCCATCACTGTTATATTTTGGTACCAGGCTATTATTCCCCCTTGTTTTCATATTGGACGTCATTTGACAATTTTTTTTTCTTCCTATCGCACATTTTGGAATCCTTCACTCAATATTTCAACTTGTCTTCCATCACTCTTATTTTTCTGTAGCGCAAAACTGTTCTCAAAATCTCTTCTCCTGCCCACCCTCAATTTTCTGCAGAATGTAAGTTACATGTCCCCAATGGATCTGCCTGAACACAGTACTTCCTTGACCCCAAGTGGAGGTAGGGACAGACCTGAACAGGTAAAATTAAAATTCTCTCTGAAGAGCCACCATTCTGAATGCCCATACTCCCCCACTCTGTTCCCTAAAAGTCATGATGACATGAAGCCTGAGATTTTTGGCAGACAAAGTATATCTTTAATCTAAACAGAACTTTAGATTCCTCCTCTCCACCCCTACAGCTCCGCAACCATTTTAGGGAGAGAATAAAACTCTCCTGCTGAATTTATCACAGCCAGCAGATGAGAAGCCACAGAAAGAATAAGCTGCTACGGCAAACTACGCAAACAGCAGAGCAAAAGTCTTCTTAGTGATTCCTTCTACTTTTTCTGTCCAGTGAATGAATGAGTGTGATGAGTCCATAAAGAGATGTTTTGTTTGGAACAGAATTTTAGCCTTCTGTCAAAAAACTTTTAAAATGTCTACAAAATAAAGATTTATCAATAGTAGATTTGACATCAACATGCAGCTCACCATACTATTCTGGATTCAGGAATTAAATTGGCTGAGCTCTCAACTTACTCCATTATTCTTTGGTGAAGGTATCTCTGAACACTTCTTTTGAACCTTCTCTCAAATTCCATGGAAAAAAAATTAAATATTTTCAGTTTATTTTTCACAGCTAAGGTGGATCCAACAGCAACAAGTTTCTGGAAGCTAATGGAGCCTTTCTGTGTATATGAGCTACATCATCAAGGGAGAAGTCAAACTGGGCTACAGGAAGAAGCTAAGGGGATGAGCATTAAGAGGCCATAAGTATATGGTGAGCCTATGGATTGCTATCACTGCTTATCTCTGAAAACAAGACGAAAAGGGCATGTGCTGGAACAGACAAACAAACATTTTGGCTACATCAAATACCTCTTTTTAAAAGGGACTGGAAAGTTCAACTATTAAGCAATATAAAGACGACAAATTCTTCCTATCAGTGCAATGGGATTTTAAACAGAAGCAGATTTGAAAAAAGAAATATTTGTACAGAAATCAATTTATCTTCCAGGTCATTTTCTGTGTTCTAGTAAATATTATTAAAGACTTGTGTTTGAAAAAGACATCTTCTCCCCACTGTCCCAACTTATCCTTTATGCCTCATCTTCCAGCAAAGTCATAATCCTGTTTCTAATTCAGATATCCTGTTGACATTATGTATTTTGGTGCCGGTATACTACACTGGTACAAACATCAGAAATGCACAGATAGGTGATTTGTTAATAAAACAATTACTGTTGGCATTTAAGTGGTCATGGTTGGGCTTCAAAGATAAATGAACAGAAAAATACACTGCAGACTCTACTGGACACTCTGGAAGATCAAATGTCATGTCTCTCCAAACATATACTTGCGATGTTAAAGCTCAGGCATGAAAAACACTATACTTCATGTGTATGTTTCAGAAAATATATGAAAAGCAGTCTCAGTCTTTCACAGAAAGAATGAAGACTTTTCATTGACATTACTTGTATATGAAACTTTTTCTTTCAAGAATACACTGTTCTGCCTTCTTTCCTTATCACAACCAGAAGTACAGCTAGTGAATTAGGACTCTGACACAGTAACAATACAGAATGCTGTAAGGAAAAAGAAATACTGAGTTTGACACACCATAATACTCAGCACCTACATAATAATTTTAATTGTAAATCTCATAGCATTTAACAAAGGGCAAGTACCATATTCCCATTTTACAGAGAGAAAGCATGACAGAGGTTAGGTGACTTGTCTAAGGCTGCAAAACAAATCAGTGGCAGAAACAGGCACAGAATCTGTGTCTTGAGCAAATACGTTATATTGCTAAATTTACAGTAACCAAATTAGCAGTTAGAAAAACTATTTATCTACAATAAGTTACTTCCCCTATTTAAACTCAGGAAAAAACACACATTTTACCTTTCACTTCCTGGTGTGGTTATTCTATAAAAACGATGCCTCAAGTGATGTTTGTCCCCATGATAACAAACTGTGCATAAGTCATAATTTGTGCATTCAGCACATTTCCATCTGATGCCAATGATTGGCTGCTGTCGACAAGTATCACACATAGTTCCATCATGCTTGATACCTATGAAACAAGAATGTGACAACAGTATGATTTTTAAAAATACTACTTAGATCTTTATTGCCATCCAAAATTAAGTTAAATGTATTGTCAAAGAATACTTGAGCAAGTAGGGGTTCAGTAGGGGCAACCATATTAGCCCATGCCAATCAAGGAATTATGGACTCGGGGGTGGGGGGAGATTTGAGGACTATCATTCATCTTTCTGGTTGCTAGTCCATGGCTGAAAGGTCCCTCCCTTCTCAACAATTAAATATATATTACAGACCACATTTATTTTTTTTCCCAGCTATATACTCAATACAGATATTCAAAGAGGAAAGATAATGAAGTTTCCCTTAACTTCTAGGGATTAAATTGTCAGAAATCCCCATCAAAAATACTATCTCTTGGAGAGTTTTAACTGTCAGGTTAATTCTCCATCAATGGATCAATAAGGAACTGTAACAACTATTGTGCAGTGACACAGTTTATGTTAAGGATCTAACAGCTGATGCTTTAGTGTGATTTATATTTAACATCCATAGGACAACGAAGGAGCTTAAATTCTGTCCATCTATATTTTTAACCACAGTTTGAAAAATGTACTTGCTCGTGACCAGTAGGAAGCTCTCGTGGACGACTGTCATTATTTCAATAGAATCTATGCTTTGATTATTAAAAAATTAAGTATCTTGCTCTTTTGGTTATTAAGGTAA
Source organism: Gopherus flavomarginatus (assembly GCF_025201925.1). NCBI lineage: Eukaryota > Metazoa > Chordata > Testudines > Testudinidae > Gopherus > Gopherus flavomarginatus. The sequence goes on along the minus strand of NC_066618.1, from coordinate 216,118,924 downwards.
CTTGCTAAACCTGAACCACATGCAAACTGCTGGGGCGTTGTTTCCTAAGTCTGCCAAAAAAGAGCCCCAAAGTCTCTCCATATGCTCATAGCTTTTCCAAGCTATAGCAGAGCAAGAACCAAGCAGGCCTAAGAGTTGTCACTGCTGCTGTTCAGAACCCTGTTAACAGCAGTGAAATGGACAAGAATCAAGTCAGCTTCACTCTGCTAATGTTTAGGAACGTTATGAGCACCAGAAGCTATAAGCAATGGTGCTATTCAGTGATCAGGACAACACAAAAAATGGATGCTAGAGGAGGGTTAGAGTAGCAGAGAATCCCCCCCGTTACCCAGCCTCAAGACAGCTAGGCACCTCTGACGTTAGAGAGGAAACAGACCAAAAAAACCAAAAGGTTCCTTCTCTTGCCCAGAAGGAACAGTGGTTTGGGAGTGACGGTTTCAAATTTATCAGCCACCTGCTAGCTAGATGCTGATTTGAAAGATGGAAACAGTGTGCAAAGTGGCCACAGTGGTAGGAACCAGTACTCCTTTTACCAACAGCTGGGAGGAGGGGGACCACAAAGGCGAGGAAGAGAACTGCCTTCCCATCTGGCCATTGCTCCAAGGCAAACATCCTCTCACCCCATCTTTTATCAGTCTTTGACTATAAAGATATATAGCAAATGTCTAAGCTTGTGTGTGAAGATTCCCACAGCCCAGGAACAGTGGAAAACAGCCATAAGGCTGCCTTCTGAGGACCCGCTTCTACGTCCAGGTATCGGAGGCATGTCATTTTTATCACACTAAATTGTAAAAATGACTCAAAAGCACCAAGCTCATTATTTCCTATTTTGAGGTCTTAATGGAGTGACACTGTCAATTCAACAAAGTGAATAAAAGTGAATCCTTTTTGCTTGTAGAGTCTACAACATCTCTAACCACTTACTCTTCTGCCTCTTATATCATCCCAGTGCCTACCTCAAAGGGACTTGACAGAAAATAACTGATTTTTTTCCCTCATTCCTTGGTAGATCTAAAATCATCCTCTCTTCAGAGACTATTTCTTCTTCCTTTTTACATCCCTGACTCAGTAACCCCCTTCACAGTCAAGATTGCATCTTGTTTAGTGCAATACTGAAAGTTAAAATAATGATCGCCAAGAAGCTACCAATTTATACGCCATGGGAAAGGGAAAGTTTTGGGGGGCAGGCAGAGGGATTTGTCATTCTTAATTAAAGTTGGGCTACAAATGACTATTCTAGAAAAGTTGGGGGTAATATGCACCCCACCTCCACACCATGCAAGATACTAATCAGCACTACCAAGGAGAAGCGATACAGGAAGGGAGATAAAGAGACAAGACTTAAAAAAAATATCAAGATGATTCTGCAGCAAATGTGGGGGGATTAGCTTTAAAAAAATCCACAGTTTTAGTAAATAAACATATGAAATTACATCAGCAGCAGCATTCATCTGGTCAACGGTAATACAGAAGAAATACAACCAAAACACATGGTGTTATGATGAATCCCAAATATCTTGGCAATCCACAATTTTTCTCTTTGATTGAATCAAGCTGTCTGTTACTAGATCAATATAAAACATGTTTTATTCACTTAAATGAAAATAAAGTTTCAACAACTGAAATTATAAAATATTTAAGGCAGGACTTAACTATTAAGACAGGTGTAAACAAATGTGGAACACGACTCTTCAAGTTAAATATTTTTAATGAAGAGTCTGACATTTTAATCCAATAAATTATTTGTATTAACCATGTGTATATTCACAAGAGGGAAGCAGAAATTCACTTTAGAATTTTCACAGATAGAGGGTAGGGGAGTTTGAGGTGGTGGTCAGGGGATGGGGGTGTGGATGGTGGTTGGAGGGGAAACAGGGGGTTGAATGGGGGCAAGGGTCCCAGGACAGTCAGGAAGGAGGAGAGGTTGGATGGGGCAGCAGGGTGCAGTCATGGGCAGGGGGGGCAGTCAGGGGACAGGGAGAAGGGGTGGTTGGATGGGGCAGTGGGGGCAGTCAGGAATGAGAGGAGGGGTTGGATGGGGTGGTGAGGGTCTGGGGGCAGTCAGGGGACAGAGAGCGGGGGTGTGTTGATGGGGCAGGGGTCCCAGAGGGGCCATCGTGGAACTGAGGGGGTTGGATAGGGCAGGAGTCTGGGGGGGCAGACAGGAGGTGGGAGCCTGGCCATGACAATTTACGAAACCCGATGTGGCCCTCGGACCAAAAAGTTTGCCCACTCGTGGTCTAGACAATACCTTTAGACATGGAATAAGAACTTCATTTCAGAAGTCACTGAACAATCTTCAGACAACACTGAGTTTTAGTAAGCAACATTACTCTGGTCTGGAGTAAGACTGCTGATTAAGAGATAAAAGCCTCATTTTCTCCCATGACCCAGCAGGACAATTTGGCACTTTAACCAAATTTTCATTTTAACCAAAAACAGGTGCAGAAAGGCTAGGGAATTGCAAGATTTGATACCTATGAAGCATTAATATAACCTTGCAGTAGTGATTACAGTCTGTAACTACTACATCAAACATTTAAAAGTAGTAATTTTTAAATACAAATAGCATCTGTCAATTGCTATGTGCCTACAAAAGTATTTTGACAAGTGCACAGCCTGTGAGCAATGAAATCAAATTATTAAAGTCAGCGTTTGATATATATAACTAAACACATATTTGTAAAATAAACTATTTTGGAAGTCTAAATCTGTTTAGAGGTCTCACGTTTCTTTATGATTGACAGTAGGAACAGCTTTTGGCTTCAAGCACTTCAATCAATAGAATTGACTATACATTCCATATACATTCTAAAAAGCAAAGTCCATAGATTTCGTGGCAATCTGGTAGAAAAACCAGAAAGTTCCAATGTGGAAACAAATCCACAGTGTGTATTATACTGATAATTCCTTTTATTAGGTATTCAAAACAAGGAATGATTGTAAAATTGAGCTAGCACACTTGTAGTTATTTGAAAACCAACTGAATTTTTATTTTATAAATAGTACTTTAACAGTATATCCCAAAGAATTACATGACAAGCAATTTCATTTCAAGGTCCCTATGCATTAATCAAGATGAATTTCAATATTTTGAGATGAATAAAAATATCATTCCATGATTTTTGGTTATCTATCTAGCTGTAATGCACTTATTTCAGTGGTATAGTAGCCTGGTAGTAATGGTGGAGTGTAAAATGGGTTAATTTTATTATATATTATAATATATAATAAACTTAACTCGAGTATGGCAGTGCTCTTAACCTCAGCTGGCTGGCCTGTCGGGGGTACAGGTTAATGCTCAAGTTAGCACAATTCATCAGGTGCTAACTTAATCACTTTGTGTAGTTCAATATATTTCAAAAGTGTGGTCCTCTCACTGGAAGTAGGCTAACCTGAGAGGAGTTAACTCAAATTATCTACATTTGAATGAATTCTGCACTGAAGACAACTTTAGAGACACCGTCAACTCAAATTTTCTTAAAATTTAAAAAATGTAGTTTCTGATACGCCTCATTCAAACAATATGTCCTGCTTGGGTTTTCCCCGCACTTCTTTCCCATCCCTTAGGGGGTGAGAGATAGCTCAGGGGTTTGAGCATTGGCCTATTAAACCCAGGGTTCTGGGTTCAGTCCTTGAGGGGGCCATTTAGGGATTTGGGGATTGGTCCTGCTCTGAGCAGGGGGTTGGACTAGATGATCTCCTGATGTCCCTTCCAACCCTAATAATCTATTATTCTATGATTCCCTCTGTCCTCCACTCCCCCACACACACTTTTTTTTTTTTGGGGGGGGGGGAAGGTTTTTCTGTTCCTTTGCTGATGTTTATAATGGTCTTTTCAGTAAGGGACAGTGAGCAGACCCAAAACCAACGAACATGTTTGGGTGCACATCTCCCTTTGTGGATTCCTTCTCACTTGCCCCTCTAACAGTACTGAGGAGCTGATTCCCAAATTCTAACATCTCCCCACAATTTCTTGCTATTGTTTATATTACATTAGAGGCCACAACTGAGTTCAAGGCCTCCTTATGCTAGACAACAGACAATCACACAGTGAGAGAGTGTTTAATCTAGATAAGACAAGAAGCCAGTATAGAGGTGAAATGATTTACCCAAGGTCACATAGCAGGTCAGTGGCAAAACAAATTAGAACCTAAAGGTCCAGAGTCTTAATGCTGTGCCCTATCTGTTGATGAGACTATCAGATAATGTTTTCAGCTCTTACCTCAGGCTTGGTCTACACTACGCGTTTAAACCGATTTTAGCAGCGTTAAACCAATTTAACACTGTACCCATCCACACTACGAGGCCCTTTATATCGATATAAAGGGCTCTTTAAATCGGTTTCTGTACTCCTTCCCAATGAGAGGAGTAGCGCTAAAATCGGTATTACCATATCAGATTAGGGTTAATGTGGCCACAAATCGACGGTATTGGCCTCCGGGCAGTATCCCACAGTGCACCACTGTGACCACTCTGGACAGCAATCTGAACTCGGATGCAGTGGCCAGGTAAACAGGAAAAGCCCTGCGAAATTTTGATTTTCATTTCCTGTTTGCCCAGCGTGGAGCTCTGATCAGCACGGGTGGCAATGCAGTCCCAAATCCAAAAAGAGCTCCAGCATGGACCGTACAGGAGATACTGGATCAGCTCGCTGTATGGGGAAACAAATCTGTTCTATCAGAGCTCCGTTACAGAAGACGAAATGCCAAAGCATTTGAAAAAAAAATCTACAGGCTACACAGTGCTGCGTGACAAGCGTAACGGGAAGCCAGAGACTCAAATGGACGCTCATGGAGGGAGAGAGGGGGTACTGAGGACTCCAGCTATCCCACAGTCCACAGCAGTCTCCGAAAACTATTTGCATTCTTGGCTGAGCTCCCAGTGCCTGTAGGTTCAAACACATTGTCCGGCGTGGTTCAGGGAATAGATCGTCAATTTACTCCCCACCCACACGTGAAAGAAAAGGGAAAGAAATCGTTTCTTGACTGCTGGTAGAAGCGATGCTGCAGTGGTGAAGAGCAGTATCCACTCCTCTCCCCTCCCTGGTGGCAGACGGTACATGCTTGATAACTGCTGAATACCCCTGGCTGGCCTCAGGGGCGCCTGGGTAAAAATAGGAATGATTCCTGGTCATTCCCAGTACATGGTACAGAACGGCTGGTAACTATCTTCATCATAGCCACTGGGGGCTGAGCTCCATCAGCCCCCTCCCTTTCCTGTGTAAAGAAAAGATTCTGTCCTGCCTGGACTATCATAGCAGTGGCACACTAGGCTCCTCTCCCCCGCACCGCTTAATGTCCTACCTGGACTGTCATAGCACGGGGAGGCTGCCTCCCCCTCATTTTATCTCACTAACAAGTCACTGTTTCTTATTCCTGCATTCTTTATAACTTCATGACACAAATGGGGGGGACACTACCACGGTAGCCCAGGAAGGTTGGGGGAGGAGGGAAGCAATGGGTGGGGTTGTTGCAGGGGCACCCCCCGTGAATGGCATGTAGCTCATCATTTCTGCGGGATCTGACACGGAGCAGCTGTGCTCTCTGATACACTGGTTCTCTAGTACACTTGCCCAAATTCTAAGCAGGACTGACTCTATTTTTAGAAACTATAAAGGAGGGATTGACTTGGGGAGTCATTCCCAGTTTTGCTTTTGCGCCCCCGGCCGATCTCAGCCAGAGCACCCATGATAGCAGCAGACAGTACAGAAGGACAGATAACCGTCATCTCATTGCCAAATTACACTGGCAGCAGACGGTACAGAACGACTGGTAACCGTCTCTGCTATCATGCAAAAGCAAGTGAATGCTGCTGTGTAGCACTGGAGTATCGCCTCTGTCCGCGGCATCCAGTACACATACTGTGACTGTTTAAAAAAAAAAAGCTGAATGGGCTCCATGGTTGCCATGCTATGGTGTCTGCCAGGGCAATCCAGGGAAAAAGGGCGCGAAATTATTGTCTGCCGTTGCTTTCCTGGAGGAAGGAATGACTGACGACATTTACCCAGAACCACCCGCGACAATGATTTTTGCCCATCAGCCACTGGGCTCTCAACCCAGAATTCTAAGGGGCGGGGGAGACTGCGGGAACTATGGGATAGCTATGGAATAGCTACTCACAGTGCAACGCTCCGGAAATCGACGCTAGCCTCGGACCATGGACGCACACCGCCGAATTAATGTGCTTAGTGTGGCCGCGTGCACTTGACTTTATACTATCTGTTTTATAAAACTGGTTTCTGTAAAATTGGAATTATCCCGTAGTGTAGACGTACCCTGAGAGAGCCCCGCTGCGTCCCTTTCTTTCTAAATTCCTATTGCTTCCACACCCCAGGGAACTGTGACATGAAGAAGAGATTTACCATTCAACCCCAACTCCAGCTACCCCTTGGTTCCATGCAGGTGTTCTATTAAGAGGAGACACCCATTAGCCTAAAACTCAGAAACAACTCTACTCCTCTTTTATGGCAAACACCTTCAGGTGGAGCCTGGAGAGAAGCGAACATATGAGCTTCTCCCAAACAAGTGCATGAGAAATACTGTCATCAGGCTAACATATGAGACAAATTAATACTATCCACAAGTTATGTCAAAAATACAAAAACTGAAAAACAGCAACAAAAAAAGAGTGGTGAAAACTTCCACAGTCATTTGCAACTACAGTAGCTAAGAACTTTCAGATACATTTCAAGCTGACAATATTCCTTTGAAATCTACACATTGGATCAAGAACAGCAGGCATTCAAGGTGCCGATCCTGCAGACATAGGCCTTGGCTACACTACAGAGTTGCAGCACTGGTGAGGGGGTTACAGCGCTGCAACTTAGGATGTGTACACACTTGCACAGCACGGCCTGCGCTGCAACTCCCTGGTTGCAGCGCTGCTGTACACCCGGTCGAGCCTTGGGTGTAGAGTATCCAGCGCTGGTGATCCAGCGCTGGTCAGCAAGTGTAGACACCTACCAGCGTTTTTATTGACTTCCGTGGCATAAGCAGGTATCCCAGCATACCTTAGAAGCCTCTCTGGTAATCATGCAAACTCCACTGCCCTGGGCTCACCTGACCCCTCCTTTAAATGCCCCGGGAATTTTAAAAATCCCCTTCCTGTTTGCTCAGCCAGGTGTGGAGTGCAATTAATCAATCAATCAGCGACCATGCCTCCACGCACCAAACGAGCCCCAGCATGGACCAATGCAGAGCTGCAGGACCTCATAAGTGTTTGGGGAGAGGAGGCTGTGCAAGCACAGCTGCGCTCCAGAAGGAGAAATTATGATACCTATGGGCAGATATCGCCATCCTTGATGAGAAGGGGCCATGAACGGGACGCATTGCAGTGCAGGGTCAAAATTAAAGAGCTGAGGAGTGCTTACTGCAAAGCCCGTGAGGGAAATCGCCGCTCAGGAGCTACCGTCACAACCTGCCGTTTTTACCAGGAGCTGGATGCCATACTTGGGTGTGACCCCACTGCCAATCCTAGGAGCACGATGGAGAGTTCAGAGCAGGGAGAAGTGGGGGAGGTTGTAGAGGACGGCGACAGTGAGGCTACTGGCATGGAGGGAGACACCCCGGAGTTCCAGTACACATGCAGCCAGGAGCTCTTCTCAAGCCAGGAGGAGGCTAGACAGTGCAGCAGAAGGAAGTTGATGGTGAGGAAGAAACTGAGGATCGTGCTCAGGGTAAGTAGATTTTTATGTTTTGGGAGAGGAGGGTTTTGGTTATGGCTGCCTGCATGCATGCCTAAATGTGGAATAGCCCATTGATTTGCTCTATCACGTCTCTGTAATCTGCCTCGGTAATCTCTTGAAAAGTTGCAGCAAGAGCGTTTGCAATTTGCTTTCTCAAGTTGATCGGGAGAGCCACCGTGGTCCTTGTCCCGGTCAGGCTAACTTGTCCAATCCACTGTGCAGCGAGGGGTGGGGGGACCATGGCTGCACACAGGCAAGCTGCATAGGGGCCAGGGCGGTATCCACATTGCTGTAGAAGACCCTCCCTCTCTTCCCAGGTAACACGCAGCAGTGATATGTCTGGCAGTAGGAAACCCTGTTGAGAATTTAGGGATACTTGAGTGCAGAACGCCAGGTTCGCGTTTCCCCAGCCCATTGCGCTCTGTTGTTAACCCCTCCCCCCCCCCAGCACGTAGCCAGCCACGTGGTGTGCTCTGGTGTTATGCACCCCCCTCCAAGCAGGCATCCAGCACTGAGGTGCGCTCCGGTGTTCCCTACCCCCCCTCCAAGCAGGCATCCAGCACCAAGGTGCGCTCCGGTGTTCCCCAACCCCCCTCCCAGCACGTAGCCAGCCACGCGGTGTGCTCCGGTGTTATGCATCCCCCTCCAAGCAGGCATCCAGCACCGCGGTGCTTCCCCCCCCCCCACCAGCAGGACGGCGTGAACGCGGACCAAAGCCCAAACCCCACCACCCCACCACCACAAGCAGCTCACCACCTTCCTGTTCACTACTGTCCCCTCTTCAGGACACCAGCTACCTCCTGTACCCATTGCAGATAAACCCCAGTGACCCATTGGTCAATTCCCACTCCCAAGGGGAAATCGGGGGAAAACCACTCACCCCATTGCTCGCCATGACTTAGCTTCCCTGCCCTCTCTGTGTTATGTGAGGTATGTGAGAAGGATGCTACCAAAAGTCTAAAAAGTCCTTCACTGTGTGATAATAAACAATGTAGCCTCTGTGTATTACATGGTTCTATCTCTCTTTTTTCTAGTGACCTTGACTAATGCAGCCGGATCACCGGCCTCATGTAGATTGCAGAACTTGAGACGAAATCCCAGAAAATCAAAAGAGGAATTGATCAAATCAGTTATGAGTCACTACAACAGAGAAAGTAGGAAGACACAGGAATGGAGAGAGAAAATGTATGAATGGAGACAGAGTGTACATGAATGGAGGCAAACAGAAAGCAGGAGAAAGGAATTGTCTGCCAAAAAAACCGCAAAGCAGATGATAAGCCTCCTGGCTCGCCAAACTGAGTCTTTCGAGTCTCTCGTAGCCATGCAGACAAATATGTACCATTGTAACCCACAGCCCTCCCAAAGCCCTCTTTCTTGTTCCTCAGTATTTCCACAGAACAACTTTCTCCAGCAGCCAGTTTCTTATTACCCCCAGCTGCCCCCAACACCTGTACGATCACCTACCAGCCCTGATAACTATAATTCTTACCCTGTTCACTCCACCCCCATTATCCTGCAGCATAGTAATCCTGAAGTGCAGCAGACATTGAATAGTGATCAAAATAGGACATATTCAAACCTGTGAATGTACAGTCCACCACCCCAACCCCCTTGCCTTTTATGTACTGTATGTTGAATAAAGGATTTTTGTTCTTTTTCACTACGTTATATTATTGCTGAAAGTGGTAAATATTGTACACCAAGGTACAGCAAAGCACATCAAATGCATCAAACATTACTGTTGGCTCTCAGCATCAAATTGCTCCCTTAAAGCATCCCTAATCCTTGAAGCCCTTTCCTTGGCCTCCCTATTAGCCCTGCTCTCTGGATGAGCAAACTCATCCTCTAGGCGTCGAACCTCGGAGGTCCATTCCTCACTGAATCTTTCACCCTTCCCTTCACAAATATTATGGAGGGTACAGCACGCGGATATAACAGCGGAGATGCTGCTTTCCTCCAAATCTAGCTTCCCATAAAGACAGCGCCAGCAGGCTTTCAAACGGCCAAAAGCACACTCCACAGTCATTCTGCACTGGCTCAGCCTGTAGTTGAACCGGTCCTTGCTCCTGGCAAGCTTCCCTGTATATGGTTTCATGAGCCATGGCATTAAGGGGTAAGCTGGGTCTCCAAGGATCACAGTGGGCATTTCGATGTCCCCTACTGTGATCTTGCGGTCCGGGAAAAAAGTCCCGGCCATCAGCCTCCTGAACAGGGAACTGTTCCTAAAGATGCGTGCATCGTGCACCTTTCCAGGCCATCCTGAGTAAATGTCAGTGAAACGCCCACGGTGATCCACAAGCGCTTGCAGAACCACGGAGAAATACCCCTTGCGATTAATGTACTCTAATGCCAGGTGGGGTGGTGACAGAATAGGAATATGCGTCCCATTTATTGCCCCTCCACAGTTAGGGAAACCCATTTCTGCAAAGCCATCCACAATGTCCTGCACGTTCCCAAGAGTCACAGTTCTTCTTAGCAGGGTGCGATTAATGGCTGTGCAAACTTGCATCAGCCCCATTCCAACGGTAGACTTTCCCACTCCAAACTGGTTCACCACCGATCTGAAGCAGTCTGGAGTTGCCAGCTTCCAGACTGCAATAGCCACCCGCTTCTCCACTGGCAGGGCAGTTCTCAATCTCGTGTCCCTGCGCCGCAGGGTAGGGGCGAGCTCAGCATACAGTGCCATGAAAGTGGCTTTTCTCATCCGAAAGTTCTGCAGCCACTGCTCGTCATCCCAGGATTGCAGGACGATGTGATCCCACCACTGAGTGCTGGTTTCCTGAGCCCAAACGCGCCGTTCCACGGAGCTGAGCACGTCTGTTACTGCCACAAGCAATTTAGTGTCTTCACCGTCAGGCGATTCAATATCATCGTCTGACTCCTCACTGTCACTTTGCAGCTGAAGGAATAGCTCCACTGCCATGCGTGATGTGCTGGCAACATTCATCAGCAAGGTCGTCAGCAGCTCAGGCTCCATTTATAACAAAAATCGCAGAAATAGCGCTGTAGAATCACAATGCCGCCAAACTGCTCGCAATGTGTAGCAAAGCACCACGGGGCGTTGGAACAGGAAGCGGAAAGACCCTCACACTTCCTTCCCCTTCCCACAAGCCACAGCGCCAAAATGGGACGAGGTGCTCTGTGGGATAGCTGCCCACAATGCACCACTCCCAACAGCGCTGCAAGTGCTGTAAATGTGGCCACACTGCAGCGCTGGTTGCTGTAAGTGTGGCCACTCTGCAGCGCTGGCCCTACACAGCTGTACTAACACAGCTGTAACTACCAGCGCTGCAAAACTGTAAGTGTAGCCATACCCATATATGCAAATGCTTAATTTTAAGCAGGAGCAGGCCTGCTGATTTCAGTAGGCCCATTCATGTGAATGAAGGTAAGAACAAGCATAAACATTTGCAAAATCAGGATCCAAGACTAAAACACACACACACACTCTTTCCTTATTGTTTCTGTAACAATTCATAAAAGATTTCCAGCTTACATTTTTAAACCATATCTCTCCTGAATACCAAGTCCAATCCTACTACACCAAAAGGACACGTAGAACAAGAACAGTGCCACATTTAGAATAATGGGTATCCATCTCAAGTGTCCAATATGACCAAAGTTTTCTCTCTATTGCACATCTGTATTAACAATAAATTTAAATAAGTTCTGTGTTTCTGTATCTTATGAAGTCTGCTAAAGAAAATAACAAACATCATAAGCTTTCTACATCATTTTTCTTTGTATATATAATTTGGACCCTTGGCAGAATGAAAGATGGCCTTCTCCTCCTCCCACTCATTTCCTCTTCTCAAGGCAAAATGCAAATATAAGCCATGAAATGAAGAGGAAAACACTAGGAATTCCAATAAATCTGACTAATTATCCTTACTCTGGCCAAGTCCACACTAGAGCGTTAAATCGATTTAACGCTGTAACCGTCCACACTACAAGGCACTTAAAATCGATTTTAAGGGGTCTTAAAATCGATTTCTGTACTCCAGCTAAACGAAAGGAGTAACCCTAAACTCGATTTTACAAAGTCGATTTTAAGCTAGTGTGGACGGAAATCGAAGTTAGTGGCCTCCGGGAGGTATCCCACAGTGCACCAGTGGCCGCTCTGCACAGCTAAAGGAACTCTACTGCTGGCCAGGTACACAGGAAAAGCCCCGGGAACTTTTATATTTCATTTCCTGTTTGGCCAGTGTGGAGCTCTCAGCAGCACAGGTAACAATGCAGTCTCCTGAGAATAGGAAAAGAGCTCCAGCGTGGAACACACAGGAGTTATTGGATCTGATAGCTGTATGGGGAGAAGAGTCTGTGCTATCAGAACTGTGTTCCAGTAGACGAAATGAGAAAACTTTTGAAAAGATTTCTAATGCCATGAGGCACAGAGGACATAGCAGAGACTCGTTGCAGTGCAGAGTTAAAGTGAAGGAGCTCAGACAAGCGTACCAGAAGACCAAAGCAGCAAAGGGCAGATCCGGATCTGGCCCCAAAACATGCCGCTTCTACGAGGAGCTTAACGCAATTTTAGGTAACTGCGCCACGACAAGCCCCCCCTTGTCTGTGGATTCAGAGGTGAGGGTAGTAATCTCAGCCACTGCTGATGATTTTGAGGACGGCGAAGATGTGGAGGAGGAACCGGAGGAGGACGAGATGGCAGAGACCACACAGCACTCCATTCCCTCCAACAGCCAGGATCTTTTCCTCACTCTGACAGAAGTACCCTCCCAGCCCTCTCAAGCCAGTAGCACAGACAATGAAGCCGTGGAAGCGTCCTCTGGTGAGTGTACTTTTTTAAATAAAAACCATAGTTTAAAAGCAACCGTTTTTTAATGATTGATTTGCCATCAGGGCTTGCATGCAGTAGCTGGCATGAAAGTTACTGGAAAAGTCTGTTAACATGTCTGGGGATGGAGCGGAAATCCTCCAGGGACATCTCTATGAAGCACTCCTGGAGGTACCCCAATAGCCTTTGCAGAAGGTTTCTGGGCAGGGCAGCCTTATTCCGTCCACCATGGTATGAAACTTTACCACGCCATGCCTGGAGCACGTAATCAGGTATCATTGCATGACAAAGCCTAGCTGCGAATGGCCCCGGGGATTGCTGGCATTCAAGAAGCATAATTTCTTTTTCTCTTTCTGTTATCCTCAGGAGAGTGATATCGTTCATGGTCACCTGTTAAAAATTAATGTACTTTATTAAGGGGACAGAGATGACCATTCCTTCATTTCTGCTTTCTTGCTCCTTTAATAGAAAACCTTTCCTAGCAGTTAGCCATGTGGGGGATGGTAAAAACCTGCAAATTCCTACGGGGAGGTGTCTCTAAAGCATTTGGGCAGCAGGAATTATCGCTACTAATTGCCAAGGCAGAGGGGGGAGGGGGAGGCGTTAAAGTTACCTGCCAGTACAGCAGAGATGCAGATGGGGGGGGGGGGGGAGCCATTCACAATTTTCCTCTAGTGCTGAACCTTTCTGATGGCATAAGAAAAGAAGCCAGAGTTTTGCTTTTTAGCAGTCTGGCTGCAAAGCGTGAATGCTACCTGTTAATAGCCGGGGGTACAGGGTAATAAAAGAGGTTGCACGGTTCACTGCCATTTGACTTACCATGTCCTCCAGCAAGGTTTTTTGTACTCCCCTGACCTGTGTCTGTGTTGATCTCTGACTCCACAGCCGCAAGCACTAAATACTAAAAGAATCCTAAGGCGACCTTGTATTGAAGTTACATGTGCTACATACGGTGAATATTGTAGTTCACTGTGAAAGAGTATAACCATTGTTCTGTGAAATGTGTCTCTTATGATCCTTCTATCACTCTTTTCCCCCACTCACGCAGCTGCACATTTCTCCAGCCTCCCTTCTCCTGTCCGAAGGATAGGTCAGATAAGGAGGCTGAGGAAGAAGAGGACACGGGAGGAGATGTTCACAGAAATAATGGCAGTAACCCGCAGTGAGAGAGCTCATCTGGGGGACTGGAAACACGTGGTCGCAAAGTACAAGGAGGCTGCCAGTGAACGTGAGGACAGGAGGGACGCTAAAAATGATATGTGGCGGCAGGAAGATCAGCGGTGGCGGGCAGCAACGCTGGAGCTTCTTCGTGATCAGACTGACCTCCTCCGAAGTCTGCTGGAAGAGCTGCGGGGTCACAGAGTGCCACTCCAGCCCATGTTTAACCTTCCTCAGTACTCACCATGTCCCGTATCTTCCACACCCAGGCGTGTAAGAACGCGTGGGGGAAGGCTTTCTGCACCTGCCCACTCCACCCCTGTAGACAGTCCAACCAAAAGGCTGCCATTACATTGAAATGCCCTTAATGGCATTTTTCTTCCCTCCTATACTCCTCCCAAACCACTCCCAGGGTACCTTTTCATTTCTTTTAATCTTAGGACACGCTATTCAAAGGCAGTGGGAGGGTGGGTTGGTAACGATAGTAAGCAAGATGTTCTGGAAGGGTGGAGGGAAGCTCGCTTGCAGCAGCAGGAGTCAATACATGGGGGGGGTCAATCAAGGGGAAAGAAACACATCAGTCACACCGTACCCTGGCCCATGATGACACTCATTTTCAGGGCTTCCTTAATTGCCTTTGTCTTCCCTTCCTCCCTCCCTCCCTCTACTATCCTCCCCCAAAAAAACCCTAATTATGTAATTTTAATCACAGGCTTGTAAGAGCAAGAGGGACGGTGGGTTGCTTACAGGGACTGACTTTTAATAAAGAATACAATGTTTTCTACGGATAGTAACTTTATTTTCCATAAGCAAGCAGTTCTGGAAGGGTGCAGGGAAGCTAGCTTGCAGCAGCAGGAGTCAATACATGGGGGGGGGGGGTAATCAAGGGGAAAGAAACACAGCAGTCACACCGTACCCTGGCCCATGATGAAACTCGTTTTCAGGGCTTCTCTGATGCGTACCGCTTCCTGGTGTGATCTTCTAATTGCCCTGGTGTCTGGCTGTGCATAATCAGCGGCCAGGTGATTTGCCTCAGCCTCCCACCTCGCTATAAAGGTCTCCCCCTTACTCTCACAGAGATTGTGGAGCACACAGCAAGCAGCAATAACAAAGGGGATATTGGTTTGGCTGAGGTCTGAGCGAGTAAGTAAGGTTCTCCAGCGACCTTTCAAACGGCCAAATGCACATTCTACCACCATTCTGCACTTGCTCAGCCTGTAGTTAAACAACTCCTGACCACTGTCCAGGCTGCCTGTGTATGGCTTCATTAGCCAGGGCATCAAGGGGTAGGCTGGGTCCCCCAGGATAACTATAGGCATTTCAACATCTCCAACTGTAATTCTCTGGTCTGGGAAGTAAGTCCCTTGCTGCAGCCATTTAAACAGAGTAGTGCTTCTGAAGACACGAGCGTCATGAACTCTTCCTGGCCATCCCACGTGGATGTTGGTGAAACGTCCCTTGTGATCCACCAGTGCTTGCAGCACCACTGAAAAGTACCCCTTGCGGTTTATGTACTGGATGCCCTGGTGCTCCGGTGCCAAGACAGGGATATGGGTTCCATCTATGGCCCCCCCACAGTTAGGGAATCCCATTGCAGCAAAGCCATCCACTATGACCTGCACGTTTCCCAGAGTCACAACCTTTCGTAGCAGCAGCTTAATGATTGCTTTGGCTACTTGCATCACAGCAGCCCCCACAGTAGATTTGCCCACTCCAAATTGATTACCGACTGACCGGTAGCTGTCTGGCGTTGCAAGCTTCCAGAGGGCTATTGCCACTCGCTTCTCCACTGTGAGGGCTGCTCTCATCCTGGTATTACGGCGTTTCAGGACAGGGGAAAGCAAGTTACAAAGTTCAAAGAAAGTGCTCTTACGCATGCGAAAGTTCCGCAGCCACTGCGAATCGTCCCACACCTGCAAGACTATGCGGTCCCACCAGTCTGTGCTTGTTTCCCGGGCCCAAAAGTGGCGAGGAACGGGTAGAACCACCCCCATTACCATCAGGAGCTCCAAAGCGCGGGGGCCCGCGGTTTCGGAGAACTCGTTCTCCAAGTCCTCATCACTCTCGTCACCGCGCTGCAGTATGCTCTTCTGCATTTCTGTCTCATGGTTCAGCATAGACAGCACGAGAATGCGTGAACTGTTTACAACATCCGCGATCAAGGTTAAGATCTGACCAGGATCCATGCTTGCTGCAAAATGGCGTTTGCTCACTTCACCCAGTAAAAAACGCGCGAAATGGCTGTCTGCTGCTTTCAGGAAGGGAGGGGGTGAGGCTGTACCCAGAACCACCCACGACAGTGATTTTTGCCCCACCAGGCACTGGGGTAGTAACCCATAATTCCAAGGGTCAGGAAACACTGCAGGAACTGTGGGATAGGTACCCAGAGTGCAACGCTCCTGAAATCGATGGACGCCAGGGAACATGGACGCACACCACCGACGTAAGGTGCCCTAGTGTGGACGCGTAAAATCGATTTTATAAACCCTGTTTTATAAAATCGATTTTAATAACATCGATTTTAAGCTGTAGTGTGGACGTGGTCTCTGAACCAATCCCGTCCAGTAAGCCTATGCCCAAATCTTCATTGAAGAAAAAAGAAAAAAGCTAAGGCCACTGGGATTTTCCTTTTTCTGAACATTTCAATTAAAACAGGGGTTTTGGTTTGTGTTAGGCTGAACATTCCCTGCAGTAGGTACACCACCAAAATTGCTGCATAGTGTCGGTGCAAGAGAATGAGAGAGTTAAACCAACAGCTCTATACTCATTGTCCAAGCTGAGTGAATTCAAAATTCAAATAATAAAGTTTTTAAAATGTACTTGAGTGTTAACATGCTATGGCCGTTTCGAGAGCAGAAATAAAGGGAAATGTATGGTAAGTCAAATATGTTTTACATTAGATTATGTGTTTAGCTGTAACAAAGAGCTGCTATCAGACATCTTGCTGCCCTCAATACAAAGTAACTGAACCAGTTTGAGAGGTATTTTTAGAATAAAAAGTAAAGATGAAAGAAATTTTGGGTCCCCACCGTCTCCCTCCAACCCTACCCATTCCTGCAGAACTGTTCCCTATTGTACATTTACACATGCCTTATCTAAACAATGCTCCAAAACGTCTGTTAGTCTATAAGGTGCCACAGGATTCTTTGCTGCTTTTACAGATCCAGATTAACACGGCTACCCCTTTGATACTTATCTAAACGAGACTTAAAAGTCCACAACAGAGACGTCCAAACTACTTCCTCTACAGGGAGGGCCAGCTTACAATGCCCTGCGGCTGAAGTTCATCCCATCAACTCCAGTGGGAGGATTTCGGACCCTGAAGAGGGGAAGAGGAAGAAACCACTGGTCCGGTCCACAGCCCACCCGCTCTCACCGAGGACCCCAGCCCCCCGTGCCCTCTGCCAAGTGGGGCGAGACAGAAAGGAGCGTCCCGTCCCCCCTTACCGGTGGGCGCGCTGTCCAGGATGCGCAGGTCATAGGCCCCGGAGCAGCGGTAATTGGCCGCGGTGCCGTTATCCCAAACCACCACCACCTCCTCCGGGCTCTCGAAGCTGCGCACGGTGCCCACGTGGCCCTCGCCGCCGTCCTGCTTCCCCCACTTCCAGTCCGGGCCCCGCACCACCCGGGCCCCGACCCCCTCCACCATCACGCGGTTGTTCCGGGCGCTGCTCATGCCGGGGCCGCCCCTCGCGCACGGGCCCGGTGGAAGGACGCGGGGGCCCGGCCACGGGGGTCGTCTCCGCGGGGGCTGCACTACAGGAGGGGAGCGGGGCCTCTCCGCTTGGCCGGGGCCGGGGCCGGTCGCTCTGCGGGGCGGCGGGGGGAGGATGCGGCTCACGCAGGCTCCGGCTCGAGCCGCTCGCCAGCCACCTACACGTCCTGGGGGCAGGAGCGAGCCTGACGCTGCCTCATCCGCTACATCCGGGCACCGCAGCGGCCGGCAGCCGGGGGGCGGGGAGATAGTGAGACCACCATCGCCGCCTCATCCTCTGGCCAGGAACACACACGGCGCATGCGCTGCCGCCTGCGGCTCGTGACGCATGCGCATCTGAGGGCCCTGTGCGTGAAAGAATGGTGCCACACAGGAGCGTGACGCTCATCAGCGCCACCTAGGGAGAGGAGTTGAGCATTGCACACGATGTTGGGGCGCATGGACCGCCCTAGCTTCAGTACATTAGCAGGATGGGCACCACCCCAACCCCTTTGATGCAGTATTATCCACTGCTCTCTGTGGAGCTTTTCATGTGCTGCGGGTAGTAAAAGGCCTCGTTCCCAAAGCGGGGCCCCTAGCCAATAATAGTGGTGCCATGCACACCTCTGCTACTGCATATTTTTAAGCTTCCCCCCATTTTGTTAGAAGAGGATTCACATGGTTTTGGGACCATGGCAGCCAGCTTCGACCCTGCCAACATCCCTACAGCTATACTCATTTCAGCCACTGCATGGAAGGCATTTCAGATATTGGCACTGGAGGGAGGAGCAGGGGAAGAGGGTAGGCAGGGCCGGTGCAAGGAAGTTTCGCGCCCTAGGCGAAACTTCCACCTTGCGCCCCCCCACAGCCCTGCAGCAGCTCCCTGCCCCCCCCTCATCCTGAAGTGTGCTGCCCACCCCCGTGGCAGCTCCCCGTGGCAGCTCCCCACCCCCTGACCTGAGGAGCCTTGCGGTACCTCCCCACCCCAGCTCACCTCTGCTCCGCATCCTCTCCAAGCAGGACTGCAGTGGAACCCCTGGGCTGGCAGCTGCCGGCAGCAGTGTGCTGACCCAGGAGACCTCCCTGGGTTGCCAGCGGCGCGCCAGGGCAGCCCAGAGGATTCCGGGGGCCTGGGGGCTTTGGCGGTAATTCGGCAGCGGGGGGCCATTCCGCTCCGGGACCTGCCGCCGAAGTGCCCCGGAGACCCGCCGCGGGGCCCCGCCACCGCCGAATTACCGCCGAAGCGGGACCAGCTGCCGAAGTGCAGCTGGGTCTTCGGCGGTAATTCTGTGGAGGAGGGCCCCCGCTGCGGGTCTCCGGAGCACTTCGGCGACTGGTCCCAGAGCGGAAGGGCCCCCTGCCGCCGAATTAACGCCGAAGACCGGGCTGCATGTCGGCAGCGGGTCCCGCTTCGGCGGTAATTCACCGTTGGGGGGTCCTTCCGCTCCGGAGCAGAAGGACCCCCCCACCAGCGAGGACCGGTAGCAGAAGAAGCTCCAGGGGCCCGGGCCCTGCAAGAATTTTCCGGGGCTCCCGGAGCGAGGGAAGGACCCCGCTCCAGGGGCCTCGAAAAACTCTCGTGGGGGCCCCTGCGGGGCCTGGGGCAAATTGCCCCTCTTGTCCCCCTCTCTGGGCGGCCATGCTGGCGTGCTGACCCAGAGGAAGCCCTGGGCTGCTGGCAACGGCGCCCTGACCGGGGGGACCCCCTGGGCTGCGGGCTGCCGCGGCGGCATCCTGACCTGGGGAACCCCCTGGGCTGCCGGCTGCCGCAACGGCGCCCTAACCCGGGGGACACCCTGGGTTGCCGGCTGCCACCAGCAGCTCAGACTCCCTCTCTGTCCCAGCAGCAGTGGCTGCCCAGCCATTTAAAAAAAAATTGGGGGGTGCTTTTTGGTGCCCCCAAATCTCTGCGCCCTAGGCAGCTGCCTAGTCCGCCTAAATGGTTGCACCAGCCCTGAGGGTAGGGCACCGTCAAGAGGAAAGCATACACTGTCCCTGCAAGTAAATGTCACTGTAGTGGGAGGATAGGGAAACCATAGGGGGAGAATGGTGAGCTGTGGGAGGGAACAACATTGTTTTCAAGGGATGATTTTTCAAATCAGCCAACTGCCTGGGGCAATTTGATTCTCACCTTCTAAAAATAAAATAACCTAAAATTCCTCAACATGCCCACCACTGGCTGCGGGGATGAGGGGGGCGTTGATTAATGGCAGCAGAACCCTACTTATTAAGAAGGACTGTTCCTGGCAAAAATGTTTACATGTAGTCAACTATGCTCTGAGAGAGAGAAAAAACAGAGTGAAACTGGGAAAATGAAATAAGTGGAGAGATCAGAGGTGAATGGAAGAGAGGGAAAGAAGGTAAAAGAACAGAGACAGAGCTGGAAAAAAGGTGAAAGAACTGCAAAGACAGAGAGAGAAGGAGAAATAATAGCTTTGAGAGAGAGGCAGAGAAAAGGAGAAGACACCTGTGCAAGATGTAATGTAAGGAATGCTGGTGATAGAGAGAGTCAAGTGTAGCTACATCAGAAATGGGGGCTTGGGAACTACAGATTTAATTGGATGAGATTGACAAACTCCATTAAGGAAATGTAGGCTATGAAGACCCACTCTCCTTTAATATCACAACACGCAAATATAGGAATTGCCTTTTGTGTAGCTATTTGTATCAAAATATTGGGGTCAGAAATACAAAACATATTGCTTCCCCCTTGTGAGGGTTTCTTCCAGACATTTAATGGCTTCGATCTCACATTTGCCGTCCATACCATGAAACTCATGTTCAAAGCAAGATTAAAACAGAGAAAAGATTAAGATTATATGAGAACATCACTATGCGAAGATTAATTTTTTCACATCTGCTAGATTACAAGCTCAGGAAATGTTTACATCTCCTGAGCTTGGTGGATCCATTTTTTTTTTTTTTACTCACATTTTATGACAAGTCTAATAGGCAACGAAGAGCATGACAATCCACTGGATAACAAGTTCACTAGCTTTGTTTGCCAGAGGACCCCGTGCTTCCAAATAGCAGGAACACTTCACCACAGCCTTAATGTTGAACACCTATCAGAATTTCCATGCATATTTAGGGCCAAATCTCCAAAGGCAATGGAACCCTGCAGTTCCATTATGCAGTCAAAGTAGACTGAGGTGTGGTCTGACAGTATTCTACATATTCCATGCTCACTATGGAGATCTAGCTCTACAAGGGTACATCTACACTACCCGCCAGATCGACGGGTAGTGATCAGTCTATTGGGGATCGATTTATCGCATGTAGTGTAGACACGATAAATCAATCCCTGATCGCTCTCTCCTCGACTGCTGAACTCCAGCTTGGCGAGAGGTGGAAGCAAAGTCAATGGGGGAGTGGCGGCTGTCAATCCCGCTCTGCGAGGACACGAAGTAAGTGATTCTAAGTCGATCTAAGATACGTCGACTTCAGCTACGCTATTCTCGTAGCTGAAGTTGCGTATCTTAGATCAACGCATCCCCCCCCTGCACCCACACCCAGTGTAAGACCAGGCCCAGCAGTGCAGAAGGTGGAACTGTGTGTGTGTTGGAGGAGTGGCAGGACAGAGAAGGCAATGGAGCTAGTGCCTCTGTAAGCCCCAAGGTAGGTGGGGATGCAGCAGGCACTACTGCAACCCAGAAGCTATCATAGTAGCTATGCTAATGGTTCCAACACTGGCGGGAAACCCAACTCTGGCTTCCCATGAAGTTCCTCTGCACAAAACCCAGACTTTGCACAAAGATCTAGAATATGGCTCTTAATTAATCTACACACACACATATTTCACTCTAAAGATTATTCTTGGGTTAATTCCACACATGCCAAGTTGATGTCCCATCTTAAATAATGTTTTCCCCTTCTGTTCTAATAAGAAATCATATTGTAATTGACAGAGGATAGAACTAAAAAAAGACTGACTGATATTATCATTGTTCTTATCTGTCCTTACAAGGATGTGCTATGCTGAGTAATAAGCATCCTAGGCAGGATTTGAAAGAGAAGTGATTAGTCAGAAGAAAAAAAATAACTGCTAAAAGGTAGCTGCGCTTCCCTCGTAACTAGGTTATTATTTCCCTTTCTGTACTTCCTTTACATGCCAGCGGTAGAAGAGCTCATGAAAACATTTCCTGACTTTTCTTGCATACAGCTTTCTCACAGTATAGCACAGCAGTGATACAAAACTTCTAAACGAGTATAGCATCGATCCCATTACTCACTGTTTCCTCCACCATACTAAGACTCCAAAGTATTTGCTCATAAGGAATAGCTTCTTGAAAATGTGCCCCCTGTGCATCCATTCCCTACCACAGAGTTTGAGTTCCACTTCTGCAGTGGAAGCCTCAAAAGATTAACACATATCATGCCAGGAAGGTGTGTCATCCTTAGACTGCTTGGATGTCTTAATGCTGAGAGTGAATTTTGCTTGTACTGAGCTTACAACATTACTATGGGGCATTTTGCAGCCATTCAATGGTACATAAATTCATAAGAGTTGTGAATGGCAAATTACCAGAACATTTTCTCTTTCCAATTGTGGGTCTTTGATTTTATGAGAATCCACTGATGGCCCTAGGGTCATAATTTTCTCATCTCATCGATTCTACTTTTTAGATATTCATTATCAGCAAATGTACAGCTGGTGTTTCTTGCTGAGGATGATCTAAAGCATATACTTTTTACTACCCTTTGGCTAAAATGGTTGAGGAGGTCTTCCTTGTGCCTGAGTGAGAGGAGTTCAATGCTTTTAAATACATAGTGTCCCTTCCAAACCTTGGTTCTGAAAAGACAAATACTCGTGTTAACAAAAAACTGATGTGGTGGGATGTTTTGTTTTTAATACAATTCTTGGGTTAACAAGATTAAGCTGCAAAATATATGGACAAATTATGGTTTCAAGGAATGAGCTATTTATAACACATAATTAGATATGACAGGTGTAGAGGCTGTGTGAGGAAAGCCCTGAGCGGTAACAAGCATGATGATGTCTCAACAATCCTGAGAACAAGAGAACACACCTAGATAGAGACCAATCACAGGGCAGTGGCTTACAGGGTGCCCCCTCATGGCCTCAGGGTGACCCTGCCAGCAGACCCAGCCTCTATTTCCCTCTTCCAGAGGCCTCAGTAACTCCATACAAGCTTTCCAAACATAAATAACCCATTGATAGGTTAATTAGAAGAGTCCCACAACCACAGTCCACAATTTCCCAGCAATATCCAAACACTACATTCAAGGCCAAACAGTCTAAAAACAAACCAAATATAGCTCTGCCATTTCTCACTGTGCCCCAGCTCTCTGGTACAGTCCCAATATCTCATCCCACCTAGACTCTCAGATGCAGTGCTGCATCTCCCACCACATCTCACCCCATCCCTGCTAGCTGGGATGCATCTATGCCCTGCTTCATTCTCAGGATTGGTGCTAGCTCTTGCCAGGAGACATTAGCAGGCTCATCCCAATCTCATCATTATCCCCCAGCTTTCAGCCCCTTGGGATCTCTAGCTTCATCTCGCTGGCTGAGAGAGCTAGCAGGCATTTCTCTCTGCTGCTCTCAGCCTTCTGCCCTCTCTGGCCATGGCTCTCTGGCCTGGGGAAATTTGTAGGTGACCTCTTGACTGCCTTCTCCCAGCCTGATTTGGCTCCACTGCTCAAGTAGGGTACTCTCACCATTACCTTCTTCAGGGCATCTGCTCCCTGAAGCTCCCAGCCCAACTCTGTTTCTGAACTCTGACCTCTCTCTAGACTCTAAGTTCTGGACTTTCCCTTGCATTTGGGCTCGTTCTCATTTGTAAGTCCCAAAGGCAGCCCTGCCTTCCCCATTTCACCAATCAACCATGCACTCGGACTGGGACAGGAGAGCAGGGCTCAGTTTCATTTAAGGGACCAGTTATGAGAGACAACAAACAACTGAAACTACGCCAATGTGCTTATCCTGTGAAAAGCAGGAGTCAATACTTTTAACTGGAAACAGAATAAAAGCCTCTTCAACCTACTCCATTATGGCTTCATTGCCTCTCTTCTCACACTAAACAAAATGCTGATTTTCAAATATCTATGAAAATGTCACTTCAGTCACCTTCTGTTTCTTGTTGCATCAAATTCAGATTTTTCATCTTTATATTCAAGGTCATATGTACACCTCTGCCATGCTCCCATCTTTGCTCTTGTTCTCTTTTATTTACTTTTCATATCTGGCTGTGCCCCCCACTTTTCCCTTCTTTCTTTCTTGAATAGCCCCCATCTCTCAGTGAGCCAAGTAATCTTCTAACCCCTCCTCAAAATTCACTTCTTTTGGTTAGCATTCTACTACTAATCTCTGTTCTAATGATCTCTCCTCCAGCTGGTATCAAAGAAAGAAAAATATGAAACAGAACTACTAAGTGATCAGTTTAAAATAAAATGTTCTCCCAAAAACTATTCCCTTCCCCTTCCTCTGTTGAGTCTTCTTAAAGCTACACTAAACCCCATAGTTTGTCGATCATTTGTTGATGTCACCTTTCCAATTAAGATAGTAAGCTCTAGGGAGCAGGTAACTTAATACTTATATATTGAGTGACACACAAGTATACCGAATAAATAATGTCATGGATGAGTCTAAAAAAATAATATTTTTTTTAAATCCAGTTAATTAGTAACTATATTGTGGCCACCACAAAGCTTGTGACCACCTAGAACTTTCTGGTTGACACATTTCTACATATAAAGCCACAGTGACTTTGGGGATAGAATTCAGATCCTCCCACTCCATAACCACCAGTTCTTACTGTAACTAGAGCAGAATCTTCTTTGGCAGTTAGTTGGACAGTTCAGATTACACCCAGTAGATGGCACACACTAGTCACTATTATGTGGGGAGAAAAAACACTTCTGGAAAAACTGCAGGGGACAAGCTCTCCAGGCTTCCTCCTGTGAAGGCAGGTTCAGTGGCAGCCCCCAAATGTCACTGATTCCTCAGGATCTTCAAGAAGCACATGACCTCCCCCTTTGGATCCCAAATCTCATCTCTTCCACCAGGGCTCCTTAGCAACACAACCATTGTAAAGTGGCTGCAATGCAACTGTGAATTCCCCCACTTAGTGAAAGATTTTGCATTTGGCTGAGTTTGCTGAAAGATTTATAAATGTATATGTACTCGGACAAAGACTAACATCTGGGGAAGCTCCCAAATATAATTTATACCATACAGTGTATGAAATACTCTCATGGTATACTGATTTTGGGATAGGATTATATGACTAACTGAAAGGCTAAAACTTTTGATTCTTTTGTCAAATAAAGACTTCATTTTGAGGCCTACCTTATCCAGTGAACCTTCCACAGAAAAGCAGTGCCCTTTCAAAAACACTGTTTAATGCAGACGTTGCTTTTAGGTTTTATTATTCTGCTTTCTGGGGCTATGTATGTGTGGATTGTAAGACTCTAGCCTTGTGTGTTACACTTTACAAAGAAAGTGTGTCTAGTCTCCCAATTAAGTTCTAGACACACTTCAGTTTTAAGGAACAACTATAAAAACAGTTATTACATTTTTAGAAGCACTGAGCCTGATCCTTCAAACACATTTACTTGAGTAGTCCTTGGTTACACAACTAGTATCATTGCAGTCAGTTACTACTATCTATTTAAAGCAGAAATGCCCAAACTTCGTCACACCAAGAGCTGCAGACACAACTATTCAAGAGCTGAAGACAAAAAATGGAATAGATTGTAGCTGTCCTGTCTTAAATACACAAATGCAGCCTATAGAAATGTTATGAGCTGGATGAAACCTTCTTATTGGTTGAGTCCCTGAGATTGACGGATGTCAATGTACCCCCGACTTAACATAGCTAAGGATAAATTAATCACAATCTCCACCTAAGAACTGCCCAGGAGTTTTGGATAATGTGGCCTGGGGAGGTAAGGAAAGTTGCCAAGTATTGTTTTAGATAAGTATATGTGAGGGAAGACACACAGAGAAAGCCTGAAGAAAACTAAGCAGAAACCTGTAACCATGGGATGACCTTGTGAAAAATCTGTAGAGGTTCCGAGTTGGGGCATTGCCTGAGAAGCATCTTGGGTCTATAAACTAAGGAACTAGTCCTTTTGCCTTTGATTCCTTCTGCATTCAGAGAAGCAGGAGTTTGTACGTTCCTTGTAATGCCAGACTTTAACATCCCTGGGGCCTTGAATTCTGACTAGCTGCTCAGGTCAGAGGGGGTAATAAAATATACCCCTACATATGATGCTCTTAGTCCAAATATCCTGGCTACTTGGATCAAAGTGGAACATTGCAAACTGGGACCTGCAGTCTCCTCAGGCCCCATCTCTATTTTAAGAATTATGGGGAGCCTAGAGCTGGTTAGGGGAAATAAATTCCCATGACAACAACTGATACAAAACAAAATTGTTTTAGCCAAAGACTCTCTACCAATTTTTTTGTTTGAGGGTGAGGGTTGAAATGTCCACACACAAAAAAAACCCAACCAACCCACGGCAAGTTTTTGAATGTTCACATGGAAAATTTTGCCCAGCTAAAATTTACGTTTTTTGATCAACTAAAAAATGTTTAATCAGAAATGGACACTAAAAATTGCAACCAGCTGTAGGGCAGTCATGGGCTTCCTCTGTAGGACACATTTACTCTATCTGGTTTAAAATACAGCATACCCTTATCATTCCTCAGGCTTTGCTGTCTTCCTGTGGCCATATACAGTCATTCATTAAAGCTATGATACACCTCTACCCCGATATAACTCTGTCCTCGAGAGCCAAAAAATCTTACCGCGTTATAGGTGAAACCGCATTATATTGAATTTGTTTTGATCCGCCAGAGTGTGCAGAACCCCTCCTGTCCCCCAGAGCACTGCTTTACCACCTTATATCCGAATGCATGTTATATTGGGTCATGTTATATTGAGGTAGAGGTGTATGTATATATTTAACAGTTAGTTGCACTTTGTTTCAGTTTCACCCTCTTCATTACATTTTATTTTACCGGCTTGATAATTAATAATGCACTTTAATTTCTTCCCAATTTTCATAAAACATTTCAGCAACAATTAGCACCACTGGCAATGTGCATGAAATTTTTTAAAACGGTTGGTAAATTTAAACAAATTCTCATAAAACACACTATGCTTTATAAAAAAACAACATATTACTGATGTCTTCGTTTAAAGTTTTTCAGTACAACAGACATTTCATCCACTTCCCATACCTTTGATTCCTCTTCCAAGAAGTCTAACTTCTCCTTTTATTCAGCAAAGACAACCATTGGGCAGGGGAGAAGATACTGGGACACCATCTCCTTCTGCTGCAGAGCAAGATTAAATTCTTAGGGACCTGGAGGGAGCAGGATTTTTAGCTGGCTGAAATTATGGCAAAAGACAGCAGACTGTCTGCTATCATAGTAGTGATGGGGCTAATCATTCAGAGGTGGGTGTCAAAATGAAATGTGTGACATGATCCCCAGCGAACAACAGGCTAACCTCATTCTTCCTCAGTGATTAGGGAAAGGACTAAACATGGTTTGCCAAGAGACAAGTTTAAAGTTGCAGTCCTTTGTCCTGAGTGTATAACCCTGAATTCCCAATTCACTTCTGTCTTTTGCTGATTTAGACGGCAGACTCTCTACAAGAAAAAGAAAATGGGGAAAGATGAGGTTCCATGCCATTGTACTTAAGGAATAAGTAGCATACTTGTGCTGTAATTAGGAAGACAAAGAGAACCACGCAGCCAGAGCATTTCACTTAAAGATAGATCACTCATGAAGTCAGGAGACTTGGTTTCCATTCCCTGCTGCATAAGACATTGGACAAGTCATGTAGACACTGTCTGCCTCAGCTTCCCCAGGAAATGGGGACTAATAATGCTTTTCTACCTTTGTGAAGTACCAAAATCTATTAATTAAAAGCACTTCATAAGTGCTAAATTACATGGCAAAATTCATTTATCTCACTGTAAAGGAACAGTATCTCAGTCAGTGGCAAGGACAAACCTTTTCAAAGCTCAGCATAAGAATACCAACACTCTGCCTGGCTAATCCTGTTCTTTTCCACACAAACTAAAGTCACAATCACTTACAGTACAGTCAGTTGATAATGGCCATAAAGGAGTTGCTATTTTTCTGGCCATAGCAGGTGGCCACAAAATGCAATGTAATTAATATGGACAAATTCTGAGTCCTTGTCTACATAATTTTCCTTAAATCTCTCACTTTTGCACTTCCAGAAGTGGGAGTGTTAATGTAGACAGGCTCTAAGCATTTTAACCACCAAGTCATCTAATCTTATCTCAATTAAAAAGTGACTAGGATCCCAGTTTAGCAGGACGTTTAAGCATATGCTTAGTGCCACTGACATTTTTAAAGTTACACAGATAATTCGGGCCTAAAACACCAGCCTGTCTACACAAGTGTTCCCACCTTTGCCATTCCAGTGCAATAGTGGGAGATTGTACAAAAAATGCTAGTGAAGACAAGATCACAGGGACCATTAAGGCAGGCAACCATGGCTCATGAGACTCTTAGAATGGTTTTCTCTCTATTCACTTTGAAACTCTACCTCTAGAGAGCTATTCATCTTAGCTATGCCTCCTGAAAACCCATCTCTCTCTCTCTCACACACACACACACACGCAAACAAGATGGCAGCTGCAGCTGTGCTCTTTAGATAGGCAACAGAAAATGATGCAAAGTGGGCCAGATTGAGGGGAAGAATAATGAATTCGTAGATCCTATTCTGGAGTAGACTTGGGAGTTTGGGCTCCCACCTAAGGCAAGCACATCTTTAGAATCCAAAAATTGGGATCCTCTCACAGGCCGAGTGGATTTTATAACCATTTACTAGGCTGATCTATATTATATGCTGAGGAGAAAAATCTTAATGAAGTGTGAAGGCTGAAATTTTAAGTCACAAGACAGACAAAAAGTCAGAGCTAAGGATCCTCTAACAATCTAGTGCAATGCAACAGGGTCAGTTGCCTCCTAGCACCTCCTCATAGCCAGGAGTGGTTCTGCCATACCCTGCATCAGCTACCCTTTTCTTCAGGGCTCCATAAATAAACTCTGCCAGTCCAGAGTCTATAGAACATTCCCTTTGGGGCCTAATTTATTTATAACCAATTCTACACACTCAATCCCGGGGCTTCTCCCTGGAGAGAAGCCTCCTCTCCCGTGCATCACTGCCAGGCCTTCCTGCCTGTGGTCTTCCCTTGCTTTTGGTAGGCGACTCCCAGTCCTCCATGGCTAAAGTCTTTTCCCTCTGCCATCTCAACCTCAGTCCTGGGGTTCTCCCAGGAGATAATCTAATTCAAGTTCCAGCTTCACTCTGGTTCTTCCCTGCTTTTGGCAGGCCTAGACCTCCCAGACCTACCTGGTGGGAAATTTTTTGTCCCTGAAGTCTGAGACTCTCATGAAACTTTCTATGCACCGCAGCCTGGAGGAGCCTACTAACTCTCGGCAGCTTCATTCTGCTACAACTTCTTCTTCCTGGTTCCTGTTCCTCCCTGGCTCTTTACAGAGACCAGCTGCCCTCTCCAGAGTCTATTAATGAGGTTCAAGTGGCCTGAACCAGTTCCCTCTTGGGACCCAGTCCACCCGATGCCATATATATACACAATAGCACATACACCAGCTTTCTCTATATAAATAGCTTTTTGTAAATTACTTTATTCCCTGTGCTGCCATACAAGTTCTCTGTGCACAACGTATTTCAGTAGAGTTAAAAGTTATGTACCTATTAAATGCTTTCAAATATTAGGCAATAGGGTTTTGTTACATTTTCATACAACACATGTGCATCTATGCTTATACATGAAAAAGTGCAGTTCCTTAAATTAAAGAGAAGCATGGTCTAGTGATCCAGTCAGGGGACTGGCATCCAGGAACTCAGTTCTTCTCTGTATCTGTTTCCTCATCTCTAAAAGTGATAGTAATTTGTACCTATATAACTCACAGGGGTAAAGTCAGGATCTATTAGTTTGTGTTCCTGAAGTGCTTTGAAGATGTAAGATCAGTGGCCAGGTACAGCAAGGTATTTAAGCATGTACTTAAAGTGCCTGAAGACTGCTATTGCCATGTGCTCAAAGTTAAGTATGTGCATAAGGGCTTTTCTGGATCAGGGCCTATATAAATGCTAAATAATATCTGATAAACAATGGCTTAGTTGCTATGAAATTATCTGTTAAAGTAATGATAAACTTTGAGTAATCCAAGCATACACAATAATCTTAATTTTTTAATGTTTTAACATAAGCAATTGAAGTCTCAATCTTGACATTACATTAATGCAAGTTTTAATAGATAAGAGTATTAGATTTCATACATACCAGGTGTGGTTATTTGGATATGCATTTATGAAAAATGCTCCTACAAATGCCCTAAGACACATACCTTAGTGCAGGGATCGGCAACCTTTCAGCAGTGGTGTGCCGAGTCTTCATGTATACACCCTAATTTAAGGCTTCGCATGCCAGTAATACATTTTAACGTTTTTTAGAAGGTCTCTCTATAAGTCTATAATATATAACCAAACTACTGTTATATGTAAATAAACAAGGTTTTCAAAATGTTTCAGAAGCTTTATTTAAAATTAAATTAAAATGCAGCTCTTATCAGTTTAGTGTGATCCTTGCCCTTGCTTTTCCTTGCTGAGTTTTCCAATGTCTGGCACATATTTGGATACTTTAAGCTGCACACAGGCTTCTGAGTGATCACTTGTTAACCCGCTGGAACCCCAGATCAGCAGCTGAGGTGAGTGGAGCTGGCGACTGGTAGAGATGAGCAGGGCCGGAGGCCTAGACCCTGTCTGGCAGGGGGCCTGCGTTGGAACTCCAGCCAGAAGCAAGGTGAGTGGGGCTGCGGTGGGGACCCCGGTTGGCAAGGGGCCAGCAGCCAGAACCCCAGAGCAGCGACTGAGTGGCTCAGCCCGCTGCCGCCGCTCTGGGGTTTCGGCTGCTGGCTCCTGCCAGACGGGGTCTCAGCCTGCTGCCAGCCTGGGGTTCCTTCACTCAGGCCAGCAACAGGTCCTGACTGGGACTTGGGAGTGTGGGATGCCGGCTGGCAAGGAGCCAGCAGCCAGAACCCCAGAGCAGCGACTGAGCCGCTCAGCCCGACCCAGCTCTGGGGGTTTCGGCCGCCAGCTCCTGCCAGCCAGGGTCTGAGCCTGCTGCCAGCCTGAGGTTCCTTCCCCCAGGTCAGCAGCAGGTGCTGAGTGGGACCGGCGGTGGGACCCCGCTGGCAGGGGGCCAGCAGCGGGAACCCCAGAGCGGCGGCAGGCTCAGAGGCTTAGCCCGCCCCGTGTGCCATCAAAAATTGGCTCACATGCCACCTTTGGCACATGTACCGTAGGTTTCCGACCCCTGCCTTAGTGCATGTTGCTGAATTTTTGATGAGTTATGTACAGTGCATACTCTTAACATACATATATATACACACACCTCATTCAAGATTACACAAAAAGTTTTATAAGTAGTTTTCATAGCTATCATGCAAAAGGAAATCTAAACCATTTTTTAGGTGGAAAAAAATCTCCTTGTGTGAAATCCTGACTCCACCGATGTCAATGGCCAGCTACCATTGACTTCAAGGAAGCCAGCATTTC
This sequence comes from Gopherus flavomarginatus, assembly GCF_025201925.1. NCBI lineage: Eukaryota > Metazoa > Chordata > Testudines > Testudinidae > Gopherus > Gopherus flavomarginatus. The sequence goes on along the minus strand of NC_066618.1, from coordinate 216,087,998 downwards.
ACTGTTTGCTTTGAGATGGTTTTTAAATAACTAAAAGTAGTATAAAACACTATAAAATGTTTTGTTTCTGTGCTTAATTTAAGCATGCAACTTTTCAGACAAAAAATTGAGATATTTATAAGGGAATGAAAATAGGGGAGTTCAAATGGAAGTATTACCTCAACTGTAGCTATAGACAAGGGTCTATGTACTCCACAGCAAACTTAACCCACATTCTATCGGAAAGTCCCTAGATTCTGTGGCAGTCTGGTAAAAATTGTCACAGTTCTATGGCAGTTTCAGATAAGTTTTTTAAATGGCAGTTTTAACTGGATTAGAGATGAATATGAGAAATATACCCAATACAGTAGTTTATTTTTATACTAATTTAGTTTATTTTATGCTGTCCCACATTGTCAGTAGGCCACAAATTGTGATCTTTGGGTTTCAGAATTATCAAATTCATGGGGGAGTTCACACGTCTCTGAATTATTGTTTCATGCTGTCTGTAAACTCAGGAAGGCACCACTGTATTGGTTTGTACTCAGGTCACCATTTGGAGGAATCTTCAGAACTATAAGGGCTAGAAATGACATTTTGATCACATTCCTGTGGCGAACAATGGATTTTGCAGCAAGTTCCACAGTACTGAGGAATATTTTAGCATTTCTGCAGCTTAGCATTTGTCTCAGGAAGTAGCAAACACAAGCCTTCTCGGAAAGATCAACATTTACTAATAGAGTGGGGCACTTCAGGCAAAGATGGCTGATAGCAGCCTGGAATATGCCACAGAATTGTACCATGTTTTAACATGGTTGTGAACAATTATGTTCAGCATCATGTCACCTAAAATGATTAAACAGTGGCCTAAGCTAGGTTTAATGAAAATTAGCTCACATGACGCTGAATGTAATTTGTCCTCTACCTTTGCAAGGTCCCAGAGCTCAGGCTCCAGCCCAAGCCCAAATATCTACACAGCAATTTTTCAGCCCCAGAGCCTGAGAATCACAAGCCCAAGTCAGCTGACCCAGGCCAGCTGTGTCATAGGGATTTTTATCCCCATGTGGACATATCCTGAGTGTCTTCCAGGGTAAACAAGACTTGAAGGACAAGCAGAAAAGCACCCTCTTTTAATTTAAAGTTAAAAACTTTCAGAACTTCTTCACAAAGAAATAGAGTGCATAAGCCTAATTTTCCCTTTAAGCATTTCATACTTACACAGCAATTTGGTGGCCCATTCAGAATTGCAGTGAGAGCAAAGAACTTGCAAAATTCCTGTCATGCTGCAAACCATTTGCTCTCAGGTTCTTTTTTTGGGCAGTCTCTTGCTGTTCTTCCTCAGTCCCTCTTCCTCACTAGACTCTTCTCACTTCTTCATTTGCAACAATTCTTCCCATAAGCCTCTTCAGCCAGTTGGCCTGTCCATTGGCAGCTATGACTACAGATCATGCCAAAGCTGCCTCTCAAATTCCCCCTCTACTCAGGCTGTCACTTCAACTCCTCCTTTTCCAGACACCCTGATTCTCCTGTCACTGTTCCAGCTCTCCCTTCTCAGACTGCTGCTCCCCACCAGCCTCTTTCTTCAAGACGGTGTCTCAGCTCCAATAGCCACCTGATTTTCCTCTGAAAAAATAAACTAGTACTAAAGGAATTAGCAAGGCTCCCTCCACCCACAAGATCATTATTTTTGTAACTGGAGACTTTCTTTAATCCAAAAACCCAATAATTCTCCCTAAAGCCCCCCATCATGGCATAACCACTTTGCAGCAAAAATAGCAGAGCACCCGAGTGAGGTATCTTTTAATTACTTTTACAAAGCAACTAGTTACAAAGAAGACTAGATAAACAATAGGTTGAGTAATCTGTTTGAATAAACTGGTTTAGAGACAAGCATACAAAATCAAATAGAAATCTGTGGCTTCCCTCTCAATACATTAAAAGTAGTTTGATCCAATAAGATATCTAAGGAATGGAGGGCAAAGAGCATTGTAAATGTAGCAAGTATCTTTGGAATTTTGGACTCTACTCCTTTGAAAAAGCTATAAACAAATTTCACACCAGATTCCCCTTTCGCCCTCATTTACAACTCCGGTGTCTCTTGGAATTGGGTACATAGGAACAAAATCATGTTTTACTTATCTCTGAGAAGATATCAGAGAATTACTAGAAGACTTAAGTATCAGAGAGGTAGTCGTATTAGTATGGATCTGTAAAAAGCAATGAGTCCTGTGGCACCTTAAAGACTAACAGATGTATTGGAGCATAAGCTTTCGTGGGTGAATACCCTCTTCATCAGACGCATTCACCCATGAAAGCTTATGCTCCAATACATCTGTTAGTCTTTAAGGTGCCACAGGACTCATTGCTTTTTATAGGAGACTTAATTTGGCTACATACAGAGATCAGAGGAGTAGTCGTGTTAGTCTGGATCTGTAAAAAGCAACAAGGGAGGATGAGGCTCTCTTCTAGCAGTTGAGGTATGGCTAGCCAACTACAAAAGCAGTTTCCCCTCTCTTGGTGTTCACAACTCAACTGCTAGAAGAGGGCCTCATCCTCCCTGACTGAACTAACCTCGTTATCTCCAGACTGATTCTGGCCTGCATATTTATACCTGCCTCTGGAAATGTCCATTACATGCGTCTGATGAAGTGGGTATTCACCCACGAAAGCTTATGCTCTAATACATCTGTTAGTCTATAAGGTGCCACGGGACTCTTTGTTGCTTTTTACATACAAAGAAACATTGTAGGAAGAATAGCTACTGGCACACCTACCCCACTTTGCCGGGTCCTAGAGTCCAAGTCCAAACATCTGTTCTGCAATTAAACAGTCCCTTAGCCTGAGCCCCACAAGTTCAAGTCAGCTGGCACAGATCAGCCACAGGTTTTTAATTGCAGTGTGATCATACCCACTGTGTCACAGCTAAAAAGAAGGAATAGATTGTTTAGCATAAGTAGTTAACACACATTTTGACACACATTCAACATGAAGTGCCCCATGAAGATTCATGTTTTTAAATCTTACAAAATCAGTTCAGTCCTCTTGCCAATGTATGGCCCTGTATAAGTGAGAGATTACGAGTTACCATTACTGTCTGAATATGCACATGCTTAAATAATAATTTTTTTTTTTTTGGTATTTTGACAACTGACACATTAATTTTAAATTCCAACTTTGCCTGGGTCTCTGTTCTCACTGAAAGGGAGGCACTTTAGGTCTGTCTGAAAAACTGTGGTTCACAAAGTGACTGAATGAAAATGAGACATTGGCCATGAAAGCGAGAAGGTGGAAGCCTTGGCCTTGAATGGACTTATTCTGCAAGAGCAGTGATTCACAAACTATTGCCTGCAGAGAGCTGGCTCAGCATGTGTGGTGCTGTATGATTGAATATGACCATTTTTATCATTGTTTCTACAACTGTTATGCAATTGCAACTAATCTTGTACAAAGTATATCACAAGGTGTCAATGGAAAAGTTACGATTTGCTAACTGTGATCATCCTGTTTATATGCATGTATCATCTTTGTTTCTGACGTTATGAATATTGGCTATTTACAGGTATCTTATACATGTGTTGTATTCCTGGGTCACAGCAGATAGGTGCAAGACAGCTATGTATTGATGGCCCATCAAGGACACTAAACTTTCACAATGGGCCATAGAATAAACTCATCCTGCCCAGATCACTCTTCCTGGGCACACCTCAGTCTCTGAGGGGCCAATGGCCACTCCCTGTGAGTTATCAAAGCATGGATGGACATGTGACATGCAGGGGAGCCCTTGCTGCACCATCGCTCCCACCTGGTAGTGAGCCAAAGCGCTTTGGAAGCATGGCCTTGAGCCCACCCTGCAACAAGCCTGATTCCCCCACCCCCATCACCAACTAGAGGGCGGCAGGACCCTCCTGCATGCAGATCTCCCCACCCCCACCCCACCGCCACATCTCTGCCTCTCTAGCCCCCTACCCGGGTGTGGCTCTTGCGCCTTGTCAAAGCTGTCTCGCCCTGGCCCCCCCGTGGTAATCTCCGCCCGAGCTCACGGGCCCGGCCTTGGACAATCGGAGGGGAGGGACAGGGGCGGAGCAGGCTGGGCAGCCGCGAGAAGAGGAAGCTCCGCTGCTGCTGGGGCTGCCCCGGAACGTTCCGCTGGCTGCGGCAGATTCGGCACCGTCTGGATCCTGGGGAAGCAGCAGGAACGGAGTCAGCTGCCGGGCTCCTTCCCCCCGTGCTTCCCTAGGGTGTATGCGCCGGTCCCCAGCCCTGCATCGCCGGGCGCTTCCCCCTCCCCGTGCTTGTGCCGCATCCCGCCGCCCGGAGCCGCCTTTGCTGCCATGAGGCTGCTGGAGACCGATCTGCAGGTCCTGACCCGAGAGCTGTCTCTTTACCTGGAGATCCAGGTGCCGGTGGGGCTCTTCGGTTCCAGTGTGGGCTTGTCCCTGGTGCTGGGCTTCAGCGCCGCCTTCGCCTGCTATTACCTCAGTAGCATCGCTAAGGTGAGTGGAGACAGGCAGTAGGAGGGTTCTGGGGGTAGAGAACAGAGGATGCTCTGACAGCGTTACACTAGGGTCACCGTCAGGTTCAAACGCTCTTTTAAAAAGACAAACGTCCTTGGCTCTGATACAAATTACCGCTAGCTCGCTAAAGCCAAGAGGAGTTTGCAAACCTCAGACACTACAGCACTCGCCCCCTTTCCTCGCATCTGAAGTTTCTTTCACCTTTGGACAAATAAAAGCAAAACCGGACTGATTTCACTTTCTAGGCGGCTTCCAGTCAATGTCACTGTCACCTGTACTAGAAGGGGGCTCCTTTGTTTGGGTTGCACACACTGCTGGGGGAATGCTCATTTGTACTGATGTATGGGATTTTTAGTTAATTTATTAAGTCTATTTTTTCATATCCAATTTTTCTGGAGGTGGGCAGGGGGATGGTGAGAAAATTATCCTGACAGCACCCTTTTATCAGTTTCAGTAAATAGAACTTGGGTACAAGGAGTGTTGGAAGGAGAAAGTAAGAAAATTCTCCCCTTTCTAAACCATCTGTTGTCTGACTCTAAACATTTACTAACATTGTGCCAAAGAAAGTAATTTATCTTTCTCCTCTGTACAATTTTTCTGTTCCCTGCATTGTCATTAGCTAGAAATGCATACTTTGACATGCAGCTCAGACACTTCTATGTTTCCCTCCCTGTATTTCACAAATAATTAACTTTGAAGGGGTTCACTCACCACAGGTGCACCTCATTGTGGCTGGGTCTGGTTTTTATTTTTATTTTTTTACCTCATCTGGCACTTCTATTGGTCAGCCCTCTGTCTGAATTGGGGTGCTCCCTTTTAACTCAGTCTTCTGACCAGGTCACTTTATAGTCTCTATCCCTGCTCCAGGGTAACACAGTCACACCAGACAAGCTGTTAGGACACCACCTCAGAGGGTCTTCCATTGCACCTCTAGGTCCTGCACCACTTCCCAGTGGCTAGTAGGGGAAGCCAGGCCCTCCTGCTAATCCAGTCCAGGAACCCTCTGACTAGCAATCCAGACCTGCTCAGTCTCAGGCCATGTCTACATCTAAAATTTTGCAGCGCTGGTTGTTACAGCTGTATTAGTACAGCTGTATAGGGCCAGCGCTGCAGAGTGGCCACACTTACAGCAACCAGCGCTGCAAGTGGTGTTAGATGTGGCCACACTGCAGCGCTGTTGGGCGGCTTCAAGGGGTTTTGGGGAAGGCGAGAGCAAACCGGGGAAGGAGACCAGCTTCGCCGCGGTTTGCTCTCGCGTTCCGCGAACCACCCTGCAAACCGCAGGGAAGGAGACCTGCTTGCTCGGGGGTTCGGGGAACGCGAGAGCAAACCGGGGAAGGAGACCAGCTTCGCCGCGGTTTGCTCTCGCGTTCCGCGAACAAGCAGGTCTCCTTCCCTGCGGTTTGCAGGGTGGTTCCGGGAAGGCGAGAGCAAACCGGGGAAGGAGACCAGCTTCGCCGCGGTTTGCTCTCGCGTTCCGCGAACCACCCTGCAAACCGCAGGGAAGGAGACCTGCTTGTTCGGGGAACGCGAGAGCAAACCGCGGCGAAGCTGGTCTCCTTCCCCGGTTTGCTCTCGCGTTCGCCGAACCCCCGAGCAAGCAGGTCTCCTTCCCTGCGGTTTGCAGGGTGGTTCGCGGAACGCGAGAGCAAACCTCGGCGAAGCTGGTCTCCTTCCCCGGTTTGCTCTCGCGTTCCCGGAACCACCCAGCAAACCTCAGGGAAGGAGACCTGCTTGCTCGGGGTTCGGGGAACGCGAGAGCAAGCCGGGGAAGGAGACCAGCTTGATTACCAGAGGCTTCCTCAGGTATGCTGCGATACCTGCTTATTCCACGGAGGTCAAGAAAAGCGCTGGTAAGTGACTATACTTGATTACCAGCGCTGGATCACCAGCGCTGGATCCTCTACACCCGAGACAAAACGGGAGTACGGCCAGCGCTGCAAACAGGGAGTTGCAGCGCTGGTGGTGCCCTGCAGATGTGTACACCTCCTAAGTTGCAGCGCTGTAACTCCCTCACCAGCGCTGCAACTTTCTGATGTAGACAAGCCCTCAGTTGTTGTTTCCCTCCTCTTTCCTACCCCGCCTCTGTATCGCCTTGCCTGTCTCTGGGTTTATCAGCAGAGCTTCCCTGTGGCTACTTCACCCCCTCTAGACTTCTTGTGAGACTGCCTAGTCCAGGACGGGACCTCAGGGCTTACCTTCCCACCAGCTCTCCTCCTTGCACTTGGCTAACTCCCTTTCCTTCTGGAGCAATGGTTCCCAAACTGGGGTTCACAAAATGTTATCAGGGGGATTCTCAGAAAAAAATTCTGTAATGGCGGACAGAGCCATCCCCAGGGACCCCGGGTGCTGGGGCCGGCAGTCCGAGCCCCGTGACCATGATTTCCTGGCAGAACAAGTTTAAGCTTTGTTGTAGTCATGCATTGTTTGCCTGGACTGCTCAAGAACCGAATGCTTGTGGGAGGAACTCTTTATTTGCATTAGCTTCTTAAATACCTTCATGCTGTTTCACATCTGGTACTCCTTGATGAAACATGTAGGAGGCTTAATCAAAGTGATATGAGCTACAAAAGTGAAATGTTGGAAGAGTGTTGCCGTTTTCATAATGTAATAAAATTATGAATGTAATGATAGATAATAATGTAATAATAAATAGTGTGTAATTAGTGTGTCATAAAAAAACCCAAATTATTTCCAAGGTCACTGTTTCTATAATTTATACTCAGGTAAGGGAGAAAATCCCTGTAAATATTCATTTTAGGAGGAGGTTCACGAGATCTGATATTTTTGTGAAAGAGGGTCACGAGTTGTTAAAGTTTGGGAAGAACTGTTCTAGAGAGTGACTACAGACCTCCTCCCTTCCTACTCTCACTTCCTGACTTTATACTGTTAGCCCAGATCTGCTCCCAGCTGGGCTTTGTCTGCTACTAGGCCCTATCAAGCTCTGGTTCCTCTTGAGATACAGCATCTAAGGTTAATTGACCTACCAGTCCCACATTAACATGGTCAGGGCTTGTGTGAGGTGGACCCCACATCACAGACTCAAATAATTTGGATGCAATGAGCCAGATCCTCATCTGATGTTATTTACACCAGATAAGGATTTGGCCTGATGTTTCATCTGTTGAGAAAGTACAGAAAACAGTTTATATGATTACTGGGAATATACACAGAGACTTTTCCACCAAAAGAAGGATGGCCTTGTGGTTAAGGCAAAAGACTGGGTGCCAGGAGAATTTGGTCCTGTTGCTGGCTAGGCTTTAGGCTGTGTCTAGCATTTTTCTTCAAATTTCCCACTGTTGCACTACTGCTGAGAAGCTAGAGAGGACTAAGTAACATTGTGTTTAAAATACTAGCAACTTGTCAACACTAGCGCTCCTACAGACCTCAAACTTCCTGTACAAAGGGTGTGTTGGTTAAGCTTTATGTTTCTTTATTTCCCCATCTGTGAAATACGGGTAATAATATCTGCCTATTACACAAGCTTGTTTTGAGACATAGGTCATGTTTGCTAAGTGCTTTCCATCCTTTGCTGGAAGGCATTGTGCCAGTGTAAACTATTTTTCATGAGAGTATAAATACTTTAATAATCTGTTTTAGAAACATCTCATGAATCCATTATGTTTAGAATCAATAGTGTTGTTCTTTGCTTTTTGCTGGTGCCTTTTGATGTACTTACGTTTTTAAAATGAAAGCAAAATTAATTACAAAAATAAATTAGCTCTCTGGTAGAGAATGAAACAGCCTTGCCTGAGTTTTGTTCGTGGATGCTGCATACCTGACTGTGGTCTCTCTTCCTAGAAACCTCAGTTGGTGACTGGCAGTGAGAGCTTCAGCCGCTTTCTCCAAGAACATTGTCCTGTAGTGACAGAAACTTACTACCCCACAGTATGGTGCTGGGAGGGCCGGGTGCAGACCCTCTTGCGTCCCTTCATAACCTCAAGACTCCCAGTGCAGTACAGGAAGTGAGTGCCTCTTTCTTGCAAGTTATTAATTTGCATTGTCATTGCTGTTAGTATTTCATGTAAATACTAATTTAGGAACCACCAGAACTCAGATACCACAGTAATGCTTGTGGTATAATAACCTAGATAGATCTTGTAGTAAGTGAAGGCCCTAATAAAGGCCCAGTATGAGGCCTGAGGCCTGAACTAAAGTAATGGTCAAGACTTTGCTAACATAAAGCAAAGTGAAGCTGTGAGCCAGAGGCAGGCCCTGCTCACAGAAGCTGGCAAGGAAAGGGCTGGTGCTGCAAGAAGATACGTACCTAAAAGATACTGAACACTAAAGATCAGAACATTCACATACTTGCACATTCCACACAGATAACAAGGAACAGACTGACCCATCCCAATGACAGGGGCAAAAGGGTAATATGATGGATAGAGTTGTTTTGATCGAACCAACATGTACAAGGTGAGAGGCTGCACTTTACTACGTAGAGGGGCTGCACCTCAATACGTCAGGAGTGATGTGTACCTTGTTTGTACCTGTGTATAAAAATGTATCCCTGGGGCGATGTCTTTGTCCGGCCGAGGGGGCAGTGGAAAGTCCCGCCACTGACTTAGCCGAGTCCAATGCCAAGAGGCACTTTCTCGTAGTATGCCCTGTAGAGTAACAATCTCAGAGGAACTGCAATTGTGTCCGAGCGCAATAAACCTGGCCGACGTGCCTTCGTACCTTACTAGACTCTGTGGTCATTGGGGGTTCTCTTCGGGTCTGCTGTGTCAGCTATCTGCGCAGAGCTGGGGCAGCACAAGAGGGAACACACGCACGCAGCCGAGTGATACCAACAAGGAGAGAGCAGAGCAGAGCACCACACCGGTAGCATCTGACCAACACCTCTGACAACAGATCTATATGTTTTAGTTAGTATATACCATACCATGGGGGAGGGGGGCAGCATACCGTTACTCTTTTTCCCAGTTCAAAAACTGTTCCTTTAGTTTTCCTTTTAACTCCCCACCAGAGCCAAATTCAACTCTTTGGTAAGTATGTACAACGCTTCTGAGTTCCATTCCAGGGATAAATCTTGCCCCTAGGTTTATCCTTTGTTCTTGGATGCTTGATTTAGGACATGAATAGGTATTTATATTTATTGCTCCTTCTCTAATAATCTCCCTTACACACACATGGGGCTCAATCTTCAGATCCTTTAAAGCTGCATTTGGCACAGGCCCTGAGGGTGAGGGAAAAGTGGTTTTATGTCACCTTTACAACTCCCCTGAACTTGGGCCCACTGGCAGATGCTACTTCAGCCCCTTGTGCAATGTAGAGTAGCTTCAGCATGCAAAAACTCCCCAAAGGCTATTCTAAAGGACAGCTAGGATGGCTGGAGGACGGCACTGCTTTGGCCAGGCTCCCTTTCCCTGCCCCACAACATTTCCTCTATTCCCGGGTCCGTGAGGAAGGTGGCATAGATCTGGGAACACTGATTTTGTGCCACTCGAGCTTTGCCTCATGCAAGAAGAATCCTCACTGGCCACTTAGAGCAACTTTTAAGTCTGCTTCTCATTGCTGAAGCAGTGCAAAGCAGACTTAGCAGGGCCCAGGATCTCGCTTATTCACTTTAAAATATGTGATTCAGCAAGTGCTACTAATGTTGTACTTGTATTGCTGAGGAAAGAAAAGTTATATGCAAGACAGGCCTCATTATGGTCATTCATAGAGCATATGAGTGTTTTGTTCACTTTCTTCATCAGAAAGTTGCTAGATGACAGGGAAAGTACAGTATGCTTATAAAACTGACTCAGAACTTGATCTGATGATTTAAGACTTGCTTGGTTTCTTGGCTTATTATCAAGTTTGTTTCAGTCTTAAAACGATGAGTTTTAAAAGTACTGACTAGCAAAATCTGTAGACATAGGGCAGGGGTTCTCAACCTGTGGCCCGCGTGGTACTTATAGCCCAGTCAGCACAGAGCTGTAGCCCATGTGACATCCTCAGGGCCATACAGGTAGTATTGGATGCGGCCCACAATGGTAAATAGGTTGAGAACCACTGACATAGGTGACAACCTGGCCTCATTTAAGCAACATGTGTTTATGTCAATAAAATATACACACACACAAAACCGCCTTAACGTACCAAAATAAAACCCACTGCACACATTTCTCCCCCAAGGAGATGATGAGAGTAAAAAAGCATGTGACAGAAGTTAGTCACATTGCTTAATGTCTTACTGGATGGCATTCATGCTACAGTGACGAGCATGTTATTAGAATCTCTTTAGAAGGCAATGGCAAAACTCCCATTGACTTCAATGGGACCAGGATTTCACCAGTAATTCACAAAGGACTAGATCCTCAGCTGGTGGAAATCAGCATAGCTCCGCAGTGGAAATATACTGACATACACGCCTGAAGGTCTGGCCCTTAATGAATTATAATTACCCACGAATTTTGCTATCTAATACTTTTAATACTAAAATAAGATTAAGGATATAAATTCCACAAGTAATATTTTCTGAACTGTAAATAGCTTTCATGGTACATTTAAAACAAACCCTAATCAGTATTGTCTCTTGAACTGTTCCTTTTAGTGAGCTTATTAAAACACCAGATGGAGGACAGATTTCACTGGATTGGTTTGATAATGATGACAGCATATGTTTTCCGGATGCCAGCACAAGACCCACTATCCTATTACTGCCTGGCCTCACAGGAACAAGCAAGGAATCCTACATTCTTCACATGATCCAACAGAGTGAAATGCTGGGATATAGGTACTCCTAACTTTAGTGTTTTGCTTGTTCAACTAAAACTGTATGTATGGGTGTGTGTATAAGATGTCTACTAGAGCAACTGATATCTACAGAAATCAATGACATAGGATAATATTTGATAATAATAAATAAGAATTGTATAGAGCACTGTATGGGCCTATTTCTCTACTGCCCTCCACCTGGTGCAAAGTGTGTGAAAAATGCAAGATGTCAGAGCAGCAGCTTTGCTGCATACTTTGCTCAGGTGTAAATTACCACACAAGGTGCAAGGGAATGGAAAATGATTCCCCAAATTCTTTATAAATGTGTCTTATTAATTATTTTGGTAACCTTTCCTCTGTTCCTTCAAGAGGAGGGCTGTTGTGTTGAGCTCAAAACAGGCGAATATGGAGGGGACTGTTGGGGGATGGCTAGGTGCCAGCTCTGGCATGGGCTGCTGGATCCATACTGATTCAGTGACCACAAGCCCCTATCTACTGTGTGCAGAGGGGCAGCATTCCAGCCCTGAAACTGATGGTTAAGGGATAGATTTTGTCACCCATGGTCTGTTCTGCCACTTATTCAGGCTTTGAGGAAGAGTTGGATCAGGGAAGTGAATTGGATCATAACTAGGGCTCATAGGTGCAATAACTTTGCTGCTGTTCTGCTTTAGGATGAAATAACCTGGTGTACCATTGTGATTATGTAACCCACACACCTTCTGGGTGTGGCGTTCTGTCCATCTAGTGGCACCAAGACCACTTAAAAGAGAGAGAGATTAATGAGTTTGCTCTACAGCCTTGGCTAAGAGGCAGTTGGCTTTTAGCTCATGTAGTAGAGGCTCATGCACTAAGGGTACGTCTACACTACAGGGTAATTTCGAATTAACATAAACCGGTTTTATAAAACAGATATTATAAAATCGATTGCACGCGGCCACACTAGGCACATTAATTTGGCGGTGTGTGTCCATGGTCCGAGGCTAGCATCGATTTCCAGAGCGTTGCACTGTGGGTAGCTAACCAATAATAACAGTAACAATAACTTCGATTTGCGGCCACACTAACCCTAAATCGATATGTTAATATCAATTTTAGCGTTACTCCTCTCGTTGGGGAGGAGTACAGAAATCGATTTAAAGAGCCCTTTAAATCGATATAAAGTGCATTGTAGTGTGGACGGGTACAGCGTTAAATCGATTTAATGCTGTTAAAATCAGTTTAACTGCGTAGTGTGGACCAGGCCTTTGCTCCAGAGATCTCAGGTTCAATCCCACCTGCCAATGACTGGGAGCTGTTGGCGTTACAATTACTCCAGAATCCCTATTTCAAGACTATTGAGTTTTGTCACTGCAGACTGAGTTCTGGCACTAAGTATATTGACTTCTGTAAATGCTCAGGTATGACAATTTATGTTTGGCTACTCAGTCTCCACATGGAGGTTCAGATACCTGTATTGCTTTTTAAAAAATTGTAAAATAACTTAGGAACCCCCTCCCCAAAACCTAAAACTTGGGTACCTTTTTTTTTTTTAAATAGACGTATTTATATGTATTCATGACAAATGTTTACACAGCAGGGCACCCAAGGGTGGAAGAATACAGCTTTTTTAAAAAAAAGTTTAGGTCAGATCACAACAGAATAGGGTGGGTTTTTTTAAATTAATTTTAAGCAATAAAATCACTAGAATTAAAAGAAAACTAAGTCAATCTTTTTTCATTTAATTAATCTTTTAAAAAACAAAAAGTTTTTAGAGTAGAGTAGAGAGGACAAATAGAACAATAAGATTTATCAAGAAAACTAAAGAGCTTTAAATCAAGGTAATTCTTACTACCAAAAAGTTTTGCCACTATCACTAGGATCAACTAGAGAGAGGTCCATGCTACACCGATTGAAAACTCCCCTCCCTAACAACCCATACAAAACTCTGGGATGTTTGGATATATGGTTTTGGTTCTGGCTCATGTCTACTACCAAATAAGCATTAGATAGACTGACTCTGATCCCTGCAACTTGATCTTCATGGGCAGACATGTGTCCATATACAACCCAATTGACTTCAGTGAATCTCTATGCAGGCATAAGTAGGGTGACCAGAGAGCAACTGTGAAAAAAAAGGGGCCGGGGGTGGGGGGTAATAGGCACCTATATAAGAAAAAGTCCCCAAAACTGGGACTGTCCCTTTAAAAACAGGACATCTGGTCACCCTAGGTGTAAGGGTCCATCCAAGCAGGTCAGATTGCAGGATAAGAACTTCACATATTTAGTAAATAAGTTTAGACTTCTTATTGAAACACATTTCTTTATGTATTTTCATTACATTTTTATTTTTAAATGACCTTTAAAAATAAAAGTGTAATTCTAAGATAATGCTTGTACATGCCTATACAATAAACAATGTATATATTCAGATTTACTTTCTCAATTTTTAGATGTGTGGTTTTTAACAACCGAGGAACTGCTGGTGAGACTCTCTTGGTAAGGATAATTTAAAAAAAAAAAAGAACTTTCATTGTATAGACAGCTCATATTGAAGTCATCAATGTTAATTCTTAGGGCTGGATTCTAATCTAAGATGACCACACTTGATGTGGAAAACTAACAAATAGAATATAGCCTGTAGTTGTCTGAATGCACATCTCTAATTATATTTATTCAGATTAGAATAGCGCCCATCTTCGATTTTTAACCTAAGTTCTTATACTGAAATATGCTAAAATGTGGCTGGTCAGTTAGGGCCAGATCAAAAGCCCTGGAAATCAATGGAAAGATTCCCCTTGACTTCTGTAAGTTTTGGGTCAGGCCCTTAGTTCTTGATTTTATAACTGGCATATATTCATCTTTTAAAAGATGAAAAAGAAATATATTCATTTCTTATATGGCATCTACTTTACTTGTAGGGGCTCCATGTTTCTTGATAAATAGCAAACCATAGACATTTAAAGTTCAGAAATCATACTGTCATTTTCTGAATTTTGGATGGTTGGATGTCATCAATAAAAATGCTTTGTAATAGCTACTTTTCTGGAGGATAACATGACTTTTGCAGCAATAAATGTACTATAATCTGCACAATAAAGATGTAGTGTATTAAATTGATATATTTCATTTTAGAAAGATTTGAATAATTTAATATCTCTATCAGCAAAATTAATATCTTTTGTATTTTCTTCTCCAAAAATACTATAATATCTAAATGTACATTTGTAATTTATCCATTGCAATATTTACTAATGTTTTAACACATAAATCAGAAATAAGCAGTGGCAGTTCTTTAAACCAAAGTGTCTGTATGAATTTTAACTGGACCTGGATAAAATTTTACAAAACGTTGCCATTATTAACTGACCCACCATTATGCATTATTGTATGAATGAACCAGTTTTATCTGAAACATTTTGTTTTTTTATTTTTTTTAAAATAAGCCTACTTTTATTTTTCCCCCAACAATTACAATACAAGATGAGTTACTAGCAGAGGTTGTTTTCAGGATTTACACAGTATATTATTTTAGAAACTAGTGATAAATTACTGAAATCTTAAAACTAAGTAGTTTTTGCAGCTAGGCTCAAGATGTGCTGAAATATTGCTGAATAAACTTTGTTTCTACATATATATTTTGTTGGCAAGTTCTGCAGCTGTTATGAGTGTGCACAATACTGTGTATTGTTGTGGTTTGCATTTTTTAATCCATTGATTTTTAAAACAACTTAAAAATGCCCATTTTGCTTTCTCTTAACCCATTAAAATGTTTCAGTGAAAACACTGCCATGTTGAGTCACTTTTCTGCATACTTTTGGAGATGTATCTACAAAGCTGTTTTGTGACACACAAAGTCCTTGTTGATGAATTTCAGATTCAGTAAGTGAAAAGATCTCGTTTCAATGCTTTGTGTTTATTTCAGTATAATCGGCTTAACATATTTTATAAGATCTTACTATGGACTAAAACAGCTGAACTTATAACATTTTTTCTGCAGGTTTTTTCCCCGACATATTTATATAAAATCCCCAAGTAATGAGTCTGAAGCATAATCAGACAACATAATAAAATGTAGTAATGAAAATAATTTTTGTTCTTGTCTTTAGAGAGAGCTTTAACTTTAAATTTCCATTAAACAATGCCTATTTAAAGGATCGGGACTTAAAAAATACTGTACTGTCATTGGTGTTCTGTTGATGTTAATCTATTAGATTGAATTACTGTGTTGAAATGATAATGTTAGATGAGCACAGGCATTTCAGCTGAAAAAGTAACAGATGCATTTATTTTATTGTTTTAAAATATCCTTATACAGCACATAGAAATGCACTAGGGTTACAGGAATTAAATGTAATATAAGCCCAGTATCTCTCTGTTTTTACAGTATTTAAGTCAAGCATACTTTCTTATGAAAAACATTGTACCCTCCTTAATGAAAATAATTTACTTTTCTCTCTGCAGACTTGCCTATTTAATTGAAATAAAATACATTCACATTCAGTTTATAATTAATTAGTTGTAATAAAAGTAAGTGGTAACTCATGTCATTTTAATTATCCCAGTCCCAGCTTCCCCCCGCCCCTTTTATATTTTATTTTTAACATCAGTATTTTTATATTGTTGTTAGGTAAATTAAAATTAATTAATTTTGTCTAATTAAACATGTTAAAACCAGCCACAAATTTCCAGGCTGTTTAATTGAAAGCAGTTAAAAAAAAAGCTGAAAATACAATGTTGCCTCAGGTTCATGAGATTCTGAATGAGCAAAACTAAAACATCTTATACGATATTTTAAATACCTGAGGTGAAATCCTGATCCTGTTGAAGTCAAGGGGAGTTTTGTCACTGGTCTCAGTGGGATCAGGATTTTTCCCTGGCATCTTTAATAACCAGTATACAGTTAAAAATCTTTGTTTTGCATATGTGAAATACACAGGTTACAACCGAATGTGTGGGTGGGGGTGGCTATTTTATTAGGTTCTTATTGTGCCTGAGGGTAGATGCCTCCACTTGTACTGCCTTCCACAACCTGGGAAGGTAAAACTATAAAGTCTTGTTTATTCTTTGGGTAAGTGGAGGGGCGATGGGACAATAAGGACTAGGTGAAACTCTCGTTGAAGGCAGTGGGAGTCTCTCCAGGCCCCAGATCAAGAAAATATTCCTATTCAGAACTTGAAAAGATGCTTAAAGTTAGCTCATGTTTAAGTGTTGTCCTGAACAGGACTGGAGAACACACATCCGGAAGTGCTTTCCTAAATCAGAGCTTTAATGAACAGATCTCTTGTTTGGATGCCTTTCGGTGTAACCAGCTTTAAATATTTTTGTATGTTAAGCTTCTGCAACAAACTAAGATATCAGAAGTTATAATGCTTTCTTCATTTCTTCATTTCTGCTGTACATTAGAATTGGAAACTGCTAAAAGGGACAGCCTAGCCTAAAAGAGATTTTAATAGCATTTGTACTAAAGCTATTTTAAACAAGATTTTTTGTAGTACCTAAATATGGACTAGTTTTTTAAAAGTTCTATATGTAAATTTAATTCTACTGAATATTTGCTAGCACATTTACATGTGGATTAAGATGAAGAAATGGGCATCACACACATTTTAGAGAGTTCTTGTAGGCCACTCTCCTTTCTACACATTGCAGTCTTCATGATGTGCTTTACTTTCTCATAGATTTTTAACTAGCAATGATGCCTATCAATTTTTGAACAAATTTCAGCCATAGACTCTATGTCCAGAATTTATCCAGTTAATTTTTGGACAATTGCAGATGTTGAGCATACCTCTAAGCTGTTAGTTGTGCTCAGAAATATGACGCCTACTGCCACTTCTTTCCCAAATTTATGTAGGTTCATCTTACTGTAGTTTGATGGGAAATGTTAAGTTTATCATGTTATGTTAACCATCCAGCTTCCACTTTCGTTTGTCCTTAAGGATGATGCAAATGTTTATGCTAGTGTTTTTCCTTGTGGCTTGTTACAGACACCAAGGACTTACTGTGCTGCTAACACAGAGGATTTGGAAGCTGTTATTCATCATATACACAACATGCATGCCTCAGCTCCATTTATGGCAGCAGGTGTTTCTATGGGAGGGTAAGAATTTATATAACAGAAATCCCTTTAGTTTACCAGTCATGAACTAAGAGTGCTGCTGTTTGGCTGTAGTTTAGTGCAGTGTAATGTTTTCTGGAGTGAAATGGAGTTAAAATAGTTAATACAGTTACAAAAACCAACAAAGATCCTAATTAAGGGTTCTGTTCAGCAGGTCGCATGATTCAATGGGATGGGTGCTTATCTACATGGCTGAATTTGATTTCTCAGCCCCCACAAACAGGTTTTGCAAATGTATTAAATCTTATTTGAAACCCATGGGTGTAAAATTGAAGTTTTATCCATATAGGCAGGTCTCCATTAATTGTTTTGTGATTGTGGAATTTGCCATGGAAATCGCCCTGGTTATAAAATTATGCTCTAAAATCCATTATTTCACTTTTTAGAAAATAGTGTTCCTATACTTCATGAGGCTTGTCCAGAATAAGATAAAAGGTTTGTTTTGAAAACCATCTTTAACTAACACATTTTAAAACCTCAGGATAGACAGAGCAAGTTGCAGTTTTAATTCCCATTGCTAGTATAGATAAAGGGGAGCCTTGAGTTCACTTTGACTTGCTAAGATGTTAACAATGATTTGACCTGTCTACACTATGATTTTCAAATGTGCTAGCATGTTAACTAGCACCTTTAGAAATACATTTTATATTTGTCTAGACAAGCCCATGATTGCACTGAAAATCTTTAAAATGTGAATTGAATATAGCCAATTTAATGATATCTTTCTGTGTTTTCAGACAGCCTGAAACAGTAGCTCTGAGAGGTGTGAACTGTTCATTCATCACACTGGATTATTGATTATGAAACCTAAACAGGACAATACAAAGTGTTAACTATTTCACTGCTGATCATTTTATCATAAACATCCAACTAGTAGGCCTGATCCAAAGCCCATTGAAATCAAAGGAAATCTTTCCACTTACTTCAGTGGATTGTGGATCAGGCCCAATGCGTTTATTGCAAAATCCCAAAGTGGAGCTGCACCTCCCCAGATGCCAAAAGTACTGAGCTGTCAAAACTCCGGCTTCTCCTTGACAACTGCCACCATGCAGTTAGGTATTGGTCTGTAGAAAAACTGAAAGTGTGGGGTAATGTAAAATAAACTGAAGGTGATATCAAAATAAATAAGTGGGGATCCTATGCTGATTTCATTCTTCAGCATCAGATCTAATTAAATAAAGCCTCTTTTAAAAAGTTTGTTTTAAAGTTCTGCCGATTTTCTCTGAGGCCTGGTCTACGTGAATAACGTAGCTGAAATTGACGTACTTAGATCTATTCACCGCGGTGTCTTCACTGTGGTGAGTCGACTGCTGATGCTCCCCTGTCAACTCCGTTTGCGCCTTTCGCTTTGGTGGAGTACCAGAGTCAATGGGAGAGCGCTCGGCCGTGGATTTATCGCGTCTTCACTAGATGCAATAAATCGACCCCCACTGGATCGATCGGTGCATGTGAATCCTGAGGGTAATGTAGGCAAGCCCTGAGTGTGCCCCAGAAGTTGGGGGTCTGGTTGCAGAACTTTGGTCCATCTTGTTGCAGAGTACATAAGCACTTATTAAAATGTCACAAATCAGTATTTCCTAAACTTCCTCATTATAGCAACTCTACTTCCATCTGCTCTGAAGGATGAAGGAAAGCAGATACGAAATAAAATAGAGCCAAAAAATAGAGGAAGTAGAGCCAATGTATTATGTTCCTTTCCCTGCCTAGCAGCCTGTGGGAGCCCTAGGAGTTAACTCCACTCTAGCAGGGCTTCTCACTTTATAGTTAGGGTTTGTTAGAGGAAGGGTGGGCTTCAGAGATGTATGATTCAGAAGCAGGAAGTAACACTGTCAACAAAACCAGTGAGTTAATGCTGCTAAAAGCAGTATTATTAACACTCACTCAGTGCTGGCCCCTATCCAGAGAAGGGAAGTACCGCACAATTGGAATGGACAATGTGCAGTGCCAGCACAACTTCTTGGAAAATTGTGCTGCAAGGTAGGAAGGGAAACACGCAGAGAGTCTCTTTATTAAGGAGTTCCAGGGTGGGGAAACTTTCATTGGGAATTCTGTGAGTTCTGGACTGAAATTCCTACTCCCTCTGTTCCTTTCTTATGGGTTGTGCTGAGGATGGATACAATGTGGCTATCTGTACTAGCATTTACCTACTAAGCCATACTGACCTTTGCAAGTTATTGGATAACTACAGACTTGTTCAGTGGACACAGTTATTGATAATGAGGTAAATAAGTAACTTTGAAGTTTTTAAATCCTATTAGCCCAAATCTTGGTCCAATTGAGTTTTGCTGTTGCCTTCAATGGAACCAAGATTTGGACCATTGCAGGGTTTTTGTGGTTATTGTTATAAATATAAAATAAGAGCTATCATAAAAAACTATGATTGAGATTTTTCTGGACTCCTCATTTCATAGTGTAGCTCATTTGGTTGCATAATGAATAATTCTGTGGAATGGATTTACCTGCTTCAATGTGCCTGTGGGACTAATCTTTACTTCCTTCCAGGTCTGGATTTTTAATCTGGCGCTGTTCCCCTTTAGACACCTTAACCAGTTGTTGGTTTTTAGTATCAGAATTAGGGTGACCAGATGACTTGATTTTATAGGGACAGTCTCGATTTTTGGGTCTTTTTCTTATATAGGCTCCTATTACCCCCAGCCCCCTGTCTCGATTTTTCACATTTGCTGTCTGATCACCCTCATTAGAATGGTGAACTATCAATATTTTGCTATGCGTAATTTCATTGTACCACTGAAGTATGTTTGGGAATGTTTCATTTGCATGTGTATTGGATTTGTATTGTTGCGTATGTAGGAAACACAGTTTTTCCCCATAGATTATCGCAAATGGCAGAATCGAGGTAGGTGGGTGTAACCTGGTTGATTGTGGTTGAATAGGCTCAATTTGGAAGGGGAACCACCAATCTGTGTTTGTGACTGTCCGTTGGTTTGCATATATGAGAAGATGATGAATGTATGTATATGGATTTACTCTGCATTCCCTGGGGTTGTTGTGATTTTAAGTTTGCCATGGTTCCTTAGTAATCTTAACTGGTTTTCATTGTGTCTTTTATGTTTGAATCATATAATAGATTCATGCTCTATTTTGTCTTGTTATCTTCTCTAGGCTCTGATCTTGCAAAGACTTATGCACATGCTTAATTTTAAGCAATTGAGTAGTCCCAAACGGACTACTTTGGGATTACTCACATGCTTAAATTTAAGCATCTTTGTAGTGAATGGGACTACTTAGCTGCTTAAAGCTAAGCACATGCATAGGTCTTTGCCGTATCAGGACCTTATAAGAAGCAGCTATTCAAAATACTCATCTCAAAGAACTTTTTACATTATTTCAATAATTTTAAAAACGCTCTAAATCAAAAACAAAATACAAGTTGAATCCTGACAGACATTTTAAAAAATGCAACACG
This sequence comes from Gopherus flavomarginatus, assembly GCF_025201925.1. Classification (NCBI taxonomy): domain Eukaryota; kingdom Metazoa; phylum Chordata; order Testudines; family Testudinidae; genus Gopherus; species Gopherus flavomarginatus. The sequence continues at coordinate 216,067,276 of NC_066618.1, read as the reverse complement.
ACCCACAACATTTCATAAGAAGATTGCAGGGCTACAAGAAACTTAATTTTGGCTGATTAAGAAGGAAATAAAACATTAACTTTACTTCCCTGTGATGTACATTTAAATTAAAGTACACTTCTCTTTGACTTTCGGTCTGTATTGTTTTGGAAGGGGCACTGCTTCTCTAGCATGAAGCTTCTCAATATCTTTCCCACCACATATATTCTCCAACTTCCATTTGTGGCTTGTTCTACCACATCAACATTTTTACTGGCTTAGAAATCAGTTGTGGGTTTTTCCATAAGCTCTGTGTATGGGGCAGCATGTACCTGTGTTGCCTCCCAGTTTCCCACTGCTTCAAGGATGTGGGGATACAAACCCTGTATCAGCTTTATCCCAGTCACAGCTTACATCCCCTGGTATGCCGGACAGTACAGCTGTGCCAGCATGTTGCTTGTTCCTCATTCTTTCCTGTTTGCTCCCTGCCAACATGTGTAGGGTTGGGATGTACCAGCCTCTGGAAACTGTTCTCCCTTCTGCACTGGTACCCATCACTAGCTGGTGCAGGGGAGGAAAGAGATGCCTTATACTCCAATAGTCCCCTGTGAAAGCAGGCAGGGTGGGCCACAATCTGCCCTTAGACAGCAAAGGAATGTGAAACTTTTGACTTTCTAGCTTTCAGGCCATCTTCTATTTTTCTCCTGTACTATCCTACCGATCCTCCTGATTTATTTTTAATCTTTCTGCATCTACAGTGTCAGGTATCGGTGAGCTCTCCTTCATCTCAGGCATACAGCAGCAATGGAGACTTTAAGTAGCAGTAGTCAGGAAGGCAAGACTTTAGTTAGGCCGGGGGTTCTGGGCTATATTTTTTCCTAATTTTAAATAACTCTTCATCTCCTTTATATTCAAGAACTGTGCCCACCATACATGCTCCCAAGTGTAACGTAATGGTGGAGGCTAAAATACTGTCGCCAGCCCACACATGTCTCACTGGGTAGATTGCAGTTTTCAAGAGTTTTAAGAAAAATGAAATATTGTAAGACCTGCCACTTTCTGCTCCAAGAGCAAAACTTTCTGTTCCCAGAGCAAGGCACACTTAATTGACCTTGCCTTTTCTAATGTAAACAATTAGCAATTTGTACATATTAAAAATACGCCCCCACCCAATACAAAACAAAACAAAACAAAACACAAACCCTACATACCCTCATCCTGCTGGGGACAGGATGAGAGAGAAAATGAAACACATGACAGATGTTAGTAACATCACTTAAGACACTATTGGAAGGCTGATACCATGGCGATGAGGGTAGTGCAAGAACCAATTTACAATAGGATAGGCTTAAAGTTGGCAGATTGTTATACATGTGATTATATGTAAATGAGTGATCTGACCATCTGATTTTTTTATTATTATTTTTATTCTTTGTAGCATGCTTCTTTTAAACTACCTGGGCCAAACTGGCCGAGAAACCCCTTTGATGGCAGCAGCAATTTTGTCAGCTGGTTGGAATGTTTTTGAGTCTGCAGAATCATTGGAGAAACCACTAAATTGGCTTCTCTTTAACTACTACTTGACTACTTGTTTACAGTCCTCTATTAGTAGGTGAGTCACCTTCTGAAATATTTAGAAAGGTTGAAGATGTTAGTATGGAATATAAGCCAGATATATGGCCTCCTGGGAAAGGAATGCTATTACTGCATTTCGCATAATACTTTCCTTTGTGTGTGTAATCTCAGGAGATTCTGAAATGGAAATGTCTCCTTGCTTGAAAGATTTTCTTCATGGATGGAATTCACTCTTGTACAGAGAGCCAGCTTATGTACCATTGCAGTCTTCAAAATAAATCTGAAGTGGGACTAAGGCCTTGGCTACACTGGCGCTTTACAGCGCTGCAACTTTCTCGCTCAGAGGTGTGAAAAAAACACCCCCCTGAGCGCGGAACGCTTTGAAGTGTGAGTGTGGTCGCAGCTCCTCATGGGGATTAGCTTCCAGCGCTGGGAGTGCGGCTCCCAGCGCTGCGGCACTGTTTACACTGATGCTTTACAGCGCTGTATCTTGCAGCGCTTGGGGGGGGGGTGTTTTTTTCACACCCCTGAGCGAGAAAGTTGCAGCGCTGTAAAGCACCAGTGTAGCCAAGCCCTTAAAATGGTGTATAAGCTTTGTGCTGGCCCTTTCTACGGGACTGATGATTATGCACACAATGATTATTGTAAGGTTACTCATGATTTCGATGGATGGCACCAACTTGATTTTCTTTATAAACTAACCAACATTAACACATTTAGTTTGATGGCTACATAGATATGAATTTGTTAAAAAAAATCAACTCTGAAAACAAAAAGGAGGGGAAAGAGTAGCTCACATGTAATCTTAAAGAACTGATTTTTTTGTTCCTAAAATCAAAGTTCTCCTTTTTATCCTTGTCAGCTTTCTGATGACTAATGCAGATTTCATCCATGTTTCTGGTAGGGCTGTCAAGCGATTAAAAAAATTAAATGAGATTAATCGTGCGATTAAAAAATAATTGTGATTAATCGCATGATTAATCACTCTGTTAATAATAAAATACCATTTATTTAAATATTTGTGGATGTTTTCTATATTTTCAAATATATTGATTTCAGTTAGAACACAGAATACAAAGTGTACAGTGCTCACTTTATATTTATTTTTTATTACAAATATTTGCACTGTAAAAAAGGAACAAAAGAAATGGTATTTTTCAATTCACCTTCATGCTTCGCCTACCATTCCAGAGGATATGCTTCCATGCTGATGCTGGGTTCTGCGCGATAACAATCCAAAGCAGTGCAGACTGACGCATGTTCATTTTCATCATCTGAGTCGGATGCCACCAAGAAGGTTAATTTTCTTTTTTGGTTGTTCAAGTTCTACAGTTTCCACATTGGACTGTTGCTCTTTTAAAACTTCTGAAAGCATGCTCTATACCTCTTCCCTTTCAGATTTTGGAAGGCATTTCAGATTCTTAAACCTTGGGTTGAGTGCTATAGCTACTTTTAGAAACCTCACATTGGTACCTTCTTTGCGTTTTGTCAAAACTGCAGTAAAAGTGTTCTTAAAATGAACAACATGTACTGGGTCATCATCTGAGATTGCCATCACACGAAAGATATGGAAGAATGCAGGTAAAAGAGAACAGGAGACAAACAATTCTCCCCCAAGGAGTTCAGTCACAAAATCAGTTAATGCATTATTTTTTTAACGAGCATCATCAGCATGGAAGTGTGTCCTCTGGAATGGTGGCCAAAGCATGAAGGGGCATACGAATGTTTAATATACCTGGCATGTAAATACATAGCAATGCTGAGATGCCATGCGAACACCTTGTTCTCATTTTCAGGTGACATTGTAAATAAGAAGTGGGCAGCATTAACTCCCATAAATGTAAAAAAACTTGTTTTTCTTCATGATTGGCTGAACAAGAAGTCGGACTGCATAGACTTGAGTAGGCTCTGAAGTTTTACATTTTGTTTTTGAGTGCAATTATGTAACAAAAAAATCTACATTCCTAAGTTGCACTTTCCTGATAAAGAGATTGCACTACTATACTTGTATGAGATGAATTGAAAAATATTATTTCTTTTGTTTCTTTTTTACAGTGCAAATATTTGTAATAAAAAATAAATATAAAGTGAGCACTATACACTTCGTATTCTGTGTTGAAATCAAATATTTGAAAATGTAAAAAAAATCCAAAATATTTAATAAATTTCAATTGGTAGTCTATTATTTAACAATGCGATTAAAACTGTGATTAATTGCAATTAATTTTTTTAATTGCGATTACTTTTTTTGAGTTAATTGCGTGAGTTAGCTGCGATTAATTGACAGCTCTAGTTTCTGGTTGTATTTGTAAGTAAGTGCACATTGCTTAGTGTCCTGGACAGATGGATTTATAAGTCTGAGAAATAAAACAAATGTGTTCTTTCTCTATGATGATATTTATTTGAGTATATATTTGTAAGGCAGATGACTTCTACATCTGTAAAATCATTTTTTCTTCCCCCTCCCCTCATTTTTTTTTCCAGACATCGACAAATGTTAGAGAAATTATTTGATATGAATCTTGTCATGAAGGTATATGGATAGATGTTTTCTCTTTTTGTTTTCATGTTTTGGTTTCCAAATACTGATGTTGTTCCTGATTTGAATTCTGTATTTCAGGCTAAAACCATTAGGGAGTTTGATAAGCAATTCACCTCAGTCATGTTTGGCTACCGTACAATTGATGATTACTATGTAGATGCTAGTCCATGTCACAAGCTGAAGTCAATAGGAATTCCAGTGTTATGTCTAAACTCTCTGGATGATGTTTTTTCACCAGGTCATGGTAAGTTGAGGCTTTTTTATGTTTTTCTTTATACCGGTATGTATGTATGTGTGTATCCAATCAGTAAGATGGAAAACTGCAT